>NC_069797.1:54412573-55054289 GCF_027406575.1 Nycticebus coucang
GGGTTCAAGCCCGGCCCCGGCCGAACTGCAACCAAAAAATAGCCGGGCGTTGTGGCGGGCGCCTGTAGTCCCAGCTGCTTGGGAGGCTGAGGCAAGAGAATCGCTTAAGCCCAGGAGTTGGAGGTTGCTGTGAGCTGTGTGAGGCCACGGCACTCTACCGAGGACCATAAAGTGAGACTCTGTCTCTACAAAAAAAGAAAATATTCTAAAATTAAATTGTGGTGATGGTTGCACTTATCTGTGAATATACTAAAAATCACTGTAGACTTTAAATGGGTGAATTTTATAGTATAAAATACAGAAGGTGCCAAACATATATACACATTTTAAGGAAGGCAAAGACTATATTAAATTTGTAATACTCAAGTCAGGTTTGACTTCTACAATTACAAGAAGTGGTCAACATGACTTGCATTCATCTTTTTTATCGATATATATTGAGTATTACAATTTTAATGCAGGGTGTTTTTTATTTTATTTTATTTTTAGAGACAGAGTTTCACTTTGTCGCCCTCGGTAGAGTGCTGTGGCATCATAGCTCACAGCAACCTCTAGCTTTTGGGCTTAGGCGATTCTCTTGCCTCAGCCTTCGGAGTAGCTGGGATTACAGGCACCGGCTACAATGCCTGCTATTTTTTGGTTGCAGCTGTCATTGTTGTTTGGTGGGCCTGGGCTGGATTCGAACCTGCCAGCTCAGGTGTATGTGGCTGGCGCCTTAGCTGCTTGAGCCACAGGCGCTGAGCCTAATGCAGGTTTTTTTTTCTTTCTTAAAATGTGTATACGTGTTTGGGGCACCTTCTGTGTATCTTTTTTACTTAATAAAGTAAAAAAGGGCTCGGTGCCCATACCTCAGAAGATAGGACACCGGCCACATGCACCAGGGCTGGTGGGTTCGAACCTAGCCAGAGCCTGCTAAACAAACAAAAAAATGGCCAGGCGTCGTGGAGGGAGCCTGTAGTCCCAGCTACTTGGGAGGCTGAGGCAAGAGAATCATTTAAGCCCAAGAGTTAGAGGTTGCTGTGAGCTGTGACACCACAGCACTCTACCTAGGGGGACATAGTGAGAATCTGTCTCAAAAAAAAAAAGTAAAAAAAGAAAATTCCAGCAAACTCTGTGCTCTAAAACACACTCTGTCAGTTGGGATTTGATACGTTTCATATCTCTGGGGAGCCTTCAAATCTATTAGGGTCAAAGTAAAAGAAATGGGGCTTTTCCCTCCATTGTGGTGTGGGCATATAGAGGCAATATAATTGTCACCTTGAACTAAAGCAGAGAGTCTGAGGACATGGAGTGAAGATTTCTGGGATGATGACGAGGTTAGGTATGGAGTCTCTCACCAGGTGTGTCATTCTGAGGGGCACCAGTCCGTGTCAACAACTTTCAGAGGAGCCTGTTATCAGATAAGGGGCACAGAGGCCACCAGTTAAGGCCCCCACCTAGTGGATAGCTCAGTCATCCCATGAGCTCAGGAACCTCTTAAGACACACAAAGATCACAGAGAGAGGGGGCATCCAGAAGATAGTGCACCCAGGGATGCAGGGACAATGGAAAGGTTGTGGGTCCAGAACACTGACATTATGTTTTGGGATAGAAATGATGATGTTGTGGGAGGTACAAGAGATTTAGGTCTCAGCTAAACAGAACACCTGGAAGGGTAGCCTCAAGGGCCTGTAGAACATTCTGCAGCAGAGGGAGAGTCTTCAAAATTCCAGGAAAACCTCCCAAACCCACTCAGGACGTGTGGCTCACTCAGTAGAGCACTGTGTTCAGTAAGTACCCTGTTTCCCTGAAAATAAGACATCCTCCGAAAATAAGACATACTTACAGGAAAGATAAGACGTCCCCTGAAAATAAGACCTAGTGCATCTTTGGGAGCACACCTTAAAATAAGACACTGTCTTATTTTCAGGGAAACAGGGTACCATTTCCTTTCACGGGGGGTGTAAGTATCTAAGCACTGAGATGTAAAGTATTTCATGCCATTTCTGAGGGCAACAGGAAGGATTAGGGGAAGCCTCCGTAAGAAGGAAAGGAGGCCAGTCCAGGGATTGGAAAGGCTTTATTATCAGAGAAAAGAGAGAAAAAGAACAGAGTGGAGTCTGACCAGGAGCCAGCTCAGCTCTCACATGGTTTCAAGAGGCTTTTATTATCCCTCATCAGTAGAGTTGAATGTGGCAACTCCAGGAATGTGGGTTCCTGGAGGGAGTCATCCCTTCTGCAGAGGGACTAATTTTTGCACTCAGGACAAATGTAGGAGTTACCCCCTTAATTGGCCCCCAGCTAGGGGCAGAGTAAAAGTTACTGTTCCTGGTGTTTCCCAGGAACGTTGGCCTTGCAGCATTCCAGGGCATGGGGAGGGAGTTTGCTGTGATCATACAGTTTGGTTTCTGGCCTGCTCCTTCCCACCAGCTGTCTCCCAAAATGGCTACATTCCTGTCACAGTCATGAGGATTTCTTTCCCAGAGTTTCCATTATACAAGTTTGAAAGCTATTGCTCTAGAAAAGATAGGAGGACACCATGGGCGGTTATTCTACCCAAAGGGCAGGGGGCTGAGACCCATCACAGGGGACTGCCTGGAAATAATTAGCATCTACTTGGTTTGGGGGAGAAAACATTGACTCTGGGGTAGGCAGGATTCAAATGTATTAGTTTGTAATTTACAATTAGCATGACTCTGGGCACGATGCCCAGTGTTTCTGAGCCTCTTTGTCACTTGCAGGTGTAAGTGATGTCCATGGCTGCCTCACTGAAGGTCAGGAGGATTAGACAGGACATCTCTTGGAGTGCCAAGCTGAGAGCTGGCCTGTGAAGGGTCCATGGTGTTGCTGTTCAGTGTTGTTGTTTCCTATGGGTGCTCAGGAGCAGCACCAGCCACAGGAGCCTGTTTTATCCCCTTCTTGTACCCTGCCCATTGCAGGGTTAGAGCCAGGAGCTTTCAGGGGTTCCCCACCCTTAGCCCCATCCATCCCAGCACCTTCAGGCCCTCAAGTGTGAAGCTGAGAAATAATGAGACAGCAGCCTACAGGAAGGCAATCAGGAGAGGAAAAAGAAACAAGTTTTATTAAAGCCCCAAACACTTGGCTAGAAAAACCAAAAAGGAGAGAGCAGGGAGGTGGAGAGAAGAAAAAAGGACATTAAAAAAGAGAGACAGAGAAAACACAGCAACCCTTTTCCATTTAGAAATTGTCAAGTTACACCAACAGAGGTCACAGAATACCCACAGAAGCCATCACTGCTACACCAACACGGGCCCTACAGGGTGGACGGGGCAGGTGTGGGGCTGGGGCTCGCCCGAGGGGCCCACGGGGACCCCACTCAGAGCCTCAGGCCTGAGGCTCCTGGGGAAACAGCATATTGTGGAAGGGGTGGGAGAGAAACCCCCCATGCGAGTAACACAGCACAGTGGGTGGGGGCTGGGGGACCAGGTACAGGGGTCCCTTAGTTTGCTCTTGGTCAAGCACACACTGATGGACAGAGCAGCGAGGCGCATGCAGCTGGGGGCACTGGCGGGCGGCGGGCTGTGAGAGGGCCAGTGGGGATGGGGGCTGAGGAGGGTAGCCGGAGCGAGTGGTGCAGGGATGATGGAACACACACGTGCGTGCTTGCACTCACACACACACACAGGCAGGCCCACACCCTGGGTCTGCGCCAGCACATGCCTGGGCTCACTTCCCCCCGCCCCCGCAGACACAGGTCACTCATACTTGCATGTACACACCTCTGTCCACACACACGTGGCCACCGCGCTAAGAAGGCTCTCGAAGCCAGGCACATCTGCACACACATCACACTGTTCTCACCTGCAAAGCTCCTCTCACTCTAACATGCAGGTAGGCACATGCCGATGCCCACAGCGTACACGCCTGCCCCCACATGACAGGCCATGCCTGTGGAAGAGTGTCCCATGTGTCTCACACATGGCTGGGTGGGCTTGTGCCTGCACACATGTGCACACACACGCAAACACACACACACAGGCTGCACACGGTTCCACGCAGATGCCTCCCAGCCCACAAATGCGCAGGAACCAAAGTGAAAGAAAGAGGCAAATCCCACAGGACTCTACTTGGGTGGGGGGCGGGGCATGCGACTCCCTCCATCTGCCCCTTCCTGGGGGGACACTGACCCCTCACCCCCTCCTCCCACCAAGGGACATTCAACTCAGGACAATGACAGTGGGGCACATGTTCCGGTCACAGGGTGGAGGGTGGGAGGTGGGGTGAGCAGGGTAGCAAGCGAAGAGGCATGGAGTGCAGGGAGGAGGGGGCACCACTCCCCCCGCCCCTCCCAAGTCAGGGGTCTCTGTACAGCCAAATCAACCCAACCATTTACTGGACCACGGAAGCCAGGCCGATGTGCCCATCCCCAAGACCCCCTCCCCTGCCAAAACAGCGGCAAGGGAGAGAGTGCTGTGGTTTTCTTTTTTTCTTTTTTAAATATTTATATATATTTATATTACGTATATTATATATATATAATATGTAAATATATTTTTAAAACAATATAAAATGTTAAGACACTTCACTTAAATGTAAAGAGTTGCCTGCAATTAAAAGTAATTGCATCATTTATGAGGTCCTTTTTTTTTGTTGTTTCTTATTTTTCCGGGTTTTTTTTTTTTCTGGAGGGATTTTTTTTTCCTCTTCTTTTGTTATTTTTCAAAAAGGCTTGCTCGCCTTGGTACAAAAATGATCCAAAGCTAGAAAACAAGGATGAACCAACAGAAGCCAGAACAAAAACGGAATGAAGAGACACAACCCAGTTTCCCTCCCTGCTCAAGCCTTCAGCAGCGGCCCCCCCTTTCTGTGCTTAATGGGGGAACTAATTCCAATTCCCCTCCCTGTGCTTACACCACTTTGTGCTCCAAATGGGGATCCTCTGCCTGGGGATCCCCACTCCATCATCCTTCTCCTCCTCCACTCTCACAATCTCCCTCTGGCCCCTCCCTGTGCCCTCTGGGGGGCCAGGAGCGACAACCAAATTTGGTCTCTCTCCCCCTCTCCAGGACCCAGCCAACTTCCAATAGCCTCTGTGGAGGAAGCAGGACACCCACCGGCCACAGACTGGCTGGTCAGGCCTTGGGGACCTTCTGCTATCTCATCAGGGTCACCAGATCCCCATGTAAAACCACATCTCACCCCTTCCCTGAAAACCCTCAAGTCGTAAAGAGGGTGATTGAAGGTCAAGTCACCCCACTTATGGGGCCAGAGCTGTCTTCCACTGCCCCCATCCAACCCTCCCTACGCTCCCCATTCCCTAACAACCAAACCCTTACCCACCTCCAGGCCTCAAAACCTAATTTCTGGGCCCTTCATTCTTACCCACCCCACCCCCATTAAATAAGTTAATATCATTTAAAGTGCTAAATTAGGAAACTAAAAGTACCAAATGCCCCTTCCAGGGCTGCCCTCTCCCCAGGCAGTGTCCCCAGTGTCAGGCCATCTGCATAATGTACCCCCATAGCCAATAGTCCGAATGGCCTCCTTCCACTCCCCACAGGACAGTGAGGCCAGCTGCTCCCACAGGACAGAGACTCCAGGCCTCACCCCACCCTGTGGCCTCCCAGACCCTGGCTTCTGTTTCCAGCCCGTTCATCTAGACTTCAGGCCCACTGGGGTATGAGTGGAAGGGAGCAGAGCAGCAGCAGAGGTCAGTCTTGTGTGAGGTTGGATAGGGAGTGGGGTGTCTCCAGGGCCCCATCTCCCAGTGTTGCATTCTCCGGCCTGATGTTGGGGTTGGTCCAATGTCCATGCATTCCTCCAGGAGGTACCGAGGGAGGGGAGAGGCTTTCTGCTGCTCCAGGTCTCCGTGGCTCAGAGTTTGTTCGGAATATTCTTGGGAAGTTGGGAGGGGGGCAGGCGGGAGGGGAAGGTGCAGGATGGACTTAGGAGGAAGAGTGGTGAAAAAGAAAAGGGAGAGATGTGACAGGTGGTGGGCCCATTAGAGGCCCTCTGGGAACAGGAAACCAAGGGGAAATGGTGTGTTTGGTTTTTAGTTTTACCGTTTAAAAAAAGATAATTAAAAGTGAATCATTAAAAAAACCAAAAACACCAACACAAGATGGGTGTAGGGAGCTGAAGAGGGCCACCCCCTCCTCTGAAAGGCAAACCCCTCAGGAGGTCTGGAGAGCAGGGTGGGGGTGGGTGGAGATGAAGGGAAGAGAAAGAAATGGCAGATGGGGGGAGGCAGAGGGTGGAGATGTGAGGGGGCTTCTAGAAGGAGATGGAAGAATTCCTTGCCCCAAAGGAAGTCAATACAGGGATAGAGGTTCTGGAAGCCGAGGGCTTTTCTGAGACAGGGCTGGAGGTCTCATTTGACCCGCTCATCTCTTTAGATGGTTTAGTGGCCTGGAACAAAAACAGGGGTCAGGGGTCAGAGAGAGGAGGGAGCGCCTTCATGCTGGCCCCCAGTTAACGTTTTAAAAAATGGAAACCTCTACAAATCCAAGAGAAAATTAACTTCCCCGCCAGGAAGAAACCAGGCGGGGCACCTGGAGACAGTGGTCCCCTGAATGGGGAGGAGGACTGCAGGGGCAGAAAGGAGGTGTGGCGAGGGCCTGGGAAACTGGAAGTGGGGGCCAGGCCCATAGTTACTGACAGGAGAGAGAGAAGGTGGCAGAGAGAGACCAGAGCAGCACAGAAAAGAGTCCGTGCCCAGGACAGGCAGACAGGGATGCGGGGCAGGGGAAAGGGGGGGAGGGGAAGAAGAAGAAGTGAAAGGTTAGCTACAGGCAGGGGTGCATGGGGGGGTGTCTTAGTCCCATCTGGTCAACAAAGCAGTCCTTTCTGGCCCCAGTGCTGTGGCAACAGAGGAAGGAGCTGGTTCTCCCTGGGGAGCATTTCAAGAAACCCCAACCTGGGAATGTGTGGAGAAGGTGCTCACTACAACTCCCGCCCAGCACAGGAAACCCCACTGCACCCATGCAAATCTTCCTCCAGCTCTGAGTTAGCAATGGGCGGCCACTCCCTGAGGACAAGTCCTGTACTCACTGGTTGGCTCTGGCAGACTAGCCCCTCGCCCCCCTCCCCACCTCCAGCAGACTGCCTCCGTTGGTCCTGGAGACGTCCAGGACCTGCAGACATCCTCTGGAGCTGTAGTCTCCAAAGTGTGGAGCTACCTGCATCATCTCAAGGGGACAACGTGTAGCAGGCACTGAAAATGCAGATTCCTGGGCCCCCTCCAGAATCACCTCTGGTGCAGCTCAGGACTGTGCATTTTAAGCAGGTGGCCCAGGTGGTTCGGCTGCACACTCACCTTTGAGATCCACGGGCCAGTGAGTGCTACGCAGATCAGGTTTCTCCCTGCAATTGTATTCACTGTCCTTTTGGCCTCACTCAGCTACTAGTTTGAGAACTGATTAGTCTTGATAAAAAAAGACCCAAAGGCCAAAGTGGAACACAGTGTCCTGTGGGACACTGCCAGAGACTGATCTGAGGTCAGGTCTGCAGGGTCATCCAATTCCCACCTATCTTCTTGCCCAGTCCTGGGGAGGCTCTGGCAGGCACAGGAAGGCTAGTGTCTAAGTTAGCCCCACCTCTAGGTCTGGCAGGCTCAGAACCCGCCCTCGTGGTCATCACCATTTCTTCTTCCAAGGCACACCAGTGGCTGGTTCACATTCACCTGGGTTTTGCTCACCACTCTGTAGTCTGCAGTCTGTATTTCCTCTTTATGAAAATCAAGGTAGGCAGTCTTCTCTCTAATCCCTCTCCCCTTCCCCTTAATGAGGCTGCACATCCATTACTCCACCGGCCTCTAGGACCACAGCCATGGGTCACTGGAGTCCCATAGTCCTGTGCATGAGTCAGGTCTGGCGCTTGCCTTCACAGGTCTCCCAGGACCTGAGCCCAGAGGCAAACTCACTTAGAGGCAACCAAGTGGTCTCTTACCACTTATCACTTATCTTGGGCTCAGTCCCACCCTTCCCCCACACTAGCCTTTCCCATTTAAAGTTCTTTCCCCCAAAGCCAAGTGGAAGAAGACACCAATAGAATTCTCTCTGGTGTCTCTTAACATCTCACCGTGTCCCCAAGCAAGGTGTCCATTCCCTGCTGGCTGTCTTCTTTGTTCTGAGTAGATCTTTCTACTTAAAAGCTTTTTCTGTTCCTCCCCTTTAGCATTTTTTGAGAGCCCCCTTCTATTCCAAGCTTTGGTCTTTGGAACCTACCTTCCGGCTGGTGCCACCATCTGACTCCTGTATTCATGCAGTGATATGTCCTTACCTGGGAGAGGTACCCCTTCTCTCTCCCACAGCCAGTGCCAGCCCTTTGACAACCAACTATACCAGTTTCTGACACTTCTTCATGGGGACCACTGACAGTCTCTCTGCAAGCACTTGCTTTGTAAAGTCCTCTCAGACCATTGTCCCTCTCAGGAGACTCTGCAGGATTCCAAATCCACTCTCTGGAAGGTTAGGGAGCTCAGCCCGCTGTGCCCAGCGACCCACTCCTGTGCTGCTCTCAGGCGACACAGTTGCTGTCTCTGAAGGTTCCTGTCACTTCCATTTCCCCTACCAGTCCTCCCAGGTTGGTCTCAATTACATCCAGAGAAGCAGAACCTAGTCATCTTTGTGGCAAGGTGGAAACCTTACCGAAATTCAGCTTTCAGCTGGGGGAGACGTAGGATCCTTACCCCAGCCCTGTGCGCTGAACCCCACTTACCTCCCTCTCGACTGTGGATCAGAGTCTACCACCTGCTCTCTGTGCCGAGCACGCCACCCTGTCCCCCCACACTCCGCTCCGACGCATACATTTCCCTAGGTGTGGGTTCTTTCACGGAATAAATCCTGCCTGTATTAGGTGTTGGACTGTTGCGTGATCGGTCTAAATATTATCCTACATGGACTGCCAGGAGGAGCTGGGTTTTTTCCCCAGTCCAAGGTGGGGGCAGGGCAGGTGAAGATCATGATAAATCTATGGCAATTAGAGTAATTCCTTTCTCCTTGCCAGTGACTGATTTAGGAATAGGCAATGAGAAGACAGGGGAGGCCTATTGGGGGCTTCTGGGAAAGAGTCTCCTGCTTCTAAAAAGAGTTGTGTGTCCAGGACCTCTGCAATGAAGTCAGCCCTGTGGGGGAGGGCAGCTGGATGATGACGAGACCAGCAATGCATAAGGAACTTGGGTCCTGATGTCCCTGAGCTGCTAAATTCCCCAATTTGAGATCTCTCTGCTCCCAGACTCCTTGTTTGGTTAGCTAATACCTTTCTCTTTTGGTTAAGCCATTTTTAATTGTTACTTACAGCTAAACACAGTCTAACTGATACACTGAGGCCAGTGTCACTCCCCTATTGCTCTATTGAAACCCCCCTTTTATTTAAGGTATTGCCTTCTAGTATTCCTGTTACGGGTGTGATCTCACCAAGGCTTGCTGACACCCATAACATTATGCTCCCTGGCAAAGCAACAGAATCCAGCATGAAGACAGGAGGATTTGCATTGGGTGGATCTGGGTTTAAATCTGAGTTCTGCTACTTTTTTTTTTTGGCCGGGGCTGGGTTTGAACCCACCACCTCCAGCATATGGGACGAGCGCCCTACTCCTTTGAGCCACAGGCACCACCCTGAGTTCTGCTACTTTTTAACTATGTGTCCTTAAGCAGACATCTCTCTGGGCCTTCATGTCCTCACCTGCAGGGATAACCGCCCCTACGGCAACAGGTGCACATGAGGTGATGCCAAGAGTGAGGCGTAGTGCCTGACGCTCAGTACACGTGCACTGAATGGTAGCCATGATTATGATTATTATTTTAACCTCTCAGGTTTGCTTTGTCTATTTCCATCCAATCAGTGACAAACTCATTCAATCATTCACTCACCCAAACGAATATTTACTGAGTGCCTGTATATGCCAAGCACTATTCTAGGTGCTGTGGGATGCCACTGTGATAACACATTACTTTTAAGATGTGAAGTTGTTAGGACTAAAGAAGACACATTGGCATGGTACCTAGCAGGAGTGCTGGCTGTCTCACATCTGCCTCCCACCGCCTAGAATCAATTTCTGCCCTGCTCTGTGCCCTGGAGTTGATCCCTGCCATCTCTTTGTTAATTGTCCTCTGCTTGGGTTTAGTCAATGGAGCTCATGGCAGGGTAGAAAGAAAGGGAGGTGGGGCAAAGTTCCTTTCCTATTCCCTCTCTCCTGGGAGCCGTGTTGCAGGCAGGGGCTGTGCCCTCCATTGCTGTAGCTCCTACTGCTCCAACTCTCTGGGGCACACTAGACACTGTGCCCTCCTGCCCTTCCCTGTGCCTCAACATTCCCGTCTGTTCCCTCCACCCTCTGGTGTGGTCCCTCCATTAGAGTCCCTTCATTTGAGCCACTTGAGAAGATATAGCAGGTAGTCAACAGATTTCTTAGCTCTAATAGAAGAGGTCTTCACCAAGACTGACTTCCCTGGGAGTCTGACTCCCACCCCACCCTTCTATCTTGAGCGCAACATTCAAGGGCTTTTTTTGCAATCATCTCCTCTGACTTCTCTGTAGCATCAGGATCTGTTGCAAAGCACCCCCATCTCAGAACTTTCTTCCTCTAATTTCTTTGTCTCTGATCCTGCCATTTCCACTCCCCTCTGCTATAGTTTGGATATTTTTCTCTCCAAATCTCATGTTGAAATTTGATCCCCAATGTTGGAGGTGGGGGCTGGTGGGATGTGTTTGGGCCATAAGGTGGCTCCCTCGGGAACAGCTTGGCACCATTCTGATGAAAAATGCCTTGCATCTTCTCCTCTGTCTCTTGCTCCCTCTAACCAGGTGACACCTCTGCTCCCCTTCACCTTCTGCCATGACTGGAAGCTCCCTGAAGCCCTCACCAGAAGCAGATGCTGGCACTGTGCTTCCTGTACAGCCTGCAGAACCGTGAGGCACATAAACTTCTATTCTTTTTTTTTTTTTTACATTAATGCATTTATGGGGTACAATGTGCTGACTTCATATAGAATTAGGAACGGTTACATCACACTGGTTAATATATACCTCGTCTCGTTACTTACTGTGTTAAGACATTTATACTCTGTACTAATAGATCCAACATGTACCCTTGCATTATGCACCACAGGTGTCATCCCACCATTCACCCTCCCTCAATCTGACCTCCTCCCCAAACCTCTATTCTTTATAAATTACCCAGCCTCATATATTTCCTTTACACCTACGTGACTGGACTAGGACACCATCCGTCTCACCATTGAGAAAGACAGTTTTGAGCTCAGAGACACAGAAATTGGAGGAAGAAAGTTCCCAGATGGGGGTGCTTTGCAACAGAGCCTGATGTTACAGAAAAGTCAGAGGAGATGACTGCCAAAAAGCCCTTGAATGTTGCACTCAAGATCCCAAGGGCGGGGTGGGGGCCAGACTCCCAGGGAATCACTCTCTAAGGTCCGGGTACCAGCCTTGTCCTGGGCAAATGTACAACCCCATTGAGGTCGATGGCGGGATCCTTCCACTGCACAGCACTATCTAGTTTCCAAAGCTCTTTCCTACGTCAGGCATAATGTAATCTCAGAACCCTGCTGGGTATTTTTGTCCTTGTCCCCATTGTACTGATGAGGAAAGAGCCTGAGAAGACAGAGGACTTTGACCAAGGCCACAGACTAAGCTGGATGGAGCTGTTCTAGCCCAAGGGACTCAGGCAGCTGGAGCATATGGTGAGCATGGGCTGGAAAGGGAGGAAGGCCAGAAGGAGGGAGAGCTGGAGGAAGGCAGAGGGGGAGGGGCTGGAGGGGCATGGAGCTGAAGGAGAGCAAAGCTTGGTGGGGAATAAGGTCGGAGGGGAAGGGGCTGCTTAGCTGAAGGGCCTAGGCAGCACCAGAAGGGATTCAGGCTTTTCTGTAGGTCTTGGAAAATAGGGTAGAGGTGACAGAATCCCAAGGAGACCTTAGAAAACCGTGCACGTACATAGTGAGACACAGATGGTTCCCCCCACTTCTTTATACTTTACTTTTAAAAATTTCCACAAGAAACATACACTACTTTATCAGGAAGAAGGAATATTTTTAAGAAAGCCTACTGGAGCAGTGGGAGTGAGAGAAGCATAGCTAGCGTGGGGCAGGGCAGAAAGAGAGCTCAGCTTGTGTCTGCTCGAGAGGGGAGAAGTTTGAGGGGAGGAGGGGTTGGGGATTGTGTGACCCTTCCCCAGGGGACAGCAGCTGGGGCAGCAGAGGCTGGGTGGGGAGGAGGCATCATGTCTAGACACACCCATGCAAGGTGCCTGGGGACACCTGGGGGAGGAGGGCGTAGGCGGCTAGAGCTCAGAATGGAGACCTGGGTGGGGACAGAGATTGAGCGATGCCCCAGGAGGGGAGGGTGACTTGTGAGAAGAAAAGGGACAGAGAAGAGAAAAGGTGGGAGAGGAACCAGAAGGGCAGGGACAGGGTTGACGAGAGCATGCTGAGACTGGGGGTTCTGCACAGCACATGCTGTAAAGAGGAGGACAGAGTGGGGGAGAGCCCATCTGAAGGCCACTAGAGACCTTGTGAGCCGAATGTGAGCCCAGCACGAAGTGGAGGGAGGACCAGAGCAGGCTGAGGAACAAACTATGGCTGGCTCTGGGGAGACAGGGGTTGAGGGGAGACAGCTGAGGGAGGGGCCTGCGGGGAGGCCAAAGCACCTTGTGGATCCAGGAGGGGCAGCAGTGTGGCCTGAAACCCGCTCTCCCACTTGCCAGCTATGTGACAGCCTCTCACACGGGGACAATAAGGACCTACCTCCTTATGACTAGAATGGCCAGTGCAAGATGAGATCATGTATGTGCCTGGCAAAAGTGAACCTCCTTTAAGTGGCAGCTGCTCTTCTGGGCACCAAGGAGGCAGGCCGAGGGGAACTTGGCTGCAGTGGTGGCAGGAAAAAGAGCTAGGGGTGGCATTTTCAGGGTATCTAGGGACCATAAGGAGAAAGGTGTGGAACTAGTAAGAAGCTGAGGGGAAGCCTGAAAGGCCAATCTGCAATAGATTCTCCTGGGAGCTGGCCAGCAGGGCCTTGTGTGCCCAGGACTGTCACAGTGCCATGTGGTAGGAAGGACTTTGGAATACCTGGGTCCTATTCCTGACTCTGAGGCCACCTTGCTGTGCACCTTTGGGAAGTCCCTTTCCTTCTCTGAGCTGTCCCCTCATCTGTCAAGCTGGTGACTGGTCTCATCAATCTCTAGCCTCCTGCCTCTGACCTTAGAACCTTCTTTAGGTAGGAGCACCTGGACTTACCACAGCCACCACCCTCCCTTCCATCCAGGCTGGCTGTAGCATACAGGAGCTGCTCAGAAATATTTACTGAATCAAATGAGCATACTAAAGGTCTCTCACATCTAGGCCCAGTGATGACCGGGCCACAGGGGCAGGCCAGAGATGGGGCAGCATCACTCATGGGCAAGGTATGTCTACTCTGTATGCCACCCAAGCCCACTGGTAAATCTGAAAGAGGCTGTAGTGCCCCTGCAACTCCTACCATGCCCCTCCCCCTTTTATTTGTTTTATTTTATTTATTTATTATTATTTTTTGAGACAGAGTCTCATTATGTCACCCTTGGTAGAGTGCTGTGCTGTTACAGCTCACAGCAACCTCAAACTCTTGAGCTTAAGCAATTCTCTTGCCTTAGCCTCCCAAGTAGCTGGGACTACAGGTGCCCAGCTATTTTTTTTTTGCTGCCATTGTCATTGTTGGTTAGCTGGCCCGTGCTGGGCTCAAACCTGCCAGCCTCAGTGTATGTGGCTGGCACCATAACCACTATGCTACAGGCACTGAGCCATGCTGGGGGCTTCAATACCTCTCCCGTCCCCACCCTATCCACCTTACAAAGATCAGAGGTGAACCCACTGCAACTCCAACACAAGCCTGAAAAGCAGATGCAAAACTTGTTTCTCCCTCAGCTCGGGGCTGGCTCAACAGCTAAGAGGGAGGCTGAGACAAGAGTGGGAGCCCCAAAGAGTAGGGGAGGCCCAAGAACCAGAAGGAAGCAGATGAGAGGAACGGAAAGGTAGGAAGATGAAAGGCACAAAATTCCCCCTTGTGCACTCCAGAATCGGCTGGGCCTTAGAAGGGACCCACACATGGTGGGGGGAGTCTGCTTGCCCTCCTCTAGGAGCCAGGGATGTGCAGCTGGGGACAGGGTCTTCTCTGCCCCTGAGAAAGGGTGCTCCTGAGAAGTAAGGGGCATGGTTGAGAACTCATGTTCTAAACCAGATGTGAAGCACTAGGATCGGGACGAGGAGGACAGTGGTTCAGGAAGGGTGGAGTAGTCCTGGCAGGGCCTCTCTGGGCAGCTGGCAGGGAGGCTGGTCCTGGGGGTTGTGGCAGGAGACATCTAGCACACAGTGGGAGCTCAGCGCACAGCACTGAGGGGGCCGCCCCCCCATCCCCACCCTCACCTGCTGCTGGGCCTGGATCCTCATGTATTCTGCCCTCTGCTTGCCGTGTTTGCTTTTGTCGGGGCTGCCAGCCTGGCCTTGGGCTGCCTTCAGCCGAGAGGCTCCTGGAGTCACCACCTTCATGGGTGGCACACTGCCACTGCCACTCTGCAGGAAGAGAAACAAGGTTGGCATTGGAGGGTTCTGTGAGGGGGTGGAGTTAGACAGAAACCCTAGGCACTGGGTGGGGTCTCTGGAGCTGGGACCTCTTCTGTGGGGCTTTTTGAGACCTGGAGATCCTCCCTGCTCGACATCCCAGTCCTGGCCCCAGACCCTTGTCTGAGCCCAGGTCTAAGGCCTCCTTGCAGGAGAGGAGCAGGGCCCCCACCCAAGTCCCAGGTCTCCTGAGTGAGAACTCTGTGGTGGTTTCCATGAGCAGCTCAGAGGTAGCTGATGCCTTCCTGGGGGAGCTGCTTCCAAAGTGAGGATCACCAGCAACACCCCACTCCAGGAACACCATCCTGGACCTGGGCTGCATGGCTGAGATTTGGGGCTGAGGGCTTCTCTACAATGACAGATATTGCAGATTGGCAGCCCCAGGCCAAATTTTTCTCTTAATAGGAGGTTGGAAGTAGAGTCATGGTAGAGACGGGAAAGCCTGGACCCCTTGAACCATCCCTCATGTTGGGTCTAAACAGAGGGGTGCTGGGCACCCTGAGGCGCGAGCAGAGAAATAACAGAGACAGAGAGAGTCAGAGACAGGAGAAGGGGAGGGGAACATGGTGGGCGGAGAGGGGAGAACTTTATTTGCCGGTTTACAGATACAGAGCAGGAGGGGAGACAATCTGGTTGTTGCCAAGATTGGGGGGGGGCCGACCCCTGGGTAGGCCAGCTTCCCAGCCTCCCTTGGGCTCTGCCTGTAAACCCCTGCCTGGCGCCAGGCTCTCAAGAGAGTAGCAGGAGCTAAGAGAAGACCAGAGTGGCCAGGCTCCCCTGCCACTCCCCACTCCCTCTGGCCCTGAAGACAGACAGTCTGGAGCATGAAGACAGAGGGGGTAGGACAGGGGAGGAGACAACCACCTGGGGGTTGGGGGGCAGGGGTGAGGGGCTGCCTGGGGACTCAGCAGTGGGGGCCATGCCCATCTCGCTGAGGGTGGCTTCCAGCTCCCAGAGCGTCTCCTCCAGGCTGTCCATCCGTGGGGTGGCAGCGTCTTGCATTGTGCGGCTTGGGCTAGTGGTGGGCTGGCTCCACTGCTCCCCGCTGCAGGTCTGGGCATCACATCCAGAGTCCTTGGGAGTCTTCTCTGGGTGTGTCTCAGCAACAGAAGTCTTCTGAATCTCATCTGGCCCTGCTCCCTGAGAACAGGGGACCCCGGCTCCTCCATCTTTGGTGTTGCAGCCTCCTGCACCCAGTCTCTTGAGAGCTGTCTTTCCTTTTTCAAGCATCAAGCTGCTCCCAGGCCAGGAAGTCTCAGTCACTACCCCTGACAGGGCCTTTGGGCCATCCCAGCCCCTCCTGTTGCCAGCCAGGGTCCGGGGTCTTGGGGTGGGAGCTGTCCTTGGACCTGGCTCCTCAAGCCTGGCCTCTGACAGGGAGGGAGGGCTGGGGGCACACTCCGACAAGATGATCCGTGGGACGCAGAAAGCCCTGGGATCTGTCACAGCCTGGAAGGAGAAGGAAGATGAGGAAGAATAAGATCCCTACAAACCCAACTGAGCTGGGATGGGGGGCTTAGAGTTAACTGAACCTATCCCTTCCTTTCATAGGTGGGGAACCTGAGGTAGGGGGACCTGACTGAGATTACCCAGTAAGAGGAAAAACTGAGACTAGAACTCAGGTCACTTTCCACTATACCCCATAGCTTCCTGCTTTCTAAGAAAGATGCCAATTTACACGGAAGCACGGATACATGTCTATTTCACATTGCCCATATTAAACTCAGGGAGCAGGACTCCAGGGTACTCTCATGATTTTGTCCATTTCTATGATGGGGTGACACTACATGGCGTGGGTGGAGAATTAAGTAAGCTCACATGTACACATTACAAGGGTGCTGTGAAAAGTGGCTATCTGAAATGAATGACCCAGACCTCTAGCCCTGTGTGGGCAGAGACCTGCCAGCCTCTGTCCTCTGAGGATGGGGCTATCATTTGCATCTTAAGCCAGAGACCCTTGGTCCCCTTGCCGCTTTGTGAGCTCTCCCTAGGGCTCCACTGCAGAAGGGGCTGGACTCAGACTTTCCCAAGGTCCTCTACTGCACACACACTCGGGCAGCACTCCCTTGGGCACCTGCTTCCGTGTGAGCAGCCCTGGCCTTGGCCTCGGTGGGAGCACAGAGAGAGGCCCCAAGTGTCCCCCCCACCCCCGATTTGAGGGGCTCCTGCTCTAATTCTGAGCACCAGTTGTATGCCAGGTGCTGTAACATCTGTCCTCACTTTAATGCCTATTGTGACCCGTGAAATGGTTCTTGCTCTCATTACCCCACTCCTCAAATGAGGAAGGTTATGTGATTTGCCCAAGGTCACCAACCCACAGTTAGTTAGAGGCAGAGCCAGGATTTGAACTCAGATGGTCTGACTCCAAGTCCAGTGCTCTTTCAACTAAAAGGAGCCATGGTGGGGGGTGCATCAGGGACTCCAGCCACCCCGTCATGGTGACCCACCCAGCCTTGTCACCTGCTTACCTGGGAGCAGGGGATGTAGACGGGGAAGGCAGAGAGTATGACCTCACACTTGCCCAGCTCCACTGCCCGATGGCGCCATAGGATGTAGAGGGTCAGACAGGCTCATAAGGCCAGGGGAGGGGCCTTGCCCATTGGGCCCCCTTAGGATTGGCTCCCAGAACTAGCAAGGGGCAGGTGTGGGGAGCAGGGGGCAAAGTACCGAAGGCACAGTGCCCCTGGGGCTGCCGCACCCACACTGCTCATCTTAGACGGTTCTGCGGGCTGCTCTGTGCCCATCCCCTGCCCAGCAGATAGCACTATTCACCCAGCTGATGCCTGTCTGCTCCCTCCACCAAGAGAACAAAGTACCAACAGGCCACCGACCAGGCCAGACATCAGGTGGTGGCCAGCATGGGGCCGGCCCACTATGGGCCAGAAGAACGAGACAGGAAAGGTGAGAGTGTGTGTGCAGGGGAGGCTGTCCCTCCACAGAGTAGAGGGTTCTCCCAGCCGCACCTGACCAGGCAGAGGGAGAGATTCTCAGAACTTTCCCCCACCCATCCCACAAGCACAGCATAGTCCTAAAGGAGGAAGTGCAGAAAACAGGTGTCCCGAATTCCCATAAAAAGAATAAAGAGGAAATAAGTGCAGCAGGACAGCAGCAAGGACTGAAGTTAGAGAGAAGGAAGAACTTCCCAATGCTGAAAGACAGAACCAGCAGCCAAGAAACGGAATGGGTTTCTTCCACTCCTAGGCCCCTGACCAGGGGGTCAAGGTGGGCCGTGGCAGGGAGGAGGCTGCAGATGAGCCTTTCCTGGATGTCCTGGCCCCCAGTGTAAGGCACAGGGGGTAAAACAGAGCCCATCACCTGGCACAGGCTGCAGAGCAGTGGAGACAGAGGTGGGGACCAGGCAAGGGCTCAAGACAGGGTCAGATTTTGAGTTGGATCCAAAGTTATCTTGTGAGCAAGATCCAACCTCCAATCTTGGCCCAAGACAACAGTCAGGCTTCAGGCTAGACCTAGACTCAGGCTGCAGACTGGGATGAAAGAGCCAGGCCACCAGGAGGAAGACTCAGAACCAAGCCTGCATAAAACACAGACTCAAGGGGTCACATAGACCCAGCCTGGGTCTCCAGGCTGCTGGAGTCTCCGGGAAATCCCCACCTAGGAGGCAGGAGGGAAGAAGGTTATGCGCCTGTCCAGCGGGGTAGTGAGTCCACATGTGTGACACTGTGGCAGTGGCAGGACTGGGACTGTGGCTGGTGTTTTAGCAGGTCAGCGTGAGAGGTGAGGAGAGGAAGCAGTGGAGGCACAGGCAGAGAGAGCTGTGAGAGGTGGGCAGTCCCGTTACCTTCCGTGTGGGACCCAGGGCTGAGCCCCTGGGGGGCCCCAGGTCCTGGGGGGACAGCAAGGTGGGGATCAGCTGGCGACGGGGCGTGGGGGGGAGGGAAGACACTGAGCTTCTCTCAAACACCTGGGGAGCAGAAGGTGGGGGCAGGTTTGGAGGAGGGGCACCAGGGAGAATGGGGGTACAGAAACCCAAGAGTGGGGTGGCCTGGATGGTGCTGGGCCCCTAGCCTCACCTCTTTGCCATGGCCGCTGGCCCAGCCTGCTCCCATTTTCTCACCTCCCACAGGAGCCCCAGCAGTCCACCTGCTCCTGGCACCAGGGCTGGGGCGGGTGCTGAGGACACTGAGCATGGTGACCTTCAGCACTGGGTGAGTCAAGGCACTTGGGAATGAGGGTCTCTGGCCACTGTCCTCAGAATACTCAAGGGTAGGTGTCTCGAGTTCTAGCTGTTCTCAGCATGCTCAGTGATAGGATCTCAGTGATTTCAGAACACCCAGGTGTGGGACTTTCAGAGTACAGGGAGTCTGGGGACATTTGGGGGGAGTCTCAGTGACTACAATCAAAAAACTCAAACCTGCAAGGAAAGACTTTAGACCCCCTCCCAATTTATAGTGGAGAAGAAATGGGGGCAAGAAGGAGGGGGTCCTCTACAGCCAGCACTCAGCAGGGAGGGCCCCAGCATCTGTCTAGCTGCCAAGTCCTGCTACTTGGCCTTGGGGCAGCCCCACAGGAAAGGGGGCACACTGAGGCCTGGTGGGGCCAGGCATGCGCTGACCCACCTCCAGTTCTGCAATGATGCGATCCTCATCGTCCTCGTCCTTGATGGCAGAAGCCATGATAGGTGGGGTGGAGGCCGGGCGGGCCACCTCAGAAACAGCCCGGCGCAGCTTCACCTGGGGTTTCTGCACCTCCAGCTCCTCAGACTCAGCCTTCTATAAGACCCAGGACCACTGTCAAGCTCAGGCTCTAGCCCCCTCCAACCCCAGCTCACCCTCAGCACCATCTCCCACCTATCCCAGCTCTCATCTGCCATGTCTGCCGTCCCCTGCCAGGTGTCCCCCAGTAGGCAGGGCCCTGGGTGGACTTGGGGCAAATACACATACCCAGGATCCCAAGCTAGAACGACAGTCACCACCTTCCACTTCCTCTGAGAAAGGGGTCCTCTCTCCCAGCCCAGAGGTCTCCAGATGTCATCTCAGGCTTCACCCTAACTCAATCTGCTGGTCCCCTGCCCAGGGTGGGAGCGGTACCTTGATGAAGGCTGAGTCTTTCTTGCTGGTGACCACCACCTCTCCAGTGCGCGTGGTGGTCAGGCCGTGGGAGGAAGGGAAGCTTCGGCGGGGAGGGGGCGGTGGGGGCGACTTGGAAGGCTTCTCCGTGCGGTATCTGGGCACTGTCAGCTCATCTGCAGTCAGCCAAGGGGCTGGGAGTCAGGGGATCCACAACCCTGGAGCCAACACACTACCTCTGCCTCCCAGGGATAAAACTCACTCCTTCCTCCAGGGAGGACCAGGAGGAGGAGAAAGAAAAACTCAGGGGCAAGGACAGGGCCCCTCCTTCTCTCACCTCCCCTGCCATCAGCCCTGAGTTCTACCCCTCTTCCTCTTAGAGCATGCCAACCCCTCTCTACACAAAGTGTGGTCCCTGGGCCAGGGAACTGACCCTCCTCCTACAAGACAAAGGACCTACAAGTTTGGCATGCCCCATCTTGGGAGCTCATTAGAAATGCAGGCAGCTCAGGTGCTCCCCACCCCACCACCCCTTAAACAGGAATTCGCAGTTTAAGAGACCTGGTGATCCCTGCGCACAGCTGAAGAGGTGCTACCCTCACCAGCTTCTTCATCTGCCTCTCTGTCCTCTGCCCAGCTCTGTTGCTTTTCCACATTGAACCCTGCCCTGCCTACTGGGCTCTCCCTAACCCAGTGCCCTCTCCAGTCTTGTTCCCAGGGCAATTTGCTCAGCGTGACTCTGCCCCGTTTTGATCCTCCAGTGGCTCCCCATCACCCCAACCCCATCCAAACTCCTCAGCCCAGCATTCTCTGCACTTGTCAGTCCCTCTCCTTGGAATGCCCTCTCTCACTGGCCAGGGAAGTGATTACTTATTTTCTTCTTTTTTTTTTTTTTTGCAGTTTTTGACTATCTTTTTTTTTTGTGGTTTTTGGCCGGGGCTGGGTTTGAACCCGCTACCTCCGGCATATGGGACTGGCGCCCTACTCCTTGAGCCACAGGCACCGCCCTTTTTTTGCAGTTTTTGGCTGGGGCTGGGTTTGAACCCACCACCTCTGGTATATGGGGCCAGGGCCCTACTCCTTGAACCACAGACACCGCCCGTGATTACTTATTTTGAAAACTCCAGTGGAAAGTACTCCTCTAGGAAGCTCTCCTGCCCTCCTGGGGCCTCCTCTAGGGCTGCACAGCACCAGGGCTCACCTCTGCCATTGTACTTGGCACCCACATTCTATTTCTGGTTTATACACCAGGTATGGCTTGGGATAGATTACTTAACCATTTTGAGCCTTAGTGTCCTCATGGGTAACATGGAAATAATTACCATATCTGCCTCCTGGGGTTGTTGTAAAATTATAAGGATTAATACATGGAAGCCATTTGGAAGAGTTCTTATTGGATAGTAAGTGCACAACAAACAGAAATGTTAGTATTATTTCCTTCACAACTTCTTCTTTTTTATTTTTTATTTTTCTGAGACAGGGTCTTGCTCTGGCTCCCAAACCAGAGTGCAGTGATGTTGCTGTAACTCATAGCAACCTCACGTGCCTGGGTTCAAGCCATCCTCCTGCCTCAGCTTCCCAAATAGCTGGGACTATAGAAAACACCCACCACACCCAGCTAATTTTCTCTATTTTTTGTAGAAATGGGTCTTGCTCTTGCTTAGGCTGGTCTTAAACTTCTGACCTCAAGCGATCCTCTCACCTCAGCCGCTCAGAGTGCTAAGATTACAGGCATGAGCCACCCCACACAGCCATCTCTCACTAAATTTTGAGCTCCTTAAAATCAAACCCTGCCTTATTTCTATATCCCCAGCACCTAGCACACAGTAAGTACTTAACAAATAGGTGTTGGAGGAAAGAATAAATAAATGCATGATGACTGCCACTTCTGGTCCAGATTTCTGCCTCTTGGTGAGCTCGCTGATAGGCTGAGGAGCCCGAGAACTGTGTCAGCATCAATAGCAGTGCTGTCATGTGCCCCCAGCACAACCTGGTTGGTGGCACATGCTCAGTCAAGATGTGTAGGTGGATGGCTCTGCCTGGATCTGCACATCCCCCCAGAGTGGTGCTCTTGGCAGCTCTCAGGGTAGCGGGAAAAGCCCTAGGCAGAGCCCACTCACCAGTACTTCTGGGTCTCAGTCTTCCCTTAGAAGGTGGCTGATGCCCTAGAGCCGCCCTCCTCTGGCAGCCCAACCACAGCGATTCCTATTTCCCAATGCTCCCCACCCCTGTCATCCTGACAGCACCTGCAGATGGGGGCCACCCACTCTGGACTCTTCTCCAGTCCCTGCTACCCTCATACCTGAACCCCTTCTTCCACTGGGCTCCGTTCGAGGAGCTGCCTTCTGGCCGTGGGGGGCCTTGGGAGGCTTATGGTCTGGGGTGGGGGCTGGGCCCGGGGGTGCCTTGCTTGCACAGTCCAGGTCAGGTATGGCCTTGAGCAGCTCTGCCTGGGTCTCCTCCAATAGCCGGTTGATGTCCTTGGCGCTGTACTGGGTCAGAGCTGCCCTCTTCTCCTCCCAGTCTCGCTCTGCAGCCTTGTGGGAGTGGGGGCTGAGAGTCAGGACTGGGGCGGTTAGCCTGCTTAGGTATCTCTGGGGCCTCACTTCTTCCCCCCAGTCACACGCAAGGAATAGAAAAGGAAGGCTCACATTTGATCCAGCCCCCGCCCAGCACCCTCTGACTTCTCCAGGGGTATTCCACACTATCCCCATGGGTCAGAAATGCCACTTCAAGTATTCTTGATATACTTAGACCTGTTTCTGGACATTCTGTTCTGTTTCATTGACCACAGTCTGTTCTGGTGCTAACACCACACTGATTTGATTATTATAGCTTTAGAATATGCTTTCTGTCTAGCAGGACTAATGTCACCCTCATTATGCTTCTTAGACTTCCATTAGGGAACTGACCCTCCTCCTACAAGAGAAAGGACCTACAAGTTTGGCATGCCCCACCCTAGAGTGGTGGTAAGAACCTATGAACCAGACCCCACCCTCAATCCCAGGCCCCAGCACCTCAACGGACACAGCCTTGTCCACATTTCTCTTGCCAGGAGTGTCTAGGCCTTTGGTAGGGTTGCCCCCCTTGGGGGTGAGTGGGGCTCCCTCAGTTGGCCCACTCAGCTCATGGAGGTTCAGCGGGGGACTGGGGGGTGGCATTTCAAAGTCCAAGCTCTTGTTGAAGTCAGTCTCAGCCATCACCTTCTTAGGGGATTGATTCAGAAGGTTGTTGGGGGGTGGCCACACACCCTCGTCCACTTGCCTAGTGTTGGGAGAGTTAGGAGCAGCTGTGAGGCCAGCAGGGTGGTGGCCCCCCCTTAGGGGGGGTTGGCCTGAGGGAAGTGGGGTATGAGATGGGCTCTGGGATCTTGCAGGAGAGGTGGGAGAGCCAGGGTAGGAGTGACTGATCCCAGCATAAGGGAAAGCTGAGCCTATGGCATGCAAGGGGTCACAGGTCAGAGTAGACCAACCTTTCCGGGAGTCGGGATAAGGGCTCAGGTTGACTTATGGATCTGGGCCAGGTATGTGACCCCAAGGGAAATCAGAAGTCAGGGACAGAATGACCTTCGGATCTGGGCCAGCGTCTCTGTGACTCCACGGCAGCGCTTGAGGAGCCCATCCAGACGCTGGGGCTCTTCCTTCAGGAACTTCACTGCCTCTACCTCCACACGCAGCACAACCCGCATCTTGCTCTGCAGGCCTGGGAAGTGAGCTGAGGGGACAGGAAGGGGTGAGCTGGGGCCAGAGAGAGCACTGAGGACTAGAAGGATAGGGGTGGTGGCAAGAGCGTTAGAGGGACTCCCATCCTGGACCATGTGCCATGCTTGCTGGCCCCAGACCCACCCTTGAGCTCCGTCAGCGTCTCCCCAAGCTGCTTCAGCACCAGCGCCTTCTCCTCCAGCTCGGGGCCAGGTACCAGCCGGTGATTGTGGGTCATGTCCCTCTGAATCTTCTCCACTGATTTCTCCAGGTCACTGCAGCCACAGAGAGACCCTCTCAGCCCCTCTGGCCCCAGCCCAGCCCCCTGAAATTGGGCAGCTGGAAAGAAACCAGGCCACCAATTAGACCAAAATTAAAAGCCAGCTACATACAGGGCACATGCCCAAGTGAAATCAGCAATACCAAGCCTCAGAGGGAAGGAGGCCTTAGAAGAGCTTGCTGAGAGGTACTCTGACCTCCCCTTGAAAATTCTGCTCTTCCACAACATCAGTTCAAATATCCCTCCCTATAACTTGCAGCCCCTGATTCTCATTCTGCCAAGGAAGCAGCAGAGAACTTGGAAGTCTTTCAGAGAACTGGAAGCAGCGACACATTCCCCTAAGGGGTCTCTTGTCTGAGGGGACGCTATCCACCTGCCTTTTCTCAAATAATCTAGCCATTTAGCCTCTTTTTCTTTAGGCCAAAGCTGCTTTCGATTTTCATTGATTTCTGCTGAGCTTGTGTCATTTAAGACCCCACATCTTAATCAGACCAGGTTGCCACCCCTTCCATTGAACCCTAAATGGATCCCATCATCCTGGGGCTAAAATCCAAACTCTTCAATACAGCTAAAGAAGGGCCTGAGAGTCACAGTTGAAAATTTGGCTCTGGGGCGGCACCTGTGGCTCAACAGAGTAGGGTGCCGGCCTCATATACCAGAGGTGGTGGGTTCAAACCCAGCCCCAACCAAAAAAACTGCAAAAAATAAATAAATAAATTTAAAAATTTTGGCTCTGGAGTCAGATAGATACAAGCTCCAGTCCCAGCTCTGCTTTCCCAGAAGAGAGATCTCAGGCAAGTAAGTCACCTAATATCTCTGGGCCTCAATTTCCTTGTCTCAAAACTGGGGATGGTAAGAGTTCCTCATTCATGGGGCCATTAGGAGGATGAAATAAACTAATGAAGATGGGAAAGCAGGTGACAAAGGCTCAGTTGCTGGAGCTTGTTCTCTACTGAGCTGCAAACCCTATGCCCCTGACCTGGACTGCTACTGTTGACACCCATTTGGAACTTCCCTGAAGTCCGTGTATATGCTGCCCTCTCAGGCCCTTTATAAAGCTGTTCTTTCAGACTAGAATATTCCATTCATACCTGCACATATGTGCACACGCACACACACACACACACACCACGGGCTAATTTCCACTCGTCCTCAGGAAGCTCCCCTCTAGTCACTCATTTGGAGTTGGGGATCTGTCTCCTACTCCCCCCAATCCTTGAAGCTTCCATTTGTGGATCACTAGCCCCAGGCAGGGAAGCACCATGTCCTCCAGATTTATTTCCAATTCCCAGCACCTGGCATGATGCCTGGTGCAGAGTAGATGTCTGGTAAATAATTATGGAGTGAATGAGCAAGTGAAAGAAGGACCTGCTGCCCAGGTAGGCCATTTCAATTCTGTGCCTGAGTCACTGACATCCCTGACCCACATGCAGGATGTTACATACATTCCTGTCAAATCCCATCTGTTGGATTTCAGTTCAATCCAGGTTCGAACAACTTCTGAATCGCAGTTCTACCATCCAACAGATTTGCTCTCCCTTAAAGCTCTGTGTCATCAGTAAATCTTATCAGCATGCCTTATACATCTTCATCCAACTAGCAGGAGAAAAGACAGACCAAGTTGGAGTCAAGGGCAAAATCCTTGTGACTCAGCACTACCAGTTAAAGAGCTATCTTGTATTAAGCATTTACTGCACGCCAGCTGCTACACTCAGCCCTTGACGTTCATTACCTTAATTAATCCTTAAAGTAAATCCTGTAGGTGGGAACAGTTATTACCTCCTGTTTACACATGGACACCAGACTGCATTTCCCAGCCTCCTTTGCATAAATGGCCATTCAACTGAGCTCTAACCTATGGAATATGAGTGGATGGGGTACATGCCACTTCCAGATGTGGCCCATAAAAACCTTCCACTAAGCTCCTCCATGCTCACTTCTCCTTCTGGTAAGCTGGAAATTCTCTGGGTGATCTTGGAGAGCACATTTTGAAGATTGCAGACCTCCATCAGCCTACGTCCCGGAATGACTACATGGAGGAAAGCCAACCTGTTAATCCACCCAATACTGTCTGATGTGAAAGAAAGATATGTCTGTTACTTCTGAACCATTATACAATTTGGGAGCTTATTTGTTATAGCATTTAACCCTAACTAATTCATTAGCTACTCTAACTAAGGCTTTGGCATTTAAAAAGAAAAAGACTAAAAGAGCCTCAGAACATTAACTAGTCCAAGATCATGCAACCATTTTGTGGCAAACAAGATCTACTCACATCTGACTTCTGCCATTCATTCTGCTGAATCTCACTTCCACACTGGATCAACATCACTCACACACCCCACCCTGTCCTATTCCCATCCGCTCCACCACATGAGAAAGAACAACTCTTTTCTGCTTGCGCCAGACTGACCCAGGCTGTGCTGTTTTTGTAAAATGGTCACTCTCCAACATCACTTTAAGGTAGATGAGGCAGCCCTCATTTAAAGGAGGCTCAGATAAGCCTTTAGGATGAAGCAACATTGCAATCATCAGGTGGAAGGAACCAGGCCCCTGCTTAGATTCAATTAGTGCCTTGATTTTCTAACCATCCGATATACTAAAGTTTGAGGGCCCCTAACTGGACTGCAAATGAGTCCCAGGCCAGCTGGTTTAGGCACTGGATCAGAGAGTGACTGGGCCTAGTCCTGGAGGGGTCAAGACAGGAGGGTCAGTATGGAACTAGCTAAATAATTTTCAAGGCCCAATGCAAAATGAAAGTTGTACCCCTAGTTCAAAAAACAGTAAGAATTCAAGACAGTGAAAGAAGAGCATTAAACCAAGCATGGGGCCCTTCTGAGTATGAGCCCCAGGTGACTGCACAGATCACATGCCCTCAAAGCTTGCGCTGGGTTAGCCAAGGCTGACCCTTCAGGCGATGTCCAGATAGAGCTTAAGTCCTGGGCTGAATGAACAGGTGAGTGAGCCAAGAAGAATGAACTAGGCTTAACCTCCAGCAAGATGCCAGGAAAGGGGAAGGAGCTGGCACAGTGGAACAAGAGTCAGCATGTAGGGGCTTAGGCAGCCCTTGCAAGACTCCTGGTTCTGCAGCTGTGGGACTGTGGATGGAGGGACTTCGGGGTTAACGCTTGAGGAGCCTATGGGAGCTGGGGGTAGGTGGGGGTGGGGTGCTTCATGGCCAGGCCAGAGATATACTAGGGCCTGTAGGCACCCTGGGCCCTGCCCCACCCCAAAGAGGCAGAAGCCACATTCCAGAAGCAGTAATGCAGGTCCCAAGCTCTCAAGTGAGCAGTCTGAATAACAGGTTTTATAACAGGCACGTGGCAGAGGGAGGTGGGGGGGGGGTGCGGTGTGTGTTCCTGGAGAACCAAGGCCCCCAGGAGCCAAGGACCAGACACTCATAATGATAGTAGCATAAATTTGTTCTTTCATGTCTTCTGCCTTTGTGCTTTTACATTTCCTTTAATTTCCCTTTAATGTCTTAGTAAAGTTCCTTTTGAAAATTCTGACCCATGGGAAGCAACAAGGAAAGGGGAAAGTCAGTTAAATGAAATTTCCTGGGTGAGGGGGATGGCAGCTGTCAGTCTGCTTGGAGATCTGGCTGGAGTTGTCATTAAGCTATCACACCTAGAGTGATAGGGTGGCTGTGGCCTCTTATTTCCAAATGAGGTGGCCCCTTACTTCATTTCAGCCACATGGTATCATGGGAATCTTTACCTTAGAGCCTTACTGAAATGCACATGTACCATCAGGTTGTGTGGGCCCTGGGCTGAGGAGCAGTGACCCTTCTCAAGGAGCCTCTTACAAGAGGTTCATTTATGACTTAATGAGGAAGCTGGACAGTCTCTCCTGGCTCCCTGAGTCACTGGCCAGTACACCCCAACCCCTTTCTGAAAATAAGCACAAAAATCTTAATATTGGGCACAAATGAGGATGCTGGGGCACAGAGAGGGGATAGGAAATGCCCCAGTAACATAGACCCTTAGTGCTGGATCTGGACTTCAACTCCCTTAGTGCCCTCTGCCACCAAGATCGGGGGGCTGCAGGAAGGAGCAGTAACTCAGAAAGGAAAGCTGCAGTGAGGTGGGGGTGCTCACTCTCTGAATGGACGGTGAAAGGCAGCTTCTCCCTTCAAAGGTGCCAGACAATGGAATCATGGCCAGACAGCCATTTGCTAAATTTGGATCAGAAGACAATCTTCTGTTAACCCCTCCATGTCTAAGCATTTGGCAGCAGGGTGTTCTCTATTAAAGACTAGAAGATCCCTGCTTCGGCTGCACTGAGAAGACAGAGTGGTTTCCTTGGCTATAGCTGGTCTCAGAGATCAGGGGATGAGATCTCCAGTGGTGGCTGGTAATCACTGAGCTGGACGGCTGGCAACACCTGACACTCTACCTGAGTGCCCTACCTGAGGGTCAGTTTGCACAGATCACAGGCCAGAATAAAAGCAGGCAGAGGGCAGAAAGAAATCACACAGCTGGCCACGTGAGAGTGAAGCTGCAGGTCACAAGAAGCCAGACTGTGGACCATTTAGGAAGCAAGCCCATAAAACAAAAGCAGGCATCAATTCAGAAAAAAAAAAAAAAATCAGGAATAATGACAGACGGACAAAGATCTGTGGGTCACAGAGAAATCGGGCCAGAGAATGAAATAAGGGTTCAGAACAGACCAACGCCACCTATGGCACAAAAGGAAGGGTGTTCTGCCTCCCAGCGAAACCAGCTTGCAGGTCACCGCTGCCGCACCCCCAGCCCTCCCTCCTCAGAGAGCCCCGCCTCACTTGAGCTGCTGGGTGATGAGCTCCTCATCATTGAGATAGCGCAGCCTCTCCTCCTCCACCAGGGTGCGCTGCCGCTGCAGCGGGTCCTCCTGCCGCCGCGCCGCCTCCGACACGCGCATGCTCAGCTCCGCCTCCGTGCGCTTCAGCAGCGCGCGCACCGACTCCTGGTTCTGCAGCTGCGGGACGCGCGGATGGACCGATGGACCCGGGTGGGAGGGAGAGGAGGCGTGAAGCGGGAAAGGGCCGGGACAGGCCAATGCAGGGCGGGGCTCCGCGAAAATGCGGCTGCTTGGCTTGGCCCAGAGTCGCAGTGAAGGGGTGGGATGGGGATGGGCGGCAGAGGCCAAGGGCTAAGTTCCAAGGAAGCACTGAGGCAGGAGAACGGATGGGGATTGTGGAGGGAGGAATGCTAAACTGGGCCCTGCAGAAGGTGAGGCTGCAAAGCTGTGGCCGCAAAGGGGTGAGAAGGGGGGAGTGGCGGAAGACAAGGTTAAATTCTAGGGAAATATAGAAGCAGAAGGGGATGGGAACATTTGAGAAACCAGGTGGCCCTATGTGGGGCGCTGAGTACTGTGTGGCTGCATGGCTGTGCCTTGAGCAACCCTGAATGGGACGGGACTAGAATGAAGGACTCAAGCGCTGAGGTTTGATAAGTTTCTGTGACTGGGACAGGGAGACTAAGTTAACGATAAATCCAACGCAGTTCCAAGCCTAATGGCGCGGATGGGCGAGAGCTTACCAAATTGCCCAGATGGCAATTCTCTGCCCCATTCCCAGCCTGTCTCAGCTCATTATTCTCACCTGACGGGCCCTGGGCCCGCTTGAGGAGCGGGTGCATTGATGCCAGGTTCCTGACAGGTGGGACCATCTGTCAGGCGGGGCGAAGGAAACTGTCCCGGTTCAGTAAGGGGGAGTTGAGGGCACTTGGGGGAAGAGCTCCTGCCTCAATGGGGGAAAAAGGAAAGCAGGGCTGGAAAGTACTGGAACTGACCCCCAAGGGATATTGACGGGGGAGGGGGGCTTAGTGGGTGGACTGGGGCTCGTGGAGGGCGGTGGGGACCCAAAGAAGGGGAAGAAAGGCTCAGTAAGGAGATTGGGCCAGGAGCAGGGGCTTGGTAAGGGAGGGAAGATTCAACGACAGAGCGGGAAGCGGTGCTCGAGGAAGGGGAGGAGAAAGGGTTCGGACAGGGGCCAGTAAGCAGCCGGGGACGGCTCTGTGGGGAATGAAGGAGGAGGGAATGGGGCGCGACTTGTGGGAAGGGGTTTCGGCAAGTATGCGGGTGGGTGGGGCAGGGACGGGAGGAGGTCTACCTGAAGCTTGCGCAACTGCTGAAGCTGCCCGCGCAGGTCGCTGGCACTGTTCTGTAAGCCTCGCAGGTGCAACTGCATCTGCAGACGGCTGACCGCAGTGGGCTGCCCCGCAGGGGCGCTGCTGGCTGAGGGCGGGGGAGGGCCAGACACCGGGGTAGCCCCGCTGCTCCGGCTTCCCAACCCTCCAGCTGCAGAGAAAAACCGTGAAAATCCGAAAAAGGGAACAAATCATGAGTCTGGGAGGGGCTGACCAAGATCCCACCCACTCCCTGATCCCACAGGTCCGAGAAGCTCATGACTCTGACTGCCTGTCCCGAGTGGTGGTCAGTCCTAACTGTAGGGAGCAAAGTGCCAGGGCAAAGACATCTTGGCCTAAGGTGACTACTCATTTATTCATTGAAAGCCCAATGTAGCTATTGTTTAAACCCCACTTACACATTAGAAAACTAAGGCTCTGAGAGGGTAAGAACTTGTTGGAGGAAGGTCACTCACGTGCTGAGGGGGTGGCTGCTCCATTGGAGCCTTCAATCTTCTCACTGTGGCACAGGGGAAAACAAACAGCCATCAGGGTGGGCAGGCTGGACCCAGACTGTCAGAGCTGGGTAGGATCTTAGAGGTAATCCGCAGTTCTCTTATCTCAGAGCAGGGAAGAGACCCACCCAGGGTCACCCAGTGAGACACTGGCAGAGTTGAGCCCAGGGTTCAATCTCTCCTTTCTTCTGCCCCAACGCCCAGCCCTATTGGGAGAGGGGTCTCACCTGGGGGTCTCAGGCTCTGAGCCTCGCAGTAGAGCACTTTGCACCAGGCCTGTGAGGCTGGCTATTTGCTTCTCCATGGCCTCCATGCGCTCCCTAGGGTGGGAGGGGGGGAAGGTAGCTCAGAGCAACCTTTCCTTTGACAATTGGATCCCTCCTGACCAGTTCCCCATTGCTAAGATTGATAACCAGAAGAAGCACCATTCCCTCGCTGGTAGCCAGCACAAAGACAGTTGAAAGGGTCCCAAAGCCTAAAGGTCCATCCCACAGTACCCCTCTCATCCCTCACCACTGCCTCCCTAAGGTCCACCCTGACCTCTCCAAGCCTTGGTACGTACTTCCTACTTCCCCTGCCTGCCATGCCTTTCTCCCACCCTCCTTTCTGAAGCTGGCCTGAAGGCTCCAGTAAGCCCCAGGAGCCCTCCTCCTACACCACCCAAGGGAAGTGCAAGTATTTTTTATGGTTTTGCCTCACTAGACCAGGGCAGAAATAGCTTTGCCCACCCTGGCTGTGTGAAGGCCAATGGTTTCTCCTCTCAGCAGTGCTGCCCAAGGGCAGAGTTACCTCCTCCAGCCCTGCACCCTTCAGAGGGGACTGATTGCTGGGGAAGGGTTCCCTATCCTGGAGGCCAGGTAACAGAATACGCTGCTCTTGCAGCCATCCTATTTCTTACCAGCACCCTCCTCCCCAGTGGACTTCAGCTGGCCCTGTGCTGGACAGCTCTCAAGGCTGCAGACTCTATGTCCCAGCTAGAAAGGCATTAAAAGGGCTGATTCAGCCCCTCAGTTTCACAGTTGGAGAAACGGAGGCTCAGTAAACAGATGCTAAGGCAATTTTCCTCTGGGTACCCCTTCCCCACCCCTTCAGGTGTTGAAGACGGCAGGAAAAGGCCGCCCTGCCACTCCAATATGCTCTGGCAACCTCTAAAGACTATGAAGGGTCTACAAAGAACTCTGGGATCTCTGAGTCCAGGACACACACCTGCCAAAGACTGCCATTCCTCCTCCCCACTCCCACATTCCCCAGGCCTAGCAAGTGTCCCTCACCTGGTCTCCGTGTCCTTGGCTGGCACTGGCGGCCCAAACCCAACAAGCGAACGCTCCCCAGGCCCGGGGAAGAGCTCGGAGGGGGGTGCTCCAGCCGTCGAAGTGCTGCCCGTGCTGCGGGTCTTGCCTCCAGGACTCTCGGCGAAGACAGAAGAGGACCCCGAGTCTTTGCGGAAGGACTGGCGCACTGGCGAGCCCCGGCTGGGCGGCCCTGAGTAGGGGCTGTGCGGCGGCGGGGGGCCTCCGGGGGGCGCCGCCACGTCGGTCAGCTTCTGGGGCGAGGAGGGCGGCAGACGAAAGCCGTAGCCGTCGCCATAGAGCGGGCCGCCACCTGCGGCCTTGTACAGCGAGTCCTCCAGGTCGGACTGCAGCGCGGCGGCCGAGTAGGTGCTGAGCGAGCGTACCGAGCCACGCTTGTAGAGGCCGCCGGCCCCGGGGTAGGCGAACGGGTCGCCTGCGGCCGCCGCCAAACTCAGACGGCCCTCATGCAGTAGCCCATAGGGGTCGGCGTAGAGGCCCTCGCCCTTCACCAGCACCATGCCGCCCGCCTTGCCCGCCAGGTCCTCGTCCGGCTTCACGTCGCGCCGCTCCAGGATGGCACTGGGGCTGGGACTGACGCCCTGGGAGGCCGGGGTGCCTCCCAGTCGTTCTGCAGCGTGATGCACTGGGCTGCCAGCATATGAGGGCGGGCGCGCCCCAGCGTATGAGAGACGTGAGCGCGATGGCGAGCCAGAGGGCAGCCCCGACGGTAGCCCGGGCGGCGGCGAGCCGGAAGCCAGATGTGGCGCTGGTGACAGGTTGTTGAGGCGTCGTGTGGGCGATGACTCCCGCGACGCGTACACCATCTCTCTCTGCGCAGATAACAGCCCCAGACCCCAAGAGGGCTGGTCACAAAGGAGACCACTGCCCTTTGCTAGAGGACCCAGCATCTCCTCCCTGACGCTTAGGAAGTCCCTTCTGTTCTCTGCCTTCCCTCTATCCTGCTGTATCTAGGGTCCCTTTCCCATCAGGGCTCCAAGCATGGAGGGAAAAGTGGCAGATGGGAGAGGCACCAGAGGTGTAACCTTCAGCCCATGCTGTGGTAAAGGATGGAGATGTAGAAGGGGAAAAGGCTGAGAATATCCAGAGGCATGTTAGAGAAACCCTGAGTAGACAGGCCCAGAATGGAGGGGAAAGTGACAGATGGGGGGAGGAGCTCTTCCGTTATCCCACAATTAATGTAAGCTATCCTCCACCTCAGCCCCTATGTTCCCGTCTCCAAAGCCGGCTCTGGTCCCAGTGACAACTGCCCAGACTCTGCTGGCCTGGACCCCTATTCTCCTAGCCTCCCCAATGACCCGGACATCTTCAGCCATACCCGGAGGTCCCCGTTGGTGAGGTGTGAGCCAGGGAAAGCAGCATAGAGTGGCTCCTTCCTATAAATCTTGATAATACTGCGGTCCTGGATATCCCTGGGAGGAAAAGGGGGCAAGGAGCAGAGGGTCACACTCCATCCCTTAGCCATGCACAATGAGTAGGCTACTTCAGGCAGAGAGAAGAGGAGTGGCAAGAAGCACCCGTAGCCCCAACCCCTGCCTAAATCTTCTCCCAATGGATCTGTGCCTCCAGCTGCCAACACATATACCCAGCGCCTCCAACCCATCCATTTCCTCAGCCTCAGGCACCATTTTCAGGTTACAAACCAAGGTACCAGCTAGGGTGCATGATTTAGGGAAGAGGGATGTGGGGCTGGGAGGATGGAGGAAGGGGTTGGGGTGGTAGGGCTCTGGGAGGAGGGAGCGGCCGAGGTTGAGCTGGGAAGGGGCTTTGGAAGGGCCTGAGGGGTTGAGAGCCCCTCAGAGGAGGAGTGTGGGGAAGCCCACCCAGCCCCCGGGGCCGCGCCCACCGGACGTCCTCCAGCTCGTAGAAGACGTTGCGAGCTTCGTCTTTGATGAGGATGGCGGTGTTGGGCGACTTAAGCATGCCCATGGTGAGCTTCTGCGGGAACATGTGCGCGATGAGCGCGTGCAGCGTGTCCAGGCTGCTGACCTCGTGCGTGATGTGCACGCGTCGAGTCTCCTCCCCAAACTGCAGGAACAGCACCCCTGCGAAGGAGAGGCCGCCCCCCCTGTCACTGCCGCCGTCACAACGCTGCCCGTCGGGAGAGCGAGGGGAGCTTTCCGGAGCTGCGCTGGCCCCGCAGCGGCAGGGTCTGAGGCCCGACGCCGCCCCCGAGTGCAGGTGCACCCAGGCACTCCTCATACTGCTCGTGGGGGCGCCAGGCCAGGCTTCCAGCCTCTCCACTTGCCCACTGGACCCCAGGCAGTAGGAGCCCAGACAAGGAAATGGAATTGGGGTAGGAGAGGGGTGGGGGTGGGGCAGAAGTTGAGAAGGAGTCGAGATTAGAAAGAGAGCGAGCGGTTGGAGAGAGTTAGAGACCAAAGAGAGGGGAGAAGGGAAGAAACGGGGACGAAGAAAAGAGGGGACTACCCAGGGAGAGAAAAGGAAGCTGAGGGAGAGAGGAGCCTTGTAGAGAAGGCAACCGGGCTGGGGGTGCTGAGGGAGGGAGGAAGGGGGTAGAGGAGGAGAGTAAGGACGGAATTTGTGGGAGCAGACAGGGCAGGAAGGGGAGGCAGAGCCAGAAAAGAGACAAGTGGTGTAAGGACGGGGAGAGTTGGGGGCGGGGCGAAGAAGAGGAGGGAGGAGCCTGTGGCTGGGCGGGAGGGTGGACCGGGTAAGCAGTACCTGGCGAGCGCAGCTTGGTCTGGCTGGCAGAGCGCGAGAGGGGCAGGCTCTGTCGGAAGCGGTTCATCCTGCTGAAGCCCAGGGGCAGCTCAGCCTCCGACATGGTCTCCAGCGACTCAGCCGAGGCGTACGACAGCTTAGCCGCCTGGTCTGCCAGCCCCGGCTGGGTTCCCTGAGTGTGGCGCGAGCTGCGGGTCTACAGGAGCATGGCAGGGTGAGAGGAACCAAGCATGAGCCCCTCTTCGCTGGCTGCTGTCCCCACCCAGCCCCTGGGGAGGTTGGCCAGCCAGAGACACTAGCACACATTCCAGACTTGCTGTGTGTCTACAAGAGCATTCCCCAACCTCTCTGGAGCCTTGGAAGGAAGCAGGGAAGGAGTGGGCAAAGGACTCAAGCACCCTGGAAAAGCAGACGAGAAACCAGCTGAGCAGAAGCCATGGGCACATCTGCTATTTTAAGCTTCCAAAGAACAACAACACAAATTTGTCACCGAGGTGAGCAGCAGAATCATTGAACAAATCGGGGCATTAGTTCCAGACATTAATTAAGTGGCAGGTTTGTGAACGGCAAATTTATTCTTCGAGTTCAAAGGGTGGGGGTGGGGCCAGTAAGCAAAGAGAGCTAGGACCGCAGGACTCCAGCGGTAGGAGGTGGATCCATCATCTAAACCAATGTCTTTGATTTAGGGTAACTAGGAAAACTATCCCACATCCTTCAAAGCCAGTTGGACCCCAGTTCCAAACAGACTCTCCGCCTAGTGCACACACTGTACATGCTAAGCCTGCTTAGCCTAAGCCCCTCCTGCAAGGCACCAGCTGCCGTGGCCACAACCTCTCCCTTGAAGCTGAGGCTGAGGCTGGTATCTGGATGGGCAGCAGGGAAGGATGAGACAGGACAGCTTGATTTGCTCTCTTGCCTTGAGGGGAGAGGAGTCACAAGATTACTTCAATTGTACTTCGAGAGCCTACTTTTGGCTGAAGGCTGGGGCTGTCACTCAGGGCCACAGCCTCTCCCATTCTACCCTAGTCCCTCCCCTCAAACCTGGTTGCTATGCAGAAACTCATTTATTTAAGGGAATAAGATAGTGGATCAGATCTACATCATTCCATGTCATGTCTGTTATAACATATATGTATTATATATACATACACTATCAAGAAAAACCTTGCTGCCTGGTTGTATTTTTCTGTAAGATAAATGGTCTATTCTAACAACAAATCACTCAAAACCATTAACTTTGGTTATCTCAACATTCAGAGAGAGCTCTGTTTTCCTTTATGGATTTCCCTACATAAATTTCCCTGTATAAATTTTGCGCAATCACAATATATTACTTTAATAATTTAAAAAGACAACAATAAAAGTATCTCTAAAAAGGAATCATTTATTCTTCTTTTCAGCTCCCTCTTTCCCCAAATCCTCATCAACCCTAATTAATCTCCATCTTATATTTAAGTTGATTTAATGTTCCAGTTGGAATAGCACTCTCCAAAAGAGAGAACATCTTCCTCGGATGGTCAGTGTGTCCCACTGTCCCCAAGGTGGCCTTGAGGACTTAGGGCAGGGGGTGGGGAATCTGCGGCCTTGTGTTTTCAAGATTGTTCTTTTTTAAACACTAAAGGAGGCAAGAAAAGCTTCACCTTTCTCTGCTGCACCCCTTTTAATAAAATGATTTTTTCTGTAATATTTGGATTCAGTCAAAAGGCCGCATTTAAGGACCTAGAAGGCCACAATGTGGCCTTAAGGCCATAGGTTCCCCACCCTCACTGGGAACATGGAAGGGACATCACAGGGCTTCTAGCCTCAAGCACAATGCCTTGACCAGTGGGTGGACATGGGTCTTGGGAAGAGGAAGGCAGCACAGGAACTGGACTCGCTTGGGTGGGATATTTGTGCCCAGACTTTAGATGCTATGACTCAGCTCTATGCTGACCACCAGTACCAGCCTATGTCCCTCTCTCTCACCTTTAGCCCCAGCTGGAGGGCGAGGAGCTCTGCAGCAGTATGGGGAACCAGATCTGGTCTGGTGGCCATTGGGTTGCCTGGCAACTAAAAGGTCAGTGGTTGCCAGGCTGGTGTGGATCAGGGACTGCAGAATTCAGGCAGAATGAGGCAGCTAGCAAGGATGAAGAGTAGGGGGTTGCCACCGTGCCAGGGGGGCACCAATGAGGTGCCAGTGAGAAGATGGAACAGGGGCCAGAATGAAGGGGGGCAGGGCAGGAATCCTGGGGGTTGCTGACTGCCAAGAAGGCAGGAACCCTGGAAGAAGAGATACTCACACCCCCTGCTGCCCCAGCTCCTGTCTAATGGAGGACACCATTCCATTCTCACAGCCTTTGTAGAAAACCCCCTTGAGAAGCAGGAAAACCTGTCAGCACTTCCCTCCATCCTTGGGCTGAGGCAACAAGCAGAGGAAAGTGAGACACATCCAAAGGACTTCCCAACCATGAAGAAGATAGCAAGAGAATACACAGTGATTCAAGCAAAGAAAGGAAAGGAGCTGCTGCTCGGTATTATAGTAATAAGCACTTGTCACTGGAGGTGTTCTTCCTGATCAGAGGTCAGACAGAGGGGGTGGTCAGACTAGGATCTGAGGTTCCCAGAGGCTGTCCATAGATGGGGAAAGAGTCACTTGGGAGCTTTTAAAAACACTCTTCCCAGGACCCCCACATTTACTAAATCAGAATCTCTGGCATTGGGGCCTTGGGTTTAAGATTTTTGACAAGTTCAATGGTAATTCTGATTTTGAGGTTTGGGAATCAAGTCAGCATCCATAATTCTGCTGGCTGATGATGTTGGCTACCTTGGAAGGCTTGATAACGGCCACACACTGTGTCTAGGATGTATATTACTTCTGTTTTTCTATCTTTACAACAACTCAGTGATATAGATGTTGTTCCACTTTACAGAGGACAAACTAAGGCTGAGAAGATTATGTAACTTGCCAGAAGACTGGAGTTCACTACCAAGTATCCTGGCTCTCAGATCCATGCATTTAACCACTGCCCTCTTCTGCCTCCTCTAAAGAAGCTGAACTTGAGGGTGATTGGTGGGATCACACCTATGGTGCATCTTACCAGGGTACAGGTGAAACTTACTAAATGTAGAATATAAATGCCTTAACACAATAACTAAGAAAATGCCAGGAAGGCTATGTTAACCATTGTGATGAAAATATGTCAAATGGTATATAAAACCAGTGTATGGTACCCCATGATTGCATTAATGTACACAGCTATGATTTAATAAAAAAAAAAAAAAGCTGAGCTTGACACCATCATTCTATGGTTCCTGGATTCTCTGATTTAAAGATTCTGGTAGTGCTGGACAGAATGCTTGCAAATAAAACACTTGAGAAGTGTGGGATGGATCCTTCCTAGGCCTTGCCATGATGCCTAGGACTTGAAGGGCCACAGACTCCAGTAAACAAGTGGCATCTCATTTGGTTCACTCTGCTCTGGGCCTGGGTACCAGGAAAGATGGAGGAGGGACCTGAGGGTGTTCCCCAGGGGTCAGCAGGATGCCTTGGAGGGAGCAGACAGCTATCCAGCTCAGGAGATTCCAGACTTTCTAAAGGAGGCAGACAGACATCCATTCCATAACTTAGGCCTCCATATAAACAACAGGTTTAGGGGTGCAGGGCTGTGAATCTTGCCCTGGCACTGACCAGCTTCCATGGGGAGTAAGAAAAGAATAAGGGACTCATTATAGTCACGGGGCCTCTCTGGGAGGTGAAATCTGAATTCAGAAAACAGGGCCTTCAACAAGATCATGGGGTCTAGGTCCCTAACTCAGAGCCAGCCATTTCTCCAGGCTGTGGCAATGTCAGCCAGTCTTCTTCATTCCAAAATGCCTCTTGTGGGCTAAGGAAACCTGGGGACTGAGCATCATCAGCCCAAATCCCCAGCAGGGATGGCCCAAACTCCCACTCTGGATCCACATGCCCTGGCAGGCAAACTCAGACTTTCCCAAGCAGCAGTCACAGCCTATAGCGCCAACGACCACTGCCCACACCAGGAGGTGCCCGTGCAGACACACACCCCAGTGCAAAGCATGTGCGAGGGAGGAGCAGGGCAAGGGAGGGACAGCACATGCAGTTGTCATGAAGCAGAAATATCACACACTGACCTTGAAACTCCAGTAGTTTGGCTGCTGATGGAAATAAGAGAAGAGATGGTTATGAGGGGGCTGAGAGGGTGAAGGCAGGTCAAGGGGGAGTTAGAGACCCCGGGAGCCTAGTGCTTAGCCCTGGGACATTGCCCCTCTACCCTCCCAGGAGCAGGAAGGAAGTCATGGCTGGTCTTATTCTCTGCTGAGACCTGAACACCATGGTGCACCAACACCATGATGCACCCATCAGGTTGGCCCTGAGCAGGTTCCATGCTTGCTGGTGGGGGAAGGGGAGAACCAGTAGAGAAATTCACAGGCCACACATTCCAGACATAGTAAGTGCCCTCAGTTACAGGTAGAAAAAAGGTACAGAGGACCATGACCATGATATAGGGAACCCATGAGACACAGTCAAAGGAGGAGTGGAGATAAAGCTGAGCTGTGGATTCAGAGAAATGGCATGTGGTTGTGGCAGGCCAGGAGAAATTTCCTGGAAGAGGTGGCATTTGAGCTGGGTTTTAAAAAATGAGCAGCTGGAAACAGAAGAAAGGCATGTTGAGGGGAGAGGACTGTGCGGGCCAGTGTCCAGGCACAAGCAAGTGGAGAGTAGGTCAATGGAATACTCAACAGTCCACCTTGGCTAGGGAGCAGCCTGAGAAAGTGGGAAAGCAGATAGTCTGTTGCAAAGGGTGAGCGGTCAAGGGGGCTGAGGCTAGATGATGAGTGGCCTTAGTTGCTGAAAGAAAGTATTAGACTTAACTGGGTGGACAAACAGGAGGAGCTGAGTGCAGCAGAGTGGGATGAGAACTAGATCCCAGCAGGGATGTTGGGGCAGGAGTGCAGGAGTGAGGCTGGAGGCTGAGGCCAGAGCAGGGAGGCCAAGCCCATGAGGGACCTGGATTACAGATGCCAGTAGCCTCCCACACGGGGTGATGGATGGGTGGCTGGGGGAGACAGTGGGCCTGGCAATGTCCTGTGGCTGGCTGGGTGATAGAGGATGTTCTTTGTACCCCTCCTACATCCCCAGAATGTGGAGCCTGAGATTCCTCCTCACAGCCACCCAGAGCTACCCTGCTTTCCCTTGAGACCAGAAGGCCCTTCCAGATGGCTTAGGACAAGGAAGGAGCAGCCCTGAGGCTGGGTTGGTTCTTGGCAAAGATGAGGGCACCCTGCTGACCGGTGCCAGCCTCAGCAGGAAGACAGAGGCAGCAGATGGCCTGGCCCTGGGGTGCCTGGCACAAGCAGACAAGATTGCCCTGGCCTCAGAGCCACTGGCAGAGGACAGGGACATCGAGAGTCCCCCATAGGGGAAGGACACCATGCCAGGTTGTCCTGGGGGACCTGAATGCTTTCATGGCAGGGAGGAGTTGAGGGGCACTGACGGATGGAAGCTTTACCTGAGATAGACCTTTGGGGTGAGGTGACACAGGGCTAAGGCTGGGAGGAAGAGGTTCATTTGCCAGGACAACCCCCATCTGAGCGACAATCCCCCCAGCACTAGCTCCAAAAGATGAAAAATGGTTGCATGCCAAACAGAAAGGTGACACTGAAGTCTGTGCCCTAGACAATGCCTGGTATGATCTATGGACACAGGCCACCCCTGGGGGTGCCATCGTGCCCACAGATGCCAAGGGGAAGGGAGGCAAGAGGCTGAAGTAACAGGCCATAGCTACAGCTGCCTACAGCCTTGGGAAGGTGGGGAGTAGCGGAGGGAGTGGACATGTGGGGGCAGGCAGAGCCAGGCAGAGGGCACCAGGAGGTTTATGATGAGAGTCATGTCCGCACACCCAGCAGTGATGGACAGCTCTGCAGAAGAAGCCTTGTTCCCCTCACCCACCACCACCCTCACACCAGGCACAGAAGTGTACACACGGGCCACCCACAGATCGCCCCCCACAGAGCCACCTCAGATTCTCAGACACATCCTTAGGTAAGGACATTTCCACAAACACCCAGCACAACAAAAACAAAACACACACACACACACCTACCAAGGCCCACAAGCGCTTAAACAGAAACCCTCCTCTGTCAGAAAGAGCCCAAAAACAAATAAACTGGGAGACAGCCCCCCCATACATGCAGGTGACCCTCCCCTCAGGGCTGTACACTCTCACAAGCACCCCACAGAGTCACAGAAACACAGAGACAGATACCCACCCCACTCACATAGAGACGCACACACGCAGGCTATAGAAACACACAATACATGTCTGTGGCCTCAGAGCCATCCACAGAGAGAAACCCACCCCTTCTTCCCCCAGCTAGCCAGGTCAGTGTGCCTCTGGCCACCTTGGCCACTGTCTCATGTCATTATGTGTCAAAGAGGTGATCTCTTGGTTCAAAAGGGTCAGAAGATGCTCTACTCCCCACCCTGTCACCAATGTCAACACATTGTCCCCAAGAGGGAGACAGGGACAGGAACTGGCTACAGCCACTGACTATGGCATCAACATGGGCCTGGTCCAGGGTCCAAAGTTGTCAGTATCCATGGTGCAGTCACCTGGAAGGGACAGGTCACTAGCAGTAGCCAAGGGAGGAGGCTGTGTGGCATCAGTGACATAGTAAAGGGCAGCCGAGCCCTACTAAACAGTAAAGATAGTTGAGGATCTGTGTTTGTGCTTAGGTCACTTGGAGGTATGAACGACACTAAGATCAAAATGCTGGGACTTTGGGCTCTGATCTGTAGAACATGTGTCTGAATCCTCCCCTTCCATCTTCTGACCTCCCTCAGGAAAGTGGGAAGAACGGTCCTCTTTCATATCAGCCCCACCAGGAATGAGACACATAGTCTCCTGGCAACCCTGTCCTTAGCAGGGGAAATCGTAGTGGGGAGAGGCCTCTGGGGAAACCATCCATCCTCTGTCTCTGTCTCTTTCCAGGGTTTTAACCCATGGGACAGCCTTAGGAGGCTGACAGCAAAGGGCTCCTTCCCTGTTCTCTAAGGGAGGATGCTTCCAGCCACTCCCCTTCCAACTTCCAGCACCCTTTTCCTGGTCATCTGTTCTTCCTGCTGTGCCCAACACAGGGCCTGATATATAGCAGGTGCTCAACAAATATGTGACAATGAGTGAATGCAAATAAAATATGACCAGCCCCTGGAAAGAGAGGGTTGTCTCAAAATACTCTTGTCTGGCACCATTCCCTCCATCTCCCAGTGCCCGGCACTGCTTAGCGTTCCAGGCCTCTTCCTGAGGAACCTCCCAGCACCAGAAACTCCCCTGGAAGGAGGGCAGAGGGCAGGAAGGGCCCAGAAGAGATCTGGCTCCCCACTTCAAACAAAATCCTCCAATACCAAGGCAAAGCTGCCTTCTTCCCCTATGCTCAGGGAGGTTTCTCACCTGCCCAGAAGACAATGAAAGAGGAAATAAAGAAAGGGGTGAGTAGGAGAGACCCTTCCCTTGTAGGGAAAAATCTTACAGGAGGTGGGCACAATGAGAGATATTCTAATAGGGTAAGATGTTAGCCAGCCGTGTCTAGCCACGGGGCTTTCAGAAATGGGGAAGTGGAAACTTCTCCCAAGACTCTAGGAAGCAAGGCCAGGGAGTCCTCCAACTTCTTTGTGAGAAGAGGAAACAGCTTCTTCCCTCTGGGCCTGAGGAGTAAACTCCCTCTCTGCCTCCCAACTCTAGCCCTGATGGTGGGGTCCCTCATTCCCCTGCGGCTGATCCTTTTCCCCAAACCCCTGCTTGATGGAAGGGGCTGGGCTGTGTCCCTTGGGAGTCTTCCACTATCCAGCTGAGGTCTCTCCACCCCTGGGCAGACATCTCTGCAAGCTAGGTGAGCGCATGATTCCTCCTTGACCTCGAGCCCTGACAACTGACGACAACGCATCCTCCAAAGAAGGACAACCAAGGGGTCTGCACTTGGCTCCTTAATCCCCCAGCTCAGCTTGCAGCAGCGCACCGCCCACCTCTCAACTCCAGCAAACACCCGTCCCCCAGGCTGGGGCTAAACGACCGCCTCCTCGGGCGCCAGCCACCCACCGCGCCACACATGCACTCCCCTCCCCTCCAGGTGTGCGGATCGACACCTCACCTCCTACCCCTTCTCAATGCAGAGTACGTGTGTTTGCGGGGGAAGGAGAGATTGTTGTGGGATCTGAGCTGGGGGACACGGTACACCCCAGGAAGGTCATGACTTCCCGAGGTTGGGGGAGGGAGAACCGCAGCATTTTCAAGTGGGGGCTTGGCCCACGCGGAAGGCACCTAATGCGGTGGGGGAGGGGAGGAGGCGTTTCTCAGAGATAAGGAACCCGCAATGGCCCGAGCGTCCCCCAGCCCTGGATGGCTCTGGGTGCAGAGGAGCGGCTTCCCGCATCTCCAGGTCCCCGCCCCCTGCCGAACCCCAGGTGGTGATCCCAACCCCCACAGCTTCTCCCCCTTACCTGCGGCCACAGGTGCACCCGCGGGGCCCCCAGCCCCAGGTCCTGCGTCTAGCGGGGGAGGGAGGACAGCCCCCTGCTCCCACCCGCCCGGGCTCTCCCCTCCCCCGGCCGCCTCCTCAGCCGTCGCCACCGCCGGTGCCCTTTACTGCAATGCGAGCGCCGCCGCCGCCGCTGCTGCCGAGCCGGCCCGGGCCCCGGTCGCCCCGGTAACCGCGACTCCACCTGGCGCAGCGCGGCGCGCCGCCGAGCACAACCCCTCTCTCGGCCCCCTCCCCGGCGCGGCCCCGCCGGCGCAGCCCCGCCAAGGAGCGGCGGAGGCTGGTGGCTGCGTCGCCGCGGTCACCCGATATGCCGGCCCGCCGCCCGGGACTCGGGTTGCAGCTGGAGGGAGGGAGGTTAGACAGCCTGGTGGAAGCGGGGGAGGGGCTGTGGCGTGGAGTCTAATCTCTGGTCCCCTCCCAGGGTCCTCTGTACTGCTCCCATCCCTAAAGGCCTGGACAGAGTCCTACCTCCAGCTCTGCCACTGGTCAGAGCCCTCAGCTTCTCCCTACCCCGTCTCATCGTGCACCTTTGCCTTTTCTAACTCTCTCAGGACTCAATCTCTAGTCAAGTGTGGAAGGCCAAGGATACCTATGTTTCCTTGATGACCTCTTATCTTGCCCTGCTGTGTGACTCTGGCTTTTGCTGAATGTCTCTGGTCTTGAACTTTACAAAAAAAGAAACTCAGACTCAGTGCTGGGGACAGGGAGTGTCATAAGATCTAAGTATCTGGTGATGACAAGATCCCAGCACAGCCACTCTCCTCAGTAATTAGAAAGCCTCAGGGCAAAGGTCTGCTCAAGCTCTCCTCCTTCATCTATAAGAGCAGATTCCAGATGTGGACAGACCTAGAATCCCATGAGTGGGGACAACTGAGCTCATCAAGGTGGGCCTCACTCCTCTCTATCACCCCAGCCCTATCACAGCCTCAAGATCCTCCATTGCACCTGTCTTCTGTCCCAGACCTACTGTGGCCTCCACCATGCACTTGGTCACTCAGGACAATCCTGTCCTACTTGCCATTTAACCTTGGGGGCAGACACATGCTTGTTCCCCAAAGTTCAGCCAAGATGGGACTGAGAGCTGGGAAAGGAATTGGGCGGAACGCCCTGTGAGTGATGCCAAGTGGGCCAATCTGTTGCTAGACTTGAGTTACGCTCAGCTAAAACATCTACACTCTAAAGGCTTGTCATTTCCTGGGCAGTCACAATTTCTTTTCCTCTTAATTACCCTTGAAAAAGTCAATCCTTGTCCTTCTCTAGGGGGAGCGGGGTGTGTACATGCGCCACCCACCAGATTCCCTGCCACTGTCCTCTTCCTTCTCCTCCAGGGAACATCCTCAAGTCCAAGCCTCTCTCCATTGCAACTTTGATTCTCCTCCCTGTTTGAGCCTCAGGAGCCTACCTTTCTCCCAGGGCAATGTCAAGGCCTAGCTGGAACCCCAGCCCTCTGGGAGCCTGTCTAAGTGTGCCCTGTCTAAGCTGAGAGCCATCTTCCCATCAGGTACACTGAGGCTTGATTGATGAGGAAGAGGGGCCCATGTTCAAAACAAATGGCTAGATGCCCAAGTCCTCTTAAAAATTTGAGACCAAGCCTTGATCATAGCAAGAGGGGTCGGAGAGAGACATCATGCAGAACTTCCCAATGGTAAGACATCACAGAGAAGTTTAGGTCTGCTTGGAAATGGAAAAGTAGGGCATGGATGGGGAAATAAGATAATCTTCAGTAGGGGTGGGGCTTAAGAGACTCTAGAAACCCATGGAGCAAGGCGAGGGTACTCTTGTTTAAAAGAGCAAGGGATACAAAAAAATTGTTTTGCAATCCTGAGTATCCTCCCTCAAAAAATTCCTTCCCCAAAGCCAACCAGGTTTGGGGTGGTAGTGGCAGAAAATTAGACAATCAGGGGAGATGAGAATTCTCCTGAAAATGGGGGCTCCTACCTAAAAAAGAAAGGGATACAAAATAAAAATCCTGAATTTCCCCCCTCCAAAAGTTAATCCTCCCCAAAGCCAAACTCTGCCATGGGTTTGGGGGCTGGGGTGGAGGTGGGTGACTCACCTGGGCCGGCTGGCCAGCCCCGGAGGGGGCGGAGTCGCCATGAAGGTGGGAGCAGAGGGAGCTGAGGAGGCACACCGGGTCCACCGTCCAGCTGCCAACCTGTGTGTGTGAAGCGGGGGACACCCCATTAGGGGGAGCGGGCAGGAGCCGCTGGGAGGACTGTGATGGGGCAGGGAGGGACATTCTGGGGCCAGCCTTGGAATAGGGCACAGAGCTCCCCTGCAGAGGACCTAACAATGTTGGCAAGTCCATTACGTCTCTCTAAGTAGAGCCCTGAGTCTGTTTCTGGATGTTTCTCTTTCCTATTGGACCAGGGTTTCCCTGAGCCCAGGGCAGAGCCTTCCCTATCAGATAGTACTGAAAGACTATCTCAATCCCTGACGGCCTCCAGCATCCCTGTACCCAGCTGCTCCTAGCCTTTCCCTCCTCCAGCTCTCAGCCCCTGAGGATCTCACCACCTACCTCACAGATATGGGAACCACTGGGCAGGAGTGGTCTCACCCCAGTTATCTCTGTCCCAACAGCACATCTTTCCTTTCTGCATCTCAGTGGGAGCAACTTTCTTCTGCTACCCAGGGCCACCCCACGCCTAAGGCTTGAAGTCCATCTCTCCAGATTTCCCCAAGACTTGTTATTTCCTTGGCTCTCTTCCCCTTCTGCATCCTCGAATTCATTCCTCTTTCATTCAGTCCTTCATTCCACAGGCATGCACTTGAGCCAGCACTGGGCTTGGGCAGCCAGCACTTGATGGCAAGTGAAAGGGCCATGGATCCTGCCCACTTCACATTCTAAGAGGGGGAACAGGTGAGTGACAGAAGAAAGGCGGGAACTTGTGAGTGGCTGCGCTTTGATTCACTTCCTAAGTATTTACTGAGTGCCTGCTCTGTAGCTGTGAGCCTGCCAGATGTGTAAGAGGCCTGCAGACACACCCACCTCTTCTCTCCCAGGCCTGCTGCCCCTTGCAGCTGCCACTTCAGCAATTTTTATCTTTTCTGGCCAAACCTTCCCAGACAGGTGTGTGGTCAAACCTCCTCGTCCCTCACCACCCCCAATCTCCCAACCCCCTGAAATTAGCCATTACTTCACCATACCATGAGTCCTGAGCTCTCTAGAGCCATGGATCCTGGCCAGTCCCAATGGCTGTTTCTCTCTCCTCATCCCTTTGGACTTCTGAGGTACAGGTCATCCTGCTGCTTTATCCACATACCCCCAACCATCATGGGAGTTCTCCCTTCTCAGATTCCATTTTGCCTTTTTTTTTTTTAAATGGAATCTCACTTTGTCATCCTCGGTAGAGTGCTGTGGCGTCACAGCTCACAGCAACCTCAAACTCTTGGGCTTAAGTGATTCTCTTGCCTTAGCCCCCCACGTAGCTGGGACTAAAGGCACCAGCCACAATGACCAGCTATTTTTGTTGTTGTTGTCGTCATTGTTGTTTAGCAGGACTCAAGCCAGGTTTGAACCCACCAGCCCCAGTGCATATGGCCAGTGCCCAAACTGCTGAGCTACAGGCGCTGAACTTCCATTCTGCCTTGATAGCCACTCCCATACCCTAATGTCCCAGGTCCTACTTTGTATCTCCCATGACCATGCTCAACTCTCCTCCTAAAGCTGTGGCCCCTTTGGAGTCTTGAGCCACACATGTGAATGCCCAACCTACACCCCAAACTCATCTCCTCACATTCCCTCCCCCAACCCCTCAAACATTTCCCAGAACTCTCTTGCTTCTCTCCAAGGCACCAGCATCTCCCAGTGCCCCAGGTCTTTCTGGCATTGCCTCCTCCACCCAGTCAGCAAACAACACTTGCTTTAGTCTCCTTTCCAAGCCTCGTCCATTCATCCCTTCTTCTTCGTCATTCTAGATAAATTCTTTCTCATCTCTTTTCCTTGCCTCCCCAGCCTGCTTTTTGTCCCTTCCTATTTACCATCCCAAAGCAACCACAGCCCTTGGCACCAATCATCACCTGGCCCCACTTTTTCAGAGTCTGCCACTGCCTTACACCATGAGCCTTCTGTACCAGCCAGGTGGACCAACTCAAAATATGTTCACTTCACTCTCACCACCTCCCCAAACAACATTCTCTTCCTCTATGCCTACATAAACCCTTTTCATCCTTCTAAGCCTAGTTTAGGCACCTCCTCCTCCAGGAAGCCTTCCTTGATCGGGCCTGCCCACCTGATCTCCTCTTTTTTAAAGCCCCTTCCAAGCAAGAAAACAAATGCCTCTTCCCCTTCCCTTCAAGCCAGAATACACAAGGGGAACCTCTGAGAGGGGCTCCCTGAAGGTGAGGGCCATGTCTTCACCTGCAGCTCTCCCTTATCCCCATCTGGACCCTGCTTTCAAGAGGACTCTGAAGCTGGAAAAAGGCATAAGCCAGACAGAACTGGAGGTGCCATCAATGGACAGAAGGTACCAGAAATGTGCCTGTGTGTCCTTGTTCCATGCAGTGAAGGTAGAGGTGAGGACACTCCCCCACATCCTAAGGCATACCCCGTAGTACCTGGAAAAGGGAGACAGAGCAAGACAGGTGTGGGAGCAGGGACTAATACCCCACGGCTTGACTGAAGGATGCTGATAAGACATACCTCCCTCCCCTCAGTCCCTCCTTCCAGAGGGTACAATGCCTGAGTCTCAGCAGCCAATATGCAGCAATCATCAGGGCACCTCACCAATTCAGGGCCATAAGCAGAAGACTAGTTCCAGAAAGGGCTGTCTTGCAGACAGGACTTATACTTGGGTACAGAGATACATTCAGGAACACAAGGATTTAGGGGATGGGCTTTTTTTCCCTTTTTAAAAAGAGATGATGTGTCTCACTCTGTCACTTAGTTCAGAGTGCAGTGGCTTAGAGCTCAGAGCTCACAGCTCACTGTGGCCTTGAATTCCTGTGCTCAAGCGATCCTCCTGAGCAGCTAGTACCACAGGTGTGTGCCACTGCTCTGGACTCAGGAGAAGATTTAAAAGGGAAACATCCCACTCTATATAGAAGGAGACAGGTCCTGGTCCAGAGGCAGAGGCCAAGACTCCTCTCTAAGCCTTACTGGTGACAGGAGAGAAACTGAGGCACAGAGAGAGGAGGCCTCTGGCCCAAAGTCACAAAGCAAGTCTTGGGGGTGGGAGAAGCGGACCAGGGAGGAAGGAAGTAAAAGGCCCTGGCCCAGTCCCAGGCTCCCTTCTTGCAGGGACTGAGGACATATCAGACCCAGGCTACTGAGGCCTCCAGAGCCTAACCTTCCCTTAGTCCAAATCGCAGCAACTCAGTTGCAGGCTGGATGGACCCTCACGCGCATAACATCAATCTCCAGGGCTGCCCCCTCTCCTCCCTACCGTGTTCTTGGCCTCCAGAGCACATTCTTCCCGCCCTTCTGCCCAAACAACCTCAGTTAAAGAGGCTGAGTTCTTTCTACCCAATCACATGCTCTCAATTCCCAGGACTGCAACCAGAGGTCTGGAGGGCGCACCTCCAGCCCTTTCCTCCCTCTGCTGCAGGAAAGGCCAACCAGGGCCACTGCCTAGAGAGACAGCCCCCTCTGCCCAGAAGGCTCCCAGAGTTGGAAAGAGCCTGGGGAGCAGAGTGATCACGAGGCGGGGCCCCTCCCCCGCCCGCTGGCCGCAGCCCCTAGCCCCAACTCGCAGGCAGCTGGGCGCACTCACCTGCTCTCGCATCCTGTCTTGCTGGCCTCGCAGGGCCAGGGCGTGCTGGGGGTACTTGCTCTTCAGGTGGTCCATAAAGGCATCTCGCTTACGGTCGGCATCCGCCTTCTGGAGCCCGCTGAGCGCCTCCAGGCTCTGGGCAGCGATCACCGTGTGCCGCCGCTCCGATGTGTGCACCAGCCCCACATTGGAGAAGCGCCGGCCCCCACTGCCCCCGCCGCCCCCGCCCCCCAGGGTCCGGTACTCTCGCGGGTATTCGGCATCGTCCGCAGACAGCATGGGGGGGCTGCTCCGCTCAGGATCTGGGAGAGGCAGAGAGGGGCACCAGCGGTCATGGTGCGCCCTGCTCGGGACTGCCCATCCCCCGTGGGGGCGTTCCCTACGCAGGGGTGGGGGCTGGGCCTAAGGGTGCCGAGAGGCAACTGGAGTGAAGCAAGGGTTACCCAGCTCCCACTAGGGAGGGGAAGGTGGCAGAAGGGTACGTGGAGTGCAAAGTGCGCCTTCAGCCCCAGGGGCGGGTGGGGAATAGGGCAACATAAGACTTTTTGCTCTTCTCCATGGGTTTGGGGTAATAATGACAGCGGGAGGTGCAGGGCTTTGAGGACAGGTGGGGTTGGAAGAAGGGGGTAGATGGTGTGCTGGACAGAATGGGGGGTTTGCCTTTTAGATGTTTCCCAAAAAATGTAAAAAGAAGCTTGCACTGTCTTCCTCCCAAGGGCATGGAGGCATGTTCTACCTCCTCCCTCTGACTAGCTGTCCAGGACATATTTATCCTCAAGGCTGTAGGCTGGCTGGAAGAGGGGCCAGGACTAGGATAGGCTAGGCGGGGTAATGAAGGCAAATGGAATTTCCCAAGGAGATGGTGGCCCAGAGTGTGGGGCAGTGGGACCCTCTTTCCCCTCCCTCCCTAGAGACAGACACGTGGACAAACAGGAGAGGCTGGGCACAGAGAGGACAGTGAAAGATGGATTTGGGACGAACTTAAAAGAGAAAGAAAGCAGACAAAACAGCTCAAGCCCCACACCTGGGAACCTTCCCTCACCTCTCCCCTCCCCTTCTGCCATCTCTCCTCCCCAAATACACACAAGCCCATAAGAAATGCACAGGGGACAAAGGACAGTACAGAGGCAGAAAAAAAGAGAAGGCCGGGGGTTGAGGCCCCATCCAGAACTCTGAATCCCTTTCCCAAACACCCACCAGCCCTGAGTTCCCCGCCTCCCTAGGCCCTGCTACTCCCCACCCTCCAGACTCAATGACCAGTGGCCAGGAGTTCCAGAGGTCACCCATGCCTCTTAAAAGTGGGAGGAGTTGCTGGGAGCCTACCTCAACCATATTCCTGGCCATTAAATATAGATTTTGTCCCTCTTCCCCCAGGAGTCACCCCCACTGGGAGACAAGCACCATCTCCCCTGCACACCCCATGCCCATGATCCATGGGCCCCAAGTAACACACCCCCAACATCACCTAGGACTGGGGCATCCTAGGGGACAGGCCTGGGAATGCTAGGACCAAGCCGGGCTTGTCCACCCCTTCTCCCTCCACATATTCACTGCTCAGGAGGCCCACTGCCAAGCCTCACTCACCCCTACCCAAGCACAGGAGGGAAGAGGAGATTGAGCCACAATTCAGGAAAAGGCACCTGCCCCAGCACACACACATGTGCACACATACTCCTCCCTCGGCTATAGTTAAGACGTGTACATGGGAACAGAAAGCCAGAGAGGACCCAGTACCTTCCACCCAAACCAAGGGAAAAAGGGCTCCCATGGGCACAGAAATCCACAGCTTATAAAAACCTGACTGCCATCATCATGACCTAATGCACCCCCAGCACCTGCCAGGCGGGTGTTATTGTAGTCCCCATTTCAGAGGTGGTTACCAGGACTCAGAGAAGTCCAAGTCCAGTGACAAGCCCAAAGTCACCGTGGGTGGTAGAGCCTGAGTTGATCCTGATATCAGGCTTATGCCACCACTTTCCTCAGCAAATGACAATTGTTATTAGTGAGTGCTGACAGCACCGTAACACACTGTGCGGACTTCCTCCTCATCTCTGGGGTCCTCCCGTTCACCACAGTGACCATCCTCTGTTGTGCTTCCCGAAGTGAGTTCCAGATACACTGCACATGAGGAGATGACCTGGGGTGGAACACTGTCTTCTACTTTAATGGTTATACCTTTATTTTCATAAGGATTAGAAAGAAAACCTCAGGCTGGGTGCCGTGGCTCACGCCTGTAATCCTAGCACTCTGGGAGGTCAAGGCGGGTTAACTGCCTGAGCTCATGGGTTCAAGACCACCCTGAGCAAGAGTGAGACCCCGTCTGTAAAAATAGCTGGGCATTGCAGCAGGCACCTGTGGTCCCAACTACTTGGGAGAATGAGGCAAGAGAATCGCCTGAGCCCAAGAGTTTGAGGTTGCTGTGAGCTATGACACCATGGTACTCTACCGAGGGGGACAAAATAAGACTCTGCTTTTAGAAAAGAAAAAAAAAAAACTCAACTAGAAGCTCAAACTGCAGACACATTGCTCATTGGGATGGTAGTGAGATAAAGTTTCCTTTTATGTAAATTTATTTAAGTTCAAAGTGAGTTAACAAAAATATATATGTTGTGTTAGTACAGTGCAAATGGTTCCCAGACATGGAGGAAATTTGTGAAAACAGGCCAGACTGGCTGTAACTCTGGGACTGTCTTCCAGACGGTCCAGTCTCTGCCCTTGAAGAGACTATGGCAACCCAGGGTGGCCAGAAATGTGACTGAGAGGGAGTGCCCCCGAATAATACATCCAGGAGAAGGCTAGGGGTCTCTGGACATTGGAGCAATAGCCCCAATCAAAAGTCAGAGGCTGCCTCCTGTGACCCTTGACCTCCTTCCTCCTCCACTCACCCTCACCACCAGCTGGAGGTTTGTAGCCCATCTAGCACAAGTGAGCAGGAGGAAACCCTGTCCATGTTCAAATGCCCTAGCCTTCCCTTGGCCCAGGCCTTGCAGCTTCCAGCCATGGCCTCACTGCTGGAACCCAGCTCCAAAGTCCAGCCCTAGCCCTGCCTGAGCCAGAAGGACCCTTCTCTTTGTGCCAACAGCCAGGTTTGTCTGGCCTCCTAGGGCTCTGGGCACCCACAGGTGCCATTGGACAGGTCTCCAATTTTCACCTTCTAGCTGCTTCCCCCCTGGTCCTCCTGGTCCTCCTGGATCCCAAGGAGCTCCTCCCCCACCAACCTTGCTCCATGCCAGCACATCCTTCCTAATCTTCCAGGGGCATGTCAGTATGTCTGAGGTAGAGCAAACAATGTACCTTGAGATGGGCAGTGACTGTGAGGGTGTCCCCTGGTCACCCAGCCCTCCCAGGCAGATATGTCAGAAGGAGGTGCCAGCTACTGGAGCAAAGGGGACTTTAGGACTGCAGTCTCACAAGTCACACATGGTTGGTGGTGGAGAGGGCTGCTGAGCAGGCTTGAACAGGGAGGGGAGCAGGGACTAACCCCTCACTGCCTCCTCAAAGTCAGGACTCATCCCGAAGCTGTCCAGGTACTGGGACAGGGGCATAGGAGCTTGACACTAGATAGCAGAGGGGGTGGGGGGAGGCAGCAGGAGAAATAATCCTGTCTTCCAGGGTAGGTGGCAAGCAAGGAGGGACTTTGATTTGAAAAGCTTTAGAATCTGTTTAAGAACCTTTGAGATCCTTGTCTTTATTTAACAACAAAGGAAGTTGAGGCTCAGGAAAGGGGAGCACCTGGTAATTCAGCTGTCCAGGCTTCCTGCTCTTACTATTTAACTTCTTTCTGCAGGAACACTGCCCCTCAACTGGGAAGACCAGCCTGGGCCTCTGCTTGGGGGCCATCCTGTGACTGGCCTCCTGAGGGGCTCTAAAGACTCTGGCAAGATGTCATCTCTCTGAGCCAGAAGACCCTTGAGTCCCAGCACTGGGGGAAACAAAACTGGGGCCTTCCTGAGGGACCCCAGGCCATTCATTGGTTACTCATTCAATCAACAAGTCTCTTTCCCCACTGAGCCTGAGGGCTTAACCTGTGAAATGGGGATAGTAACCCCTGTCTCTGGACCTCCCAGGGACAAGCTGGCAGGACAATGGAGGAGAAAGTTCAGTGTTTTCCACTAAAGACATTGCTAAGCTATGGGCAAGGTGGGCCCTAGCAGCATGACCTCCTTGTTTCCCCTAAGCCTATTCCAGCCACCAGCAAGTGCTTTTGGCAGCTGGACCCTCCCTGGACTGAGCAGCCCAGCAAAAATCCGGAGATCGATTCCAATCAAGCAGGCAGCAGGATCCATGCACTGCCAGCCCTGAGCAGATCAATGCTGCCTGTTCCAAGGCAGCGAGGGCCATGAAGGCCCCAGGTTGAGGTCTCCTGGGGGAAGAGATGGGAGCTTGAAGGACCCTGAGGTAGAGAGATGGAGGCAGAGAACTCTGGGGGAAGGAGAAGCAGAGCTAGGGTATACTGGGGTGGGGCATTAGGGCTAAGGACTCCCTAAGGGTGGGGTTGGGGGAGCCAGAGATGTAAAGAAGGGGCTTGGGTTTCCCTTCTCTCCAAGGACCCTATATGTGCAAGACTGACTATACATTCTGAGTCAGAGTCATCTACAGGAAAGATGCCAGGGCCTAGTGAAACCCAGAATCAGAATGAGGGGACAGGAAGGGCAGAGAAGGGGGCCTCTGTCACGCTGGGCTCAGCTTTCCCAGCCTAGGAAATGGAGAAGGTGAAAGTGGCCTAAGGTTGGGGTGATCAGGATGTGGTGGGTGCCCCCAAGTGGCCGGCTAAGGATAAAGGCGCAGGTATTGGGAAGAAGAATGACATTGTTATTTGTTAGGCCAATTCCAAATTCCACGTTTATTATGAGCCTCATTTATTTTTATACTCACCGGATTCTTTTTCATGAGCTCACTGTAACTCATTATGAGAATTAAGATCCCTACATCTTAGTGACACCATCTCATACACCATCAAGCCTGTCCCTACCTGATGTCTCTACCCCAGATGTCACTATCTACTCTGTCCTCTGGCTATCACTGGGCAATATTCACACATGACATCATCTGTACAGAAAAAGAACGGGGAGAAGAGGAGGAGGGAGAAGGAAAAAGAGACAAAGGGAGAAAGTGAGGGAAGAGCAAAGCTACAAGCTACAGAAAAGAGAGAAAGGGACTCTCCGGGCCTCTGAAATGCCAAGCTCAGGACCTGTCTCCCTCTCTGCAGAGATCAGGAGGCTGGGCATGATCCTTCCTTTGGGGACCTGAGGGGCTGTCGCATGTGTGCACTTGACCCTTGCCTGAGCAGAGGTAAGGGCTGAGCTGCAGCTCTGGCTGGAAGGGAGAGCAAGAAATGCTCAGGGTGGCTCCGCGCCTGTGGCTCAAGCAGCTAAGGCGCCAGCCACATACACCTGAGCTGGCGGGTTTGAATCCAGCCCAGGCCAGCCAAACAACAATGATGGCTGCAACCCAAAATTAGCCGGGAGTTGTGGCAGGTGCCTGTAGTCCCAGCTACTTGGGAGGCAGAGGCAGGAGAATCACTTGAGCCCAGGAGTTGGAGATTGCTGTGAGCTGTGATGTCATAGCACTCTACCCAGGGCGACAGCTTGAGGCTCTGTCTCAAAAATAAATAAATAAAAGAAAAAGAAATGCTCAGGGTGAGCATACCAGCTCAGGATCCCACAGGGCCCCAGGGCTAGGCAGGGCAAGGGTAAGGTTGTATGAAGATTGCTGGAAGGGCAGAGGGCCTGCCTCAGACCCCAAAGTGCTTGTGCATGCCCACACACACATCATGAAGCCGCCCCAGTCCATCTCTGCAGCCAAAGCAAGAGGAGCCCAAGTCATCCAGGAGGAACCCTGAGGCACTGGCACTGTCAATTGGGCCTAACAGCTCCATCCTGCTGGGTGCCTGCTGCAGTCAGGAAGCACACTGTGTTTGCAGGTTGGAGGTCAGAGGACAGAGGTTAACCAGGACCAGAGGTGTCTCAAGGTTGGCAGAGGCTCTGGGAACCTCAATCAGGTGAGGGGATCCTTTGTCCCCCTGTAAAGGAATCATCCTCTCTGTCTTTGGGTGCCCCTGGCTCTGCTTTCTCATGTGCCCAGGCCCCTCAGTCTCTGCTGTCTGTGGGTCCTTGGAGCAGAAGCCCATCTGTGTCTGTTTTCTAAAACCATCTTTTCCGCCCCATACAACAGCAACCAAAGTCATTTTCCGGGCAATTGCCTTTCTGTAAACATTCCTGTGTAATATCCCCCCAAATTGCTAATGCCCAGCACCCTGTTGAGTGTCCTTGTCACTCCAACAAGAGCCTCAGAAGTCGGGGGGGGGGGGGTGTGTGGCGGGGGAAGGGCAGTCTGCTGGAGGGGAGGAGGCAGCCTACAGACTGGAAAGAGGTTGGTATCCAACTCCTGACATGGGGCGGGGGGCGCAGAAACCCCACACCTGCCACCATGCTTCCCCATTCCGCCAGCCCAGCACCACCCCCTGAATGTCAAACCACTTCAGGAGAGCCTGTCTGGGCTGGGAAGGAAGACAGACAGGAAAGGGGAAAGGAGCCCATGGGAGGGAGGACCTGGGAGGAAGAGGAGCTGACTTGAAAACATGGGGCAGATGGTTAGACAATAAAGTGACTGACAAATCTGGTGACTGGGGGCAGAGGCACTAAGGACATGCCAGGTAAGCTGTCATCATGGGGTCTCCGAGGCAGGCCAGCTTTCCTCCCTGCCAGGTGTGAGAGGGAGGAAAGAGGAGAGAAAAGAGGCCAAGCATAGTCCTTATCCCCAGCATGAACCTTGTCCACTCCCTGAGCACTGCAGTGGTGGGGGAAAGCGGGAAAGGCAAGAGGGTATCAGGTAGTTCTTGCTGGGTAACACACCTGTTGTTCCTCCCTACCCCCACTGTTCTACGGCGCCACCTTGGAAAAGGGTCTGGAGCAGGCTGACTGTCCTTATAGTACAGCAAAGGACCCTGAGGGCCAGCGAGAGTGAGGGAGTTAACCTGAGTCAGCAAATGGATTCCCTCCCCCAGGGTCAGGGGGTAGCCTCTGGCCGGTGACTTTGTGGTCCCTTCTCTCCCCATGCCCAGGGAGTTCTGCTGCCCCCAGCTCTAGGGAAGGTAGGCATCCAGACTGGGGTGGGACAGGGGAGCGACCTCACCCTGGAAGGAGCCAGAGCGGAAGGCGTGCTGAGTGAGGCGGGGAGGTGCAGGGCACTGCCACTCACAGCTTCACACAGGCAGAAAAATACAAACCAATTTGTGCAGATTTAAAACCCACCGAAGGCCACTTAGTTGGTAAACGAGTCAGAATCTAATTAAAGGACCTCATCACCGCTGGGGGGAGGAGCACTCACCTGCCTAGCAGAAGCTCCGAGGGTGAGGGCCTGGACCCTGGCTGCTCTCAAGAGAGCTTCTGGGACTTTCCACAGGGAGAGCGGACTTGATTCAAGAGTGTCAGGCCCCCTGGGTGGGGGCACTGCTGTGGCCAGATACTTCCCCACCCCCACTCCCTACCTGCCAGACTCCTTCTCATCCACCGCTAGGCTGACTCTGTCCAACTGCTCTGATTAGGAGCACCCCTGGGGTAAGGCCCACAGCCCCCCCTTACACTGGGTGAACCCCTGGAGCAGATCCACATCTCCCCCATCAGACTCAGGCCTCACCTTGGACAACACTAGCCTCCTTCCTCAGGCCTGGCGCTGCCCTAGGGCAGCACCTCTGCCTCAGTGCTGATAGGGAATGGGTAGGGTCTGTGTTTACCTCATCAGACGGGGGCTTTCCTCAGGCCAAGGCCCTCATCTCCTCCCTCAAACCCAGCCTCTCAAATGGCACAGGGGTCATTCCACCGAGATCAGGTGGTCTCAAAGAACAGAACTGGGTGGAGTGAGAAAACCCATAAACCATCTTGGGAGTTGGGTGGACACCTGGGGACATAGGAGATGCCAGGCTTGGCCTCCACGCCACCTCCACTAGCTGCCCTGACTTGGTGGCTATGGGTTTCTTTCTTCCTTCTGCCTGCTGCTCCCCCTCCCCAGGGCCCCAGGCCATAACACAAGCACAGCAGCTCTCCAGCCCGGCCAAGGGAGACCTCCCCCTCTCAGCTCTCATCTGTTATGCACAAAGAAGTGACATCACCAGACTGTTCCCCTGCCATCCCTTTGCCTGTGACTGGAAAACCATGGCTCTCTCTCTCCAGCCAAATGCCTTTTGTAGGAAGGAAACTGAGGCTCAGCGAGCAAACCTGACCCGGTCAGGCAGGAGCTGGAAGCAGAGCCAGGAACGGAACCCAGGCATCCTGGTCCTCAGGGCCAAGGATTTTTCCATTCCACTATGCCACTTCCCAGAAAGCAGCTGCCAGGGGAGCCCCTCTCTAGGCCACAGGCCCCAGGAGGACACAGACTAACAACCTCCTTAGGAGGGATCAGCAGTGAGGCAGAAAACACGCTGCAACAGCCTGAGCTCAGAAGAGAGAATAGCTGGGGGTCATAGCCCAGTGACACACCCAGGTGTCTACCCTCTCCCTGAGGGGTGCTTACCACACAGAAACCAGGGTCCTCCAGGGCATCCCAACCCCACACTCAGAAAAGACTCACCTTCCTTTCAAAAGTGCCAACAGGCCTGCCCCTTTGCCCAAAATTTCAGATCTACACACTCCCTCTTCTCCCCACCCCCACTCCCTACATGCAGCAGGCAAAGCTGTGACATTACTAAAAAAAAAAAAAAAAATCTGCATTTGAGGATGAGACAGATCTGTCCAAACCCAGCGCTGCCACTGACTAGTTATGTGAACTTGAGCAGGTCAGGGGCCTCTCTGAGCCTCAGTCCTCTCATTTGCTTTAAAAAAAAAAAAAAGCTAATACCAGGCAGATATGTTCCCTTCTGATCTACCCCTAGCCTGGTTTCCTCTGACTCCACTGTCAAGAGTTTTATCAAACCCAGGACTGTGGGACTGTGAGTTTTAGCTTCTAATGAAGATCTGGTTAATTGGCTTCCCTGGGCAGGGAGGGGGTAGAGATGTGGAGGGGACCATGTCACCCCAGTCTGAAGCCAGAGATGGAAAAACTGGAAACAGCCCTGGCTGTGCCCACACGGCTCTGTGTTAACAAGATAACTCCTGCGTGGCATCACCACCGCTCATGCGCCCAGGGAAGGTGTCCTGTCAGCTCCACATCTCCTTGGAGAGGCAGGAACACAGGCCAGGAGGGAGGGAAGGAGAGAACACTCAAGGGTGGGACAGAAGGAGGTAGGCACCTGTCCTCCCAGCTCTGCAGCCACACCCAGGAGGCTGCCACAGCACCCTCTCCACTAGAGGCACACGGACCTCAGAGTGCTGTGCCCCTATGCATGCGCAAAGGGACCTTCGCCACAGTCTTTTTTTTTGAGACAGTCTCAAATGGTCCCCCTGGGTAGAGTGCTGTGGCATCACAGCTCACAGCAACCTCAAACTCTTGGGCTTAAGCGATTCTCTTGCCTCACCCTCCCACATAGCTGGGACTATAGGCGCCCGACACAACTCCCGGCTATTTTGTTGCTGTTGTTGCAGTTGTCATTGTTGCTTTAGCTGGCCCAGCTGGGTTCGAACCCGCCAGCCTCTCGGTGTAGGTGGCCAGCGCCCTAACCACTGAGCTCTGAACGCCACCCAGCATTCACCACACTCTTAAAGATGCCTCTGGCTGAAGGCCTGCCCAGAGGCAAGCATGTTATTTGTGGAGGGGGGAGATTCCAATCTGATGGAGGTGAGGGGCAGAGGCCCATCCACCACAGTGCTCCCCACAGGGAAGTTGTTGATTACAAGTATTCACTGAGGGCCTCATGAACTCTGGGCAGAAGGGTGGCTTCATCTAGACTCCTTTTTTTTTTTGAGGCAGAGCCTCAAGCTATCACCCTGGGTAGAGTGCTGTGGCGTTACAGCTCACAGCAACCTCAAACTCTTGGGCTTAAGTGATTCTCTTGCCTCAGCCTCCCAAGGAGGTGGGACTACAGGCGCCCGCCACAACGCCCGGCTATTTTTTGGTTGCAGCCATTATTGTTGTTTGGTGGGCCCGGGCTGGATTTGAACCCACCAGTATGTGGCTGGTGCGTTAGCGGCTTGAGCCACAGGCATGGAGCCTAGACTCCTTTTGATCTTCCTCAGAAATATCACCACCCTTCAGGGCCTCCCTGGGGCCCCAGCACCCACATAGCTCCCTCAGCCACCAGCGCCACTGGGGTTCCTCCAGGTTCCCAGCCCACACTCAGGTTCTCAGGAACGCACATCTGCTCACTCAAGCTTCTACCCTCACACCTATACCTGGACATAGCCTGCCTCCCCTGCACCTACCTCAGGCATCTACATGTAGGGGGCACATGAGGACCTAGCTAGGCTAGGCACTCCACAGACATACCCTGACTCACCACCCTGCCACCTTAGGTGCCATATGGATAGACAGTGCATCATGCTTATGTACACACACTGTGCACATTTGAGACCCCCAGAGAGACTGCAGTGCATTTGGGACTCCCTGAAGTGCCAGGTCGATGCATCTCCAGCTTGGGGTAAAAGCTGGAGGGGACTCCCACTGGCCTATCCTGAGATCAGCTACACCTCCTCATGGAGACAACTTCCCGGGCTCCCTCTCCTCCTTTGCCAGGTTCAGGGTTTCTTAGCTGCAGTGTGTACATTCTGTCTTGAAATACAGGGATGGAAAAAAAAAAAAGAAATAGAAGGATGGGCCCAAGGACCTCAAGGCCACTCCACTCTGACCAAGGCTTAACAAACGAGGCTATGCCAACGACCGAAGCTCTCCTCTCCTCTCAGATCCGGCACCTCCGGCCGTGGAGTCACCTCTACAGACTACAGACTTCAGCCCTTTCCACCAGGTCCACAGGGCTGGCAGACCTTTGTCCCAGCTTCCAGTTCTGCTGAAGGAGGACAGAGCTGGGGCTCCTGGCTGAGCCCTCACCTCAGGGTTAATTACTCTGCCAGCCAAATGCAAGCAAACAGCCCAATCTGCATCCCATTATTTTCTCTCCCTAGGGACACTAAGGTTAGTTAGTATCCTGAGAGACTGGGTTACGGGTGGGAGTGGAGGAGGGGAGCCCAGAGTTCAGAGAAGGCAGGATGAGACTCAGCAAGTCTCCCAAAGTCTGGCTGCTGCCTGCGGGCAGACCTGGGAAGTCAGGGCCTGGTCAGATACCAGGGGCATCTTGCAGAAGTTCTCTCTGTTGTCTAACCTGAACCCTCCCATCAGAGCAGAATCTAAGAAGGAAGAGCATAGGCTGGAAGGCAGGGGCAAAATAAATGGTCTTTCCATTTATTTTGGTAAAGCTGCTGACCTTCTTTTCTCAAATCCACACATCCATCCTGTGGAAAGAGGTTTAAAATCAGCACCAGGCTTGCTGGATGCCATGGGAAATAGGGAGCAGCTATGCAGTGAGAGCCACCCCACCCTCCCCACCACCCCCCACCCCTGCTCACATTCACAATGGGCTACGAAGGGCTCTTCCAGCCATTACTCACATCATTCTCTGAGCCAACTTGTGAGGCTCCCTATTTTACAGGTGAGGACACTGAGGCTCCACAGAGACCTCTAGACAAAGCCAAAAACTACCAGGCATGCTAAAGACCCTGGGGAGGAATCCAGGGCCCCTTCCCTCTAGGAATGCAATCCTCAGGAAAATAGCTGAGGCCATGCTGTGGTCTGATCCAGGGTGGGGCTGCCTTGGTCCTAACCACAGCACCCACAAAAGCTGAGCCATCTGTGTTTCTCTTTGCATAATTGATATGGTACTACCTTCTAAAAGAGAAAAACATCTGATGTCTGGGTTTTTTTCCCTGCTTCCAAATTTGTAGACTCCCAGGACAAGATTTTTTGCAGCCTCAGTTTCATCACCTGTAAAATAGAGCAACCTGACCTCAACAGCAAGGAAGAGCTCAGCCTCCCCCCCTTTGTTCCTCTACACTCTACTGCCCCTGAGGAAAATCCAGATTTGCCATCAAGTCATCGCTGAGTCATCATCCAAGTCATTGGGCCAGAGCCTCACATCTCCCCTCTTTCTGTCCAACTCCCTAGGAAGGGAACACAAGCAACCCTCCTTCCTAGCTAGGCACAGGGACTTTGTCCTCTTAGGCAATCTGTCCCCCAGGGCTGGGGGAGAGGTATGGAGATCACAGGGTGGGAGGAGGGTCAGCAAGACCACAGCAGGCCAGATTAGAAGGGGGGATCCCCAGGTCCTAAAGAGCTTCTAGGGGACCCTCTTTTCCATACCTTTTTTCTCAGCCCCCTTGTACCTGAGCTGGGTACAAAGCCCTCCCATTCCCTGCCACAGGCTGTGTGGAGACATATCGCATCTCCTCCCTGTTTCAGGAGCTCCAGCCAGCTGGGGCTTGGATACTTCCAGAAATGGAGAACTCCTTACATCCTCCTTCCTTAAAATGAGCCAGAGTCTGTGCCCATGGCACCCAGGGGAAGGTCATGACCTCTCCCTTCGGAGCAGGATGGAGGTGCCTGACCCAAACTTTCCAACATCTCAGGTCCTTCCTGAGTGTCCCAGCTTCCAGGCCCTTGGCCATCTGCAATGCCCTTTGTCGGGTAAGGTCCATGCTGTCACCATTCCTTCTGGGTGGTGGCCTTCAGAACTGCTCCAATGGTCTGAGCAGCCAGATGACCCTCCGTCCTTCTGTTACTAAAATGCCTTCACCAGTGCCCTTCCTGCCCCCAGCACATATGCCAGGAAGAACAAATGCCCAGGAATATGCAGCCCTCTCCAGGGCCAGAACATACCTTCCTTGCCTCCTGTTGCCTCCCCTGACCTTGAACCTCAGGGGTCAACTTGACTCCTTCTGCTTGGGGTGGATGACGTTCCCGATCCAGTCAGCTGAAAAACTGCCTACTCCTTCCAGGCTCTTCCATCTGCCCTCTACAGTCTGGCCTTGCTAATGTGACTTGAGGGGTCTGTTCCAAGTCTTGGCTCCTCCCAGCAACTATGCCCCCAACAGTCCCAGCTCCAGACACCAAAGGGTGTGCCCAGGAGTCTGAGTGGGCAGCTGGTTCTGCCCGAAATTCTCTGACTAGTGGCCTGAGGCCCTGGATGCCCTGTCCGGCAGCCACTCACTCTGAGGACTGGAAAACCACAAGCCCACATGAGAAAATCGGAGGTATATGAACCACATGGTGCTTCCTCTTTGCTAACCTACTTCCTCCTCCCCATGCTGACCCTGTCCTGCAGTCAGAAGGCTGCAGACTGAGAAGGAGAGGCTCCCCACCCCCAACTGCTTCCTGCATGTGCCCATGTCTGTGTCCCATGCTTGCGCAGTGGCTAATTCTGGTGTCTCATCAGACAGTAATTATGGGGGAATCAGCAGTGCTGTCATCTCTGCAGCTCGGCACCTGTCACCACGCCGCCATCCCCAGGCTGCCGGGATGGGACCGGAAGCTGAGGGAGGAGGGGCACTGGGGCCAGGGGTGTCTGCTCCCTTCCTGACTCTGTAGCCCTTGCCTCCCAATCCTACATCCCACAGGTGAGCAATGCATGTCAATTTTGTGGCCACCAGCATACAAGTGCTCTCTGTTAGCTGAGGCAGGTGTCAAATATGGATATGTATGCACATCCATGACCAAAGGTAGAAGGACATAGGAAGCCAAGGCTCAAATCTCTCCTTGCGCACTTCCCAAAGTCATTTCACTTCTCCAGACCTCAGTTAACCCAAAGGCAAAGTGAGGAAAATAGTGCCTACATTGGGAATATGGGAAGAAATAAACTGTATAAAGAGTGCAGCATATTTGTGGTCATGTATTCACTCAGCACACAATTAGTTCATAGTCCCCATGTGCTAGGCATGTACTAGGCAATGTGGGGATGCCAAGGTAAGTTAAGCATGGATTAGTAAGGATCACACTGCAGCCACTAGGGCATGAGCATTTAGTTTGGCTGGTGGTATTTTGTTTCTCTGAAGTTTAATGCCCCTAAAGAGCACAGGTGCCACTCTCCTCACCATAGTCCCCACCATTCCCTATTGTCCTTCTCCACTACTTCACTCATTTCCTGCCCCTAAGGGCATGCAGTTTGCTGCCACCAAAAGCAAAAAGTAGACTAGGAAGCTCAGTTATATACAGAGCCGGTGACAGTTCAAGAGAGATCACGTTAAGAGCATGAGAGGGCTCTGGGAGTTCAGTGGTGAGCCTAGAGGTAGTCAGGGAAGGGCACTTTAGGGAGGGGCAGAAATAGGAGGTGACAAAGAGACAGCGTTCCAGGAAGAGAAGCAAAAGCTCACAGAGGGGGAGGCCAGGCCTACGGGAGTTGGTGAAGCCCCATCTGGCAGCAGACTTCTCAGGAGGAATGAATGGAGTTGGGGGAGGAAGGTGGAGATGGACCTCAGAATCAAGTTTCAATGACATGAACCACGGAGGAACCCTACTTGCAGGAACACAGAAAGTGAGACGAAGGTGCACTCTACACATGGCATGAGGGGCTGGCACTAGACCTGGGCAAAGCTGCAGGTGGCAGGCAGGAGAGGCTGTGGGCTGAGGCTGCCTGTGAAGACTGGGATTGTCTGTCTGACCTCAGGCATAGGCCTTAGCCACTCTGCTCTGTCTCTTCCCCTATAAAACAGAGACAACAGCATCAAGCTCACAGGGCAGTTGTGTGAATGAACTGAACTAAGGCATGTATGGCGCTTAACCCAGGGGCCCCTGGTAAGTACCCAACAAATCCTGGTCATTAGCATTTCCATTATTACCAGTGATGATTTTTTTTTTTTTTCAAAACTCAGCTACACAAAAACACTCCTTGCCAGCCCTCCACATCCTGCTTTCTCAAAGCCCACAAAGGAAGCAAGGTCTCTTCTAACCAAAGCCAGAGTCAACACTGAGGGGCTGACTCCAGCATCCACTACCATGGCAGTCTTTGCCCCCAGCTCCCACCCGCACACTCACTCTAGGCCTTCCAATAATCCTTCACAGAATTCTGCCAAAACCCATCCACATCTTATTCCAGTCTGGCTGATAAAACAGAACAGGGTTGCTCCACTTTTTACAGAGGTAGAAAGTATGGCTGATGAGGCACTAAGCTCCCCATCGCTGGGGTTATTCCAGAAAGGGTGGGTAAAGGAGAAGAGTATTCAGGCCTTTACTTTGCCCAGGTCCCCTCCACCTTCCCTGAGCCCACCCCAAGGCTGAGCCTCAGTCCCTCTTGGCCAGGAGGGGCCCCAAAGGAAAGGGCTTCAGTTTCAAGTCACTCCCAGTTTCTCCTGACAGAGGCCTAGGATGGGGGAGGGAGGGGAGCAGGGAGCAATGTCGTCGTTACTCTTTTAGGAAAAGGGTAATTTTAATTAAGAGGCAGACAAATGAGTGCTCTGCAGATCGTCTCTGAGCAAAGTTATTAAAAAGCCATCAAGGCGGTGGCAGCCACAGTGGCAAGGAATGCTGCCTCCCCCAGCTGCCCACCCGGACTGGGACTGAACACTGATTCAGAGAGTGGAAAAGAGCAGAGGATGTGGAGTCCCCTAGACAGGGATTCTGCAGCCTCTCTCCTGAGGAGGAGGTGGGACAGTACCTAGGGCTCAGCTTGCCCAGCCACAGGCAAAGGTGGGGACAGAAAGGGAATGGGCAGCCCCTGTGTCAGCCAGGTTTGAACCTGCCATTGTTTTCTCTTTTCTTTCTCAATCTGGTAGGTATTCTTGCACCATTTTATAGGCAAAAACACTGAGGCTCTGAGAGTCAAAGTGATTTGCCCAAGGTCAACAGCTAGGAAATGGCTTACATGAGAATTTGAACTGCGGTCAGGCTGACTCTCAAGTCCAATACTCCAGGTCCTGGTCCTGGGCCCAGGAGTCCAGCGTGGACTCCCCTGTCCATAATCCTTCCTCCTGACAGGGCTTCTGAATGCTCTCTGAAGTGGCCTTAGTAGTGTCTTAACAGCGCTATGGCTTGGCACCTGTAGCTCAGTGGCTAGGGCGCCAGCCACATACACCGAAGCTGGCAGGTTTGAATCCAGCCCAGGCCTGCCAAACAACAATGACAACTACAACCAAAAAATAGCTGGGTATTGTGGTGGGAGCCTGTAGTCCCAGCTATTTGGGAGGCTGAGGCAAGACACTAGCTTAAGCCCAAGAGTTTGTGGTTGCTGTAAGTTGTGACACCACGGCACTCTACTGAGGGCAACATAATCAAACTCTGTCTCAAAAAAAAAAAAAAAGAAATGTCTAGCAGTGCCGCCCAGCTCCAAGTCACCAGGGACTTGGAGGCTGAGTCACTGCTTGCTTGGTGGGATTACACTATGACAAAAGCACCATCGGGTCAGGAGATACTCTGTAGGGACATAAAGTTACAAAGGAGCTGCCAACGGGGCAAGCAGGGACAGATGGGGCATCAGAGGGCAGGAAGTCATTTCCCTGAGATGGAGGCATGTCCCCTGCAGTCAGCAGGCCAGGCTGCAGCCTGAGCCCCCAACAACTGGGGAATTTAGCCAACTCCTCAACCTCTGTTTGCTCACCACTTAAACAAGGAGAGCAGGAGCCTTATCTGTCTTGGTCATTGTTGGACTCCAAGCCTAGCCCAGTGCCTGGCACAGAGAAGGTGTTTAACAAGTCTTAACGGAGTAAATGGATGAATGAATGAGTATGATTGAAGAAATGAAATAAGACCACAAGTTTTCAAGTGCTACAAACTAGACAAAACTATCCCATCTTCTCCCTTCCCCCACCCTCTGATCATAGCTGGAACATGGGCTCTTCCTCCCCCCACCGACAAGAGGAGACCCTTGCTTTTAACCCCTCTCCCCAGCTGGCAGCCCCTCAGCAGAGGACTCCTGCTGCTCCCCCCGCCACCAGCCCCAGACTACATGGAGGCTTTGTGGTCTGCACACACATGACATGCCACGTGCTTGCACACACACTCTGACATGCACACACAGACACATACAGACACATTCTCTGTCAGGTAAGGTGACCTCCCCTGGCAAAGGCCTGGGCCCATGGGGATAGCCCCCTCCCATTTCTGGCCTTCCAGGCCAGAGAGGGGCATCTGACTAAGGACATGGTGGGAGGTGGGATGGCGGGGGAGGCCTCCCTCCTGGCTTACTAACCTGGAGACTTTAAACAGAGGGAACAGAGTCCTGGAGGCTTCCCTCCCGCTGCACGCTGGAGCCCTGGGTGAGGGACAGGAAAGGAGGAAAGTCGTGAATGAATGCCCAGACAGGGAGGGAGGGAGCTGGAGAGAGGAGGGTCTGGGGCAGGGGCAGCAGAGGCCGTGGGGGGGACATGGGGACAGAGCAAGGCCGAGCCTTAGGAGCTGTCCCTTTGGGGGTCACCAGGGTGTGGGAGGCAGACAAGATAGAGACTGGGTGTTGGAAGAAGAGCAGCAACTGGGGGACAGAGACATTGGTGGGAGACAGACAGGAAGACAGACAGCAGGACAACACAGAAAACATAGGATCCTCAGAATGGGGTTCCCAGGACAGACAGCCAATAAGCCAGGCTTGGTTCTCCTCCCCAAAACAGGGACAAACTGTTTACTGGGGTGCCCACACAAGATTCCAAATGATAGCACCTTCGAGAGCCTATCTGCCTTCCCATCCAAGGTCATGCTATTCTAGAAGGTGGGTAAGTCCAGGGTCAGATGGGCCTGCCATCATTGCTCTGGTAACAACCCTCTCCTCTGCCTAAGAGATCCCCATCCACTCACCCCTCATGCTGGGGGAAGGCCTCCTTCCCCTGCCAGCAACAGAGGAAATAGGCATTTCCCACAGGACGGCACTTACAGTGTGCTAGGGGCTGTGCAGGAAAATGACACCCTGCCCAGACCTGCCTGAAGCCCTTCACCTAGCTCCAGCCTCCACATCCCCGATCCTCACACTGCCACAGCAGGGTCTCCCGCAGTTGGCCATCATGTTCTCCTCTCACCCTGCAGGGAAGTCCTCCCTAAATCTGTTCTATCTCCCTCACGCTACAATACCTATCTATTGCCTTCTTCCTTGGGGTATGCAGCATTGAGACCCTTCCTGCTTGAAGACACTGTGCCCTGGGTACCCACTTGGACGCAGCCCTCACTCGGCTGGCTCAGACCCATCCACACCCACATCACGTCTGTCTGCAAGCATTCTCAGAGCCCCCTGCCAATCTCATGGTTCCAATTTTCCCACTGATTACCCAAAACGTGGACATCCCAGGGAGAAACAGCTGCTGGGGCACTGACAGTGGAAAATATCAAGAATGCTCATGAACATGTCCAGCCCTAGAGGGCTTCCTGGATGAGTCAGTGGGGCTTGGGAGTGGGAGGTGAGAGGGGCAGAGGGACCCAGGAGACAGGGTAGGAGAGGTGAAGGCTCAGAAGCTCTAGCTCCTTTTAGCTCACTTGCTTGAGATAGGCTGAGTTGAGGATCTGAGTTTTAGAAAAATCTAAGCAGGCTGGGCGGCGCCTGTGGCTCAAAGGAGTAGGGCGCCAGTCCCATATGCCGGAGGTGGCGGGTTCAAACCCAGCCCTGGCCAAAAACCACAAAAAAAAAAAAAAGAAAGAAAGAAAAGAAAAATCTAAGCAGGTTTTGTCATGTATGCTCTTTCTGCAATGGCAGGTGGACCCTCATTCAATCAAACAAGAAGAGAAGGAAGACAAAAATTACTATTTTTTGAATGTCTATAATGTGTCAGGAACTCTGCCTAAATCACTTCATTTAACTCTGTGAGGAAGCCACTGTTAATACCCTATATTTTCAGATGGGGAAACTGAGCTTCAGAGAGGTGAAGCAACTTGCCCAAAATCACACAGTGAATGAATGTCAGGGCTGGGACTGCAGCCCAAATCTCTCTGATGTCCAACCTTTTTTCTTCCCTACTTTACACTTGGGAGAAGAGTTGGCTTGGTCCACACATTAAATACAAAAACACTAATGAAAGCTGATGACCAAAAAAAGGGTCTGCGCATAATTTCCCCAATAACTGGCATCACAGATAAGCAAAACGATCCTCACATCATCTGCATGTGGCCCATGGGCCTGCAAGTTGGACATCCCTGCATCCCCTGAGCTCTTGACTCCTGAGCCAAACTGTCTCCTGTTTATCTTCCCCATTTGGCTATACCCCATGTAATGCCCTCTGGGAAGTTCTGCCTGAAGTCTAACTTCTTTCCACTGCATGCTCCAGCATAAACTATTTCCTAAGAGCAAGAATGTGGAAGAGATTTCTCTTCAGTATCTTTCTGGCTTATCCTACAGGTGGGAAGCAGATTGTCCTAACCCCAGGCCGCCAGATGAACAGGAGAGGAGGATGAAGGAGAGAGGGGTTCCAGGATTTCCTTTAGGTGACTTCTGTCTCTCCAGAAGCCCCTTTCCTGCCTCTCCCTTTTCCATCATAGAGGAAGCTCCAGGAAGGCCCACAAAGGTCCCTTCTTATTTTACCAAGAGTCCCCAGGCTTGAGGAGAGCCTAGAGGTCAGGTGTCAATGAAGTGAGGGTCTGTGGCAGTCCTAACAGTTCTCTTTTCCTCAGAGCCCTAACTCTCAATTTACAAGGAGCCTGGGGACAAGAATGGGGATCTCCTCAGGCCAGCCTGACCACTTGGTGGGGGTGGGCAGGGGACCACCCAGAAGAGGAGGCCAGGGTGTGTCTGTGAGGATCAATGAATCATGGAATGGCTGCCCAAGGAGCTGGGATCCTTAATTCTTCCCCAGTGAGCTGGATGCTTGTACTTGGGGTGACACCAGCTGCATCTGCAATTATCATACACCCGGGGGAGGGAGAGGAAGACTGCAGGATACCTCCCACCTCTCCTTCTCTGCACAAACCCCACTAACCAGACTCCTTCTGTGGGGTCTTTGAGTCTGGGAACCCCTCAGTAGGCCTTTAGGTCTAGGTCTCCAGTATGCTCTGTGGCTGGGGTAGAAAAGAAGCCAGTGTGCCCTGGGGTGAGGATGCTTGCAGAGGTGAGGAAAGCAGGCATGAGAAAACCCAACTCCTTTCCAGTCTTAGATTACTCCATACCAGGTCATGCAAGCAACTAAGTCAGGTGGCCAAGCTACTGGGAGCCAGGATGAGGTTGTGGGGAGGGCTGAGCCACCAGTTGGAAGTGCCTGTGGCAGAAAACATGGACTGGATTATAGTCCTTAGATGGAATGGAGTGTGGCAAAGCCAGTTCTGTTGGGGTGGAAGGAGAAAAACAGTTTAGGATTTAGAGGATAGCTGAATCCTCTAGCCACTCCCTTTTCCATCCCCTGGCCTGGGAGGGCAGGTTGAGGGAAGGCATGCCTTGTGAGCAGGAGGTGCCGTCTGTAAGGCACATGTGTACATGTGTCCAATAGTCTCTTAGGCCAAATCCCCATTTTTCCTGGGTTAGCTGAAGCTGGGGAATACTCTTTCCACCCTCCATATGGCAAAGTATGTATTATCTCAGTGGAGAGCAGGTACATAGAACCTGCCACAGCTGGAAGGGAGCTTAAAGATCCTCTAGTCCCACTCTCTCTTCTTAGACCAAGGACACTGAAGACCAGAGGGGGCATCTAAATTGCCAAGGTCACACAGCAGTTGGGGAGACAGGCAACCTGACACCAGTTTTTTACACTATGTTTCTCCACTCTACCCTGGGGGATGGGAGAGCAGCTTCCCTGCCTCCTCTCCAATGGCAACATTGGACCCTTCCCCAGCATAACACCTTGCACTCTGCCACCGATACTAGCCAATTCCTCAGGTTGTCAAAACATCATCTGAAAGGTCATGCTAACTAGTCCCTGTCGCTGTGTACAACATTAGCCTGCTAGTGCTCACAGATTCCTATCACTGAGGTGAAAGGTGCAAAATGGCACCGGAGCTCCCTACCTGCAAGGGGCTGGCCACACACTGGAAGGTTTTTCTTCCTATCTAACCTCAATTCCTCTTACTGCAGCGTGGGCCTGTTTCCTTTCAAGATGTCCTGTGCAGATATGGGGGAAGAGGGAGAAGAGCAGGTTTCCAGCCTCCACACCCTTCTGTTTGCTCACCCCCAGCAGAGAGGATGAGGGCAGTGTGTCCCAGGGTGGCTGGGCCGTGAGCCCAGTGCATGCGTGGGGTGTGAAGGGTGGAATGGGAGAAATAGCTCTTCTAGGAATTGTCCCTTTAACTCCTCATCCTCTGCAAAATCCTAAGTCTCAAGGTTAGAGGTGGGTCTTCTCCGAGTTCAGAGGCATCTATCCCCTCCCCCATACCATTTAGTGACTGTTTATTATGTGTCAGGCACTGTGCTGGAAATTTTCATCTGTTATTTCATTTAATCTTCACAACAATTCCATGATCAAAAACTAATGTGCCCCTGGGACAGTCCTTCCCTAACACTAAGTCTAACATTAATCTCTTGCTGCATTTCCTCTGGCCCAGGCCTCCTTGGTGGTGGAGGGCATTTTTGTTCCTGTCTTCAGAGACTATCATCATTACTCAGTGGTACCAACCTTTACCTCAGCCTTGTACCATGTGACCGGCAATATGTGCATAAAAGGAACCAAGGCAGGACTGAGGGCTAAGATCCAGGGCACTGCCCTGTGCTGGACACCAAACACACACCAGGTAGAGGGAAGGAGGCTCTGGAGAGGTCCCCACAAAATCACGCTGGGCTGAGGGAGGGGGTCTGGGGCCCCACCTTCTGTGTGTGTAAGTGGTAAGGCCCAGAAGAGAAATGAATGACCTAATCCCCTAGTCCCCCTAGTCCTCTCTCTGTGACCATCTCTGAGGCCCAAGTTTCAGCCCAGAGCCCTTTCAGCCCAGAGCCCGGAGGCCTAGGCAGAAGTAGACAGGGCCACAAGATGGCAGGACCGCCAAGGACTGAGGGTGGGAGCTGAAGCCAGAAGAGGAACTCCTACACCTGCTAAGCTCCTGGCATCTCAAGGGTGCTTAGCCACAGGCTCCTCTGCCGGCTACAGGGTCAGGCCTCAGCGGGTTTTTGCCCACCCCATCTTAGCTGTGGGCAACTTTGGTGAATTCACTACTACTTGGTCAGAGTAATGAAGGCAGGGGTCCCCTCCACTAGGGTCACGTTCCCACTAACCCCCAGCACGGCTGGAATATAGGGTCTAGACTCGCCTCCCCCAATTGTTCAGGCCACAGCTTTCACCCCTCTGGGAAATTCCAGCAGTGGAAGCATGGGCCAATGGGCAAGGGGAGGTGGGACTCCAGGCCTGGTGTGGGCGGCACCCTCCCCCCTCTTCAAGCAGGCACCATTAATATATGCAAAGCATATGCAAATCACCCAGAAGAGAGACACAACATCGCTGGAATGTCAGAAGAGACCTTGGAGATCATCCAGCCCATGCCCCCTTATTTCACAGGTGAGGAAAGAGGCCCGTGCTGGGAAGGGACTTGCTGAAGGTCATGCAGGCATTTGGGCACTGAGGAAGGATGAGAACAAGGTCTCCTCACTCAGTCCAGTGCTCTTTCTGCCACGATCGTGGTGTGGGGAGGGTTACAACATGCCAAAGGGGGCCTGGGGTCCAGGGCCGAGTTGGGGGTCCAGGCAGGCCATGGTGAGATATGGAGCTGAGAGGCTTCTTGGATCCCTCCCTTCCCACCTCTGATCCTGGAAACTGCCTGGTGGCTGTGGGGGGACAGTGCGTGAGGGCAGCATAAGGCCAGGGCAGAGGGTGGAGGGACAGAAGCTGGAGGCATCAGGCAAGAAGAAATCTGCTCTACAGTGGAAGTGAGCAGAGAAGCTGGAGTGTCTGAGGCAGGGGAGGAAGAGCCCAATGTCAGGGCAAGGTGCCCGCTGTGGTGCAGGGAAGGGATGACGCCCTTACCACACATGCACGCGCACACACACACACCCCTAAGTGCTCAGCAGCCCCCTCCTGCCTGGACTCTGATAACCATAGCACCTGACAAGCCATAATAGTCATCCTTTCCGAGGGAAATAGTCATCCTTCCCCTAACTTGGCTTCTTAACCTTCCAGACAGTCCTAGAAAGCAGGAGCAGTGTTGGGGAAAAGAAGGGAAGACACAGATGGGAGGGGCAGTCAGAGAGAGAAAGGATGCAAGTGACAAAGACAGAGGCAGGGGTTAGATAGAGCAGGTAGAGGGAGCAAGAAGGGCAGAGAAGGAGGAACTGAGGGGCAGGGAGGGGGGAAGAAATGGGGGAGTCTGGCTGGGGAAAGGGAGAAAACTGAGGAGCAGAGAACAGAGCACTCTGGAGCCCCCAAGGCATAGAGGACAATGCAAGAACCCAGGCGTAGTGGGCAGGAGTCCAGACACTGAGGTTCTAGGCTGCCCTAGGAATTGGGGATATGCCCCTGCACCTCTGCCCACCTCCCCAGCAACTGCCCTGGCTGCCAGGAAATGAGTCCTCCCTCCTCTTTCACTCCCTCCCTCCTTCCCTCCCTCCGGGGCAGGCACTGCTTCCCAGCCAAATCCAAAGCCTTCATCTCAGCTTTTCAGAGCTTGGAATGAAAGAAGGGGAAGCCAGTTCAACCCTCAAACCCGCTGACGGCCAGATTTTTATTATCTTTGCTCAAATGGGCCCTAGGAAGCCAAGGAGGGATTCTTCAAAGAGCGTCTGAGTGCCTCATTGAAGCCTGCATCTGCACCAGCCCACCCAAGGCAGGCAGCAGGGGCTTGGAAGGCACAGCCTGCCCCTGGCACCCCACCATCCCTGAAGACCAGAGCCTAGGCTGCCAGGAGACTCACCATCACCTCCTCCTGCCCAGGCAGGGGTCTCCAGGTCAGGAAGCCAGGCTTAAAGCTAGACCTAGGCCTGCTGGGCCTCTAAGGCAATCTCTGTCCCTTTCTGGGCCTGGAGGACATAAATGAAGAAAGAAAACAGATCTCCCTGCCAGAGCTTAGATAAGTGTTTAGGATTCCTCGAAAGAGAAGCTTTTATAGCAAGCCCTAGATCCTTCCCCTGAACTCTCTACCTGCCCTACAGTCCCCTCAGATGTCTCCTGACTCCCCTTTGAAAGAGCCTCCCAACCACAGTTGCCTCTTCCTGTGCCTCCCCAAATACAGCTCCCTCCTTCGAATTTTCAACCCTGTCTCCCTTCCTTTCCCAAAACCTAACCTGGGATTGGGAGGTCAGAGGCTAAACAGACCTGGTACTTCAAAGAGCCCAGGCCTCTCCCTCCCAGACTCTTCCAGGGCTGGGGTTTTGGCAGAGAATGCCAAGGTTGGCACTGGGCAGACAACAGCCGTGCCACCCCCATCCCCAGCTCTGACCACACCGTGGAGATCGATGCCCACAGCCAAAGAAGGAATCAATGGTTTTAATTAAACTCTTTTTCCAGGGTGGATCCCTAGAGAGAGAGAGAGGGACACAGAGAGAAAAAGAGGAAGAGAGAGAGAGAAAGAAAGCATCAGAGAGGCCCTAAATCCCAGTGTCCAACCCTGCACATCTTTAAGAAGCCTGGAGCACAGCCGAAATCAGCCATGAAGACCCTAGAGCCCCCAGCATTAGGTAAGAAGACAAGTAGAGGGGTATGGTGAAAGCCTGGGGTGCAGGTAAGCCTTCTGAAGGGCTCATTCTGAGACCCTTCCTCTAGTGATGCTTCCCCTCTCCACTTCAATGCTGCCTGAGGACCACAGTTAGATCTCCAAGGCATAGACAATGGGAGCCAGAAAAGGGACCCTCACCCCTGAGGGTCATCACAGAGAACCAGCCATAGTGGAAAGGGCGGAAGGAGCAGGGATTGTGGGGAGGCACTGGACAAAGACCCTCTTGTCCCCAAGGCAGGATGGCAGGAAGCCAGGGCAAAGCCTTTGCACTTGCTGCCAATGGTGCCTGGGTGCCAGGCAGTCTGAGTGGGGATCTGGGGGCATCTTATTCTTGGACCCCCTTCCCTTATGCTCAATCCCTCACTCCCATCCCTTGCTTCTACACCAGGCCACCAGCTAAGTCTCTGCCCCAACAACTCTCAACTTGCCTGGAGCATGCCTTCCTTTGTGAATGCCAGTCCCTGACACTTGCCCGGAGTGGCCCCAAACCAACCAACACCAGCAAACCCCTCATGTACACCATAACTGCTCCTCACATGTACACACACACAACCACACCAAAAACTGCCACCATCACAGATGCCACCAGTGATGACAGAGCTCACATTTTCACAGAGATAGTCTCCATCACATGCATCATCAGTTTTTTTTAGGACCAGTAAGAGGATTAGGGAAGGGAATGTGAGAAACTGAGGCACAGAGTTAGACAGCAAAGCGGTTGGTTCAAGGTCACGCAGACCCCAGACTGAGATACCCAGAGTGGGGAAGAAGGTATGCTAACCGGTACGCTAACCACCCTCAAAAGTGCTCAAACCTCACCCAAAGGAACATTCAGGCCCACAAACATAGAAGTCTGCCCAGCTTCCCCCAACTCCCAACCCTCATCTGTTTCCCCTTCCCCAAAACAGACAGTAGGTCCTGCATCTCCTTTTGAAAAGGTTCAGCCAAAACCCCCAACTCCAGGAAACCCACTTCCCCTAAAGTTGGGGGGCTGCAGGGCCTCCTGGTCCCATGGTATTTGAGGAGAGGGGCTGGGAAAGACAGTCCAGGATCCCCTCCTTGCATACATACATCCCCCTATCTGCTCACCTGGCTCCCCGCGGCCCCCAGGGTCCCTCGGTCCAGCCTCCTCCCTGGGAGAGCGGGCTCTGCCCTCGGCTGTCCTCTCCCACCAGGCCAGGGCGAAACGCCGGAGGCACTGCCAGGGCTGCATGGGGAGGCGTGGGGCTGGGGGGCGCTCACTAGCAGCCGCACACGCCCCGCCGGGCCCTTCCAGCCGAGCTGCAGAGGCACCCGGCCGGTCCCCTCTGCTTCCACCAGCATCCTGCTGCCCCCACCGACAGGACTCGGGAGCTGGCCCAGGAGCTTCTGACGTAGCATGGGGGTGCGTGGGAGGGGAGGGGGGGCCACGGTGCGTCCCCTTCCCAGCCCCACCCTCTACCCCTCAGCCTCCTGCCATCCCTACCTCCTCACGCCCCCTAGATGCCCTCCCCAGTTGGGGGCGCCCTTTCCAGTTGGGGGCGCCCTCCCCAGCCCTCTGGCCTCGGGAGGGGGAGGGTTTAAGATCAAATAGTCCCTCCCCAAATCCCTCCCTCTTGTGGGCCTTCCCTACCCGCCAGACAAGCGGGGAGCAGGTCCCCAGTTTCTGCAACTGCTGCTTAGGCTCAGAGGTCTCCAGGGCTAGGGCCTGGAGGTGCGGGGTAGGGGTGGGGGTGGAAAACAGGCTTGTATCCTGGCAACAAAGCCAACCCTAGAATGCACTCATCCCTTCCCTCCTGGGGCCAGCGCAAAGAGCCCACCACCATCCCTGAGCCTGCACCCCATCTGGGAGCTGGAGGAAAGAGGCCTTTGGTGTGCCCCTCACTTCTCCATCCCATTCCCCTCCCCCTCCATCTTCCTCTTCCTCCACCTCGGAGGGACCACTCCCCTCCCCCACTCTCACTATCCATCTCCCTTCTTCTCTCTACCCCTCCCCCTCCACACAAACCTCTTTCCAGTTTAGCCCCTAGCCCCCCTCCCGCGGACACGAAGGCCCTCCCCACCCTGCCTCAGCCTTGCCGTCCCTGACCCCCTCGCTTGTCCCAGCACTCCTCTCGTCCGGGTCCTTCTCTCTATCCCGGAGCACAGCGATCCCCTACCCCACACACACCTGCACCCGGAGCATCCCTCGTCCCGCCGGCCACAGCCTCCCTGGCCCGGCCGCCGCCCCCGCCCCCGCCCCCGGCCGAGGGGAAAACACACAAAGAAAACAGAAATACCTTCCACTTAAGCATGGAGGCACATTAGGGAGGAGAGAGACAGGGACATGCCTTGGGACGGAGCGTTCCCCATCGGGCGGGGGCTCGGGGGGCGGGGGCCCCGGGCGGGCCTGCCTGGCGCTCGCCCTCTCGCCGCCTCGCGGGCTCCTCGCTCTGCCCCAGCCCCGGGGCGCGGTGCCAGGCGGGCGGGCCGGGGGCGCGGGCCCCGGCGGGGTGGACCAGCTGGGAGGGCGCCGGCGGCCGGGCGTGTGTGCGCGCGCGCGCGGGCGTGTCACCGAGTGTGCGAGAGCGAGTGTGTGTGTGTGTGAGCGCGCGCGCGCACCACCGCGGGTGTGTCACTGAGGGCGGGAGCGCGCGCGGCTCGGGCACGAGCGTGTGGCCGGAACGTACAAAGGGCCGCCCGGGGTGGAGGGGAGCGGAGGAGGAGAGGGGGTACTGCGCCTTCTCGCGCCCTCCAGCGGCTCCGCCGGGCACCCGCGGACAGCGGTGCAGGGCGCGCTCCTGAGCTTCTCCTCACTCCACCTGCTTCTCTCACCCCAAAGGGTCTTCGCGCCACGACAGGGTCAAATACACTGACCTAGGACCGGCCTCATAGGAGGCCCCTGGAGGCAGAGGGACACCTCGAGGGTCGGAGAGTCCAGGGCCTCCAAGCCCGAGCGTGCCTTGAGGTGGAAAAGCACTCGGGGCAGGGAGGAGCAGCAAGACAGGGACCACTTTTCAGCCAAGGTGACCTCAGAAACCAACAGCTGTCCTAAGTGTCTGGACCCTCCTCCGCTTCTGCCGGCGCGACCCTTCATCCCCCTCGCCCGTCGGTCTCTCCTTACACACTGCTCTGCTGGAGCGGGACCGGGTTCCCCGGCTCCCCCTGCTGGACTACTTCCTCGTCCCCACTTCGGGTTGTGGCCCCTCCTGCAGGCGTGAGCGGGAACTGCAGGGGTGCCTACTGGGAGTGAGGGTCATGTATATGCACATCCGCCAAGTGAGATTCCAAATAGGACCCTCCAGCTATTGTCCATTCTCATGCCTCAGTTGGCGAAGCCATTGCCACCTCCACCGCGGCCAGCAGAGCGACAGCTTCTGCCACACCCCAGCCTTATCCCCACCGCTCCCAGTCCCACCTTGATTGGCTTGCTTGTTGGCTCCGAAGACTTCTCCAACTCAGACCCAGACCCGCTCTGACCCCAGCTTGTGCTCCAGTTGCTTCCTCCCTTTCTGCCTCAGGTTTTTTGGCCAGTGCTTTCTCTCCCACGCCTTTCTTGGGAAGAGGAAGGTGGGATGAATCCCCGACCCCTTCTATTTACTTCTGGCCCTCCAAAACCGATTTAGATGAACAAGAGAGAGGCGCAGTACATCTCTTTGGCCATGGGCCACCAGGCAGAGTGGCAGGCAGAGAGCAGGAGAGAAGACCTCACCCCAAGTGGCCTTAATGACAAACCGGTTTCTCTACTTCCTGGTCTACTCAGTTGCAGCCTTAATCTGGGCTCTCCCACTTTCCTGTCCACCCCCCAGACCTGCCCCTGAGCCAGCCACATGCCCAGGTAGGGGCAAGATCCCAGATGTCTCTTTAGAGATCAATCTCCAGTTGTAGTAATTCAAGTGACAGGGCCAAAGTAAGAGGAGGAGGGGGCCCTTCCTAGCTCCAGCCGGAGGGTTGAAAAGGGCAGCCAAGAGCTGTGTTCTGGACACACCGTCTGGGCACACGACCCCAGCAGTCAGCACCCTGATTTCTCCCCTCCTGGGCCAGCTGTCTCTCCTTCTGCCAACTGGATGGTGCCCATTTTTTGGCCTCTGAGCACACAGTGGGCACACATCCAGCTCCCTGCCTGGCTGTGTGCCCAGGTAGGGCATGGGAGGCTGCAGGCCCTGTGCAGGGGAGAGCTCAGAGTGGGTAGGGGTAGTTTCCCCTCATAATGGACACCACCTCCCAAGCCTCCAGGAGCTCAGAGCTTGGGCACACGCTGGTTTCCTGCTCAACTACACAGGACTCCTATCCTTCACTTCTCCTCAACTCAGATTCCCCCAAGGGACATGATGCCCTCTTTCCCTCACTTTGTGCCCCTCTAAGAGGAAAGGAATCAGCAGGTGCTTTACACATAATTGTAAATTTAACCATTTTAACAACCCTACAGAAATGGGCACGTTCAAGCCTATATCAGAGACAAAAGAATTGGGCTCAGAGAGGTATAGCCAACCACCCAACCTAAGAGTAGCAAAAGTGAAACTCAAACCCAAATGTGCCTGAATCCAAGCTCCCAAATTCTTTTCTGGCACTACCACCATCTCATACAAAGTCTCATAACCATACATCTAGAAGAGATCTGGGATCCAGTATATGACTGAGAGTTAAGATATACAATTGTGTCAATAATAAAGATAAAGGGTTATTATTCCCTAGATGACAATGACAATCAGAAAGATGCTTCCCCTCACATGGCAATCTTTCCGCCTTTACCCCAGATGCTAAGAAGCCACTGGCTTGGGACTGGGTGGGACGAGTTCTGTGAATCAGGCTTAAGGATTGAAAACAATTCCAAAGGTTTCAGCAGAATAAAGCACCCATTTTCCCCCACCCTAAGGTGAGCTCCCTCATTGTGAGGGACCCTCCATGGGGAGGAGTTTAAATCAGACTTAGGTAATATTTTTTATTTGTGTCGCTTTCTTGCTCACTTTTTTCTTTGTTGTTTTTTTGTGTTTTTTTTGTTTGTTTGTTTTGTTTTTGAGACAGAGTCTCACTCTGTGCCCTGGGTAGAGTGCTATGGCATCCTAGCAACCTTAAACTTTTGGCCTTAAGTGATCCCCTGCCTCAGCCTCCCGAGTAACTGGGACTACAGGTGTAGCTCACTTTTTAATGATGCATCCTTAACATTTTTTTAAATCATTTTCATAGTTGTGAGCTCATTTGACCCCCACTTCTGTTCAATTCTCCAAAGATGTTTCATCCACATTCACCCCACCCAGGACAACTCAGTTCATGGGTCCCACGGAGGGTTAAAAAGGGATACAGCCCCTTAATAGGAGCAAAGACCACAAGCTTCCAAGTTGAGCCACAAGCAGATAGCCTGTACCATCACTGTCACCCCTCCTTGACCCCACCTGCTTCACTGCCTTCCCCCCATCAGATCGCAAAAGGAGGGTCTTCTATTGTAGGGAGAAGGCTGGAGATGCCATCTCCACTGATCAAGGTGAGAGCAACACAGGTTTTACTTCTCCAGCCAAGAGAGATGAGAGAAAGAGATGAGAATTGCTCCTGTCTGCTGGCATGGTGCCCAGACACAAGCAGTGTGCCAGCTGCCTCCACCTGAGATGCCTCAGGTGCTACCCCACCCCACTCTCATTCCTGCACAGGTAACCTCCCTTTGGCCTTCCTCCTGTATGTCTCTGGCAGTGCACTTGGTGGGGAAGGGGCAGCTGGCATGTTAGGGGATTGAACAGCAGATCCTAGCCACTCACCTTGCTGCTCTCAAACACTCCACTCAGTCCTCACCTGGAAGCCTTCAGTAGGCAAGAATGGGGGTGCACCTCGTGGGGAGAATGTTGGCCTTGCTCTCCTTCCCCAATATGCAGCAGGGACACGGGTTGCACATGGGCCAGAAGAGGGAGATGAGGCTTGGTGTGGGCAGAGATGGGCATGTGGGTCTCTGGGGAAGACAAAGGGGTGGGAGGCGTGATGTGCAAATGATGGCTGGGACACCCTCCCTGAACAGCTCACTCTGCCCCCTTGAAGCACTCCCTCCCCCCAGTATTCTTGAGAAAGCCCCCTATCAGTGGGGCAATTGCCTGGCCAGGGCATTTTGTGAGCCCCCAAGAAACTATCCACACTCCACCAAGGGCGGCCTAAGGGAAAAGAGGGCTTGAGGTCTGGTTCTGTCCTGGGGAGAGTCATGGAGGCAGCTGGGGCCGAGAGCTGAGGGGGAAGAAGGTGCCTCTCTCTGACCCAGGCCTGCATCCAGAGTTTTCTCCAAGGGCCCAAGGGCCCCTACGTCTCTCCTCTCGCATTCAGAGCTCTGGAGTTCATCCTCCCACCGTGTAGGAGAGGAATGAGTGGCAGTAAATTTTTAAAGACCCTCCCTCATTCCCAGTGGTCACCCCTCCCCCCTTGTTATTATAATGAATGCTAATAACCCTCCCTAATTGATGCCCTCATTAGCACATCAAACCCACTTTCCGAAGAGCGGAGAAAGGAGAGGAGGGTTCTCTGGGGTTGGAACTGCAGCCAGCCTCCCCCAAATAACTTTATCCCAGTGCTTCTGGCAGGGAGGGATCTCACATAGGGACTTTGCAGTGAAAAGCCTAGGTGTCCCCCTCTGAGTGGGAATTTTCTCTCCGATGGTGGGGGTCTGTCCGTCCCATCACTTCCATCAGAGTCAGACCAGGAGCTCCTTGAGGCAGACACCAGAGTCTCCCTGCTAAACTAGGGCTCAGCTTCACCATTGGGCAGAGGCTCTTTTTTTTTTTTTTTTTTTTTTTTGTGGTTTTTGGCCGAGGCTGGGTTTGAACCCACCACCTCCAGCATATGGGACTGGTGCCCTATCCCTTTGAGCCACAGGCGCTGCCCAGGGCAGAGGCTCTTAACTAAATGGGAAAGCCCAGTTACCCAGGGGCTTGTGAAACGTGGGAGTGCTACCCACCCCCGCAGCCCCCAATTCAGTAAGTGTGAGGAGAGGCCTGAGAATCTGCATTTCTAACAAGTGTCCAAGAGGTGCTATCGCCTTTGCCACTGGTCACTGGCCTGAGACCATTATAGGAGAACTGGTGGGGTAGGGACCATCTCCTTGCTTTCCCAGCTTAGGGCTTTGCCCCCAAAGGTGGCTCTGCTGGCAAGTCCCTGCCCACGGAGTGTCCAGGGGAACACTGGCATGGATGAGTGTGCCTCTCCTTTCTTTTCTCAAATCACCAAGGCTGGTTCCACCTTCATAAGCATCCCTGGCAATTTCCTCCTTCCCTTTGATACTGAGGGACAAAGATGACCAGGACTGGATTCCCTGATCCCCTGCTGTACGCCAGGTCTAGGCTCAGTACTGAGATGCTAGGGAAGAATAATGTTGAAGGTGAAGCTTCCCAGCACCCTACTTCACTCTGGGGTGACCTCCTGGGGACTACGTGGGAAAAGGGACTTGTAGTTATAGTTGGGAACCATGTGCATGCCACTCCTCCCTTCCCACTCGGTCCCCTAGGTGTAAGAATTGCCTCAGTGGGAGAGTGAACTGCAACCTTAATGCTCTACTGGGGGAGGAGGGGGGAAGAGGGTGAGAGGAGATTGGAGCAGGAATACAGGGATGGAAGGGGAGGGGACGGGGGCAGACATAGTGAAGAGACAGGATGAAGAGCAGGTGAGAGAGTGAGAAAAACAGAGGAGAAAGGGAAAGAAGAGAGATAGCAGGAGGGAGGGAGAGCAGCAGACAGAGAAGAAGAGGGAGGGAGAGAGGGAAGGAGATGTAGGGAGAGATGGAGAGAGTGAGAGAGGGGAGGTCTAAGAGAGGAAAAGGAAAGAAAAGAAAGGCAAGCGGACCAGAGCAGGGAGGAGATGGAAGGCAGTCTATATCTATCCTCAAGAGAACATATTATGAGCTGCGGTGGCCCAGGTGGACCACAAGCCCAACTCCTGCAGGACCACACACCCAGCTTGGCTTTGAAGCCCTAGATTTTACCATCTGATCCACGTCTTGGTGAAAAAGGAAAAACTCAGTCCTCCCCACCCCAGCCAGCTGCCTTCCAGGGCCTGCCAAACAGCCTTGTAAACCTGCGGTGGGCCGTGTGGGAACAGAGCAGATGTCTTGATCTATTTTACCCCTGCTAGCACCTGGTAACCATCTCTTTGCCTTCCAAGGTCACAACAATTCCCTGTTTAATAACGAAAACAGGTGGAACCCTCATACAGTGCTGGTTGGAATGTAGAATGGTTCAGCAGCTATGGAAAACAGTTTGGCAGTTTCTTAAACACAGAATTACCATATGATTCAAACACAGAATTACCATATGATCCAAACAGTTTAGCAGTTCCTTAAACACAGAATTGCCATATGAAGCCCAAATGTCCTTCAGTGTATGAACAGATAAACAAATTGAAGCATATTCCTACAATGGAATACTATTCATCCATAAAAAAGGAATAAAGTGCTAATTCCTGCTTAAACTTTGACCAACCTCGGAAATATCATGCTAAAGTGAAAGAAGCCAGTCATGAAAAGTCACATAGTATAAGATTTCACTTGTATGAGATATCCAGACTAGGGAAATCCATAGAGATTTGCCTGCAGGTGGGGAGGGGATGGAGAATAACTGCTTAATGAGTTTGGGACTTCCTTTTGGGGTAAGAAAATGTTTTGGAACTAGATGGTGGTTCCACAACGTCGTGGAAGCACTAAATGCCACTGACTTGTTCGCTTCTTAATGGTTTTATGTTACATCAATTGTACTTTAATTAAAAAAAAAAAAAAGTAGTACGGAAAGTAGGAGTTTTCCAGGGAGTTCGCTGAGTTGACCCATCTGAAAATCTCACTCTCCCTTCTTTGGAAATGAGCTTGTGCCCACACGAATCCCAGCCTTTCCCAATGCCCTAGGGCGCCAGCTCTGAAGACTCTCAGAAGGTGGAAGTGCCCCCAGGAAGCTGTTTCTAGCCCCAGGAAGCTGTCCCCACAAGGCTCCTCATGTACCTGGGTCACTCTCCATGGGAGCTCCCTTTTCAGGTTCCCAAGCAGGTGGCAGACACAGTCTGCGATCTGTGGATCTGTAAGCTCCACTTCCCATCTTCAGCTAACATCCTGCCATCTACCACAGCAGAAAAGCCCTCTGGTTTTCCCTACCACCGATTATTATTTTTGTTGTTGTTCTAGTAGTTGTCATCATTGTTATTTGGCAGGCCCCAGCCCCGGGCCAGGTTTGAACCCGCCAACCCCGGTGTATGTGGCCGGCGCCCTAGCTGCTGAGCTACAGGCACTGAGCAGACCACAGATTATTTAAACACTCCATAAGTGGACATCCTGCTCTCTGAAATCTCACATTCCTTCCCAAACCCCTCCCGGGCTGGCTGCTTAGGATGCAGGCATTGGGGAGGTGTTCCAGGATGAATCAGGCCCTTCACTGCTCCTCCCTGCTCTAAAGCTTCTGATAGATGCTTCCACTCAAAGACGTCCAGTGGCTCCCCACTCCTTACATCAGGGGATTATAAGACTCTAAATCCTTTGAGGTCCTAACAAAAGTTTTGCACTCTCTCCCTAGACAAATGAACATATGTGCCTACCTATAAGAAATGCATGGGCCTCCCTGACCTCTGCAGCCCATCCAAGGACTCCTTTAGAGCAGAGCTACTCAAAGTATGGTCCACGGACCAGTGCCAGCCATCAGTTCACACTCAGAGTACAGAAATGGAGAGTAAGCATCGGAAGACCTTTATAGCAATTTGACATTGCCACAACATCTGAACACATGATTATGTTTTACTGTATTTATAAGAACATGGGTACACAATTAACTGGATTTTTTTTTTTTTAAGTCTTCCATCACAGTTTAAGAAGCACTACCCTAAAGATACAGTCACCTCAGGGAAGAATATCTGCCTGCTGAATAAACTTACCCCGGCATTCCAGGCCCGCCATGACCCTGTCCTCTAATCTTTCCTTGGTCGGGCCAGGTTTGAACCCGCCACCTCCAGTATATGGGGCCGGCACCCTACTCCTTGAGCCACAGGCGCCTCCCTCTAGCATCATCTCTTTCTAGCTCCTGTAACACCACACAGGCACACACACACTCACAAATACACATTGTACTTTCCCTTCACCCTCTGATACTGTTCCCCAATATAGGGCTGTCCTTTTCTTCCTCTGCACCTGTTGACACCTGATTCTCACTTCAAAGCCCAGCTCAATGCCATTTCCTCCATAAAGCCTTCTCAAACTCCACCCCTCCCTCCCCTCTCTCTCTCTCTTTCTCTCTCTCACACACACACTTTCTCTCTCTCTCTCTCTCACACACACACTTTCTCTCTCTCTCTCTCTCAGCTCTCTCTGTCTGAAATTTCCTCTCCCCTGGGCCTTTGTGGCATGCATGTGGCATTATCTGTGGCATCTGTCTCCTCCTAAATGGGGTAGAGATTTGGTCTTCTTGGTGCCTGTTGTCCCCTCCTGAGTGTCCAGCGCTGTACTGTGCATGGTACTGTCCTGACTCACCCCCTCCTGGGCTCTCCTGTGGTTGCTCCTCTGTGCCCACCCATCTTCCAGCCCCCCTCAATGAAGCCTCACTACTCCCCACCCACCCCTGACTTCACTTTCCTCTCCTCCCAGTCATGCTGGTATATGACTGGGCCCCAAAATCAAAAACATCTTGTGGTGTTAAGGACTTATTTTTTGAATAGGAAATGCTATTTGCCCATGATGCGTGGCACAAATTCAAAAGGTACAAAAAGGAAGACAGAAGAAAGTTAGTTCCTACACCACTGCCCCAGCTCCGGCTGCTCAGGCCTTGCCCCGTAAGTAACTGCCATTCCCAGGTCCTGGGGCTCCCGTAACGCTTGCCTGTGTGACTACAGCATTTCCTTTGTGTCCTCTTACTCAAATGCCACGAGCTGGATATACTCAACAATGTGACCTGGAGCTTGTGCTGCATCAGCACATAGAAAGGTGCCCTGTTGATGGATCTCTAGACTATTTCCAGCACAGGAGTTAATGTATTTCATATACCCTGAGCATAGCCGTGGAATAAATTCCTGGAACAGCTGGATAAAGGGTATGTGCATAATCTATGTTTTAAATGTGAATCGTTATTTCTGTTTTTATCTTGATTAGCGCATCCATAGCAACCAGTCTTTCCCTATTTGGCCATTTATTCTTCTGTTTGTGTGCCATCTGGGGAAACTGAGGCAGAGAAAGGCCTCTGTAGAATCCAAAGTTGGGCAAAGGGCCTGAAAGCAGGAAAAATGCTCCAAGGATCCTGCCCACCTTTAGAAACAGAAATGTTTAGCCTGGAAAGGGAGAAAGTAAAATAATGATCACCTCGTGGGTGAAGGAGGAGACCAGCCAGAGAACACCCAAGGGGCTTTGTGTCAGCAAAAGAAACTGAAATTAGCTCTGAATGTGAACTTCTTGGCAGCTTAGTAGGGGTGATAAAGGCCTGGCACCTGGGAGAAGGACCCTAGGTGACTCCCTACTCAGAGATCATTAAACTAGGATTAAGGGTGGAGGCCCAGCCAGGCCTGCTGGGAGGCCAAGGGCTGGAGCAGGTGACCATTTAAGCTGCCATGAAGCCTCGCTGAGGGGAAAAAGCCAAACCGGATTAATAAGGCAGGGTCCAGAGCTGACGGTCTTCAGAGCAAACCCATAATCAAGCCTCTGAGGAGAGTAAGCCGGAACTATGAGCAGCCCATTTTGCCGATGAGAAAACTGAAGCCCAGAGAAGTTGCCCACGGCCTCACAGGTGAGCCAGGACCTAAGCCAGGCCTCAGTCCTCAAGTCTAGTGAGATGATCCCCACTGCCCTGACTCCCAGGGCCAGAAGCGTCCCAGATAGGACCCTCCTTCCTTGGCTGCACCCCCCACTCCCTAGGCTCCCTCACCACCCATACCCCAAACACTCAGCCCAGAGCAGGGCGGAGACTGCTGGGAGCGGCTGCAAATCCCTCTCCTGTCTAACAACTGAACTGAGGGAGGAAGTAGGTGGGAACAGGTCCCAAACTCCCATCTCACTTGTCCTCACCCGTCTCCATCTCAGACTCTCGTGATAGGAATGTAGGCCAGTTTGGAATATGTCACGGATATTTTCGACAACCCCATCTGTACTAAAGCTTCGTGCACAGCCTAGTGGGGTGGAGCCGGAGGCTTCCTGCCGGATGAAGGATACACCTGCTACCTCTGGGGCTCAGAGCCCAGATGGGGGCTGGGGATGTGCACAGAGGACTCTGGGAGGCGAAGTACCCAGCAGCCTGGACAGGGTGGGACAGGAGACCAGCTGTGTCTGTCCTCTTCCCAAGGAGGCGGGAACAGAACAGCTGGCACCTGTGGATACCACCCACTGCCCTGTGACAGTGTTCTCAGCTAGCCCCAGGGTAGAGCACAGAGGAAGGAACAGTCAGTGGTCAGGGAGAGGGATCTGGAGAAGCTTTGTGGGAGAAGTGACTGATATTTGAATTGGGCCCTGAAAGCAGGGCAGGATTTCGCTGAGTGGAAAAGAGGAGGGTGCTCCTGGCCTAGGGAGAATGCTCCAAAAGGCAGGGCCAGCTTGGGCTGTGCTGGAAACCGTGCGGCTGGGGGATAGGGAGATGGCCAGGGAGCGGCGGCAGGAGAGACTGGGCGGGGGTGGGATGGTGTTGGAGGCCCTGTGAATGGTGAATGCCCAGCTCAGGAGCTTCAGGTGCTCTCGGCAGGTGCCCGTAGGGGCTTCTAAGTGAAAGAACATGAGGCTATGGGAAGGAGTGGGGATGCAGGGGGTGAAGGACTGTCTCTTCCAGACACCTAAACCATGTCTTCTCCCGTTTGCTGGCAAGGAACCCTCTCTTGACTGGAGCCCAGTGTGGGAGCTGCCTTTCAAGAGAGTCTCCTGGAAAGGTTGGTGGAGGGGGCACCTGGATAGTTATGTTTGCTAAGCACCTCCTTTGGGCAGTTTGCAACATGGCCCCAGTTAATCTTTACACGTCTGAGAGGTACATATGCTTTTCATTGATGTGGAAACAGAAGCTCTGGAAGTCCAAGTTCCACCTCCAAGGTCCCACAGCTTATAAGAGGAGTAAGAATTTAGGTGTATGTGTCCCCAGAGCCCAGCCCATTCCCTTCATCCCTCACTACCGCCCCAATAATAAGACCCACAGCTTCTTCCAAATGAGGGATCCAACCTTCATCCTTCTCCCACTATCCTCACTCAGGCCCAGGCCTCCAGGGCCCATTGGCAATCCCATAAGATTACAGCACTCAGCAGCACTCAGCACTCGGATGCAGAAAGTGAGGAGCAGAAGAGTCAAGTGACTTGCCCCAGGACACAAAGTTAATTGGTGGTAGCATTCAGACCCAGATCTCTTCTCACAGCTAACCAGTCTGCCTTCTTTCCCCCAAGCACTTAGCCTCTCTGGTCCCCAGTTTCTGCATCTGTAGAATCAGTTAGGGAGGATCAGTGAGCGTGCATAGACACAAGGCATTTGCCACAGCGCCTGACATTCGCTCAGCATTCAACAAATAACTATTGGACACTTATGAGGAGCAGGACCACCTTTCAGGACTTGGGATGCCACTGGAAACAAAAGCAAGCCCCTGGTCTGAGAAGAGAATGGGCCGAGGCACAGAGAAAGGGCTCCATAAACCCTCTCGCTAAGTCCCACCTACTGGCTGTGGGAGCTTGGACAAGTCACTCTGTCAGTCTGGTGTTCTCATTTCTGGATCTAGAAAATGAGAAGAGGGCGGCGCCTGTGGCTCAGTGAGTAGGGCGCCGGCCCCATATACCGAGGGTGGCGGGTTCAAACCCAGCTTCGGCCAAACTGCAATAAAAAAATAGCCGGGATTTGTGGTGGGCGCCTGTAGTCCCAGCTGCTCGGGAGGCTGAGACAGGAGAATTGCATAAGCCTAAGAGCGGGAGGTTGCTGTGAGTCCTGTGATGTCATGGCACTCTACCGAGGGCAGTAAAGTGAGACTCTGTCTCTACAAAAAAAAAAAAAAAGAAAGAAAATGAGAAGGCAGAGGGAGATGCCCTGCACGATGTGTTCACTGGGTGTGACTGTCACTGCCCAGCCTCCCTGGTGAGTTCCAACCCCTGTGAGACCAGCAAACCCCTGTCCTCCCTTGACCCATTTTCAGCCATGTCTAGTCCAGACAGCACCAGCACTGGGCTAGTTGATGATGGGTGCACACTTTGCTTCCTGTCCTCTCCCTTCCCAGGACCCACAGCCTCTGCTCCTTGTCCTGTTGCAGACTGATAGCTGCCCAGCCCTGAATCTGATGCAAGCATCTTGTTGGAGGCCATAAGAGCTGGTGTTCAGGCTGGGCATGGTAGCTCATGCCTGTAATCCTAGCACTCTGGGAGGTCAAGATAGATGGATTGCTTGAGCTCAGGAGTTTGAGACCAGCCTGAGCAAGAGCGAGACCCCATCTCTACTAAAAATAGAAAAACTAGCCAGGCATCATGGCAAACACCTGTAGTCCCAGCTACTTGGAAGGCTGTGGCAAGAGGATTGCTCAAACCTAGCAGTTTGAGGTTGCTGTGAGCTATGACCCCATGGCACTCAACCCAGGGTGACAGAGTGATATTCTGTCTCACAAAAAAAAAAAAAGTGGCTAGTGTTCAGGGGATATCTTCCAGGCCCTGATGCTGCCATGAGCAGCAGCCTCGGCTCTTCTCTCCCAAGGGGTGGGGTGGACTTAGCCTGGGTCCGGGTGAGCTGAGCTGGGCTTCTAGTCAGAATCAAGGAGCTCCTCACGGAGGAACATAAAATAGCTCTGGAAACAAAATGATCATAGTTGGGGCCATTCTTAAGCACTTAGCATATCATTTTATTTTCTTTTATCCTCTTTGTGTATAAACTCTCATTTTACAGTTGATAAAACTGAGGTTCAGAAAAGTGAAATGACTCGCCCAAGGGACCCAAAGCTTCTGCTCTTTTCTGTCTCCGGCTGCTGCCACACCTGGCCCTGCAGTCCCTGTGCCCAACTTTCCAGGCCGTGTATAACCAGAGGTTGGGGAACCCGGGGCCCCAGGACTGGAGAATCTTGCACCTTCCCTTGGTCACTGCTGCCCCTGCCATCCCTTCTAGGGGCAGCTGCCCCATCTACCCTACCCCCAAACTCAGGGTCAGGAAGTGGGGCCAGTCAGGAGGTGAAGTCAGGCCCTCCCTTGCTCCCTGTTGCTGCTTTCAGAACATCATTCTGGGGTGGCGCCTGTGGCTCAGTGAGTAGGGCGTCGGCCCCATATGCCGGAGGTGGCAGGTTCAAACCCAGCCCTGGCCAAAAACTGCAAAAAAAAAAACAAGAACATCATTCTGTCACTTTCTTGCAAAATCCCCAGCTCGGTCCATCTGTGCCACCCACAGTGGCCTTGTCCACAGACATCCCAGCACTGCCTCTTATTTGTTGAAACTTTTTGGTATCCCAATTCCTAGTGCATTCTGGGTAACTCCAAAGTCCCAGCCCCTCAGTTCTACAAGCTCCCCTTGTCTGATCACTTTCCCTTTTATCACATCTTATTCCCATCTGGACATTGTCACCACATAAGTGCTCACACTCTCCTCTTTGGAGTATCCTCTGTTCCGTTTGTGCAACAATCCCTCATACAACTGCTCTTCTATCTCCCCTGAGATAGATGCTTTCTCCACTGTCTCCACACTCTTCCTGGGTCAACCCAGAGTCCCTGATTTATCAGATCATCTTAACTCTACCCTCTGTTTTTTGGGGTTATATTTGCCTGGCAAAATCCTAACACTGGACCCCTGATTCAAGACATGTACTGTCACACGTATGTTTGAGGTTGCTATGATCTATGACACCACAGCTACCTAGGGTGACAAAGTGAGACTCTGTCTCAAAAAAAAAAAAAAATCTTGTCTCTACAAAAAATACAAAAATTAGCTGTATGTGGTGGCATGCACCTTTAGTCCCAGCGACTCTGGAGGCTGAAGCAGGAGGATCACTTGAGCCTAAGAGTTCAAGGTTGCAGTGAGCTATGATGACACCACTGCATTCTAACCTGGGCAACAGGGTGAGACCTTGTCTCGAAAAAAGAAAAATATGTCTAACTAAGGATACACAAGACCTATATACCCAAAACTATAAAATATTGCTTAAAGGAATTAAAGACTTAAATACATGGGAAAATACGCCATGCTCATGGATCAAAAGACTCAATACTATTAAGATGTCAATTCTTCCCAAAGGGATCCATAAAATGAACAAAATCCCAAATTCCAAACAGACTTTGTTTTTTTGTTTTTTGGGGTTTTTTTTGCAGTATTTTTTTTTTTTGGCCGGGGCTGGGTTTGAACCTGCTACCTCTGGCATATGGGGCCTGCGCCCTACTCCTTTGAGCCACAAGTGCCACCCCAGACTTTGTTTTGTAGAAATTGACAAGCTGATTCTAAAATTTTTATGAAAATCCAAGAGACTTAGAATAAGAGGATTTACACTACCTAACTTCCAGATTATGACAAAACTACAGCACAATCAAGACAATGTCATATTGGCACAAAGTGGCGCAAAGAAATTTGGGGGATGATACAAAGACACAAAGGCAATCTAGTGGCGACAGTCTTTTCAACAAATGGTCCTGGAACAAATGAACATCTATCTATATACAAAATAAAATAAAATACCTCACACCACATACAAAAATTAACTCAAAGTGGATCATTGACCCAAACGCAAATCTAAAAGTATAAAAATTCTAGAAGAAAACACAGGAGAAAATTTTTGTGACACTGGGTTAGACAAAAATTTCTTAGTAGGAAAACACTGAAAAAGTAGACTTCTTCATATTTGAGGACTTCCCCCATGTGGAAAACACTGTTAAGAGAATAAAAAGAGGACAGCACCTGTGGCTCAAGGAGTAGGGCACCGACCCCATATACCAGAAGTGGTGGGTTCAAACCTGGCCCCCAGCCAAAAACTGTAAAAAAAAAAAAAAAGAGAGAGGGAGAATAAAAAATATAAGCCATAGATCTGGAAAGAGTATTTGCAAAGCACGTGATAAATAACATTGATCCAAAATATATAAAGAACTCTTAAAGCTCAATAATAAGAAAACCAACAACTCAATTTTAAAAATAGGTACAGGATTTGGCCACTTCAATAAAGAAGATCTACAAATGGTGAATAAGCATATGGAAAGCTACTCATTATTAGTCATTAGGAAAATGCAAATTATGGTTTCACAATGAGATATCAGTACTAGAATAGCTACCTTTTTTACAAAATGACAATACCAAGTACTGGTGAGAATACGGAGCAAATGAAACTCTCATATGCTGCTGGTGGGAATGCCACCACTGGTACCACCACTTTGGAAATCAGTTTGGCAGTGGGTTTTTTATTTTTCTTCTAGAAGCAGGGTCTCCCTCTGTAGCCCAAGCTGGAGTACAGTGGTGTGATCACAGATCACAGCTCACTGCAGGCTAGAATTCCCAGTCTCAAGTGGTTCTACTGCCTCAGCTTCCCCGTTGGCAGTGTTTTAAAATGTTAAATAGCACAAGGCAAGAGGATCTCTTGAGCCCAAGAATTGGAGGTTGCTGTGAGCTCTGATGATGCCAGAGCACTCTGCCTTGGGCAAGAGAATGGGACTCTGTCTGAATAAATAAATAGATAAATAAAATGTTAAACAGATACCTACCTACCTCTTGACAGCAATACCACTAACAAGTTATTTACTCAAGAGAAATGAAAACATAAAACCATACAAAGACTTGTATGCAAATGTTCGTAGCAGCTTTGTTTGTAATAGCCAAAAAGTGGAATCAACTTAAATATCCACCAGGTGAGTATTTAAACAAATGGTGACATATCTACCCAGACAGTGGAATACTACTCAGCAATAAAAAGCAATGAGCTACCGAGACACGTGACAACATAGATGAGTCTCAAAATGATTATGCTGAGTGAAAGAAAACAAATCAAAAAAGAGTATCTTGGCTCAGCACCTGTAGCACAGTGGTTACAGCGCCGGCCACATACACCAGGCTGGCTGGTTCGAACCCGGCCCTGGACAGCTAAACAATGACAACTGCAACAAAAAATAGCCAGGCGTTGTGGCGGGCGCCTGTAGTCCCAGCTGCTTGGAGGCTGAGGCAAGAGAATCTCTTAAGCCCAAGAGTTTGAGGTTGCTGTGAGCTGTGATGCCACAGCACTCTACCCAGGGCAACAGAGTGAGACTCTGTCTCAGGAAAAAACAAAAAACAAAGAACAGAAAACAAAAACAAACAAAAAGAGTATCTATCATATGACTCCATATATATGAAATCTAGAAAGTGCAACCTAATCTATATTGACAGTAAACAGATCACTTGTTGCCTAGCCATGAGGGGAGGTGGGTGAAGAGTGGGGGAAGCAAGAGATTACAAAGTGCACAAAGAAATTTGGGAAGGATGATGAATATGCTCATTACCTTGACTTGATGGTTTCACAAGTGTATGCATATGTAAAAATTTATCAAGTTGCATATTTTAAATATGTGCAGTTTATTGTGTTGTCAATTATTCTTCAACACTACAAAAAGTAAATAAAAAAGAAGCAAGAATCGATAAAAGAGGTAATCAAAGGAAGAAATGAGATATAAATACTGGGGGAAAAGAACAAAATCATCACTACATGAAGATTACATTATTGTCTCTTTAGAAAAGTCAAAGATGTAACGAGCCTTTTAGATCATAATCAGCAAGTTCAGCAAAATGGCCAGTTAAAAGAAAAATATACAAAAAGCAATAGCTTTCTTTTTACCAACAAAAACCAATTTTAAAATGCTAGAAAAAAATTAAAGCCCTGAAATTCATAGGAATAAACTTTACTGAGCACATACCAGACGACCTGGATAAATGGAGAGATGTATGGCATTTTCTCAAAATGGAAGAATGCTCTGGAAAAGCTGTCAATTCTCTCCAGATTAGTCTATAAATCCAGTACAACTGCAGTTGAAAATTCCAATGGGATCCTTTAACTGAAACTAGAAAAGACAATTCTAAAATTCATCTAGAAGAATAAATGGGTATGAAGAGAAAAAATTAAGGATAATGGGCCAGGTGGGATTATTGCTTCCATTACCACTACTCCAAATGTGCCATAAAACAGTTGGCATTACAATAAGAATAGACTTTGTCCTCACAGATAGTAGGTATTTCTTTTTTCTTTTTCACAGATAGTAGGTATTTCACAAACATTTGTGTAATAACCAAGTCACAGGCAAAACCAGAGCAATAGAATAGCCCAGAAACAATCTCAAAACCCTTTTTCATACAGTGGATATTTTAATATAAAAGTTGATTGTGTCTTTCTACCAAATATGCCCTGGATGTCCATGAGCACCTCAAATTCAACATGCCCCAAACTGACCTAACCACGTGCTTATCCTTGTTCCTCTTTTTACTTCACAGGTCCACACAATCACTTCGCCAGGAAAAGTAGCCACCCTGGATCCCTGCCTCCCACTCACTCTCCCATTCAGTTTTACTTAAGATATCTCTCAATCTCCACCTCCCACTACATGGGAATTCAGAACATGATAAAAACAGCATTTCAAACCATCAAGGAAAGGAAATTGCGCTGGAACAAGAGGCTATCCACCCATGAAAAATAAATACTTAAGTTAGATCTGTTCATAAAAATAAATTACAGATGGATTAACTATCTAAGTATAAAGAGCTAAACTACAAAACACCAGGAAGAAATAAAAGAGGGATTTTTTTTCCTCAGAGACAGTGCCAGAAGGAGAATTTATACACACACACATTATATATATATTTGGGGATGAAAAGTATTTTTCATAAGACATGAAATTCATACACTATAAAGAAAAATATCAAAAGATTTGATTACAATGAAGGATACCACAAAGTTAAAAAGTAAATATTAAACAGGGAGCTTTGCAGTATTTAAAGCACAGAGAGGGTTAATTACTACCCTAACACATGAAGATTGTTATTACAAAATCAGTAAGAAAAAATTAGAAAATTCAATAGGACAATTGAAAAAACAATTTATAAAATGAATGGAAGAGGTGGCGGTGCCTGTGGCTCAGTCGGTAAGGCGCCAGCCCCATATACCGAGGGTGGCGGGTTCAAACCCGGCCCCGGATGAACTGCAACCAAAAAATAGCCGGGCGTTGTGGCGGGTGCCTGTAGTCCCAGCTACTCGGGAGGCTGAGGCAAGAGAATCGCTTAAGCCCAGGAGTTGGAGGTTGCTGTGAGCAGTGTGATGCCACGGCACTCTACGAGGGCCATAAAGTGAGACTCTGTCTCTACAAAAAAAAAATAATAATAAATAAAAAATAAATGGAAGGGGTTAATAAAAGCTGCACACACCAAGGGTCAAGGAAATGCAAATTAAAACAATAGCAAGATACATTTTGTCCTTCAAATTAGCAAAAGAATTATACAACTGATAGTGTTCAGTGTTCATGTGAGTGTAGATAAAAGGAAATTCAAATACATTGTTGGCGAGTATACTAAATGGTACAACAGTTTGGGAGGCAATTTATCAGTACTCACCAAAATATGAAACCTATTCCATTTTCGTGCAAATCTGTGTTATAATTTGCCTGTCAACCCTATCCCTTCTTTTAGCGACTGCCCCCGCCTTACCCCACAGTCTACAGAACCACTTCTCTCCTACTCTCTGGCAAACATTTTGGTGGGGGCTGGCTCTGCCTCTTGGTTCCCGGAGTTGGAATCATCTTCCCTTCAGGCAAATTGATTGGCTGATGGCAGGACATGTGACCTAAATGAGGGCCAAATTAGAGAGGCCCTGTGACTTTTCCAATCTCAGAAGAGCACATAGAGTGTGGTCTTCCCGACTCCACTCGGAAGAGTTGATTTGACAATGAAGCCAAAACAATGAAGCCAAGTGCAGGTGAGAGATTATAAAGAGAAAGTCTGGGGATCAGCTATACCTGAAGTCACTGCCCTTAGGAATTTAGTTATTTGAGCCTAGAAAGCACTCCCCACTTTTTTCCACTGAAACTAATTTGAATTGCATTACTGTCACTTGAAAACCAAAGGAATCCTAACTAGTATTGGATATATCCTAAAATACTTACCTGAGGCCAGGCATGGTGGGGCCCCCAGCTGTTCAGCAGGCTGAGGCCCGAGGATGACATGAGCCCAAGAGTTTGAGGCTGTAGTGAGCTGTTACTGAACTCCAGCTTGGGTGACAGAGCAAGACCTTGTCTCTAAAAAAGGAAAAAAATTTACTTGAGGGGAAAAGCTTCAGAGAACCATGTTAAAATATTCCTGTGTTTTTAATTTTAAAATACACAGTGGTCAGATCCTATCTGGGGGAGGAGGGGATAGAGTCCAAGACCCCTAGAGGATGCCTGAAACTGCAGATAGTACCAAACTCTGTGTGAACTATCTTTCCTCCTATACATGTATGCCTACAACAAAGTTTAATTCATAAATTAGGCACAGTAAGAGCCTTCTAACAATTAACAAAATAGGACATTTAGGGAGGGGTGGGGAAAGGAAGAGCGGAGAGAGGGAAGGAGGGAGGAAGTGGGGTCTTGGTGTGTGCCACACCTTTTGGGGGCAAGACACGATAGTGAGAGGGACTTTACCTAACAAATGCAATCAGTGTAACCTGGTTTCTTGCACCGTCAATGAATCCCCAACAATAATAAAAAAAAAAAAAAGGACATTTATAACAATATGCTGTAATAAAAGTTACGTGAACTCTTCCTCTCAAAATAAGTTATTGTACTATACTCACATATTTTTGGACCTCAGTTGACCTTGGGTAACTGACATCCTGGAAACTCAAACTGTGGGTAAGGGGGATGTCTATGCATTTTAAAGGGCTAGAAAGACACACACACACTGTGTGGAATCGTTGTCCCTAAGGAAGTGACAGGGGCAACCAAGGGAATCCACTTTTAACCCTAGACACATCTCTATGACTTGAATTTTCCCAAAGAGCATTCATTGAATTGTTCATTCAACACATATTTAGCACCTGTTCTGACTAATTGCTCTTCTAGGCTGGGGCCACGCCATTAAACAAAACAGACAAAATCCCTGCTTTCACGGTGGAGGAAGCATCAATATTTTTTAAAATAATACTTTAAAAATCAATGACTACAACTCTTGGCTTTCATTGTGCCTGAATCCAGTAAAAGTATCACTAGAAAAAAACACACAGCTGAGAAGACTGGGACCAAAGAAAATGGTGGTCCTTCAGGGCACACAGAACTTGAACATGGCTTGACAATCCTGTTGTCCAAAAGTGACAACTTCCAATATATGCCATTCTCCTTCTTTAAACTATCTAAGAGAGCAATTGTAGTTGATATTAGGACAGTTCATTGGTATTCTGTGTCTCTTCCGGGTATACAGCAAGATGTTACTTCCTTGTCCCCTTGAAGTCAACCATGGCCACATGACATGCTTTGGTCAATGAAAGGTGGACAGTGCTGGGCACGGTGGCCCATGCCTGCAACCTAGCATTCTGGGAGACTGAGGGAAGTGAATTGCTTGAGCGAGTTCAAGACCAGCCCGAGCCAGGGCAAGACCATCATCTCTAAAAAATAGTGGGACGTTGTGGTGGGTGCCTATAGTCCCAGCTACTTAGAGGCTGAGGCAAGAGAATTGCTTGAGCCCAGGAGTTTGAGGTTGCTGAGAGCTATGATGTCACGGCACTCTACTCAGGGTGACAAAATTAAACTCTGTCTCACAAAAAAGAAAAGAAAGAAAGAAAGGTAGACAGAAGAGATGTGTGTTACTTCTAGGAGGATTCTTTTAAGAACTGGTGCACACACTTTATGGGGGCAAGACATGATTGCAAGAGGGACTTTACCTAACAATTGCAATCAGTGTAACCTGGCTTATTGTACCCTCAATGAATCCCCAACAATAAAAAAAAAAAAAAAAAGAACTGGTGCACAAAGCAAGTATCCAATGTACTAAATACTAACAGGAAGCCAATAGATGATCTAATACACTCCCACACAAGAGAAAAACTCAATCCAATTCAAGATGGGGGAGGAGGACGGATGGAGGGTGAGAGGGGAGGAGGAAGGGGGATGGGTGTGCTCCACTTAATAGGCACAATGTAAGAGTATATGGCATACTTCCTGGGGTGGTTTTACAAAGAGGGATTCTTCCTAACAAATGCAAACATTGTTTCCTAATTGTTTGTTCCTCACATTAAAATTAAAATACCCTGAAATTAAAAAAAAAGAACCTGGGCTCAGCGTCTATGGTTCAAGCAGCTAAGGCGCCAGCTACATACACCTGAGCTGGCAGGTTCGAATCCAGCCCAGCCTGCCAAACAACAATGATGGCTGCAATGAAAAAATAGTCAGGCATTGTAGTGGGTGCCTATAGTCCCAGCTACTTGGGAGGTGGAGGCAGGAGAATCACTTAACCCAGGAGTTGGAGGTTGCTGTGAGCTGTGATGCCACAGCACTCTACCCAGGGTGACAGCTTGAGGCTCTGTCTCAAAACAAACAAACAAACAACAACAAAAAAAAACCTATGCACAATTTGTCAGGTGAAGCAATTGTTACCAAAACTTCAGGACTTATCCCCTGAAGCTGCGTCGGGGGTTTGAGGAGCAGGAAAGAGAAGTTTATTAATATGCTAGCAAATGAGAAGGCTGGCAGACTCCTGTCTCAAAAATATCAGCATCCCCCTTCTGAACAGAAGCACAGAACTTTTAAAGGTTCTGATTTATCCCATAATCCCATTTTGGGTTAAGACAATCTCATGAGTCTCTGCCCAGATTCATCCCATCTCCAGTTCAAACAACCTTGTGACCTCCACCCAGAGCTTCCCTTGAGCTATCTCCTGTGGCACAAGGAACAAGACATTTCCCCCGTCCCTCTAGACCACTGGCCTGAGGCAGCCTGTAAGTTTTCAAAAAAAAAAGGTAAGGAGGCTTTGAAGAGACAATAATCATGTTTACCCTCCCTCCCCGGGCCATACTCTGTTACGCAACTATGGATAATGCAGCTGAGCGAGGGTGACGTGGAACGGAGAGAGCCTCACGTCAGCCCACGAGGGCCATGCAGACCAATCGGGAAACAATGCTGATGCCATGGTAGAGTGGGACTTCTGAAAAGCGGAGTTCTAAACAGGCTTTGAGGTGCAAGAGATCTATGAAGGATAAAGAGGCAGAGGAGAGGCGGTACCTTCAGACCAAAATGGAAGCTGACACCCGTGGGAGGAGAGGAGGAGTGAAGGAGAATTGGGCTGGAAGAGTCTCAAACTGCAAAGAAGTTCTAAGAAACTTTTGGATAGGCTGATGGGGACAGTCTCCAAGCCAAAATTGCCCATTAGAGGAGTCCAGAGTCCCACAGAAATGGGCCAGCACTAGTAGCCATGTCATGCTCAGACATGGGCTAGGAGAAACCCAAGGGACACCTGGCCTGGATACAAACACAGTGAAGGCTGCATCTAGAGGGCAGCGCACACTGCCCCTCAGCCATGCCCCATGTGACAACTGATTTTCAAAGAAACCTGAGCAGCCCATTTCAAGGACCACCAGAGTTATTTTAACCCAGGTGTCAGCAAACTACATCCCAAATCCACCTGGCTGTCAACCTGGGCCACATCCAACCTTGTTGCCTGTTTTTATAAACAAACATCTGTGGGAACTTAGCCACACCCTTTAGCTTACTTCTTATCTGTGGCTACTTCTGCCCTACAATGGCAGGGTTGAGTAGTTGCAACAGAGATTATAATCTCGGTAGCATGTGACTGTAGTTTTGATTGGCAAAGCCTGAAATATTTACTAGCTGAAAAATTTTTCCATTTCCTGCTTCAACTCGCTGAGATTCAGGGGGTCTGTTTATTGGCAGAGAAAACCTAGTCTATCCTGACCAGTTATCCAGCTTCTCTTCATCCCTGACTCCCAGTCTGTCACCTACTCCACCCTGTGCTTCCTCAGACCTTGGCATATCAGCTTTTCATCTTAAACTAAGATTTTAGTCCTTATTTAATGGGCTCTCCCAGCAGCACACACTAGTTACAACTTTTCCTCTTCTTTTTTTTATTTTTTATTTTTTTAGACAGAGTCTCACTCTATTGCCCAGGCTAGAGTGCTGTGGCATCAGCCTAGCTCACAGCAACCTCAAATTCCTGGGTTCAAGGGATCTTCCTGGCTTAGCCTCCCAGTAGGTGGAACTACAGGTGCCTGTCACCACACTGGGCTAATTTTTCTATTTTTAGTAGAGATGGGGTCTCACTCTTGCTCAAGCTGGTCTGGAACTCCTAAGCTCAAGGGATCCTCCAGCCTCTACCTCCCAGAGTGCTAGGATTATAGGCATGAGCCACAATGCCCAGCCTACCTTTTCCTCTTCTGAAAATGCACTCTCCTCCTGGTTTTTAGGACACTGTACTTTCCTGGTTTTCCTCTCAGAGAGGTAATTCTGATCACTTTCTCTCAGTCTCTGTGGCTCAACTCAACCATTAAATGTTCCTCAGGGTTTTTTGTACTAGGCCTGTGTCTATCCTCACTTCCTAAATTCCACAGCCTTAATTGCCACCTGTATTCTAGCAGTTCCCACATTAATATAGTTGGGTTAAGATACACATAGAAGTTCCAGTCCTATGTATTCAATCCCATACCTGACCTCTCTCTGATAGCTGTCAACTGGTCCAAAACTTATTTTGTTATCTTTCCCTTTAATCTTGTTCTCCTCTGGAATTTTTTTTTTTTTTCCTTTTGCGGTTTTTGGCCAGGGATGGGTTTGAACCCACCACCTCCAGCATATGGGGCCGGAGCCCTACTCCTTTGAGCCACAGGCACTGCCCAACTGGAATTTTTTTAAGAGGGGGGGTCTCACTTTGTCACCCAGGCTGGAGTGCAGCATCATCATCATGGCTTACTGAAGCCTCAAACTCCTGGATTCAATAGGCATGCGCCATCACACCCAGCTCTCCTCTGCATCTTAAAAATAAATGGTACTAATATCTACCAAGCTTAAACCAGAAATGAAAGAGTCTTCCTTGATTCTTCACTCTCCCTTACCTTATACTCTAAAGCCGATCTATAAGTTCTGCTTTTCCTAGCTCCCAAATATCTAAGTTGTCCACATCACTCTGGCCTTGTGACCATGAAGCTAATCCAATGTGACATTTTTACTCATCTGGACAACTGCTACAATCTCTTAACAGTTTCCCTGTTCCTGGGCATGTGTTCTTCCAGTCACATCTTCACACTGCAATCAGAGACATTTGCAAATCTAGGAACAAATAGGAAACAAGAAGAATATAGTAGATTTAAACCCAACTATATTAGTATTTACATGAAATGGAAGAGGCTAAATGCTCTAAACATTAAAAGAGAAAGCTGTCACACTGTATTAAATAATCGAATTATATGCTGTTTACAAGAGACACATCTTAAATACGAGAACAGAGAAAGGTTAAAATATAAAGATGAAAAAAGATCTAATGTAAGCATTACCCCCCCTCCAAAGTTGCTGTAGCTATATTCATATCAGAAAGAGTAAACTTCAGGGCAAGAAGTGTCACTAAAAACAAAGAGGGACATTCCGTGATGATAAAAGGGTCAATCCAACAGGAAGACATAACAGTTCTAAATTTATATATACCTGATAATGTAACGTCAGAATATACACAGCAGAAACTGACAGAATTAAAGAAAAAATAGACAAGTCCTTTGTCAGAGTTGGAGACTTTCATCACACCTCTCTCAGTAACAGACAGAACAAGCAGACTTAAAAAATCAGTAGAGAAGTAGGAAGGATTTGAACAATACATTTAAACAAATTTCCCTACCTGACATTTATAGAATACTATGTTTAAAAAAAAAAAAAAAACAGGAGGAAACCAACAACCACAGAAGGCACAAGCATCTCAAGTACCAATTTTGACACTTAACAAAACTGACCATGTGCTGGGCCATAAAGCAAGTGTTAACATATTTTCAGTTACTGAAATCATGCGTAGTTACTGGACTCAGTGAAGTTGAGCTAGAAATTCATAACTGAAAGATAAGTAGAAAATCCCCCACCCAAAATGTTTAGAAATTAAGTAATAAGCTTCTAAATAAGCCAGGGAACCAAAGAAGAAACCACAATGGAAATTATAAAATATTTTGAACTGAATGATAACAGTATACAGGCCAAACCATGCTTAAAAGAGAAATATATTTATAGCCTAACATTTATATGAAAAGAAAGGATAAAAATCAATGAATTAAAGCAACGATTTAAAGTATTAAAAAGAATAGCAGGCTGGGCATGAGGCTTCACACTTGTAATCCCAGCACTCTGGGAGGCCAAGGCAGGGGAATCACTTGAGGCTACACTTCAAGACCAGCTGGGCAACAAGTGAGACCTGTCCCCATCTCTACACACCCACAAAAAAGTAAAAATTAACCATCTGTGGTGGTGCACACCTGTAGCCTCAGCTACTCAAGACTAGGGAGGAGGACAGCTTGAGCCCAGGAATTTGAGGTTTCAGTGGGCTATGATGATGCCATTGCAGTCTAGCCTGGGTGACAGTGAGACTCTGTCCTAGGGGAAAAAAAAAAGAAAAGAATAAGTGGATATTCCAAATAAGAGGTTATTACAAACAACTTCATGTCAACATTTGAAAATTTAAATGGTTAAATTCCTTAAAAGAAAACACAAATTACCAATAAAGGTTATAAAAATATCTGAAAATGTCACAAAAAATTCTGAGTTTTAAGATCTTTTTTTTTTTTTTTTTTTTGTGGAGACAGAGTCTCACTTTGTTGCCCTGGGTAGAGTGCCGTGGCGTCACACAGCTCACAGCAACCTCCAAGTCCTGGGCTTAGACGATTCTCTTGCCTCAGCCTCCCGAGTAGCTGGGACTACAGGCGTCCGCCACAACGCCCGGCTAGAGTTTTAAGATCTTAATAGGCCCGTGCCTATTGAAATTTCTTGTTTTTTGTCTTTTTCTTTTTTAGAGACAGAGTCTCACTTTATTGCCCTCACTAGAGTGCTATGGCGTCACACAGCTCACAGCAACCTCCAGCTTCTGGGCTTAGGCGATTCTCTTGCCTCAGCCTCCCAAGTAGCTGGGACTACAGGCGCTCGCCACAACACCCAGCTATTTTATGTTGCAGTTTGGCCGGGGCTGGGTTTGAACCCACCACCCTCGGTATATGGGGTGGGCGCCCTACTCACTGAGCCACAGGCACCGCCCTTTGTCTTTTTCTTTTAGGACAAGATCTCACTCTGTCTGTCAGGATAAAGTGCACTACAGCCTCAAACTCCTGAGCTCAAGCAATCCTCCTGCCTCAGCCTCCCCAGTAGCACACTACATCCACTAATTTTTTTTTTCTCACTATCTTGCCCCAGCTGGTCTTGAACTCTTGGCTTCAAGCGATCCTCCCACCTTAGCCTCCCAGAGTCCTGGGATTACAGGCATGAGCCACCATACATGGCCAGAGTTGAATTTTTAATTTAAAACCTTCCCACAGAAAAAACTCCAGCCCAGGTGGCTTCACTGAGGGAACTCTTCCAAATACTTAAAGAAGAAATAACACCACCTTACACAAGCTCTGAGAATAGAAAAAAAAGGAACATTTCCTAATTCATTTTATGAGACTTGCATAACTGTGATACATTTTGCTGACAAGGATATTACAAGAAAGGAATGTTACAGGCCAGTATCTCTCGTGAGTACATAGACAAAATCCTACACACACAAAAAGGCCCACATCAAATTCAGTAATACATTTTTTAAAAGCCAATTCAAGAAAAAGTTTCATATTAATGATCAAATGTAGTTTTATCTGGTAATGCCAAGTTAGTGTAACATACCAAAAAAAATCAACGTAACTAATCACATTAACAAACTAAAGTAGAAAACCCTAGACAACCACTTCAATAGATGCTGAAAAAGCATTTGGGAAAATTTCATACCCACATGACTGTTTTTTTTTTTTTTACTCTGAGAAAACTAGAATAAAAGGCACTTTCCTCAATTTGGTAAAGGGTGTCTCAAAAAACCCACAATTGATATCATATTTAATAGTGCAATATTAAGTGCTTTCCCACTAATAGTGAGAACAAATAAGGATGTCTATTCTCATTTCGTCTATTCAACATAATCCCAGCTAGGTCAATAAAGGCATGAAACAACTTAAAGTCATAAAGATTAAAAAGAAAGAAGCAAATCTGTATTTGTATGACTGGTTATATAAACATAAAATCCTAAAGCATCTACAAAGTCTATTAGAGCCGATGAATGAAATGAGCAACAACATTGTCAACATCCCAAAAAATCAATTGCCTTTATATATGTCAGAAACAAAAATCGAAAAGTTAATTTTTAAAAACACCACTGACAAGATCAAAAACCATGAAACATCAACGACCAATTTCATGAAAGCTGTGTAAGACTGCTACACTAAAAATACAAAACATTTCTTGAAGAAATAAAAGCAACTTAAAGTTCAGGATCGCTAAGACGCCACTCTGTGTTCTATAGATCCAATGCCATCACAATCAAAATCTCAGCGGGATTTTTAAATAGAAATTGACAAGCTGATTCTATCATTTATATGAAAATACAAAAGACTTATAGTACACAAAACCATCTTGAAAACGAAGAACAAACTGGCAAAACTTACAGTATGGAATTTTAAGATTTACCACAAAGTTATAGCAATCAACATAGTGTAGTATTGGTGTAGGATGGACAAATCAATCAGTGAAAAATCACGTTCATGAACAAACCCACATATATGTAAACATAATCGATTTTTTTTTTTTGAGACAGAGCATCAAGCTGTCGCCCTGGGTAGAGTGCTGTGGCATCACAGCTCATAGCAACCTCCAACTCCTGGGCTCAAGCGATTCTCCTGCCTCCACCTCCCAAGTAACTGGGACTACAGGCCTCCACCACAACACCTGGCTATTTTTTGGTTGCAGCCGTCATTGTTGTTTTGAGGTCACACTGGATTTGAACCTGCCAGATCAGGTGTATGTGGTTGGCGCCTTAGCCACTTGAGCCACAGGTGCCGAGCCTACATAATCGATCTTTGACAGGTTTCAGGTACTTCAATAGGGAAATGAAAGTTTTGGGCTAGAACAATGGGATAGACATCAACTCTCACTGTACGCCATACACAAAGATCAATTAAAGGCAGATCATACAAGATAGATAATTAAGTTCGCAAACTCATTCTTGAAAAAGTGCTATGTACCTCATTGCTAAATATCACTATAGTCATCTTCAAAGTACTCCCTTGGGGCGCAATGCACTGATGCCAGAGTCTAGTCCACCCTTCAATGCAACTTTAGAATGATTTTTCTGGAATGGCCATCAAAGCTGTCATCGTATTACCTTTGATGTCCCAAATGTCATCAAAATGTCTTTCTTTTGGGCGGTGCCTGTGGCTCAAGGAGTAGGGTGCCGGTCCTATATGCCGGAGGTGGCAGGTTCAAACCCAGCCCTGGCCAAAAACCACACAAAAAAGAAGTCTTTCTTTTGATATTTCTTTTATCTTGAGGTAAAGCAAAAAGACATTGGGGTCAGATCAGGTGAGTAGGGAGGCTGATCCAATGCAGTTAATTGTTTACTGGCTAAAACCTTCCTCACAGACAGTGCTGTGTGAGGTGGTGCATTGTTGTGATGTAAGAACCATGAGTTGGTGAAAAGTTCTAGTTGCTTTCATGTAACTTTTTCTTTTCTTTTTTAACTTTTTTGTTGTTGCAGTTTGGCTGGGGCCAGGTTTGAACTCACCACCCTTGGTATATGGGACTGGCACCCTACTCACTGAGCCACAGGCACCACCCTTCATGTAACTTTTTCATGCGGCCTTTTCAGCACTGCCAAATAGTAAACTCAGTTAGCTGTTTGTCCAGTTCATAATGGACATATTCATAATGAATAACCCTTCTGATATCATAAAAGGCTAGCAACAGTCAAAGCGGTCAAAGTGGACTTTCTTGTTTTCCTAAACTCAAAGAACATTCAGTGTTTTATCATTAAGTATGATGCTATCTATATATATATATATATATATTTTTTTTTTTTTGTAGAGACAGAGTCTCACTGTACCGCCCTCGGTAGAGTGCCATGGCGTCACACAGCTCACAGCAACCTCTAACTCTTGGGCTTACACGATTCTCTTGCCTCAGCCTCCCGAGCAGCTGGGACTACAGGCACCCTCCACAACGCCTGGCTATTTTTTTGTTGCAGTTTGGTCGGGGCTGGGTTTGAACCTGCCACCCTTGGCATATGGGGCCGGGGCCCTACTCACTGAGCCACAGGCACCGCCCTATCTATAATTTTTTTTTGAGACAGTCTCACTCTGTCACCTTGGATATAGATCCAACACCATCACCTTGGATAGAATGTCGTGGCATCATAGCTTCCAGCAACCTCAAATTCCTGGGCTCAAGCGATTCTCTTGCCTCAGCCTCCCTAGTAGCCTCCCGACTATAGGTGCCTGCATGACATCCAGCTAGTTTTTTTATTTTTAGTAAAGACAGGATCTCGCTCTTGCTTAGACTGGTCTCGAACTCCTGAGCAATCCACCCACCTCAACCTCCCAAAAGGGCTGGTTTTGGCTCTTGATTTGGACTGACAGGACTTTTTTGGTTGTGAAGAATTGGCTGGCTCCCATTTCTGACTTTGATGCTTTGTTTTGGGGTCAGATTGGTACACTCATGTTTTATTACCAGTGATAACAAGGCCCAAAAGATGATCTTGCCTCTCCAAAAGGTCTTGGGAAACTTCAACTCCCCTTTGCTTTTGTTCACTGGTGAGCTCCTTTGGCACTATTTTGCACACACCTTCCTCATGCCAAGATTTTCAGTTAAGATTTTCCTACTGATTCTATCTCAATTTTTACTTGTTCTTCTATGCTTCTCACAGTCAGCTGACAATTCTGACACACAATTCTATGATTTTTTTGCAATGTTTTCATCAGTTCTGCTTGTTGCCGGCTGCCCTGACCTATCTTCATCAGTGACGCTTTCTCTTTCCTCAGAAAAATGTTTAATCCGTGTGTACACTGCCGTTTTCTTTATGGTATTATCCCCATAAACTCAGACTAACGTGTCCCTGATTGCACATTCACTCTTGCCAACTTTAACAAGAAATGTAATCTTTGTTCCTTGCTTCAATTCCAGCTCCAACATTGTTATGAAGGCGGCACACAAAAACACACAAAGACAATAATGGACACCACTCAGCAAGACACTGCCACATGTTGACACAACCACAAGTGTGAGACACTGACATCCCCAAATTATGAAATCTTAGAGTTGTTTGCACAGTGCTGCCAGCGTAAGTACACAATGGCAAGTTCACGAACTTCAGTGTTAGCCCTCATAGGCCTAAATGTAAAAAGCCAAAACTATGAATCTTCTAGAAGAAAACAGAGGAGAGGATTCATCGAGTAGAAAAAGGTTTCTTAGGACAAAAACTACTCACAGGCTTTGCACCTGTCGCTCAGTGGTTATGGCACCAGGGCTGGCACATTCAAACCTGGTCCAGGCCTGCTAAACAATAAGAACTACAAAAAAATTTAAAAAATAGCCAGGTGTTGTGGTGGGCGCGTATAGTCCCAGCTACATGGAAGGCTGAGGCAAGAGAATCACTTAAGCCCATGAGTTTGAGGTTGTTGTGAACTGTGACGCCACGGCACTTTACTGAGGGTGACATAGTCACACTCTATCTCAAAAAAAAAAAGTATGCAAAACTTCTACACTGAAAATGAGAGATATTTATGAGAGAAATTCAAAAAGGCCTAAATAAATGAAGAGCAATACTGGCCTGGACTCAGTGACTCATTCCTGTAATCCTAGTCCCTTGGGAGGCACAGGCAGAAGAATCACCTGAGGCCAGGAGTTCCAGACCAGCCTGAGCAACACAGCAAGATTCTGTTTAAAAAATGTCAAGTCTGGCCAGGTGTGACGGCTCATGCCTGTAATCCTAGCACTCTGGGAGGCCAAGGCAGATGGATTGCCTGAGCTCAGGAGTTCAAGACCAGCAAGAGCAAGACCCCATCTCTAAAAATAGCCGGGTGTTGTGGCAAGGCACCTGTAGTCCCAGCTACTTGGGAGCCTGAGGCAAGAGAATCGCTTAAGCCCAAAGTTTGAGGTTGCTGTGAGCTATGATGCTACAGCACTCTACAGAGGGCAAGAAAGTGAGATTCTGCCTCAAAAAATATATATATATAAAAATAAATAATATCAACTCTCTCCCTATTTTTCATCAATTCAATGAATACAAATAAAAATTCTAGAAGGCATTTTTGCAGAAATTGACAAAATAATTCTAAAATTATTATGGAAATAGAAAGGAAATACAGGGTGTTCCAAAGTCACCCATAAAATCACCATACATAGGGAAAATGGGAGGGAAATTAACGAAATGTAACTTTACTTACAAAATATAAAATTTTATAAAGAGGTGGCCAACATGTAGAGAATATTTTGTAAATACTGTATTTTATATTACATTTTATTTTATCATATATACTTTTTGAGACAGAGTCTTGCTCTATTGCCCAGGCTAGAGTGCTGTAGTGTCAGAGCTCACAGCAACTTCAAACTCCTGGGCTCTAGTGATCCTCCTGCCTCAGCCTCCCAGGTAACCGGGATTACAGGTGCCTCCCATAACGCCTGGCTATTTTTTCTATTTTTGTTAGAGATAGGAGTCTCCATCTTGGTTAGGCTGGTCTCTAACTCTTAAACTCAAGTGATCCTCCCACCTAGACCTCCTAAAGTGCTAAGATTACAGGTGTGAGCTAGTGGGCTTGGGCAATACGGTATTTTTTTTTTTTTTTTTTTTTTGTAGAGACAGAGTCTCATTTTACTGCCCTTGGTAGAGTGCTGTGGCATCACATGGCTCACAGCAACTTCCAGCTCTTGGGCTTACATGATTCTCTTCTCTCAGCCTCCCAAGCAGCTGGGACTACAGGCGCCCGCCACAACACCCGGCTATTTTTTGTTGTTGTTGTTGTTGCAGTTTGGCCGGGGCTGGGCTTGAACCCGCCACCCTCGACACATGGGGCCAGCGCCCTACTCACTGAGCCACAGGCACCGCCCGGCAATACGGTATTTTATAAAATTTTTTGTAAAATTTTGTAGTGAATATTTTGGGTTTTTTGTTTTTGTAGACAGAGTCTCACTCTGTTGCCCTGGCTAGAGTGCTGTGGCATCATCGCAGCTCACAGCAACCTCAAACTTTTGGGTTTAAGTCATTCTCTTGCCTCAGCCACCAAAGTAGCTGGGACTACAGACACTGGCCAGAACACCCAGCTAGTTTTTGTTTTTTGTTTTTTTTGAGACAGAGTCTCACTTTGTTGCTCTGGGTAGAATGCTGTGGCGTCACAGCTCACAGCAGCCTCAAACTCTTGGGCTCAAGTGATTCTCCTGCTTCAGCCTCCCAGTCCCAGCCTGGGACTACAGGCACCTGCCACAATACCCCACTATTTTTAGAGATGGTGGCTCCGCTGTAGCTCAGGCTGGGAGTTTTTCTATTTTTAGTAGAGACAGGGTCTCACTCTTGCTCAGGCTGGTCTCCAACTCCTGAGCTCAGGTGATCCACCTGCCTCAGCCTCCCAGAGTGCTGGGATTGCAGGTGTGAACTACCTTGCCTGGTCTGTAAGGAATATTTTATAAATCAAATTACATTTAGCTACAACTCTCAATTTCCCTTTGTATGGTGACTTTAGGAACACCCTGTAGATTAGCCAGACAACATTAAAGAGCAAAGTTGAAAGATTTACACCACCAGAAAGCAAAGAATTACTATAAAACATATACATACAAGGGCTGGATACGGTGGCTCATACCTGTAATCCTAGCACTGGGGGAGACTGAGGCCTGTGAATCTCCTGAGCTCAGGAGTTCGAAACCAGCCCGAGTAAAAGTGAGACCCCTGTCTCTAACATTAGCTGGGCATTGTGGTGTGTGCCTGTAGTTCTAGCTACTCAGGAGGCTGAGACAAGAGAATCACTTGAGCCCAAGAGTTTGAGGTTGCTGTAAGCTATGACATCACAGCAATCTCCCCAGGGTGACAAAGTGAGGCTCTGTCTCAAAAAAAAAAAAAAAAATAGGGATGATGAGCATTTTTTCATGTGTTTGCTGGCCATTCATCTGTCTTCTTTAGAGAAGGTTCTGTTCATCTGTCTTCCCCACTGATGTATGGGATTGTTGGGTTTTTTCTTGTGGATTAATTGAAGTTCTATATAGATCCTGATTATTAAGCTTTTGTTTGATTCAAAATATGCAAATATCCTTTCCCATTGGCTAGGTTGTCTATTTGTTTTGGTTGTTGTCTCCTTGGCTGTACAGAAGCTTTTCAGTTTAATTAATCCCATTTGTTTATTATTGCTATTGTTGCTATTGCAATGGCAGTCTTCCTCATAAAGTCTTTCCCCGGGCTTATGTCTTCCAGTGTTTATCCTATTCTTTCTTTGAGGATTTTTATTGTTTCATGCCTTAAATTGAGGTCCTTTATCCATCTTTTTTTTTTTTTAGAGACAGAGTCTTACTTGGTCATCCTCAGTAGAGTGCTGTGGCGTCACAGCTCACAGCAACCTCCAGCTCTCGGGCTTAGGTGATTCTCTTGCCTCAGCCTCCCGAGTAGCTGGACTACAGGTGCCCGCCACAATGCCCAGCTATTTTTTTTTTGTTGCAGTTTGGCTGGGGCCGGGTTTGAACCCACCACCCTTGGGATATGGGGCTGGCGCCCTACTCACTGAGCCACAGGCGCTGCCCCCTTTATCCATCTTGAATCAATTTTTGTGAGTGGAGAAAGGTGCGGGTCCAGTTTCAGTCTTTTACATGTGGATATCCAGTTCTCTCAGCACCATTTATTGAATAGGGAGTCTTTCCTCTAGTGGACGTTCTCGTTCGGTTTATAAAAAAATTAGGTGGTTGGCTCAGCGCCTGTGGCTCAAGTGGCTAAGGCGCCAGCCACATACACCTGAGCTGGCGGGCTCGAATCCAGCCCAGGCCCACCAAACAACAATGATGGCTGCAACCAAAAAAAAGCCAGGCGTTGTGGCAGGCACCTTTAGTCCCAGCTACTTGAGAGGCAGAGGCAGGAGAATCGCTTGAGCCCAAGAGTTGGAGGTTGCTGTGAGCTGTGATGCCCTAGCACTCTACCCAGGGTGACAGCTTAAGGCTCTGTCTCAAAAAAAAAAAAAAAAAATTAGGTGGTTGTAAATTGTTGGTTTCATTTCCTGGTTTTCTATTCAATTCCAAATGTCTATGTCTCTATTTTTGTGCCAGTACCATGCTGTCTTGACCATTATGGCCTTGTAGTACAGCCTAAAATCTGGTATGGTGATACCCCGGCTTTGTTTTTATTACTAAAAAATGCCTTAGCTATACGGGGTTTTTTTTTGTTCCATACAAAACACAGAATCATTTTTTCCAAGTCTTGAAAATAGGATGTTGATTTTTTTTTTTTTTTGGAGAGACAGAGTTTCACATTATTGCCCTTGGTAGAGTGTCGTGGCGTCACACGGCTCACAGCAACCTCCAACTCCTGGGCTTTAGGCAATTGTCCTGCCTCAGCCTCCCGAGTAGCAGGGACTACAGGCGCCCGCCACAACGCCCAGCTATTTTTTTGTTGCAGTTTGGCCAGGGCTGGGTTTGAACCCGCCACCCTTGGTATATGGGGCCGGTGCCCTGCTCACTGAGCCACAGGTGCCGCCAGGATGTTGATATTTTAACAGGGATGGTGTTGAATCCCTATTAAATTGCTCTGGGAAGTATAGACATTTTAATGTAGAATGTAAATGTCTTGGCACAGTAGCTGAGATAATGCCAGGAAGGCTATGTTAACCATTGTGATGAAAATGTGTCAAATGGTCTATGAATCGAGTGTATGATGCCCCATGATCATATCAATGTACACAGCTATGATTTAATAAAAAAAAAAAATGTTGATTCTTCCCAGCCACGAGCATGGTATGTTCTTCCATTTGTTAAAGTCCCCTGCTATTTCCTTTCTTAGGGTTTCATAATTTTCTTTATAGAGGTCCTTCACCTCTTTTGTTAGGTATATTCCTAAGTATTTCATTTTCTTTGGGGCTATGGTGAAGGGAGTTGTGTCTTTAATTAACCTCTCATCTTGGCTATTGTTGGCGTATACAAAGGCTACTGACTTGTGGACATTGATTTCATATCCTGAGGCATTACCGTATTGTTTGATGACTTCCAAGAGTCTTACATTTGAGTCTTTAGGGTTCTCTAAGTATAAGATCATGTCATCAGCAAAGAGGGAGAGTTTGACCTCCTCTGCTCCCATTTGGATGCCCTTTATTTTTTTGTCTTGCCTAATTGTATTGGCTAGAACTTCCAGCACTACGTTGAATAGTAATGGGGACAGAGGACAACCTTGTCTGGTTCCAGTTCTAAGAGGAAAAGCTTTCAGTTTTACTCAATTCAGTAAAATATTAGCTGTGGGTTTGTCATAGATAGCTTCAATCAGTTTAAGAAATGTACCACCGGGCGGTGCCTGTGGCTCAGTCGTTAAGGTGCTGGCCCCATGTGCCGAGGGTGGCGGGTTCAAACCCGGCCCCGGCCAAACTGCAACCAAAAAATAGCCGGGCGTTGTGGCGGGCGCCTGTAGTCCCAGCTACTCGGGAGGCTGAGGCAAGAGAATCGCTTAAGCCCAGGAGTTGGAGGTTGCTGTGAGCTGTGTGATGCCACGGCACGCTACTGAGGGCCATAAAGTGAGACTGTCTCTACAAAAAAAAAAAAAAAGAAATGTACCACCTATACCCACACTCCTCAGTGTTCTAATTAGAAAAGGATGCTGAATTTTATTGAATGCTTTTTCTGCATCTATTACGAGGATCATATGGTCTTTGGTTTTGCTTCTGTTGATGCGGTGAATAACATTTGTTAGAGAAATGCAAATTAAAACTGCCAGGAGACACCATCTAACCCCAGGGAGAATGGCCCATATCACAAAATCTCAAAACCACAGATGCTGGCGTGGATGTGGAGAAAAAGGAACACTTTTACACTGCTGGTGGGACTGCAAACTAATACAACCTTTTTTAGAAAGAATTATGGAGAAACCTCAAAGCACTCAAGCTAGACCTCCCATTTGATCCTGCAATCCCATTACTGGGCATCTACCCAGAAGGAAAAAAACCCTTTTATTATAAAGACACTTGTACCAGACTGTTTATCGCAGCTCAATGTACAATCGCTAAAATGTGGAAACAGCCTAAATGTCCCTCAACCCAGGAATGGATTAACAAGCTGTGGTATATGTACACCATGTAATACTATTCAGCCATTTAAAAAAATGGAGATTTTGCAGCATTTGTATTAACCTGGATGGAAGTGGAACACATTATTCTTAGTGAAGCATCACAGGAATGGAGAAGCATGAATCCTATGTACTCAATTTTGATATGAGGACAATTAATGACAATTAATGACACTCTGGGGCATGGAGGAAGGGGAGAGCAGACAGAGAGAGAAGGAGGGAGGGGTGAGGGAAAGGAAAAGAAAAACAAAGAAAAGAAAATAGTGACTAATTCTCACATAAATTGGATTTAATTTTGACCAAAGTACATTACTTGAACATTAATTTTTTTTTTTTTTTTTTGCGGTTTTTGGCCAGGGCTGTGTTTGAACCCACCACCTCCGGCATATGGGACTGGTGCCCTACTCCATTGAGCCACAGGTGCCGCCCTGAACATTAATTTTTAATTCAACTTGTTAATATGTTGTTTAGGATATTGCATCCTCATTTATAAGTGAAATATGTTTGTAATTTCCCTTTATAATAATGTATTTTTTCCAATTTTAATGTCAGGTGTATCCAGATGAAGTAGAACGATTTTGAACTATTTCTTCTTTTTCTGCTGTCTATAAGATTTGGCATGATCTGTTTTTTGAAATTATCTTTTCTTTTCTTTTTTTTTTAATTCTTTTTTTTTTTGTAGAGACAGAGTCTCACTTTATGGCCCTCAGTAGAGTGATGTGGCCTCACACAGCTCACAGCAACCTCCAACTCCTGGGCATAAGCGATTCTCTTGCCTCAGCCTCCCGAGTAGCTGGGACTACAGGCGCCCGCCACAACACCCGGCTATTTTTTGGTTGCAGTTTGGCTGGGGCCGGGTTTGAACCTGCCACCCTCGGTATATGGGGCCAGCGCCTTACAGACTGAGCCACAGGCGCCGCCCTTTTATTTCTTTTTTTATTATGTTTCTTTTTGTGTGTGTTGCCGTTTTTGGCTGGGGCTGGGTTTGAACCCACCACCTCCAGCATTTGGGGCCAGCACCCTACTCCTTGAGCCACAGGCACTGCTCTTATCTTTTATTTTTATTTATAGATATTAGTTGTCTATTTTTTGAGACTTTGGGAAAAAAAATAGTAAGAAGTTAACTGATGACCCCATACTGAACCTCAGAGTCAAAGCATTCTATGATAGACATACTCTTTTTTTTTTTTGCCACTAATATAACTTTTAATGACTAAATGAATGAGCAAACAGTAGCACATCAACTGATTGAAAAATTAAATCTTTTTTTCCCAAATACATTGACGACTCCTCATTTTCTTTACTCTAATTGAAAGAATGGTGGTGTCCCCAGTGGTTCTTTGGTTTGGGGAATGTCCTCCCTCTGCTTCTTTCACATTCAGTTCCAATTCCCAACCATCCAAGTGCATGTTCTATTGCAGAATCAAGTTGAAATGGCACTGTCTCTTCAACTGGCTTGAGAGCTATGACGTAGGCTATTTCATCTTCCACTTTGTCCTATTGTGGGTTTTCTGGTGCCCAATAAGGTGTGAGCTCTAGGTGACTGCCTTTCCACATTTGTGGCACACATATGGGCACTCCCCAGTGTGAGTCCTCTGATGCCGAATGAGGTGGGAGCTCTGGCGGAAGGCTTTTCCACAGTCCTGACATGGGTAGGGCTTAGCTCCAGTGTGAGTTCTCAGGTGCTGGGAGATGGCTGAGTGATCATTGAAGATCCTCCCACACTCTTGACATTCAAATGGTCTCTCTCCAGAATGAACTCTCTGATGCTGTGTAAGGGAAGAGCTCTGAACAAATCCTTTCCCACAGTCCTGACACACATACATACAGCTCTCCCCAGTGTAGATTTTCTTATGCACAGAGAAGTATCTTGGGTTCCGAAACATTTTACCGTATTCACTGCACCTGCAAACTTGGCTCCCCTTGTGAATTCTTATAAATGTAATCTGCTTAGCACTCCAGCTAAAGGTTTTCCTACAACCACTGCCTTCTTTGGCCTTTTGTCTTCCACAATGATTCTGATGTTTTATATGTGAATTATGTTTGATGTTCTTAAGCTGTGAGCCACGTTCGTGCAAACATTTTTTAGGAGACACCTTCTGGAGCAAAACCTGACTTGTGTCAAGACAAGTGTTTGGGGCGGCGCCTGTGGCTCAGTGAGTAGGGCGCCGGCCCCATATGCCGAAGGTGGCGGGTTCAAACCCAGCCCCGGCCAAACTGCAACAAAAAATAGCCGGGCGTTGTGGCGGGCGCCTGTAGTCCCAGCTGCTCGGGAGGCTGAGGCAAGAGAATTGCGTAAGCCCAAGAGTTAGAGGTTGCTGTGAGCCGTGTGACGCCACAGCACTCTACGGAGGGCAGTACAGTGAGACTCTGTCTCTACAAAAAAAAAAAAAGACAAGTGTTTGCCTGGGACTTGGGGTTTTCACAAGGCTCCACCTGAGGGAGGACTTTTTCCAGAGCAGACCCCACTTGTTTCAGAACTTGGTCTGGGATGTTTAGGTCCACATGCTGCAAGACATCTCCCAAGATGGAAGATGTGGCACAATCCCTTGAGAATTCTTGTACTTTCAGGCCTTTGGCTGGTTCTCCCTCAGGAATGTCAGAATTTGGAGTTAACCGCTTACTTTCTGGTGTAGTCTCCCATCCCACAGAGACCAGGTGCCCGAATGTCTCCAGCATCACATCATGGTACTCAGTCCTTTGTGTTGGGCCCGGCTGCCCCCACTCCTCCCGGGTAAAGTCCATAGCAACATCCTGGAAAGTCACTGGTTCCTGTGAAGTCACATGTGTTGTCTGCTCAGGAGGGTTCTTCCTCCTCAGATATCCAAGTCACATCCTCCACCAAGGCCGCCACCTCTTGGTAGTCCTTTGGGTGCTGTGATTCCACCCACGTCGGGAGTTTCCCAGGTAGTACACCCAGGAACTGCCCTAGCACAAGCAGCTCCAGCATCTGCTCCTTGGAGTGAATGTCAGGCTCCAGCCACTGTTGACAGAGTTCACGAAGTTGGGTGAGGGCTTCTCGGGGACCTACCACATTCTCATAATGAAATTGCCAAAATTTCTGACGAGCAGCCTGAGGATCAGCTGCATGCTTGCCCAGCTGTTGTACTGGCTCCTTGAGAATGTCAGGACTCAGGACCCCATCTTCAGCATAGAGAGTGCGAATCTGGGCATTCAGGGCACCAGCTACCTCTGTTCAGTGTAAGGACCTCATAAACCTCAATGTTCATCAGGGGATTCTCAGCAGGAAGAGGATCCGGTTGAATTTTGATCTGAGGCCCAAGATATTCTGGAAAGGTATCTTGAGTAATTCCTCTCTCCAACGGCCAGAATTCTTCTGCTTCCTCTAACTGAGATACCACATCTGGCTTGGAAAGCTGATGTTACAGGACCAGGTCGTCGGAAGCCTGGAGGCCATACTTTTCTCTCTCTCAGTCTGTCTCGGGAATGGGTGAAGTCCCCGTGCACGCCTCACAATGGCGCCCGTCGGCCTCACGGCCGATAGACATACTCTTATCTGACAATGTGAATGTTACTTTTTTTGCATTATTATTATTACTCAATATTTCATTGCAGCAATTGTCTGATTTCTTTTCTGAATGTATTTATCTTGGTTCATTCTTTACGAGGTTTTTGTTTCTAGTCCTTATCTTAAATATTGTTATTGTTATTAAATTTTAAGCCTTTTTAATTTTGTGAGGGCAAAAAGTGGAAACCAAATAAACACATGTATATGTATAGAGAAAAGAAAAGAAAAAAATTCATATACATATACATACATGTATATAATTACAGTAGGAGACATTGCACAGGATAGGCAAATAAGCCATTGGTACAAAATACAGAAGAGAATACAGAAACAGAATCATCACCTAATTTACAACAAAGATGCAACTGAAATTCAGTGGAGGAAATGATATTCTTTTCAATAAACGGTGCTAGAGTAATTGAATATCCACACAGAAAAAATACTGAGTCTTGGCTCCTAGGTCATATATACGCCTAAATTAATTTTAGATGAATGATAGACTTAATTGTGAAAGATAAAAAAAAAAAAGCTTGTAAAAGAAATTATAGAAGGATATTTTTATGGCCTTGGGGTAGATTTCTTTATTTTTTTTTTTTTTAATTTGGCCGGGGCTGGGTTTGAACCCGCCACCTCCGGCATATGGGACCGGCGCCCTACCCGCTGAGCCACAGGCGCCGCCCTAGGGGTAGATTTCTTTTTTTTTTTTTTTTTTATTAAATCATAACTGTATACAATGATATGATTATGGGGCATCATACACTCACTTCATAAACCATTTGACACATTTTTATCACAGTGGTTTCTTAATCAGGATGCAGGAAGCATTAACTATAAATTAGAAGATTGATATATTTGACTTCATTAAAATTAAAAAACCTCTGTTCATCAAAAGACATCATAATGAAAGTTGAAAAAGCAAACCACAGAATACATAAACAACTAATAATTAATTTTAAAAACTCAAGCAATCGGGCGGCGCCTGTGGCTCAGTGAGTAGGGCGCCGGCCCCATATGCTGAGGGTGGCGGGTTCAAACCCAGCCCCGGCCAAAACTGCAACAAAAAAATAGCCGGGCGTTGTGGCAGGCGCCTGTAGTCCCAGCTGCTTGGGAGGCTGAGGCAAGAGAATCACGTAAGCCCAAGAGTTAGAGGTTGCTGTGAGCCGTGTGACGCCACGGCACTCTACCCGAGGGCGGTACAGTGAGACTCTGTCTCTACAAAAAAAAAATGAAAAACAAAAACTCAAGCAATCTGATTTTTGAAAAAACAGGCAATACACTTGAACACACTTTACAAAAGAGGATGTCCAAATTTCAACAAATATATACATATATATATAAAGTGCTCAAATCATCAAGCATCAGAAAAATGCAAATTACAGCCACAATGAGATACCACTGCACATCCACAAGTACAGCTAAAATTCTAAACACTGAAAATTTGTGATGGGAGTATAAAACAGTAGAATAATAATTTTTTAAATGAAATTCTATTGTTTATTTTTTTGCTGTTGTTGTTGCAGTTTGGCCAGGGCCGGGTTCGAACCCACCACATTGGTATATGGGGCCGGCGCCCTTCTCACTGAGCCATAGGCACCACCCAATAATTTTTTTTTTTTTGAGACAGTCTCACTCTGTTGCCCTTCACAGAGTGCCATGGCGTCATAGCTAACAGCAACCTCAGACTATTGGGCTGAAGAGATCCTCTTGCCTCAGCCTCCCAAGTACCACAGGCACCCACCACAATGCCAGGCTGTTTTTTCTATTGTTAGAAGAGACAGGGTCTCGCTCTTGCTCAGGCTGGTCTTGAACTCCTGATCTCAGGCAATCCACCCACCTCGGCCTCTCAGAGTGCTAGGACTGCAGGCGTGAGCCACTGCACCTGGCCCAAAATGGTATAATTATTATGGAAACTGTGTGACAGCTTCTATGAAAGGCAAACCTAACCCTACCGTATGATCTAGCAATTCCACACCAAGGTACACACACAAGAAATATATTTCTATATATTTCTAGCAAAAAAAAAAAAAAAAATATATATATATATATAGCCCCAAACTGAAACAAACCTAATGTCTGCCAATAGAACAATGGCTAAATCAATTGTGTATATGATAAAAACTATGTTAGACATCCTACCCACTTCCAAAACACACACACATGCACACACAAATTCTGTTACAGTAATACAAAGTCATTCTATACGGCAAGGAAGATGAATGAAATACAGCTACATTCAACAATACAGATGAATGGCACAGACATAATATTGAGTGAAAGAAACCAGATGTAAGAGTATGGGCCACATAATTCCATTTTTATGAAGCTAAATAACAGGCCGCCCCACAAAAAAATGAGCAAAACAACCCTATGCTGGTAGAACTCATAAATATTGTTATTTGAGGAGACAGGCTTGGTGGGGAGACTCTCAGGATCAGAAATGTTGTAGATCGTGATCTTGGAATGGGTACACCATGCACCTGTGGAAAAATCCATCAACCTGCATATGTAAGATTTGTGTACTTAGCATGTTATATCTTAATATAAAGGGTTTAAAAATTTTTTTAAATTTATTTTTGGGACAGTCTCACTCTGTCACCCTGGATAGAGTGCTGTGGTGTCAAAGCTCATAGCAACCTCAAACTCCTGGGCTGAAGTGACCCCACTTGCCTCAGCCTCCCAAGTAACTGGGACTATAGACACCTGCCACTACATCCAGCTAGTTTTTCTATTTTTAGTAGAGACAAGGTCTTGCTCTTGCGCGAGCTGGTCTCCAACTCTGGAGCTCCAGGGATCCTCCTGCCTCAGCCTCCCATAGTGCTAGGGTTACAGGCGAGAACCACTGCGCCTGGTCAATAAAAAAGTTTTTAAAAGACAAGAGGATATTACGAATTACTATATGCTAATACATTTGTAAATTTAGAAGATGTAGGCTGATCCTTTAAAAAGCAAAACTTACCGAAATTGACACAAGAATAAATAGAAAGTCTGACTAGTCCCATATTCATTAAGGAGATAAATCAGTCACAAAGACAACATTGGGCCCAAATGGCTTCACCTGTAAATTCTTCCAAATATTAAAGGAAGAGATATCAAACTTATACAACAAACTCTTTCAAGATTAGAAAGAGTCCAGGCTCAAGGCTCTGATCCCAGCACTTTGGGAGGTGAAGATGGGAGAATCTCACACCTGTAATCCTAACACTCTGGGAGGCCGAGGTGGGTGGATTGCCTGAGCTAAGTTTAAGATCAGCCTGAGCAAGGGCGAGACCTGTCTCTAAAAAATAGCTGGGCCTTGTGGCAGGCGTCTGTAGTCTAAGTTATTGGTGAGCCTGAGACAAGAGAATCACTAGAGCTCAAGAGTTTGAGGTTGCTTTGAGCTGTGATGCCACAGAACTCTACCCAGGGCGACTCAGTGAGACTCTGTCTCAAAAAAAAAAAAAAAAAGAAGAAAATGGGAGACCATAAGTTTGGGAATGACCTAGGCAACATAGTGAGACCCCCTCTCCATAAAAAATGTAAAAAATTGTAAGCCCAAGAGTTTAAGATAGCTGTGAGCTGTGACACTAAGGCACTCTACTGAGGGCAACATAGTGAGACTCTGTCTCAGAAAAAAAAAACTTGACTGGGCATGGTGCCATGCACCTATAGTCCCAGCTACTTGGGAGGCTCAGGCAAGAGGATTGCTTAAGCCCAAGAATTTGAGGCTACACAGTAAGCTATAATCATACCACTGCACTCCAGCCTGGGCAACAGAGTGAGATCCTGTAATCAACAGAGTGATTACAACAGAGTGAGTCCCCCAAAATGGAAAATTAGAAAGAGAAGAAGCACCTCCCAACTCAATTTATGAGACCATTATAACCTTTAAATTCAAACAAGATAAGGAGAAGATAAGGACATTACAAAGAAAATAAATTACATGTCTCTTTTTCATAAGTAGAAATGAGAAAAAGTGGCGGGGAATGATGGCTCATGCCTATAATTACTCAGCACTCTGAGAGGTTAAGTAGGGAGGAATCACTTGAGGCCAGAAGTTTGGGATCAGCCTGACCAAGAGCAAGACCCCCATCTCTACAAAAAAAAACAGAAAAACTAACCAGGCATAGTGTTACACGCCTATAGTCCCAGCTATTTGGGAGGCTGAAGAAGCAAATGGCTTGAGCCCAGAAGCTTGAGGTTGCAGTGAACTCTGATGTCGCCACTGTACTCTAGTCAGGGTGACAGATCAAGACTCTGTCTCAACGACAACAACAAAAAGAAATGGGGAAAATAGGGTGGCGCCTGTGGCTCAAGGAGTAGGGCGCCGGTCCCATATGCCGGAGGTGGTGGGTTCAAACCCAGCTCTGGCCAAAAAAAAAAAAAAAGAAATGGGGAAAATATCTAAACAAAATAGTAGCAAATTAATGCAATAATATATTTTTTAAAAATTACAAGTCAGATTTATTCAGGAATACACACTTGATTTAAAATTAGAAAATTAATGTAATTCATCTCTTCAACAGAATAAAGTACAAAATCCATGTGATTATGTCAATAGATTTAGAAGAAGAATTTGATAAAATTCAATACCTATTCATGATTTTTTTTGTTCTTTTTTTACTTTTTCTTACAGCAAATATTGACTGATAATCACAGTTTTTTAATAAGAAAACTCACAGCAAAGTAGGAAGGGAAGAAAATTTTTCTTAATCCAATAAATGCCAAATTGTCAAAAAGTTTTTTTCTAAGATAGAAAACAAGACAAAGATATCCCCCATCAACACTATTTGACATTGTACTAGAAGTTCTTGTCAGTGCAATAAAGCAAAAAATAAGGATTAAAAAGCTATAAGGATTAAAAAGAAACAAATAATCATTATTCACAGATAATATATGTGAACAGATAATATAACTAAGTAATAGAAAAAATATATAATATATATAGATATTGTATATATAGGTCAAATTATAGTATTGTTCAAACAATTGTTTACCCTTCTATACTCTTATTTTCTCTCTACTCATTTTATCAATTATGGACAATTAAATTTTTTAATTATATTTTTAATTTAAAAAATTAAATTAATTTTTTAATTAAAAATTTCAATACACTAGTAAAAGTGTCTAATTCTTCTTGAAAATCATAATTTTTGCTTTATATTTTGAAGCTTTTTTATTAGGTAAATAAATGTTTAGAATTAAGTGCTCTTCGGAGGCGCCTGTGGCTCAGTGAGTAGGGTGCCGGCCCCATATGCTGAGGGTGGCAGGTTCAAACCCAGCCCTGGCCAAACTGCAACAAAAAAATAGCCGGGCATTGGGCGGGCACCTGTAGTCCCAGCTGCTCGGGAGGCTGAGGCAAGAGAATCGCATAAGCCCAAGAGTTAGAGGTTGCTGTGAGCCGTGTGATGTCATGGCTCTCTACCCGAGGGCGGTACAGTGAGACTCTGTCTCTACAAAAAAAAAAAAGAATTAAGTGCTCTTGTTGAAATAACTCTTTTGTTATTATGAAATGGCCTTCTTTATTCTTTGGAAAAATCTTTGCCCTGAAATCTAGTTTGTCTATTAATATGTTCTTTTAATTGGTGTTAGATGGCATATCCAATATTAATATAGCTACTCCAGCATTATTTTGATTAGTGTTAGAATGGTATATTCTTTTACTTTTTTATGTATTTTTTTTTCTTTTTGAGACAGAGTCTCACTTTGTCTCCCTGTATAGAGTGCTATGGCATCATAGCTCACAACAGCTTCAAAGTCCTGGGCTCAAGCGATCCTCTTGCCTCAGCCTCCCAAGTAGCTGGGACTATCAGCACCAGCCACAACACCAGGCTATTTTTAGAGACAGGGGTCTCACTCTACCTCAGGCTTCTCTTGAACTCCTGAGCTCAAGTGATACACCTGCCTCAGCCTTCCAGTGTGCTGGGATTACAGGTGTGAGCCACTTCGCCTGGCCCTACTTTTTACCTACTTGTGTCTTTATTTCTAAAATGGGATTCTTGTAGACAGCATGTCTTGCTTTTTCATCTGCTTTTAAATTTTGTTGTCTAGATTATGAATATCTATTGTAATTATTGATACATAGGTTTTGTTTTTTTTTGAGACAGAGCCTCAAACTGTCACCCTGGGTAGAGTGCTGTGGCATCACAGCTCACAGCAACCTCCAACTCCTGGGCTCAAGTGATTCTCCTGCTTCCACCTCCAAGTAGCTGGGACTACAGGCGCCCACCACAATGCCCGGCTATTTTTTTTTTTTTTTTTGCTTGCAGCCGTCATTGTTGTTTGGCGAGCCCAGGCTGGATTTGAACCCACCAGCTCAGGTGTATGTGGCTAGCACCTTAGCCGCTTGAGCCACAGGCGCCAAGCTGATACATAGGGTTTTAAATTATCATGATTCCACTATATAAATTTACTAAATATCATTTGAACTGTTTTTTAAAAATCTATCATCTTGCTATTTTTCATTTCTCTCACCTGTTCTTTGTTCCACTTTTTAATTTTTTTTTTTGTAGAGACAGAGTCTCACTTTATGGCCCTCAGTAGAGTGCCGTGGCCTCACACAGCTCACAGCAACCTCCAACTCCTGGCCTCACACAGCTCACAGCAACCTCCAACTCCTGGGCTTAAGCGATTCTCTTGCCTCAGCCTCCGGAGTAGCTGGGACTACAGGCGTCCGCCACAACGCCCGGCTATTTTTTGGTTGCAGTTTGGCCGGGGCCGGGTTTGAACCGCCACCCTCGGTATATGGGGCCGGCGCCCTACCGACTGAACCACAGGCGCCGCTCTCTTTGTTTCACTTTTTCCGCCTTTTAAAAAAGACAAATAAATAAATAAATAAAAATTATTGTGATTTCACCGGTTTCTTCCTTAATGTCCTTTTTCTGTTTCCAGATCCAATGAAGAATTTCATTTTTTTATTGGTAATAGTACATAACAGAAAACTACCATCTTAACCATTTCACATGCACAGAGTGTTACTGTACATACATTGTTGTGCACCTGATTTCTAGAATTGTTTCATCTTGCAAAACTGAAACTCTATATTCATTGCACAGTAATTTCCCAGTTCCCCTTCTCCCCCAGTCTAATAAGCAAATTTTAGTTTCTTTCTTTCTTTCCTTCCTTCCTTCCTTCCTTCCTTCCTTCCTTCCTTCCTTCCTTCCTTCCTTCCTTCCTTCCTTCCTTCCTTCCTTCCTTTCTTTTTTTTCTTTCTTTCTTTCTCTCTCTTTCTCTCTCTCTTTCTTTCTCTCTTTTTTTCTTTCTTTTTTTCTTTCCTTCTCTCTCTTTTCAAGATAGACTCTCACTCTGTCACCCTGGTTAGAGTGCTGTGGCATCAGAGCTTACAGCAACCTCAAACTCTCAGGCTCAAACGATCCTCTTGCCTCAGCCTCTGGAGTAGCTGGGACTACGGGCACCCACCACAACGGTTGGCTATTTTTAGAGATGGGGGTCTTGAACTTGTTCAGACTGATGTCGAACTCCTGAGCTCAAGCAGTCTACCCACCTCAGCCTCCCAGAGTGCTGGGATTACAGGCATGAGCCACTGTGTCCAACCCTAGGCCTTACATTTAGATCTTTAGTCCATTCTGAGTTGATTTTTGTATATGGTATAAAGTTGTAATTCAACTTTATTTTTTTTGTATATGGATAACCAGTTTTCCCAACACCATCTGTTGAAGAGATTGGCCTTTTTCCCATTCTGTAGTCTTGACACTATTTTGCCTTCATTTTTGAAAGATATTTTTGCTGTATATAAAACTCTAAATTGACAGTTCCTTTCTTTCAATACTTTAAAGTGTTCTACTCTAGCCTGGCTTGCATTGTATCCAGTGGGAAGTCTGCTGTCATCTAACACTTCCTCAGCATGTAACGTGTAATTTTTCTATGACTGCTTTTAAGATTTGCTGAATTTACCCTGGCTTTGAGCAATTTAATTATACGTTGATAAAGTTTTTATTGTTTCTTATGTTTGGGCTTTCTTAAATTTATAGTTTCATAAAGTTTAGAGAAGTTTTAGCCATTATTTCTTTGAATATTCATATGCAGGTATAAAAACCAATACAAAACGAGGGCGGTACAGTGAGACTCTGTCTCTACAAAAAAAAAAAAAAAAAACCAATACAAAAAATCCATGTAGTGCACTCGATGCCTGTAGCTCAAGCAGCTAGGGCACTAGCCAAATACACCAGAGCTGATGGGTGTGAATCCAGCCCGGGCCTGCCAAACAACAATGACAACTACAACCAAAAAATAGCCGGGCGTTGTGGCAGGTACCTGTAGTTCCAGCTACTTGGGAGGCTGAGGCAAGAGAATCACTTAAGCCCAAGAGTTTGAGGTTGCTGTGAGCTGTGACACCACAGCACACTACCCAGGGCGACAGCTTGACACTCTGTCTCAAAAAAAAAAAAAAATCCATGCAGTGTATTTTTTCATCTAAAACCTTATGATTTTAGGGCAGGCTCAGTTCCTTACACCTGTAATTCTAGCAATCTGGGAGGCTGAGGTGAGCTCAGGAGTTCAAGACCACCCCGAGCAATAGTGAGACCCCATCTCTACTAAAAATAGAAGAAATAGCCAGCCATGGTGATGTATACTATAGTCACAGCTACTTGGGAAGCTGAGGCTCTTGAGCCCAAGAGTTTAAGGTTGCTGTGAACTATGATGATGCCACGGCACTCTACCCAGAGCAACAGGGTGAGATTCTGTCTCAAAAAAGAAAGAAAACAAATTGTGATTTTCATCTTTAGAAACTCATCTTGGGTCTTTTCTTTATATCTTCCATATCTTTACATAACATGCTCAAGCATTCTTCTTCATGATTTAATACATAGGGACCTAGTTATAACCATTTTAATTTCCTTATCTACTAAATCTATTATCTGCATCATAGGTGAGTCTATTTCCTTTGATTAATTTTCCTGATTATGGGTCATATTTTCCTGCCTTTTTTTTTTTTTTTTTAAGGCTGGCTACATTTTTTTTTTTTTAGGCCGGGGCTGGGTTTGAACCCACCACTTCCGGCATATGGGGCTGGCATTCTACTCCTTTGAGCCACAGGCACCGCCCTAGGCTGGCTACTTTTATATTGGATGCCAAACATTATTAATTTTACCCTGTTAGATGCTAGATAGTTTTATTTTCTAATAACTATTCTTGAGCTTTGTTCAGTGATGAAGTTACTTTGCAATAGTTTGATTCCCTTTGAGGCTTGTTTTTAAGCTTTGGTAGGCAAGAACAGAGTAGACGTTAGGGCTGATTTTGCCCTACTACTGAATCCATACCCTTTTGAGTGCTGTCTGATGCCCTACCAATCACAATCATTTTTTCCCCTCTGGCTAGCGGGAATACAACCTATTCCTGGCCTCGTGTGAACTCTGGAAATTGTTCCCTCTCCTCTTTGGGGGAGGCCCTTACCTGGCCCCAGGTAGTTTCCGCACACACATGCAACGATTGGAACTCAGCTGAAGACTCACAGGGAATTCCCTGCAGATCTTCAGGATTCTCCTTCTCTGTCCCTGTGAACTCCTGGGTCTCTCCCTTCTCCATCTATTCAACTCAGGTGGATTGTCAGGCTCTGCCTAGTTACCCCTTCCTGTACGGTAACTGAAAACACTTCAGGCAGTAGCGGTGGACAGTTGTAGGACCTATAGCTGTGTTTCTCATCTGTCAGAGACCAAAGTCCTGTGCTTCTTGATGGCCATTGTCTGAACTTCTTTGTTTTGTGTGTGTGTATATATATATTTTTTAATTTCAGGTTAATATGAGGGTGCAGGTGATTAGGTTACATTGTTTGCATTTGTTAGGTAGAGTCCAAGCCGTAGCTGTGCCCTTCACCCAGGTGTGCCACGTACTCCCACATTGTGCCTGGTGGGTCAGAGCACACCAATCCTCCTCCATTCTCCCCTCTTGCTTTGTATATTTTGTTTGGTTTTTTGGTTGTTTCAGGGGGGAGCATAAATCCATCCCCTGTTACTACATCTTAGAAACAGAAGTTCAGGCCCTTCCTTTGGAGATTCATGCCCTTCAGTTCTATAAGATTTTCTTGTATTAATTGTCAATTTCCTGCTCTCATCTGCCTTCTCTTTCAGAAACTCCTATTAGCGCGTATTGGAGCTCCTGGACTGATCTACCTGTCTCTAGCCTCTTTCCTCCACTTATTTCTCTTTTACAAAGGCTCTTCAGGGAAAGGGCTTTATCAGGTTTGTCTGCTGGCTTCTCCTCAGGGACTAGACAGTGCCTAGCATAAAATGGTGCTCAACAAATATTTAAATGACTAAAGGAATTTCATTTCTCTGTCTTCTTGCGCTACTCTCAGGGGGCCTTTTATTTTTACCTCATTTCCAACCTTCCTATAGTGTATTTAATTTAATTTACAGGAACTCTGTCTTATTCTTTACGACTCCTTTCTCACATCCTTTTCTTTTATAACTATTAGAGGAGATTTATTACCCAGGGGAATGTATTTAAGTAGTAAGTAGTTGTAGGGTTTTTTTTTTCCTGTTTGTTTAACTTTTCTTTTTCCTTTTCTACTTTGTCTTCCTCTTTTATACAGGGTACAGCAGCCACACAATTACACCACCCAGATGTCACTTCAAGAGAGAATTTGCCATGAGGAGTGCTGTCAGTTGACAATCTCCAGCTGCAACACTTTCTGGATCAAGTGCAGCATTTGACCTGAGGACACACTTTCCCCAGGCAACTCCAGCCAATTAATTACTAAGCACAGTGGGGGGTCTTCTGGCCTGGACATTTCTGCCCAGTGGGGTCTCTTCTGGTGGGCAGTCTCTGCTCTGCAGCTCTGCCTAGGACTCTCTGAGAACCATAGTTTGAGACTTTTCCCGCCCACTCCTTCCTTCTTCCTCTTCTTTCATACACACACAGTCCTGCACCTTCTCGTCTGCCTCCTCCTCCGCCCTCCTTTCTGTACTTCTCATGAGCATTACCTCCAATAAATTTCTTGCACTTCTAACTCTGTGTGGTATCTGTTTGCCAGCGTGCTCAAACTGACACAGGAATTGTCATTTGTGATCCTTGGTTAGCCATTTTTATTTAAGGGGAAAGCATTAAAAAGCAGATTGGAAGTTCTGCAGGCATGAGGGAGGCTTTTTTTACTGATGGATTTTGCTCTTTAGTGATTGCGTTAAAAAGCCAGCTATTTCATTGGGAACTCTCCAAATGTCGGTACATGGAATTTTTCTTTGGAGCCTTTCAGTTCCTCCAGATGAGAAAACTCTGCTCTTCCTCCGGAGGCAGGAACATTGTTGTTTCTGCCTTTCTGAACAGGGCAGTGGTGGAGGGGGTTGACTATTCTTCCACCCTTTGCTCACTCCTGCCCCTCTGTCCAGTCTGATGCCCCCAAATCCCCTTTCCCTTCTCATGGTCTGTCTCCCTCTATCCTTAGATTTAGACTTAGGATAATACGTCTATAGCTCTTCCTTGATCCACTTGTGATCTTCCAAAACACTGAGGAAATCCTTTATCTGCTGAGATATCATTTTATTTGTCTTTGTGGATTTATACCTTCCTTCTTTCTTTTTTTTTTTTTTTTCAGTTTTTGGCCGGGGCTGGGTTTGAACCTGCCACCTCCGGCATATGGGGCTGGCGCCCTACCACTTTGAGCCACAGGCACTGCCCCCTTCCTTCTTTCTTTACTACAATTTTATTTATTTATTTATTTATTTATTTATTTATTTAAGAGACAGAGTCTTACTTGATCGCCCTCTGTAGAGTGCTGGCGTCACAGCTCACAGCAAACTCCAACTCCTGGGCTTAGGCAATTCTCCTGCCTCAGCCTCCTGAGTACCTGGGACCACAGGCGCCCTCCACAATGACTGGCAATTTTTTTTTTTTTTTTTTTTTGTAGAGATAGAGTTTCACTTTATGGCCCTTGGTAGAGTTCCATGGCATCACACAGCTCATAGCAACCTCCAACTCCTGGGCTTAAGCAATTCTCTTGCCTCAGCCTCCCAAGCAGCTGGGACTATAGGCACCCGCCACAATGCCCGGCTATGCCTGGCAATTTTTTTATTGCAGTTTGGCTGGGGTCAGGTTCGAACCTGCCACCTTCGGTATATGGGGCTGGTGCCCTACCCATTGAGCCACAGGTGCTGCCCTTTACTAGCATTTTATTTTTATTTTTATTTATTTATTTATTATTAAATCATAGCTGTGTACATTGATATAATCATGGGCATCATTCACTAGCTTCACAGACCGTTTACCAAGTTTCACATATACCCTTGTAAGATGCACCGCTGGTGTAATCCCACCAATCCCCTTCCCTCTACCCACCTCTCCCTGCCCTCCCCTCCCTTTCCCTCTTCCCCCTATTCTTAGGTTGTAACTGGGTTATAGCTTTCATGTGAAAACCCTAAATTAGTTTCATAGTAGGGCTGAGTACATTGGGTACTTTTTCTTCCATTCTTGAGATACTTTACTAAGAAGAATATGTTCCAGCTCCATCCATGTAAACATGAAAGAGGTAAAGTCTCCATCTTTCTTTAAGGCTGCATAATATTCCATGGTGTACATGTACCACAATTTATTAATCCATTCGTGGATCGATGGGTCTTTATTAGCATTTTAATATGATTTTAAAAGGGAGTGGGATAAAGGTATGTGCAATTCATCATCATTAACTAGAAGGCCCCACATCTGATTTACATTGACCAGTGGCATTCTGGCTGCTTTATAGAGAATGGATTGTAAACAGGCAAGAAGAGAAGCAAGAAAGCCAGTTATGAGGTTGAGTGACGAGGGTGGCCAGGATTGGGATGGGAGCAGGGGAGACGGAGAGAAGTACCTAATTCTAGACAGAGTTAGACAATGGAGCCTGAAGAATTTGCTGATGGACTGAATGGGAGGAGTTAAAGTACATCCACAAATTCTTTGATATGCCTCCCTTCAAGGGATGGAACTTCATCTTGAATGTGTCTGAATGTAGTGATTCATTTCTGACAAATAGAATACAATGGAATATGTGGAAATAATGCTGTGTGACTTTCAAGACAAAGTCAAAAAAGGGATCACGGCTCCACTTTGCTCTCTCTCTCTCAGATCACTCATTTTTGGGGAAACCAGCGCCACATCATAAGGACCCTTAAGCAGTCTGTGGAGAGGTCCACACGGCAAGAAACTGAGATTCGTGGCACTAACTTAACAAGCCTGTGAGAGAGGCCCCTGAAAGCAGATCCTCCAGCCCAGGCAAGCTTCTAAATTACTGCACACCAATTGACACAGTGACTGCAAATTCACAGAGACCCTGAGCCCAGCTAAGTCACTTCTTGATCCTGACTCAAAGAAACATTTTTTATATGAGATGATAAATGTTTATTACGTTAAGCTGCTAAGTCTGGGGGCCAATATGTTATACAGCAAAAAATAACTAATACAGAGGATGAAGGAGACTTATCCTGGATTTTTGTGCTTGAGCAACTGGGTAGATGACAGTACCATTTACTAAAGTAGGGGAGTCTGGGAGAGGAAAAGGGTTAGAAAAGAAATCACAATACCATTTGGCCACATTGATTTTTTTTAGAGACATAGCCTCAAGCTGTCATCCTGGGTAGAGTGCTGTGGCATCACAGCTCACAGCAACCTCCAACCCCTGGACTCAAGGGAATCTCTTGCCTCAGCCTCCCAAGTAGCTGGGACTACAGGTGCCTGCCACAATGCCCGGCTATTTTTTGGTTGTAGTTGTCATTGTTTGGCGGGCCTGGGCTGGATCCGAACCCGCCAGCTCTGGTGTATATGGCTGGCACCTTAGCCACTTGAGCCACAGGCACCGAGCCTTGGCCACATTGATTTTGAGGGGTTTATTTTGTTTTTGTTTTTTTTTGAGTCAGAGTCTCAAGCTGTCACCCTGGGTAGAGTGCCGTGGTGTCACAGCTCACAGCAACCTCAAACTCCTGGGCTTAAGTGATTCTCTTGCCTCAGCCTCCCAATTAGCTGGAACCGGCTATGCCCAGCTATTTTTTGGTTATAGTTGTCATTGTTGTTTGGCAGCCCCAGGCTGGATTCGAACCCACCAGCTCTGGTGTATGTGGCTGGTGCCCTAGCTGCTGAGCTACAGGCACCAAGCCTAAGGTACCTTTTAGACATCCAAGTGGCGATATCAACAAACTATTAGTGACCGGGCATGATGGCTCATGCCTATAATCCTAGAGCTCTGGGAGGCCAAGGTGGGTGGATTGCTTGAGCTCAGGAGTTTAAGACCATCCTGAGCAAGAGTGAGACCCCCCCTTTACAAATAATAGAAAAATTAGCCTCTTGTTTTGGCGGGCACCTGTAGTACTAACTACTTGAGAGGCTGAAGCAGGAAAATCACTTGAGCCCACAAGTTTGAGGTTGCTGTTAGCTAGGCTGACCCCATGACACTCTAGCTTGGGCAACAGAGTAAGACTCTGCCTCAATTAAAAAAAAAAAAAAGGTATGAGTCTCCAGAAAAACTGGAATCCTTGGCATGGCGCTCGGGTTTAAAGCATAAACAGCTAGAGAAAAATGATGAAGGATCCTGGGTCCAACTTCTAGGACCCCCCTCAAAATTTAGAGGTAATTCACAAGAGAAAGAACCAGTAAAGGAGACTGAGAAGACATGGCCAGCAAGATGAGAGAAATCCAGAAAAGGGTGGCAGCCAACACCAAGAAAAAAGAGAGTTTTGAGAAGGAAAGAGGGATTAGTTAAAGGAATTGTTCTGAACAATTCCTCCCGGTGATAGTGACTTCAGAGAAACCAGACTTAATAATAAGCACAACAGTTACCATTGCTTCAGTGCCTACCAAATGCTTGGCACTTCAGCAGATTTCCTTGTTGAATCATTATAGTAACTCCATAAAGTAATTATCATTATCCCCAATTCACAGATGAGGGTGCTGAGGGACAGAGAGATTAAATCGCTTGCTCAAGATCATACAGTTTGGGGAACAGCAAAGGGGGATTAAAACTCAGGAACGTCAGCACCAAAAGCCATGATCTCAACCACAAGGGGAAGATGGAATTCAAGGGGCCTACCTGCCTTGTGCATCTCACCATTAATGGGTTTGCTAAGTTTTTTGTACCAGGCCATAAGAATCTATGCCAATGTGGGCCCAACAGGTGGGTATCCCTAGAGCATGAGCAAAGAAGGAGGTGTAGGGACAGACAGAGGCACCTACAGAAGTGGAAAAAGCAAGACAAGGGCCAGGAGATCTGTGCCTTTTGACTTTAAAGGAGCAATATGCAAATCATATGCAAAGCAGTATGCAAATGAGATGTAAATTGCACTGGAATGAGCATCTGCTATTTTTGAGTCAACAGCTCAGGCACTTTTGGGCAAGCCCTCCCCAGCTTTCTCTCAGGGTTGTCCAGGGTCAGGATCCCTTGCAGGGCTTACTAACTAAACTTGAGAAGTAGCATGTGCCTCCCCCAAGGCAAACTTGGCTCTGGATAGGGAGGGAAGTACTCCCTACTGTGTTAAAGTTGAGTCCTTAATTCAGACATTCATCTGACAAATACTTGTAAGCACCTATTCAGAAAAGGTGCTGAGGCAGATGCAGTAGACAAGTAGGAGACTCATTATTTCTAAATTCTAGCAATATACGCTCTAGTGGGGGAAATAAAGTCTCCAGTATTGTCTAGAATCTAGACCAGGCTTTCTCAACCTCAGCAGTATTAATACTTTGCACCAGGTTATTCTTTATTATGAGGGGTTTCCAGAGCACTATATGATGTTTGCCTGCATCCCTGGGCTCTACCCATTAGATGCCAATAACAAGCCCTGAGTTGTGGCAACCAAAATGTCCCTAGACATTGCCAAATATGGGTGGTGGGGCAAAATCAACCCAGTTAAGAACCATTGTTTAAGACCTTAAGGCTATGAGCCCTCTGGGTGTATGAACATACTTAGTGAACTAAGGATTTACCTTTGAGGACCCATGTTGTTCTACATTTTTGTATTTTAACCATTGTGAAAGGCAGCCTTCCTCAAATTTCTCATCTGATGTTTTATTTTAAAGAGATGGGGATCTTGCTCTGTCCCCCAGGGTGGAGTGCAGTGACAAGATCAAGCCCACCTCAGCCTCCCAAGTATCCAGGGCTACAGGTGCGTGCCACCACATCTGGCTAATTTTTCTATTTTTTTTGGAGAGAAGGGTTTCGCTCTGTTGCCCAGGTTGGACTCTTACTATTCCCCCTGCCTTGGCCTCAAGCTATGCCCCTGCCTTGGCCTCCTGAATTGCTGCAACTATAAGCATGAGCTACTGGACCTGGCCTTCTCACCTGATTTCTTTCCACCAAGCATGACCTTCCCTTGAAACCCCAAGTCCCCACTCTGAGCATGTGCTGTAATTCAGTATAGCCCCAAAAGATTCTAGAGGAGTGATGGAGGTCTCCTGCAAAGAGAATGGCCCCAGCCAGCTGAGCCTTCAGATTTGCATGTCTCTCCAGCATCATTCTACCTCTTCTTCCCTTGTCATTGAGTTGGTACTCATGGGACTGTCATACTCCTATCTCGATTAGACCCCATTCCCTTTGATTGACAACTTCAGGACTTAAGAAACTAGACTAGATGGTACAGATCTGTGTTTTTCTGTGTCCCCGCCAAGCACTGGGAGTCCTGAGGGACCTCTCGAAAGTCTCCAGGGTATGGTGTCAGGAGGCAGGAGGAGCAGAGCAGGCAGGTCTCCCTGCCCCCACCTGCCAAGATTGCCACAGCAGTTTGGCTGTTCTTGGGTCATAGCAGCTTGGCTGTTCTCTTGTTTGTTTTCCTCTGTTTCTGCATGATATCCTCTGGACAAAAAAGTCCCAAGTGTACAAAAAGTCCCAAAAGGAGCCTGTGAACTGCTGACCTAGATGGGAGGAATTGTGAGGAGCAGAGGGCCCCCTCCTATGAAATGTCTGCACTTTGGTGTGTGGCTTGATGGCATCTGTTGTGTCTGTTTGGAGGCCCTTTAAGCTGCCTAAGTCCCTGTTGCTGGTGGGTGGTGGGGATGCCACAGGAAGGTATCAGTTTTCTTAGAGACCACACACACACTCTGTCTGTGTGGACAGGGAATGGACAGGAGAGGTAGACCAGGCCTTCAGGCTCCCACATCAGACCATGAGGCTAGGACATGAGGATCCCTAATACTGCCCCACCAATCCTCCTGCCCATCACCTCCAGATAGCAGAACAGACAGTAATTGCACTGAAGTGGCAGTAGAAAGAACGGAGGCTGGCCGGGCCCAGTGGCTCACATCTGTAATCCCAGCACTCTGAGAGGCTGAGGTGGGTGGATTGCTTGAGCTCAGGAGTTCGAGATCAGCCTGAGCAAGAGCGAGACCATGTCTCTAAAAATAGCTGGATGTTGTAACAGGTGCCTATAGTCCCAGATACTCAGGAGGCTGAGGTAAGAGGATCACTGGAACCCAGGAATTTGAGGTTGCTGTGAGGAAGGAAGGAAGGAAGGAAGGAAGGAAGAAAGGAAGGAAGGAAGAAAGAAAGAGGAAACAGAGGCTAGATACCAAGAAGAACTTCCCAACTTGGCATCTGCAGAGGGAGCAGTTGGGAGCTGATGTGGAATTGTCTAGGGTAGGAGGGTATCCCAGCTGTAGGCTAAGGGATAATCACACACATCCTCTCATACACCCTCCTTCCTTGCCTCTGCCCCATGCCAGAGTCCAGAATTCCTACACGGATAAACCTCCAGGCCCTGAAACAGGGCAAGAAGTTGGGGGGAGCAGGCCCTGGGGCCATGCCCCAGCCCACTGTCTCTAAGAGGCCCTTTCTGTCTGAGCCTGGCCAGACTGCAACAGAATGTGTGGGGATCTTGTTCTTGATGGGCCTGGGGGATGCAGCAGGCTCCCCCTTCTCCCTCCAGGCCCCACTGAACCCGCTGGACACAGGCACAATCAGGCAGTTCATGCCTCACAAGGGTCAGAATGAAAGGCCTGTGTCTGTCTGCTCCCCCTCCCCTTTCCATCCTCAGATTGTTCCATCTGCCCTTGGGCCAGAGCCTCATCTTTCTCTCTCCTTTCCCCCTCCTGCCTGCTAAGTTCTGTACAAATATCTGGGAACAGAAGGGCGTCCTTCAATAGTACTCTGTAGTGCCTGCCACTGACTCAGCTCTCTAACATGTGGGGGAGGGAGGTCAGGGAAGATGCTTCTGGTGCCCTCTTGTCCCCCACAGGAACCCAGGTAGCTCAATGACTTCCCAAGGACATGCCTCACTGGCCCATCTCCTTCCTACTCTGTTCTGCTTTGCTCTGGGGATTGGGTGAACCACATAGAGAATGAGTCACTGGCCACTTCCCCATGGAGTCATAGGGCTCATTCCCATTGGAAATCCTGGGCACAGAAATGACTAAGGCCTGGGGAGCTCCTGAACCTAAAAAGCAAGCTCACATCAGGGCTTATCCTGCCGATTGCTGCGTGACCCTAGGAAGGGCAGCTCTCCGTGCAGGCTAAGGGGTGCTGGTCTTGGATATGTCCTCCCCAGCCCCATCCCTTGGCCACCCCATCCCAGCGCAGAAACCAAGATAAGCAGCCAGAAACTGGCGTCACCATCCCCAGTCCTGCAGACGCTCGTCCCACCGCCACCACCTGTGAGCAACCATTCCGGGGCCTGACATTCTGTCGGCTTCACACCACCTCCCGGAGCCCCAGCCAGAAGCACTTCCTGGATAAACTATTAAACATGCAAATCTGAGACAGTGCCTTAACGAGCGACAGACTGCACGACCACAGCCTGGCAAACGAGACGCACGACGTCCGGGGGTGGGGGGTGAGAGGTATATATAGATATAGACTTTGGATCTATCTGCGCGATGCATGTGTAAGGCAGAAAACAGCAGGGATGGAAAACTACCGCAGCATCCTCCAGCTGGGGTGGCCTGGGGTGGCCTGGGGTGGCAGGTGGGAAGCAGGTGGGAGGCAGGTGGGGAGGGAGTGTCTGGAGGAGCCCCAAAGCCTGCCTTAAGCTGGGGATGACAAAACCCCAAGCATTTTGTGCTTGGATTCAATGTGCAGGGAGCCAGAGATACATGGCAGGGGAGTGGGCACTTGGTTTTGGAAAAGGAAGTTGTTTACAGGCAAGGCCTCAGAGTGGAAGCAAAGAAAGGGAGAGACAGAGGAAGCAGAGACTTGGGGGGTCACAGGGAGGTCGGGTGGGGCCTCTATAATAGGACACCAGTTTGCCCCAGCTGCCATGAAGCTCATGTGGAATTGGGTGAATAAGCTTCCTGCCTTGGTCCAGGTTGGCATGAAGGTGACCATGGTGCCTCTGAAACTTAAATGTGCACGGTCACCAGGGATCTTGCTGGTAATGCATGTTCTGCTTTAGGAGGTCTGGCGTGGGGCCTGAGAGTCTGCATTTCTAGCAAGTCTCAAGTGACACCAGTGCTGCTGTCAGTGATGCCAGTCAAGTGTTGAGGGCCTACAAGGAATAAGATCAACAAGAAGCTGGCATTGGCTGAGGAGGACATAGCAGTGAAACGTGTCTTGAAACCCAAAGGCATTGGCCTAATGAGAGGTTCACAGGATGCTGAAGAAAACGGTGGCTGTCCATGGTGTCCAGTGAGTCAAGGAATTAGGACCATATAGCACCTGCCTTGGCCCAAACTGACCCAGACCCCCAGCCCAGAGTATTGAGGAGCCTACAGTGGTCCACACTAAAACAGGACCCACAGGGCCCTGACATGGAGCCCAAGACACTGGGCCTGATGGACAGGGCACCCCTGTTGCTTCAGAGGGATTGTCCACAAGAGATTCGACTGAAGCTCACAGTGGCCACAGGACTCTGGACTGACTCAAACCACACGAACCACCAACCAAAATGATGCCCACACGGGCTCAGGGTGACATAGAGTTCACCAGGACTTGGACTGCTGAGGCTCCAGAACAGCCCCAGGCGGCAGCAGGGCTCTCTGTGGAAGCTTCAGGATGCAGAGACAGGAAGGGAGGGGCAGGAGGCTGCTGGGAGAAGGGAGGGGCAGGCGCCAGGGAGCTCACCAGCTCCGGGGCTGCTGTGAGCCTGCTCTGCTCATCGTGGGCTGGGTGCTACTTGGCTGGGCCCCGGGTTGGAAGGTGCGGAGAGAGAAGGTGCTGTTGCTGCCACACAGCTCAGGCAGAGGAGGAAGTGGGAAGCTGGAGGCGGGCGGGCACAGGGCCCAGCATGGAAGAATACATCCTCCGGGGTGAAGCTTGGCACTGGGGAGGCCCCACTACCCTACCTGGGACCCTAGCATTTAGACTCTTTGTTGCCATTATCCACAGGGACACAGGGGTTATAGGGTCAGGGCTATGGACCCCAGGTCAAGGAGTATCCAGCATTGGGGGAACAAACAAGCATCTCCCTGGTTGGAGGACTCAGGGTGCAGAGGACTAAGGATTCTCACTCATTGGGGTTGGAGGTTCTTTCCATGCAGCCAGGTCTCTGGGCGGGGTGCTCTGAACCTACTGTGTCCTTCCTCGGGGAAAAGAACAAAAACAATGCAGGGTGCCCTTGTCCACATCCCTGGCAAAGACCCCACCAGTATCTGGAGATAGGTGCCCGTATCTCTGTCCTGACTAAATCCAGCACTTCCTCCCCCGTCTGATCAGATCCTCTTCCTCACGAGGAGAGAAGCCCCTCAGATCCACCCGCAGCTGTTTTTGCCCAAGTGGATGTAGAGGAGGCTGGGAGGGAGGGATATGTTGCTATGGAATATTGGTACAGCAGGTGTGGTGGTATCAGGCAGGAGGAATATCAGTCCCTTTTCCAAGGAAAAAAGCATTTTTTGTGGCCAAAGCCACAGACAGCTATTCTAGGCAGCAGCTGGTCCCCCACTCTGTTAGCCCCAGGTCAGGATACCCCCTCTCTGCCTGCCTTCCCCACCCTGAATTCCTGGTGTGATAAGGTTCTCTCCTCCTATCCCCCTCTTTCCTGGCCCCTCCCCCCAGGGCAGGTGTCAAGAAGAGACTAAGGGGCTTCCAGGTCCAGGGGTCCCTTCCCTGCCACCTTTCCCCATCCAGCTGGATACTGCTGGAGAATCGATCCTAATTCATTCCTGCCTGCACAGCTCCAGGCTGACCTACTTTCCACTTCAATGCAGAGGGACACATGCCTACACACTCCTAGACACAGAGCTGTGCATAGCCAAGAGATGAACACTCAATGCACAGGGAACAGAGGATACAAGCGCTGACACACTCAGGCTTGTGCACCCACACACGCATGTCCAGAGACACCTCCCCAACTAAGCAACATGCCCAAGGACTCCCTCATGAATACACACACAGCGCTCCCTGTTCACATAGACACACGTGGACAGTCGTGCAGGCCCCCATAAACCACAGATCGGATTCCCCACAGGGGCCTCCTACTCTCTCCTGTTCCCAGGTCTCCATCCCCTAGGCCAAAGATTTCCAACCAGTGTGCAGTGAAAGGATCTTAGGTGTGCCACCAATTTATTTTTAAGATTACTAATTAAATTATTTTCAAAGAAATTCAAAGCACAGTAAATATATATATATATATATATTTTTTTTTTAATGGTAACATGGGTTTCTTTATTTGATTTTTTCTTTCTTTCTTTCTTTCTTTCTTTTTTTTTGCAGTTTTTGGCCAGGGCCAAGTTTGAACCCATCACCTCTGGTATATGGGGCCAGTGCCCTACTCCTTGAGCTACAGGTGCCACCCCGCAGTAAGTATATTCTTGTTTTTGACTCTTTTTTTTTTTTTTTATCAACATCATTTAAGTGTGCCGTGGAAGTTTAACTATAGGTTCAAGTGTGTCATGAGATAAAAAAAAAAGGTTTAAAAACACTGCTCTAGGCCATGAAAACACCAGAGGAGGCCCTGCTGTCATGCTGTGGGATCAGGGATCACCCCAAATCCAGGGATGGGCCCCAGTTTCCCCTCCTCCTTCCACTGTGCTGCCTTACAGAAATGCAGGTGGGCTACTTACCCACAACCCTCTACCTCCATGGGAGAGACCAAGAGTAGGGGACGCATTCCTTATGCTTTCATAGCAACCAAAGGCTTGTGGCCACAGTCTGTGGAGCTCACAGGATGCCAAGACAACACCGTGGGACTGTCCTCCTCAACCTCTCTCAGCTGTACCTTGATTCAAATGACTACTTAGCCAGGCACAATGGGTCATGCCTGTAATCCTATCGCTCTGGGAGGACGAAGAGGGTGAATCACCTGAGTTCAGGAGTTCAAGACCAATCTGAGCAAGAGGGAGACCCCATCTCTACCAAAAATAGAAAAGTTAGCCAGATGTTGTGGATAGCACCTGTAGTCCCAGCTACTCAGGAGGCTGAGGCATGAGGATCACTTTCCTTGAGCCCAGTTTTCTTTTCTTTCCTTTGCTTTTTTTTTTTTTTTGAGACAAAGTCTCAGTATGTCACCCTTGGTAGAATGTGTGGCATCATAGTTCACAGCAACCTCAAATTCTTGGGCTCAAGTGATCCTCCTGCCTCAGCCTCCTAAGGAGCTGAGACTACAAGCACCTGCCACAGTGCCCACCTGTCTTTCAGAGATGGGGTCTCACTCTTTTTTTTTTTTGCAGTTTCTGGCTGGGGCTGGGTTTGAACCCGCCACCTCTGGCATATGGGGCCGGTGTCCTACTCCTTTGAGCCACAGGCGCCGCCCTGGGGTCTCACTCTTGGTCAGGCTGATCTGGAACTCCTGAGCTCAAGCAATCCACCCCGCCTCCCAGAGGGCTAGGATTACAGGCGTGTGCCACTGAACCCAGGTGTTTGAGATTGCTATGAACTAGGCTGATGCCACAGCCGTCTAGCCTGGGCCACAGAGTAAAACTCTGTCTTTTTTTTTTTTTTTTTTTTGTAGAGACAGAGTCTCACTGTACCGCCCTCGGTAGAGTGCCGTGACGTCACACGGCTCACAGCAACCTCTAACTCTTGGGCTTACGCGATTCTCCTGCCTCAGCCTCCAGAGCAGCTGGGACTACAGGCGCCCGCCACAATGCCCGGCTATTTTTTTGTTGCAGTTTGGCCGGGGCTGGGTTTGAACCCGCCACCCTCAGCATATGGGGCCGGTGCCCTACTCACTGAGCCACAGGCACCGCCCCGTAAAACTCTGTCTTAAAAACAAAACAAAACAACCTAAAAAAATTACTTCCTTAATTTCTGAACGTGAAAACCCTCCGTAAACAGTCAATCTTTTCTTCTTTTTTTTTTTTTTAATAATTTAAAGAGGCTTATTTATTTATTTATTTTTGCAGTTTTTGGCCGGGGCTGGTCTTGAACCCACCACCTCCAGCATATGGGGCTGGCGCCCTACCCCTTTGAGCCACAGGCACCACCCAACAGTCAATCTTTTCAATCATCATTTATTCTTCTGCGGATGTGTGTGGAAGGAAGTCATTCAGTCCAGGGGGAAGATGGGGACTGAGACCCAGCAAAGATAGGCCTGGGGCAGAGGGAAGGGGGAAAATCACCCTAGGAGGCTACTGTCACTATTCACCTGTTTTCTCAGACACACCATTCATACTTCAAAGACACTGGCTCATGACTCCCAGAAAGCCACCCTAACCCAAGCCCTGCTGCTATCCTAGGCAGATTTGTAGTCCCTACAAAACTGAAAAAAGCAGCAGCACCAGCACGCCTGCCAAGCCTCTGCCCTTCCCCCTCCTTCCCTGCACTTTTCAACTTTCCATTGAAGTTTTGGTCCCTCCCACCAGTCCCCTAACCCTGGCTTTAGCTTCCTTCCTTGACCAACCCAGACCCCTGAGGCCATCACTTCATGTCCTCACTCTCCTGGCCCTTGACCTCCCCACCCTGGCCAACCCAACTGCCTGCTGTGCTCCCCCATGCCCAGATAGTGCTTCCACTAATTCCAGGTTTCCGAAGGTCTATGTATGGTCAGTAGATTCCCTCTGTCAACCTCATACTTTCTCCCAGCTCCTCTGTCTTCTAACCCCGTGGTCCCCAACATTTTCAGCACCAGGGAAGAATTTCACGAAAGACAATTTCTTCACAGACCAAGGGGTGGGGTGGGAGGATAGTTTAGGGATAATCCAAGCACACGACATCTCCACCTCGGATCATCAGGCATTAGATTCTCATAAGGAGTGCGCCACCTACATCCCTCCCATGCGCCATTGACAGTAGGGTTCGCACTCCCATGAGAATCTAATGCTGCTGCTGATCTAACAGGAGGCAAGAGCTCGGGCGGTGATGGGAGCATTGGGGAGCTGCTGGAAAGGAAGATGAAGTTGCATTCACAGCCTGCTGTGCAGCCCAGTTCCTAACAGGCCACAGACTGAGGTTTGGGGACCACAGTTCTAACCTACCCATGTTCCTCCTGCACCAAAGAAAGCCCATTTTCTCAGGAAAAATGGAAGCTATCTAGAGCTATCTACACGCTATTTCTTATCTCCCTGTACCTGCAGCTGCCAACTTGCCCGTTTGTTCCTGGCATCTCCCAGTTCTTTGATCCTCAAGGTCCTTCCCCAGGCCCACTGTTTCCTCTTCCTGAAACACTTCGTTCTCCTTTCCTTGTTGTTAAGTCCTAGTCATCCTCCCAAGCTTGTCTCACTTCTCTAAAGATGCCCCTTCTGCTCTCCCTGACCGGGGCAAATCCTGCTGCATGGCCCCTGGCCCTTCATGCTCCTCTCCTTTGCAGTACTTGTCACAGCCCAAGATTATCAACTACGAGCTGTGCCCCCCACTGCAAGACTGAGAGGGCCAGGACTCCAGGCTCATTGCTCTTATCTCATGCAGGTGTGCACGTGTGTGCCCATGCACATATTCATGGGTGTGCATGCACGCACAGGAGCAGGAGTCTCAGCCTGTTCAGGAACACAATTCCCCTCATTCCCCTGCTGTCCATCCAAGCCCTGGGCCCCAGCCCCTGCCCTCCATAGACACCTCTCTCCCTCACTCTCTCTTTCTAAGTGTCCTCAACCCCTCCCTCCCACTTAATCCTTCTGGAGCCTTCCCCATCTGTGCAACATGCAACACTGTACCCGCACTATCTCCTTCTCCATATGCTCCTTCTTTGGCTCCTGTATTAGTCAGGATAAGTTATGTTATATTAAGCTAATGTTATGTTTTAATCTTCTATTGTGTTAGGCTCATTAGTTATATTAGCTGAGTTGTGCTAAACTGTATTCACTTAGTTAGGCTAAGTTGTATTAGTTAGGTTAAACTCCTAGAACAAAGAGATCCAAAAAAGGATGGGGCCTCAGGATATAAAGTGTATTTCTTTCTCATATTCTCAGGGATCAGTGGAGAGCTCTCACTGGGAGAATCCAGGTTCTGTCTTGTGCTGCCCCCAAGAGCACTGTCCTCCTTGCTGGGCTCTAGCCAGCAGGAAGGGGCAAGGGAGTGTGGAGAGGGCATGTCTCGAGTCTTAGAGCCCACGCCAGGAAAGGACACACACTTTCCCCCAGTGTTTTCAACCTTTTTATCTCATGGCATACTTGAACATAAACTACTGTGGCTCACTTAAATTATGTGGATCAAAAATAGAGAGAGAGAGAAAAGAATATACTTACTGTCCTTTGAACTTCTTCTGAAAATAATTTAATTAGTGATCTTTAAAAATTTTGCAGCACACCTAAGATCCCCTCACAGCACACCAGTGTGCCACAGCACACTGGTTGAAAATCATTGCTTCACCCCTTCGTAGCCCACCGGCAGGAGTGAAATCACATGGCCATACCTGACTGCAAGGGAAAGGAGTCTACCTGGGCAGCCATGGGGAGCACAGATTTTGGCGGGCAACTAGCAGCGGTTGACAGAACTTCCTTGGTGTCCCTTCTTGCCCCACCCATTCCTCTCACTTTCCTTAATGTCTCTCAAGGTGCTATCCTTGGCCCTCTTCTCAGCCCACACACTTCCCTGGTCATTCTTGTCCAATCCTGTGCTGATGACTTCAACCAAATGCTTCTACCTACAGCCCAGGTCTTTCTTTCCAGTGAGGAGCAGACCTGCCCAGGCACCAGGGCTGAAATCTGCGACTCAAGCCAGACTCCTCCTCTGCCTCACTCCACACTTAATCTGTCACCAAGGCTGGTGATCCTACTTTGCAAAGGCCTCTCCACTGAGGCTCCCCTCTCCTCTTCCCTGCTGACCTCGCCTGTTCTCATAGCCTCCCTCTCTCCTCTCCATGCCACCCGACCCTCCCCGCAAAGTGAGCAGCAGGTGTTCACCCGGCCCCGTTCTGAGCCCTCCTTGCATCTCTCTTCCCCTTTCAGTCTTTCCCTGGGCCATGATATCCGCCTCCTGGCTTTCATTCCCACAGACACTCAGGTGACTCATACAAGTAGCTCTCTGGCCCTCACATCTTCCCTGAGCACCAGACTCAAATATCCACTTGACATTTTCACTTGGATGCCTCAAAGGCACCTGACTCTACATGTCCAAATCTGAGCTCAGGATGTCCCCTATATCTTGTCTCTATCTTTTTTTTTGAGACACAGTGTCACTTTGTCTCCCTGGGTAAAGTGCTGTGGCATCATAGCTCACAGTAACCTCAAACTCTTGGGCTCAAGTGATTCTTTTGCCTCAGCCTCCCAAGTAGCTGGGATTACAGGCACCTGCCATAATCCCCAGCTATTTTTAGACATGGGGTCTCCCTCTGGCTCAAGCTGGTCTCGAACTCCTGAGCTCAGGCAATCCACCTGCCTCAGCCTCCCAGAGTGTCAGGATTACAACTGTGAGCCACTGTACCCAGCCTTATCTTGTCTCTATCATTGTCATCTCTGGTTTTTAAAGCCAGAACCTGAGACTCTTGTCATCCCCTCATCTTCACCATATTAGGTCAGTTGTACCTGTGTCCGTACCCTGTCCCCATCCCCCTGGCCCAAGCCACCATCACTATGACAGTGGCCTTCTAGTCAATCTCCCCACATCTCCTTTTGTCTCCAAGGTCCATGTTAATGTCATAGTGATCCTCTCCAAACACAAATCTGACTGTTACTGCCCTATATCCCAGTGCTCTCAGAATAAGCCAAAATCCTTACCTCGGCCTTAAGGCCCTGCCACAGCCTCCCCCTCCCCTGCTCTCAGCTCAGGCCATACTGGTACCTCCCAGTTCTTTGATCCTCAAGGTCCTTCCCCAGGCACACTGTTCCCTCTTCCTGAAACACTTCGTTCTCCTTTCCTTGTTGTTAACTCCTAGTCATCCTCCCAAGCTTGTCTCACTTCTCTAAAGATGCCCCTTCTGCTCTCCCTGACAGGGCAAATCCTGCTGCATGGCCCCTGGCCCTTCATGCTCCTCTCCTTCCAGGTACTTGTCACAGCCCAAGATCATCAACTACAAGCTGTGCCCCCCGCCCACACTGCAAGATTGAGAGGGCCAGCACCCTGCCTGTTTTGCTCACCATAATTTCCCAGTGTCTAGCACAATACCCAGTACATAGTAAATGCTCGAACTAATATTTATTGAACAAAGAATAAGTAAGGCATATGGCTACTTCAGTCTGATAGAGTCACCACTCCGGGGCTCCTTGTTGCCTTCAGAATGAACTTCTTGTCTTGACAGACAGACCTTTGTGATCTGACTCCCGTCTACCTATCTCTTGTCACATATACCCTGTGCTATAGTCTTAAGAGTCTCACACACTCAAATCTCAGCCTTTGCATATGCTCTGTCCTCAGCCCCACCTGGGCCTCCTTCACTTCATAAATTCCTACATATCCTTCAAGACTCAATTAAGATATCTCCCCCTCTGAGAAGCCCCGGCGGGCCTCCTGGTATAATACTACACAGTGATGAAATGAATTAACTACTGCTTCACACAACAGCATGGACGAATCCCACACACACGATGCTGAACAAAAAAAAAGGCAGAACCAAAAAAGCACCTTCCATTTCCATGCGGGTCAAAAACAGGCAGAATGGATCTGCGGTGACAGAGGCCAGTATGGTGACCATCTCTGGGTGGGGGTATCAACTGGGAGCGGGGCCCACAGAGCCTCCCAGAAGCTGGAAATGCTGCTTCTCTAGATCTGGGTGGTGATCCAACGGGTATGTATACGTAGAACATTCATCAAGCTGGATTTTTGGTGCACTTTAGAGTAGGTAACTTCACCTCTACTTTTAAAGTGCTAAAATTTTGGGTGGCGCCTGTGGCTCAAGGAGTAGGGCGCCAGTCCCATATGCCGGAGGTGGTGGGTTCAAACCCAGCCCCGGCCAAAAAAAAAATAAATAAATAAAGTGCTAAAATTTTGTAATAAATCACCATGGATGACTGATCTCCTGTGTTGGAGAGTCACTTACTGCTATAGAGTTCCTGGATTTTAGGTGGTGATGCTGAGGCTCAGAGAGGGTAAACCATTTTCAGCTAGAGTTGCTCCGCACATCTCCAGAGAGTCCACCCTCAGGAAGAGACTGCCTTGTTTTCCCTCATGCCACTGTAAGCGCCTCAGAGGCAGGCTGTGTGTCGTTGGGTTTCTGGCACAGAGCTCTGTGACCTCCAAATATTGATGGGGGCTGCTCTGCCCCATGACTGGTTGTTGCTGGAGCAGTAAAACATGGTAGCCCTTGGTTAAGAGCCCGAACTCAAAGGGCACAATTCCGTAACTGTAGGGGCTTATCCTCTGTGTACCACAGTTTCTTCATCTGCAAAAATGATAGTACCCACTTCATAGCATTAAATAGTATTAAGTAATTAAGCACAAAGCACTTAGAACAATGCCTGGCTCCAAGTAAGTGCCATTCCCGCTCTTAGGGGAAAACCTGGTCACACAGAACAGACCTAAACTTTGCCCCTCCACTGGCTGTGTGACCTGAGGCAAGTCAATTAACTTCCCTGAGCCCCATTTCCTCATCTGTTAAATAGGTAATAATATCTATCTATCTTATGAAAGCCAAATAATGCACTCAAAACACCTGACACCTGCCTGAAGTTGCCCATGTCAGGGGACCACATTTTGCACAGTCCCCCTCAAGCCTTTAGCACAGGGCCCAGCACCAAAAGGCGTTCAATTGCTTGGGAAAATTAATCCCTTCCCCACCCACCCTTCACGGCTGATCTTCCTCCTCTGGTGCGAGCAGACAGCAGCATCTAGTGGACAAGCTCCAGAACTGCATTCTGGCCAAGGGTCACTCTCCACGCTGCTGTGCAGTACTTCAAAATAAGCCTTTTTAAATATGCACTCCGCCTTGGACAAGTATTCATTACGTTACTGCTGTGCACAGGGCACTGATCCAGGACCTTAAAAATGAAGTAAGAGATACAGTTTTGAGAAAAAATCAACAAATAATTATAACTTTGTTATTAATACCCTAACTTTCTATCTTAAATTAAACAAAATATAAATATTTTGTAGGAGGACTTGGCACACTGGACAGGGTCTTCTCAGGAATAAGACAATTACGGGAGTGATTTCGAAGTGGCTATCATGTGTCAAAGACTCTTGGTCAACTCTGAGGCCATAAAACAAAGGCTTAGGTCAGACAAATTCTGCCATGTGCACACTGATGGCACTTTCCATAGAGGGGAGCGGGAGTGTTTAGCTCCAGGGCCACACTCTCCCTCCATGTTCCACATTCTTTCCTTCCCAGACACAGAGGAGAGAAGAGGGACTAGAGGTGGTACCTCCAGCTGGAGAAATCAAAGAAGATTTCATGGAAGAGATGGCATTTCAAATGAGCTTTGGAGAATGAAGGTAAAGATGGAGAGGCTGGGAGAAGCAGTGCATTCCAACATGGCAGGCCACAGGGTGTATAAAGTAAGGAAAGAGGGATGAGGTCTGATCTCAGAGGGCCCCAAAAGACAGACCAAGGAGGTTGCATTTAATAAAATCAGGGGACCCACTGAACAAGAAGGCAACTTGATCTGAGGGGATCAGGGGAAAACCAGAAATTGATTAGGTGGCTTCTGCAGTAAGGAGACTAGAGGTAGTGAGCACTGCACTAGGAGGCAGAGCAGGTAATGGATGCTAGAGATACTGGGGAGGGGAGAGGCATGGGAGGTTTGAAACTAGATAGCTGTGGGTCAAATGGGAGGACCCAGCCGAAAACTCAGGGTGCTCAGGTGCTGAATCTGAATCTCCAGATGGTAATGGAGAGAAAAGCAGAGCTGTGACCAGAATGTAGAATTGACCAGGGAGACCGATATGGGCAGGGGGTGGGGTGGGGTTGGGCAGGGACAATGAGTTTGGTCTTCAACACAGAGCTATGAGTTGCCGGCATCCATGTGGAGATATGGGATCAAAATGCAGGAGAGGCATTGGAGAGAAAAAGAGACAGGACCCTGAGGATGCAAGAGGCAGACCTGGGAGAGGAAAATAAAGGGAGGCCAGGGGGAGATGGGGCAGAGGGCAGGTGTCACCTGGACTTCATTGGGCTCCCTCTGTTTAAAGTTTCTTGAAGACAGAATGAAGAAGAGGAGACAGAAGACAAAGGAAGGATCTTTGGGGAGAGAAGACTAAGAGACCTTCAGGAGTGCCCAACAGTGTCACAGGCCACAGAGAAGTACAGGGGCGGATGGTGCAGTGGGGGGGGGGGAGACTGCAGTTGAATTTGTGTTTGGAAGCTGTCAGTTTCAGAGGCAGAGATCAGGCTATAAAGAGTTAAGGGTCAAGAGGCAGAGGGGCTGAGGCTCCCAGGAGGAGGGAGGACATGGTAAGTGGGCTGGACTTGGGCGAGCAAGTGAGCTCACCCTCAGAGTCCTGTAAGAGACCCTGATGAGGATGGGCAGAAACTCAGAAGCCAATGAGAAAGAGACTCTCTGAGACTAAAGGAAAAGAGATAACCCAGTAAGAGAACTTAGAGACCCAGCCAAAAACTAAGACCCTGCAACCCCTGCATCCTTAACAAATAGCAGTGGTTGGTGGATGGAGGGGAGGGGAGGGGTGTAAGCAGGGCCCTTTCCAGGTCCTAGAGAAATCAGGAAAGCCTATGAAGGCTGGGAGAGGAGCTTCCACAGACACTCTTGGGGGCTCTAGTGCATTGAGGGGTTACAGCTTCCTCAGAGTGAGCCAGGGAGAAGCAAGGGTCAGATTCTCCCCTTCCCCAGGTTTTTCCCTTTTGAGGACAACTTGCCCTGGCTCTAGAGCAGCGGTTCTCAACCTGTGGGTCACAACCCACAGGAACTGTATTAAAGAGCTGCAGCATTAGGAAGGTTGAGAACCACTGCCCTAGAGGGACCAACCCTGAACACTCAGAAAAGTCTAGGTAAGTTTCTTCTTTCTGGGATTTAGTTTCTGTGTTGGGCTAATGGTGAAAGCCAAAAAGATCCGTCCATGTCCAGATCCCCACTCCCACCACCCCCCAAGAACTGTAAATATGACCTTATTTGGAAAAAGGATTTTTGTAAATGTAATTAATGAAGTCAAGAAGAGAGCATCCTGAATTATTAGGTGGGCCCTAAAGCCATAAGTGTCCTTCCAAGAAACAGACAAGAAGGCCACATGAAGACATAGGCAGAGATTGGAAATCTGTAGCCACAAGCCAAGAAGCTGGAAGAGATAAGTAAGGAAACTTCCCATAGAGCCTTCCAAGCAAGCACAGCCCTTAATTTTGGACTTGTGGCCTTCACAATTGTGAGGGAATAAATTCCCTATTTTCTTAAACCACTAAGTTTGTGGTAATCTGTTGAGGTGGTCCTAGGAAAAGAACATAGTTCCCCGTACCTGACTAGGAAGTTTCTTGGGATGCTCACAGTCCTGAGAGTGCCCGGAACTAAACTTCACTTAGCAAGGAGAGTTCTAAGTCTGGCCAAGAGGTATGTTTTTTAACTCACTGCCCCATCTCCTTCCACGTTGAGGTTTAACCCTTTCACTTGTACAGGGGTGTGGGAGTGGTACAGGGAGGAAGGAAGCATCATCTCCTGCTCCACAGAGAAGAGTCTGCTGAAAGAAAGCACTTCAAGCCCACCTCCCCTTCCTCCTCTGACTGGCACTCAAATCATCATCCCGTGCCCCAGCTGCAGGCAGGTTGAAAGGGCCAAAGTTGACATGGAGCATATTACTAAAAGCAGGGGGCTTTTTAAAAACAGGGAGTCTGTCTGCCTTTCCCAATTTCTACTGGAAAACATCACCCCATCACGATCCTCTCCCCACCTCTTGTTGACTTTCTTCTTCCCCTTCTCTATTCTTGGGGGAGTAAGATAAGACTGATACCCCTGAGCACAGGATGGAAGGCTCTCTCATCCCTCCTTCCTCCTCCCCTCAACACAGCTGGAGGGGGGAGGGGAGGTCAGCAGGGTTCACAAAGGCCAGATGTTAAGGAAAAAGAGAGCATAGCCCACCTCACGCCCACCCACCCCACCCCCACCCTCACTCCCAGAGAAAGAAAAATGAAAGGAGACAGTTTTTAAAACAAACAAAACTTTTGTGGTCCAAAACAGTTTTTCTCAAGAATCTGCTCTATGCAAACAATAACAACTTTTTACAAGGCATTTTCACAGAAAAGGAGACAAGTCCTTCCCCAGCATAGTATGTGGGAATTGTTCCTCCCTCACCCCGTTTTAAGGGAAAGAGGGGATGCTATTCACTAGTGCACACAGAAGGGTCACTGGGTCCCTCAAACCCCCCCCCCCAGCTTCCCTTCACACCTCAACTTGGAACTTCCCTAAGACCTAACCTCCCCAGACCTCACCTGGGTGGAAGAGAAAGTGATTGCATCCCTCTCTGACTCAAGGGGATCCTCCTAGCCTGAGGGGCTGAGGGTGTGATCCAGGCCTCTCTCCCCTTCCCTAGAAAACAGAATCTCTGACCCCAAACCTAAACTCCTGGCCCTGCCCCCTTCCAATCGGTCAGATCCTGACAACTCCCGCAATGCCTAAAGTTGGGGGGTGGGGGAGAAGATGAAGGTACTTCTACCCAGGTCTCATCCCAACCCAAACTTTGCCTCTTCAAACCCCAGTGGACCCTTTGCAGTAGGGCCAAGAGCCTTTTCATTTTCTCTCTCTGCAAAGAACAGCTTGTTTTGTCTCCATCCTTTAAGGGAGTTGAGTTTGGGTATCCAAAGAATGGACTTAGGCCTGCCGTCTACCTCCATCCCCTCCTATCCATAAATCGGTGGAGAGGACCTCGAAAGGCGACTCGTTTGGTCTGATTTTATTGATTTCTTCTACCTTCCACTACTTTCCCTGGGACAGTTTCTTGTCCCTTCCCCAGGCAAAGTCTGCACTTTCAGGGCAGAAGGTCTTTAACAGTGAGGAGTAAACTGGAGGAGGGGGGTCTCTTTTACCCACCAAACCTTATAAAATGAAAGCAAACAGGGAAAATCGAAGGGCTTCTGATACTGGACAAAAAGGAAAGGTTAGTGACTGAGACTGAAGATCTCACCAATTAGAGGTCACTTGAACTGGGGGGCCTAGGAAGGGAACAAGAAAGGGTTGATCTTTCCCTTGCTCAAACTGCTCCCTCCCCCATTAAGACTCAGGTGGTGCTAAGAGCAATAGGGAAGGCCTAAGGACAGTGAAGGGTTAAAGGCCTGGACGTTGGGGGTGGGGATACCCCCAGGGAGCTGCCAATCACCTCCCTATCTCCACCACAGCCCCCACATCCCCAGCCTTCCATAGACACAGAAACAACCGGTTTGTCCATCACAGAGGTCTCTCCTCTCCCCCCCTACTTTGGTCTTTGAGTGGTAGCCTCCTTTACTACCACTGGGGTGAAGGCCCTGCCCCCAGATATCCAAGTTGGAAGAGGGGAGGGAATGGAATCTGCGTCATTCAACTTTTTTTTTCCGGTTAAGCCTTCTCCCATCTCCAGCCCTAGGTTCCTCTGCAAAGGATGAGGGGTAGAGAATGTCACCCCCAACCAATTAGGTGCTTGAAGATCACTGTCATTTGAGGGCCCTCTATCCACAGCCCATAAAACATAAAGGAAGGGGACAAGCAAATGTGAGGAACGGGGCTCTCTCCTTGAGCCTACAGTTTGGCCACGGCCCCAATTTTTCCCCCTTAAGGAAGAGGTCCCAAGCTCAGATTTCCTCCATGTTGATCCCCCAGAATTTGAGGCCAGGGGGCTCAGGGACAGCAGGACCCCCGATCTGCCACCTCCACAGCGGGTGGGCAGGCGGAGGCTTTGAGTCTCCCTGGAGGCGAAGCGAGGATGCTGGCCCTAAGTCTCCATCCTCTCCCACCACCAGGGCTGGGGGGCAGGGGAAGCAGTCGAGGAGGCTGAAGGTGCTCGAGGTGGGGAGCGTCGGTGCAGGACGGCGGATCTGCGCGCTGCGCTGAGGAGGCGCTGGCCGCCGACGTTTCTTGGCTGCTCCCCGGGGCGGTCCTTTAGCTAATGGCCTCTCAGGCCCCCGGCGCAAGCTAGGAGTGTCCAAGGCAAAGCCCTTCGCATAACACCAAAGTTTCGACCGGCGGATCAGACGATCGAAATGTTCCTGGCGGAGATCGCCCGGCGTGGCCGGAGCTGTGCTGGCCGTCGAGGGGCTGGCGGCCGGTGCCTCGGGGGCGGCTGACGAGGGGTTTCCATCCACTGCGACTGTCTCGTTCGGCAGAGACCGCTCCGGCGGCACCCCGGGATCCGCGGGCTCAGTGGAGAGGCCCACAGGTGGCGACTGAGGCCGGGAACTGGGCTCCTGAGGCGGACTGGCAGCTGGGCCAGGCTGGAACTCAAGCCCCGGGGTTGGCCTAGGCGGGGCCGAGGCGAAGCTGGTCGTTGATTCCCGTGGGCGCCGGGGCGCGGGGCAGCGGTCCGGAGATGCACAGGAGCGAACGCCGAAGTGAGAGAAACTGCCTCTGCCCTCTTCCTCCTCTCCCGCACTCGGGTACACTGCGACATCGGCATCCTTGCTGGCTGGGGACTTTGGATCGCTGGACGGCCCAGCCTGTCCCCCAGTGCGCTTCAAGCCATCCGGGGCCCAGCCACCAGTGCACAGGGGGGCACGAGGGCCCAGCAGCACCGGGGCCCGCGCCTCCACCTCCCCAGGCCCCAGGCCCAGAGAGGACGCCCGGGGTTTGGCGAGGGCACAGAAGGCAAGGGCACGCAAGCATAGCGGAGAGAACTCCTGGGTCCCCCGACGCGGCTTCCGGGGTGTGGGGGAGCAGGGCGACCCTCGTGGGGACGTCGGCACTGCCAGGCGGGGAGCGGGGCACAGAGTCTCCATGGAGCAGCCTGAGGTGATGCCCACTGAGGGGGCCCCGGTCCCAACGGCGGAATGCCCTGGCTGCCCGAAAAGCCCACGGGCGAGAGGAACATCGCCCCCCCTCGACGGGGAGGTCTCTGCTCACAGGCGCCCCCGACCCGCAACCCAGGGCCGCAGAGCTCTGACTCCCTCTTCGATCTCGTCACGCGGCCCTCCCGGCGGCCGGACTCCTGGGTCCCTGCGTGTCCCGGCTCGGTCGGCCGTCCTTCTTGCCGCCGCGTTCCCCTGCGAAGCGCCAGCAGGAGCCCCTCTCGAGTCGCCCGAAACGCAAAGGCGGGGAAAACAAAGCGGCCGGCAGCTGCGGGAGGCGGGAAGGACCCAGGGCCCGGCACCCGGTGCCCGGGCCCAGGCGGCGGGGAGGGCGCCTTCCGCCCGCTCGGCTTCTTTCTTCCCCGCTGGCTCCCAGAGACCGCGTTATAGAGAACTGCCCCCTAGCTGCCCCAATACCAGCGCCCGGGCCGCGAGCCCGCCGCTGATTGGGCAGCGCTGCCGGTGACGTTGGCCCGGACCCCACCCCTCCGGCGGCACCGCCCCCGTCCCCATTCCGCACACAGACACACACACGTGGACCCGGAGCAGCGGTGGCTGGGAGGTAGCTAGGGAGGGAGTGTGCGCGGGTGGGATCACTAGGGGCCGAATGCGCGGCTGCACGTGGCCCGGTAGCGTGTTGAGATTTAGTGTTTGCAGAGCACATTTTTCACTGAGCAGTCAGTTTTTGCATCTGTAAAATGGGACTGTTCATATCTGCCCTCTTGGAGCTAAAAGAGCCGCGTGAATCAACATAGATGAATCTCAAAAACGATGTTGAGGGCAAAAATAAAATGAATCGATGGCTGTTGACAGGCTTTGCGAAACAGGGACTCCTGCGGGCCGAAAAATTTCCTTCCCTATCTGTTCCCTGCCCCTAGAAGAGTGCCTGGCCACAGCCGGCTCAAAAAATGTCAGTAGAATAAGTACTTAAGAATTCAGTGCAAGAAGAACAAAGGAAAAAAACAATTTGGGGGGGAGGAGTATTATTACACTCACGGAAGGCGACAAATAGGCTTTCTCAGTGCCTATTTTCATTTCTCTGATGTACTAAACACCCCACGTCCGTAACTAAATTCTGAGGGGCTGGCTGTGCAGCTGTTCCCACCCCCAAACTCCAGGACTCTGCCCTCTGAGGCTTGAGGTGCCAAAATGGGTTAAAGAGGCCAGAGGAGAGGACCCACAGACCGTCACTTTTATCTTCCCCAGAGAAAGCAAAGAAAAAGTGAATTCCCAATTAAAATCCTAATAATGCAGCACACACCCCTCCAGCACCTTCTATCACCTCACCCTTCTTTAGTGTCTGCATAGGTTATTTTACTGGGAAGTCAGTGGATGCAGCTTTATTCTTGAGTGTCTGGCTCTCCCATTGTTCTGTAAATGAGTTAATGAGGACTTTGTCTTTTTTTATTTAGAAGCTAATCTGATTTTATTTCTTACAGTGTGTTTGAAGTGCTTCAGATTTCTTAGACCTCAGTTTTCCCTTTCGGAGAACCCATGGAGAAACGGGAAGCTAAATATCCCGAATAATTGCTCTCCACATGCACTGGTGTGTTGGAGGAGGCTTGTACTGGCTTGTAAGACCCTATTTTTAATTTTCAGGAAATTTGTGATCCAAGAAACTTCACATTGGTAGCTTCAAATTTGTCCAGGGTGGGAGTATTTATACCATGGAAATAGGCTATGCTACAAATCAGAGTTGATTGTTAAACATCTACCAGCATACCACTGTATGTGAAGTATTTGTAAAGGACTTTGTCTTGATCATTACTGCATCACCCCTGCCTGGGACAGTGACCAAAGCATAATAGGTGCTCAATTAGGATTTGTGAATGAATGCATCCCTGGGATATTTTTCTCATGATAAAAATCAGGTTTTGGAATATGGCTGTTTCCCATCTGTAGAAATATAGAGATTGTCAGTGGCATGGAGTAAAGGCATAGGAGGTTGCTAGGAGGGCCATAGAGAAAAATATCTCATTCTGAGGTCAGGGACAAGTGGTCAGGGACAGCTTGCATGCTGGCTCTCTGGACAGTGATAATAGAGGCATTGTTTTCCTATAAGTCATCAGATAACATCTGGAAGGAAAGGGATAAGGAGGGTCTGCCTCACCCACTCACAGAGACCACAGCTAGAGCCCTGAGGGGAGGCTAGAGAAGAGGGCGTGCTGTCCTATTGCTCAAAACACTCCCTAAGAAATTCTGCAGAAGAGCTCTTCAGCGCAGTTGTTATGGAGTTGGGGCAGGACAGTCCTGAGGTGCTGCCAACTCCCCAGATCATAATTGCCCCAAGAGCCTTGATCCCATCACACACACACACACACACACACACACACACACACCTGTGAGGAAAGTTTTGGAAAGACTGTCTCTTCTAGGGGATGGTGCTGAGGACTCTAACCCTCAGACAGCATTGCCAGATTTCTTTTGCTGTGGGCTGAAGGGTATCTTCTTCAATCCATCCTCTTCGCAGCTGAGATGCCTGAAGAGAGAGGTTGGGCCCCCTCTTCAGGGATGTGGGCTCCTTTTATGCCCTCGAGCAGTGTTTTTCAACCTGTTTTAACTCACAGCACACTTGAATCTATAGTTAAACTTCTGCGAACACTTAAATGATGTTAATTTTTAAAAAAAGAGTAGAAAAAAGAATATACTTAGTGTGTGTGAAACTTCTTTCAAAAATAATTTAATCGATGATCTTAAAAGTTTCCAGGCACACCAGTTGAAAAATCACTGCCCTGGAGTTGAATTCCTATTTGCATTCCCCTGCTGAGGACAGTGTCAATACAAGGAGTGAAAGCCCATGAAACTTTCAGAATGAATAAATGAATGAATATCACAAAACAGTGATCCAAAAGCTTCCGTTCCCTACCCTGCATGTGAGTTGGGGGGATTTATTGAGGAGTCATTAGTATTGAGGATCTTTCCTTCTGCCTCCCATTTTCTCTTCTTCCCCTCCTCTAACCAGGTACCCCAGAATATAGATAGCCAGTGGGATGAACTTCACAAACAGTAGGGGTTAGTCTGAATATCTCTCCAGATGAAAGGACCCACAGTCACTCCACCACCTTTTCGGAAGCCCTGGACTGGGCATGCCAGATGTGCAACCCTGGGCAGGTCACCTAGACCCTCTGAGTCTCACTGTCCCTCTCAGTGAAAAGCAGACAACAGTGACTTCATCACAACATTTGTCAAGAAGGTTGACATACGATGTGAGTGGTCACCATTACTCATGTGGGTTGGCCCAGTTGTTGCAATCCCCATTGCCTACAGCAGAGGACACTCAACCCCATCCTCAGTTTAAGAGATGAGGGCGGCAACATCCTTCTCAGGAACCTCTCCTCTTCCCCATTGGAGGAAAAGAGGGACAAAGCTAGATCCAATAAAAGCTAGATCCAATAATGCTGGAATAAAGGATAGAAAGGGCCCCTCAGGACCAGCCCTTCCCCTTCCTTGGCCTATTCAAATCTCGCCCATGGCAGTAAGGACTACATTCAAGGATTTTGAAGCAGGGAAACTGCCCAACTGCCCATTTCCCCAGGAAAGATCACAGGGAACTATGCTCCATATGTCCAGCCCTGTAATAACCTTTGTAACGTTTACCCCAAGCCAATCTCTGTTCCAACCCTATGTCACTTTATCCCCATAACAATCCTATGAGAGATATACTATATTTTTAAATGTACACACCACACATAACCCATTTAAGTATCCAATCCAATGATCTTTAATAAATTTACAAAGTTATACAACCATCATCATAATCTAAATTTAGATTTAGATTTTCTTTTCTTTTCTTTTCTTTTCTTTTTTCTCTTTCTTTTTTTTTTTTTTTTTTTTTTTTTTTGAGACAGAGACACACTCTGTCAACCAGGCTGGAGTGCCATGATGTCATCACAGCTCACAGCAACCTCAAACTCTGTGCTCAAGTGATCCTCTTGCCTCAGCCTCCCGAGTAGTTAGGACTATAGGTGTGCACCACAATGCCTGGCTAGTTTTTTCTGTTTTTGGTAGAGATAGGGTCTCCCTCTTGCTCAAGCTGGTCTCTGACTCCTGAGCTCAGGCAATCCACCCACTTCAGCCTCCCAGAGTGCTGGAATTACAGGCGTGAGCCACCACACTGGGGCCAGAACATTTCTTATCCCCACTTGCCTAACCCTTGGTGACGAATCTACTTCCTGTTGTAGCATATTAACAAGTCTGTTTTCTTTTTTTTTTTGAGACAGAGTCTCACTTTGTCACCCTCACTAAAGTGCCATGGCATCTCACAGCAATCTAAAACTCTTGGGCTCAAATGATTCTTTTGCCTCAGCCTCTCAAGGAGATGGGACTACAGGCCATAGTGCCCAGCTATTTTCAGAGACAGGGTCTCACTCTGGCTCAGGCTGGTCTGGAACTCCTGAGCTCAAACAATCCACCTGCCTTTGTCTTCCAGAATGCGAGGGTTATAGGCATGAGCCACTGAGCCCAGCAGCAATCTGTTCCTTTTTTTTTAATTAATTATTATTATTTTGTAGAGACAGAGTCTTACTTTGTCACCCTCAGTAGAGTGCCATGGCGTCACACTGCTCACAGCAATGTCCAACTCCTGGGCTTAGGCAATTCTCTTGCCTCAGCCCTCCGAGTAGCTGGGACTACAGGCGCCCGCCAGAACACCTGGCTATTTTTTTGTCGCAGTTTGGCCGGGCCGGGTTTGAACCCACCACCCTCGGTATATGGGGCCAGCGCCCTACTGACTGAGCCACAGGCGCCACCCTTTAATTAATTATTATTTTATTAAATCATAACTTCATTATTTTATTAAATCATAACTTCAATGTACATTGATGCATTTATGGGGTTCAGGGTACTACTTCGATATACAGTGTGAAATGTTTACATTGAACTAAGTAACACATCCATCATAATTATACTCATTTCTTAATAGTTTTGAAATGTACCATTGCATCATGCACATTAGGTGAGGTCTCCCCAAATACCCTCCCTCCTCCCATATCCCCCTCCCCTCCCCTCTCTCTCCTCTTCCCTGTTCCTTTTTATTGCTGAGTTAAGTATACCACATTTTGTTTATCCAATCATGTTTGGGATTTTTGTTGTTGTTGTTGTTGTTGTTTTTGCTGTTTGGTTACTATGAATAATACTCTTACATGAACTCTGGTGTATAAGCTTTTTGTAGACATATTTTCTTTGGTTGTTGGGGTTTTTGTAAGAGATAGGGTTGTGCAGGTTGTACTTGAACTCCTGACTCCCAAGTCAGCCTCCTGAATAGCTGGGACTATATGTGCACATCACTGAGCTGACATATGTTTTTATGTTATATTTTAAAGTAGACAGTTAAAAGTGGAATTGCCAGGTCATGTGGAACATTCATGTTTAATTAATTTATTTATTTTTCAGACAGAGCCTCAAGCTGTCGTCCTGGGTAGAGTCCCATGGCATCACAGCTCATAGCAACCTCCAACTCCTGGGTTCAAGTGATTCTTTTGCCTCTGCCTCTCAAGTACCTGTGACTACAGGCGCCTGACACAATGCCTGGCTATTTTTTGGTTGCAGCCGTCACTGTTGTTTGACGGACCCGGGCTGGATTTGAAATCACCAGCTCAGGTGTATGTAGCTGGCGCCTTAGCTTCTTGAGCCATAGGGGCCAAGCCATGTTTAATTTTTTAAAAAACTGCCAAGCTGTTTTCCAAACTGGCTATACCATTTTATATTCCTATTAATAGCCATGTTATAAATGAGGAGATTGAGGGAGAGAAGTTATGTGATTTGCCCAAGTCATGCTGCTAGAAAGTGGCATAGCCAGGACTCAAACCTAGCTAGTGGGCTCACAAGCCTATACAGGGCTCATAACCATAAGCCTAACCCTCAGTGACAATGAATCAAAGAGGGAAACCCTTTCTTTTTCTTTCTTTCTTTCTTTCTTTCTTTCTTTCTTTCTTTCTTTCTTTCTTTCTTTCTTTCTTTCTTTCTTTCTTTCTTTCTTTCTTTCTTTCTCTCTCTCTCTCTCTCTCTCTCTCTCTCTTTCACTTTTTCTTTCTTTCTCTCTCTTTCTTCTTTCCTTCTTTTCTTTCTTTCCTTTCTTGCCCTTCCTTCCTTCCTTCCTTCCTTCCTTTCCTTCCTCCCTCCCTTTTTCTTTCTTAGAGTCTCACTTTGTCATCCTCAGTAGAGTCCTGTGGTGTCACAGCTCACAGCAACCTCAAATTCTTGGACTCAAGAGATTCTCTTGCTTCAGTATCCTGAGTAGCTAAGACAACAGGCACCTGCCACAATGCCTGGATATTTTTTTATAGATGGTTTTCACGCTTAGTCAGGCTGGTCTCCAACTCCTTAGCTCAAGCAATTCACTGGCCTCAGCCTCCCAGAGTGCTAGGAATTACAGGCATGAGCCACTGCGCTGGCCCCTCAGCCCCTTGGCCCCTCTAGAAGCCATTTCTTGACCCTACCACACCCTGGTCCAGCCTCCATTTTAGTCCTTTTTGCTTTCAGAATTTCCTAAATTGGCAGGGAAGGCTACATCACTCCCTAGAATACATCCACTGGAAATTTGCACCTAAGGTTAACAGCTTAAATTCTGACTCAAATGAGTCTGTTTACATTCCAGGCTCATCATTTTATCAGCCGTGTAACTTTGGGGCAAGTTACTTAACCTCGGGAAGCTTTAGTTTCCCCATCTATAAAATAGGAATAGCATCTTCCCTCATGCAATCAAAAAAGTGTTATATTTTGGAAATTTTCAAACCTAGACAAAAGTAAACAGAAGAATATAAATTAACCTCCATATACCTAATACTTGGCTTTAACATTTATCAACTCATGGCCAGTCTTTTTCATTATTATCCCACTGATTTCCTCCTCTACTCCAATTTTTAAAAAATCAACTTTACTGAACGATGATTTACATACAACAAAATGCATATTTTCAGTATATTTTAAGTGTATCGTTCAAATGGTTTTGACAAAGGACTACACTCCGGGCTCAGTGGATCACGCCTATAATCCTAGCACTCTGGGAAGTTGAGGCAGAGAATCCCTTGAGCTCAGGAGTTTGAGACCAACCTGAGCAAGAGCAATATAAATATAAATTCCCCCTTTAACTCTTTTTCCCCCCTCCCTGCAACTCAGTCATTGAAGATACTAGATTGCCTTCTAGACCTCCCAGTTTGGAATTTACTAATTGCATCCCCACAGTGCCATTAAAATATAAGGGGGAAAAAAACAGATTAGCGAGCGTTATGGTGAGTGCCCATAGTCCCAGCTACTCAGGAGGCTGAGGCAAGAGGATCACTTGAGCCAAGGAGTTTAAGGTTGCTGTAAATTATGTTGACACCATAGCACTCTACGTAGGGCAATAGAGTGAGACTCTGTCTAAAAAAGAAAAAAAAGAAAGAAAGAAAAGAAACAAGAAAGAAATATGTATTGAAATATTTAGGTGTGTGGGAGGGTGAGGCAGGTGGATTGCTTGAGCTCAGGGGTTCTAGACCAGCCTGAGCAAGAGTGAGATCCCATCTCTACTTTAAATAGAAAAACTAGCTGAGCATTGTGGCGGCCACCTGTAGCCCCAGTGACTCGGGAAACTGAGGCAAGAGGATCGCTTGAGCCCAGGAGTTTGAGGTTGCTGTGAGCTATGATGACACCACAGCACTCTAGCCTGGGTGACAGAGTGAGACTCTGTCTCAAAAAAAAAAGAAAAGAAAAGATAGAAAAAAATAAATATTTAGGAATGAAATTATAGGATGTCTGAGATATGCTTCAATATAATATGAGGTATATTCTATATCTGAATTGTGGTAACATGGGTGTATTCCTTTGTCCAGGGGTTTTGTTTTTGTCTGAGACAAAGTCTTACTGTTACCCAAGCTAGAGTGCCATGGCATCAGTGTAGTTCACAGCAACCTCAAACCCTTAGACTAAAGAAATCCTCTTGCCTGGGGCGGCGCCTGTGGCTCAAGGAGTAGGGCGCCGGTCCCATATGCCGGAGGTGGTGGGTTTCAAACCCAGCCCCGGCCAAAAAAAGAAATCCTCTTGCCTCAGCCTCCCAAATAATTGGGACTACAGGCACTGGCCACAGTGCCTGGCCATTTTTTGTTGTTGTTGTTGTTCCAATTGTCATTGTTGTTTAGCTGGCCTGGGCAGGGTTCGAACCCGCCAGCCTTGGTGCATAACCACCGTGCTACAAGCACCACGCCTTTTATCATTTTTTTCTTCACAATTTGTTTACTTTATTTGAATTAGGATCCAAAGAAGTATTTCAAACTGTTAATATGTCTCTTAAACTCTCTTTTAATCTATAAATTCCCCCTTTAACTCTTTTTCCCCCCTCCCTGCAACTTAGTTATTGAAGATACTAGATTACCTTCTAGACCTCCCAGTCTGGAATCTACTATTTGCATCCCCACAGTGCCATTAATCAAGCAATACTTATTTGACAGTATTTATTAAGCACCCTACTATGGATACGATTGCCATATTTAGCACAAAATGTACAAAACATACTTGTACTTCAAAATATTATTTGTTGTTTATCTCTAACTCCAATTTGAGTGGACATCCTGTTTTATCTGGCAGCCCTCTGTGCCAAATGCTATTCTAGAATTAGAGGCACAGTAGTAAGCAAGACAGACAACCCCACCCCTGGGAGTTTACATTCTGGTAAACTTGGGGAGCCACATAATACACAAGCGGACAATATTCCTTCTGGACATACTGTAAGGATTAAATGGTTTTATAAAACTCCACAGTACCTGGTCCACAGAAGCCCTTGGTCACCGTAAACGCTCTTGGCAGTAGCGCCCCCCACCTTCTGTCCTCCCCCTCTTTCCTTCTTTGTTCCCTGCTCCATATTCCTGCTGTACATATGTCCATGATTAGTTCATTCATCTCTTCACCCCACAGTTGCTGAGCACCCAACACGTGGCAGGCTCCAGGCCAGCCCCTGGGCACTCAGAGATGATGAAACACAGTCTGGTAGGGGAGATGGACGTTACAGGCTGATTTGAGAAGTAGCAACAGTGGCATGACCAGGGCCCGTGGAACCTTAGAGGACTGGCGACCCTACAGGAAGAGGAAGGACGTTTTTTTAAAGAAGGTAACCTTCCACCTGATCTAAAGGAGCCTGGAGAGACAGATTCCACCCGCAGAACAGAATGAGCAAGGAACTGAGGCAAGCAAGTGCCTGTCCCGTGTGCTGCCAAGAGGCAGCCATCCCTACCTCGGCCTCCTTTTAAGTAGAGGGGTGTCCTGGCTTGGTCCTCCCCTCTGCCATCCCAGAGCCATCTCATCTCTCTTGCATGTGTCCCTCCGCAACTGCGTGTCTCCCGCATTAAGAAGCCAAATCTTCCTTGACCCTGGAGGCTCCAGGCCCCTCCCTCTCTCCCCTTCAGAGCCAAACTCCCCGGAGCGCTGTCTACACACGTCGCCTTCCTTTTCTCACTTCCCACTTACTCCTCAACCCACTTCCATCTGCTTCCACCCCCATCCGCCACCAAAATAGCTCCTGCTGAGGTCTCTGTGGCCTCTATCTCATCGAAACTGGCAGGCTCCGTGACCTCTTGAAGTAGCCCACATGATTGGCCACTTCCTCCTAGAAACGCCCCAGTCCTCTGCCCCTGGGCGCTGCGTTCGCGCTGTCCTTCTGCCGACTGGCTGTTCCCTCTTGGTCTTCAGCGCAGGCTTGTTCTCCCCTTCTCAGCCCAAAATGTTGGCATTCCTCAAGCGTCTGTCTAGAACTTTCTTTTCTCTCCCGACACTCTTTAGTGTCCATTTTGCAATGGCTGTTGGTCCCTAGGACTGGGCCTGTACCTATCTCCTCAGCTCCGCTTCCAGGGTAACCTGTCCCGAAGTATGGCTCCTCTGTCCATCCATTGCCATGGCCAGGCACCCAGGCCTCATCCTGACAATTCCAAGCCCCTGCCTTAGCAAGCCTCCTCATCCTTACACCTGAGTCATCTTTCCAAAGCCACAAATTAGATTGTGTTACACTCTTACTCAAAACCTTTTAATGGTATCCTGTTTTCAGGAGAAACGCTAAAATCCTTAACTAGGCTCACAGTAGCATTACCTAAGTCTGACACCCCTCCACACAGGTCCTGCTCAAGAGGGGAACAGGGTCCCTTACCTTCCACCCCTACTGCTATGTCCTCTTTCCCTTCATCCACCAGGCCTCCGTTAGGCCTAAAGGAACAAGTTCCCTCCTCTCCCTCCTTGGGCACTTGCTGTTCTTTCTGACTGTAAACCTTTCCTTCACCTCCCTTCTCCTGGCCAACATCTGCTCCTATTCAGGGCAGCAAGTGAGTCATCCCTTCCTCTGAGAAAACCTTTCCCAACCCTTCCAGACCATGACCAGGACAGTTTCCACTGTTACCCTCCCTTCCACAACAGGGAGTCTGTCTTTCAAAGCATTTCCAAGCACTCATCACTATTCATTAGTGTATTTATTAGTATATCTGATTGATCACCTCTTCCCTGACACACTCTATTTCATGGGGACAAGAATCACATTGAATTTTATCTTAGCTCAGTGACTGGCATACAGCTAGCACTCAAATACATTTCTTTAAAATCCTTTTAAAGCTGGCAGAGTGGCTCATGCCTATAATCCTAGCACTCTGGGAGGCCAAGGCAGGAGGATCACTTGAGCTCAAGAGTTCGAGAACAACCTGAACTAGAGTGAGATCCTGTCCATCATTATTAAAGACAGAAAAATTAGCTGAGTGAGGTGGCTCAGACCTGTAATTCCAGCACTTGGGAGGTGGGTGGATTGCCTGAGCTCACAGGTTCAAGACTAGCATGAGCCAGAGTGAAACCTCGTCTCTAAACAATAGCCGAGCATTGTGGCAGGTGCCTGTACTCCCAGCTACTTGGGAGGCTGAGGCAAGAGAAGTGCTTGAGCCCAAGAGTTTGAGGTTGCTATGAGCTGTGATGCCATGGCACTTTACTGAGGGTGACAAAGTGAGACTTTGTTGCAAAAAATAAATAAATAAATAAAATATAAAAAAATAAAAATAGGCTCAGCATCTGTAGCACAGTGGTTACAGCATGAGCCACATGCACCGAGGCTGATGGGTTCATCCTGGCCAGCTAAACAACAATGACAATTGCAACAACAAAAAAAAATAGCCAGGCAGGGCGGCTCCTGTGGCTCAAAGGAGTAGGGCGCTGGCCCCATTAGCCAGAGGTGGTGGGTTCAAACCCAGCCCCAGCCAAAAACTGAAAAAAAAAAAAAAAAAAAAAAATAGCTAGGCATTGTGGAGGGCACCTGTGGTCCCAGCTACTTGGGAGGCTGAGGAAGGAGAATCGCTTGAACCCAGGAGTTGGAGGTTGCTGTGAGCTGTGACGCCACAGCATTTTACCAAGGGTGACATGGTGAGACTCTGTTTCAAAAAATAATAATAATTAATATTATTTATTATTATATTAATAAATATAAAACGTAAAAATAAATAAAAACAGAAAAATTAGCTGGGTATCATAGTGGATGCTTATAGTCTCAGCAACTTGAGAGGCTAAGAGAGGATGACGTCTTGAACCCAAGAGTTTGAGGTTGCTGTGAGTTAGGCTGATGCCAGGGCACTCTAACCTGGGCAACAGGTTAGACTGTTTCTCAAAAACAAACAAACAAAACTTTAAAACAGACTCTTTCTCAAAAACAAACAAACAAAACTTTTTAATATGCACATTCTTACACTTAAAAATATAGTAAAATGAGCCCCCATATACTCATCACCTAGATTCAATAATTAACATTTTAGTATATTTATCATTTTTGCAGAAATTTTTTTTTTCAGGGGAAAGTGCAAATGCAGTCCCCCACTACCATAAATTATGCGGTCAAGTTTCCCACATTTGGGGAAATCACTGGGGTCTGGAGTGCAATGGATGAGCCTCGCCCTGGGAAAACCCTTCGTGATCATGGCATCTCCCCTGCCAGGTAAGTACAGAAATATTTTTAAATGATTTGGAGTTTGCATTGCAGCTCACCCCTAAACACTTCAGGAAGTTTTCTTACTACAATATTATCACACCTTACAAAATTAACAATAATTCCTTAATATCGACTAACACCCAGCCCATATTCAAATTTACCTACTTGCCACTTCGAAATGCTTTCTTTTCATTTGATTTGTTCTAATCAAGATCTAAATAAGTTTTTCACACTGTGTTTGGCTATGTCTTCTTTTTTTTTTTTTTTTTTTGAGACAGAGTCTCACTTTGTTGACCTGGGTAGAGTGCCGTAGCATCATAGCTCACAGCAACCTCATACTCTTGGGCTCAAGCGATCCTCTGCCTCAGCCTCTCAAGTAGTTGGGACTACAGGTGCCCACCACAATGCCCAACTATTTTTAGAGATGGGCCTCACTCTTGCTCAGCCTGGTCTCAAACTTGTGAGCTCAAGAATCCACCCATCTCAGCCTCCCAAAGTACTGTCTCTTAAATCTCATTTAAATCTAGAATAAATTGGGCTTGGTGGCTCATGCCTGTAATCCCAGTGATTTGGGAAGCTGAGGTGGGAGAGGAACTGCTTAATACCAAGAACCTAACACCATCCTGGGTAACAGAACCAGAGAAACTTTATCTCTAAAAATTAGCCAGGCACATGCCATAGTCCCAGTTCCTCAAAAGATCACTTGAGCCAAGGAGTTCAAGGCTGCCCTTGAGTTGTGATCAAGCCACTGCACTCCAGCCTGGGTAACACAGTGTGATTCCATCACTAATAAAATAAAGTAAAATAAAATAAATAAAGCTAGAATAATTTATTTCCTCCATGCTATTGACTTGTTGAATTGTAAAGGTATTTTTTTTTTTTTGAGGCAGAGCCTCAAGCGTCGCCCTCGGTAGAGTGCTGTGGCATCACAGCTCACAGCAACCTCAAACTCTTGGGCTTAAGTGATTCTCTTGCCTCAGCCTCCCAAGTAGCTGGGACTACAGGCATCCACCACAACACCCAGCTATTTTTTGATTGTAGTTGCCATTGTTGTTTGGCGGGCCGGGCTGGATTCGAACCCGCCAGCTCTGGTGTATTTGGTTGGCAGCCTAGCCGCTTGAGCTACAGACGCTGAGCCTGTTAAAGTATTTTAAGTAAATTACACATATCATGTCCCACCTTCTAGATTTCTCTGATTGCTTCCTAGTGGTGTTGTTTATCCTGTATTTTCTATAAACTGAAAATTAGATCACAGGCTTGATTAGATTCAGGTTGACTATACCAACAAGAACGCTTCACGGATAATGCTTCCTACTATTTACTGCACTACATCAGCATGTCCTCAATGCCTGAGTTCCACTGTTAGCGATGTAAGGTTGATTGGTTGGTCCCCTGGGTAACAGCTGATCCCTGTATGAAAACACTGCATTTTCTCCTTTACGGCCAGCAAGTAATCTGTGGGATGATACTTTGGAATGATTGCATTTTTAATAAATAAATAAAGGTGGGTGGATTGCCTGAGCAAAAGCAAGACCCCGTCTCTAAAAATAGCTGGGCATTGTGGCGAGCACCTGTAGTCCCAGTTACTTGGGAGGCTGAGGCAAGAGGACCACTTGAGCCCAAGAGTTTGAGTTTGCTGTGAGCCATGACGCCATGGCACTCTACCGAGGGTGACGAAGTGAGACCGTCTCAAAAATGGATGAATGGGGCGGCACCTGTGGCTCTAAGGAGTAGAGTGCCAGTCCCATATACCAGAGGTGGTGGTTCAAACCCCTCCAAAAATTGCAGCCCCAGCCAAAAATTGCAAAAAAAAAAAAAATGAATGAATAATACATGCATGAAGTAGGTCATTATGGGTAAACAGTAGGGAGAGCAGTGGATAGGAACCAGAACTCAAAGTGCCAAATGCTTTCATAAGAAATTTGCACTTTGGTGGCACCTGTAGCTCAAGCGGCTAAGGCACCAGCCACATACACTAGAGCTGGTGGGTTCAAATCCAGCCCGGATCTCCCAAACAATGACAACCACAACCAAAAAATAGCCGGGCGTTGTGGCGGGCACCTGTAGTCCCAGCTACTTGGGAGGCTGAGGCAAGAGAATCACTTAAGCCCAAGAGTTTGAGGTTGCTGTGAGTTGTGATGCCAGGGCACTCTACCCAGGGTGATAGCTTGAGGCTCTGCCTCAAAAAAAAAAAAAGGAATTTGCACTTTATCCTGTGGAGTGGGGAATTATATACCAGTTTTAAGCCAGAGAAGTCATGTGATCAGACTTGGCAAGGGGGAGGGATGGAAGCATGTAGGAACCAACATTTTCTGATGCTCAGGTTGAACCCAACTATATGCTAGATATTTGACATTCTTGATCTAAACCCTTCACTGTGCTTAAAAGAAAAATCCTTTTTTTACAGATGAGGAAATGAAGGCTCTGCCTTATTTAGTTACTCGCCCAAGGTTATGGTAAGAAATGGTGAAGACCTAAAGAAAGGCAGTGACCACGGGAACAGACAGGTATTTGAAGGAGAATCAGCAGTATCTGTAACCATCTGGCTGTCGGAACGAGGGAACTAGTGCCCTGGCCAAAGCTGAGTCTTCCCTCACATCTCTGGTGGGGCAGGAGACCCAGCAGGTAGGAAGGGAAGAAAATGAGCTCAGGCTCCCAGCTGCCCAGATGTCTCCAAGTGGCTCTCTTGAGAAATTGGTGTTTATAACATGACAATGTCGTAATTTGGCTTCTGCCATGACTTGATAATTAGCTTAAGTTATCCCTCATTGGCATTTCATTCAAAGCAAGACATTCTTTCATTCATTCTGATGAGGCCTGTTGTCTGTGAAGGTTACAGGGTAAGTATGAATCAGGAGTTGGGCTGTCTCTCCGTTTCAGCTGACATGAGCCAGAGACCAAAGTCAGAGGGTGGGTGAACTGCCTGCTGTCTTGGCTAGAATCTGTCTCTGGGACCTGGGCATGGGCTCCCCCTTGGAAAGGAGTTGGCTGAGGGTGGGATGCAGGGACCTGCATATTCCTCAAGGCTCTGTCTAGAACTTTGTTCTGTCTCTGGACACTCAATTAGAGATTGATTTCTAAGCACTGCAGTGATGAAGGACCACAGTTCACTTGGGAGGCAGCTACAAAAGGCTGTGTTTAGGGGAAATGGGAATGCTTTCAGACTTAAGAGTAATTGACAAGGTAGATTCTGTGGGACTTAATGGCTAATTCAGAGAGTGAGGCTCAGCCTGTAATCCTAGCACTCTGGGAGGGTGAGGAGAGTAGATCACCTGAGCTCAGGAATCTGAGACCAGCCTGAGAAAGAACCAGACCCGTCTCTACTAAAAACAGAAAAACTAGCTGGGTGGAGTTGCATGTACCTGGAGTCCCAGGTACTCGGGAGGCTGAGACAAGAGGATCACTGGAGTCCAAGAGTTTGAGGTTGACATAAGCTATGATGCCACAGTACTCTACCCAGGGCAACAGAGTGAGACTGAGTGAGATTCTGTCTCAAAAAAAAAAAAAAAGGAAAAGAAAGAAAGAAAAAGACAAAAACTGCATTTTCTCCTTTAGGGCCAGCAAGTAATATGTGGGCTGATACTTCAGAATGATTCCGTTTATTTTATTTTAATTTTTATTTTTTGGCCAGGGCTGGGATTGAACCTGCCACCTCCAGCATATGGGGCTGGCACCCTACTCCTTTGAGCCACAAGCACCATCCATGATTGCATTTTTATTTTATTTATTTATTTATTTATTTTTGTAGAGACAGAGTCTCACTGTACCACCCTCGGGTAGAGTGCCATGACGTCACATGGCTCACAGCAACCTCCAACTTCTGGGCTTAAGCGATTCTCTTGCCTCAGCCTCACAAGCAGCTGGGACTACAGGCACCCGCCACAAGACCCGGCTATTTTTTTGTTGCAGTTTGGCTGGGGCTGGGTTTGAACCCGCCACCCTCAGCATATGGGGCTGGCGCCCTACTCACTGAGCCACAGGTGCCGCCCCATGATTGCGTTTTTAATAAATGAATAAAGTAGATCACTATGGCTAACCAGTAGGGAGGGCAGTGGACAGGATCCACTCCAAAAAGAAAGAAAAATAAAAAGAAAAGAAAAAAGTTAGCCAGGCTTGGTGGTACATGGCTGTAGTCTCGGCTACTTGGGAGGCTAAAGCAGAAGGATCACTGGAGTCCAAGAGTTTGAGGCTGCAGTGAGCTATGATGATGACACTGCAAACTAGCCTGGGTGACAGAGAGAGACCCTGGCTTCTTCCGTGTCTTGTGACAGAGAGGAATCACATACAGTCACAGCCCCATGAGCCAGGAAGCAGAAAGTACAACTGTCTCTCAGCAGGAGTAGGACACAGGAAACAGTAGGGCATGAGCCAAGCCATCAAGAGTGTCCCTAGCCTCTATTCTGATCACTTGTTCCCCAAAGCAGAGCATGAAGGTTATGAGGCTGGCACAGTTTGGGCCACATCTCCATACCTTGGGTGCCCAGAAGACAGAGGCTTAGAATTCCTTCAGTTCTTTCTGTAAATATTTATTGAGAACCTAGTATGTGGCAGGCACAGTTTTAGGCCCTAGGATACAGCAACAAAATTCACAAAGATCCCTGTCTTCATGGCACTTACATTAGAGGGGAAAGAATGACAACAAACAATAGATGTAAATACATGAATAATGTAAAAGGTTAAGCACAAAGCATAAGGTGGATCGGGAGAATGGGGTGGGGTGAGAACAACACGCAGCTTTAAATAGGGTGGTCCAGGAAAGCCCAACTGAGAAGGCAAGCGCTTGCCAGGATCAAGGAAGCCAGAGGCTATTGGGAGACAGGGGAGGGGTGGAATGGAGATGAGGCCAGAGGGACAGAGAGATTGGGGTAGCAGATCATATAGGACTTTGTAGGCCCCTTTAAGGCTTAGGTTTCCTTCTAAATGCAATGCGAACCTGAGGAGGACTCTGTGCTCAGGGATGACCTGACCATCTTAGAGTCTAATAGGATCACTCTGGGGCCAGGTGCAGTGGCTCACACCTGTAATCCTAGCACTCTGGGAGGCCGAGGCAGGTGGATTGCCTGAGCTCAAAGGTTCGAGACCAGCCTGAGCTAGAGCGAAACCCTGTCTCTAAAAAAAAAGCTGGGCATTGTGGCGGGGGCCTGTAGTCCTAGCTACTTGGGAGTCTGAGGCAAGAGAATCGCTTGAGCCCAAGATTTTGAGGTTGCTGTGAGCTATGAGGCTACAGCACTCTATTGAGGGTGACAAAGTGACACTTTGTCTCAAAAAAAAATTAGGATTGTTCTGGCTACTGTGCAGGGAACAGATGGCAGTTGCAGGGAGATCAGTTAGGAGGTGACCACAATACTCTAGGGTAGAGAAGGATGGTGAAGATGGTGGGAAGGTATCAGATTCTGCACATATTTTGAAGGTACAGCTGACAGGATTTGCTGACAGAGTGGCTGTTGGAGAGCAGTCAGGGATGATTCCAAGGTTTTTGGCCTGAATAATTGGAAAGGTGGAGCTGCCAGCAATCGGGATGGAGCAGGCTGCTGGAGGGTGGCAGAGGGAGGCAAAAGTAGACATAGGAGGGGGGATGCTGGACAACCACAGTCTCCTGGAAGGATCCATTGCAGTGTTACTGGTGACCTGTAGCAGAACAAGTTCAGAGGGGTGAGGAGGAGCCGGAGAGTGGATGGGAGCTGAGTGTGCAGAGGCAGTGCTCCTGAGTCAGAGAGATCTGGAGAGAAGGCCCAGGGGCTGGTGGCCTGGTCCCACTGGGAACTGAGGGACAGGCGAGAGCGTAGATTAGGATAAAGAGGCTGCACCTGGGAGAGGAGAGACGGATTCTGGCCGAGGCTGGAAGGCAGTGGGTCAAGCTCACAGCACTGAGGGCCTGGACGGGCCTCAGAGAACAGGGGGAGGGACATCAGAGACATCAGAGGTGGCCAGACTAAAGAGTGGGAGGAGTCAGGCACAAGTCCAGGATTTTAATCTCAACTCCTGCCAGCATCCTGAAGGCCTCTGTGCACCTCTGAGTCCAGCCCTCCTCATCTCCACACCACTTCAGCCCCAGGCCCTGCCCCACCCCTGCCGTGACCGAGGCCTGTTGCACCCTGGAGTCCTCAGCTCTCTGAGCACAGCCTCACACCTGATCCCAAATGCCCACAGCTGCTTTCTCTGCTTTTGTGACAGGCCACAATCAGGGAATACTGTTTGCTGGCCCCCAAGCCTGTCTGGCCCCTCTAACCCACAGACCCCTAAGGTTACCTCATCTGCCCTCCACTAGAACCCCCTTCTCAGCTTTACTTCCTGTTTCAAAGAGAAAATAGTGCTGAGCACACAAAGCTGAACATGGAAGAGTACATATTAAATACTTTCATGAAGTTTTCGGACAAGCAAAACGAACCTTGTGATCTAAAGTGACAGAAATCCCAGATTAGTGTTGCATAGGGCTGAGGGACTGATGCCAATGGGATATGAAGGAACTTTCCAGAGAGATGGAAATATTCTATATCTCTCTATTGGGCTGGTGATTACATGGCTGTATACATCAGTCAAAAGTCATCACCTGTACATTGAAAATGCGTGCATTTTATCATAAATAAATTATACCATGATAAAGTTGATTTAAACAAATAGAAAACTAAAACTTTTTTAAAAGAGAAAGTATATGCTATTGAGCAGAAAAGTCCTACACATACACACTCATCTGCTCCCATCCTTCACTTCCTCCCTTCTCTTTGGGAAAGCAGAGTGCCCCTATGGTCCATGCAAGCCCTCATAGCCCAGACTGTCCCACTAAAAATGCACACCACCCTTCCTCTGAACTTGTATCCCTCTTAACTACTGTCTTGTCTCCCCATAGCTCACAGCCCAGCTCCTAGTATTGTCTGTGCTCCCCCTTCACCATGCTGGGTCAGTCACCTCTCCCTGGAATAACTATACTGAGGGCCCACTATCTCTCCCATTGCTCTCTCCTGTCAGATTCCCAGGACTCCACTTTCTCTGGGGTTCCTCCCCTGGTTACTCCTCAATCGACTCCTCTCCTTCTTCCCCCTCTTAAGTGCCCATGTTCCCTGGACCTCTGGCCTTGGCCTTCTGCTCTCTTCTCTGCACCTGCACAGCCTCCTGGCATGACCTCATGCACTGCAGGGCTTCAGTTACCATCTACTGCTGACTACACTCAATGATGCCTCCAAATATTTTTTTCATAGTACCAAGGATGTGACAGAAGAGGTCACAGAGCATTATATATGCTTCCAAAGCATTTTACAGTTTTGTTTTTTGGGGATACCATCTCACTCTGTCACCCCAACTGGAGTGCAGTAACGTCATTATAGCTCGCTGCAACCTCAAACTCCTGGGTTCAAGGGATCCTCCTGCTTCAACCTCCTGAGTAGCTGGGACTGCAAGTGCTTGCCACTGCACACAGCTGATATTTTCTATTTTCTGTAGAAACGGGGCTCACCCTTGCTCAGGCTGGTCTCAAATTCCTAGCTTCAAGCAATCCTCCTGAATAGCTGAGACTAGAGGGGTGCACCCCTACACCTGGCTACATTTTCCTATTTTTTTGTAGAGACAGGGTCCCACTCTTGCTCAAGCTGGTCTCAAATTCCTGGCTTAAGTGATCCTCCCACCTTCGCCTCCCAAAGTGCTAGGACTATAGGCATGAGCCACCCCATCTGGCCTACATTTTACAATTTTTAAGAAGATTTATTAAGTCTTCTGGCATAGTCCACTAGACCTCAAACTTACCAAGCCCCAACCTGAACTCATCAACTCTCTGCCAATCCTGCTCTTCCTTCCCTCTTCAGGATTCCAGTTGTTTAAGACAGAAACCTGGGAGTCACCCTCACGCTCCATGACCACCAACTGTCAATTAACCCCTTCTCCTGATTTCACCTATAAATCCCCTCTCTCCATTCCTACAGACACTCCCAGAGTCCAGATCCTTTTCCTCACACCCAGAGATGCTTTTCCATTCCTCCAACAAACATAAACTGAGCACCTACTATGTGCCAGACACTGATCCAGGTGCTGTAACACAACACATAAAAATCACTGCTCTATGGAACTTCCATTCTAGCACTTGAAATAATTTCAAAAGTCACTCCACCTTTCACCCTAACTGCTCTGATTTTTTTTTTTTTTTTGCTTGGGTTTTTATTTATTTTTTTTTTTGTGGAGACAGAGTCTCACTTTATGGCCCTCGGTAGAGTGCCGTGGCTTCACACAGCTCACAGCAACCTCCAACTCCTGGGCTTAAGCGATTCTCTTGCCTCAGCCTCCCGAGTAGCTGGGACTACAGGCGCCCGCCTCAACGCCCAGCTATTTTTTGGTTGCAGTTTGGCCGGGGCCGGGTTTGAACCCGTCACCCTCGGTATATGGGGTCGGCGCCCTACCGACTGAGCCACAGGCGCCGCCCTAACTGCTCTGATTGCCACCTCTGTTGCAACTACAGTGAACTTCAAAACACAGCAAATAGTGATTGATTCAATAAATGACAGTGAATTAACATTATTGACACAAAGAGGGACAGGCTTGGGGAGGAGGAGATAATGAGTTCTGAATTAGCCCCAGAACAGCCCCCTTATTGATAATATGAACCAACCCATGGACACATGGTTAAAAGTAAGGCACAGGCCAGGCATGGTGGCTCATGCCCGTAATCCTAGCACTTTGGGAGTCTAAGGTGGGAGGATTACTTGAGACCAGGAATTCAGGACCAGCCTGAGAAACTGGGAGACCTCATCTCTACAACACATTTTTTCAAAAAATTAGCTGGGCAGAGTGGTGCGTGCCTATAGTCTCAGCTACTCTGGAGACTGAAGCATGAGGATCTCTTGAGCCCAGGAATTTGGGGTTGCAGTGAGCTATAGCAACAGCACTGAATTCTGGCCTAAGCAACAGAGTGAGACCCTGTTAAATAAATAAGTAAGTAAATAAATAAATAAGTAAATCAATAAAAGCAGGGTACAAATCCTGCTTCTATACCCACTAGCTACTGTGCCCTACTGTGCCCTAGGTGCTCTTTGGGGCTTTCTGAAATTGTTTCCTTCCCTGTAAAATGGGAACAAGAATGCACATAGAACCTACCTTAACGTTGCTGTAGGGAGCATGTTACATGCTTAGGACAGTGCCTGGCACACAATAAACTCTCATCAACAAGGAGCTATTGCTGTTACCATTACTATTGTCACTATCACCACATCACCATAACCATGTGTCCATCCTGGCCTCCTGATCCTCCCATCCCCCTAGTGCTGTTCTCTACTATTTCCTCCCTTCTCACCTCCCAACTCACACTTAGCCCCCTGTGGTCAGCTTTCACCCTCACCAATGTTTGGAACTTTCTAAACTGAGGTCACTAGGGACCTTCTCCTTGCAGAACCCTTCCTCCCCCTCACATGTTCCATGGCATATGACCCTGGCACTGCTTCCTCCTTGTTAAATGTCCCTCTTTCTTGACTTCCATGAACTCTCCCGCCAGTCAGGATGGCCTGCCTGCTCTGGACCCAAATAGTTAACTGACTACTGAGCATCACCACTTCTTGTGCCATAGATTCCCAAAGTCAGCATGTCCAAAGTGGTTAGTTACCAGCTCCATCACCTCACTCCACTCCTGGGTTCTACTGGTGAGTGCACAGATAATCCCCACCCACCAAATCTGCTAGGCTGCACCCCTGGGAGTCCTCCCTCAGTCCTGCTTTAGCAAGTTTTCCCAGTCTCACCTTCTTAACATCCTCCCTTTCTCCCCTCCCCTCTGCTGCTGCCAGAGTTAAGCTGTCATCTCTCACCTGGACCCTAACAAGTCTCCTTACGCCACCAAGTGTGCTCTTTGGACCAGCAAGACAGCATTATGTAAAAATGTTTTTTAAAAATGCTGGATCTAAGAATCTACCCCAGACCCAGAATCTGCATTTGAACAAGACCCCCCAAGAGAGTCACATGCACTTTAAAGGTTGAGAATTGCTGTTCTAACCAATCTCCCAACCTCCAGCCATCCCCTAACCCTGACTTGACAACCACTGTGTAAATATGCTGGTGCCCCTTTTACTTAAAAGCCCACAGGCTTCCCACTGCCCTTAGCATTAAGTCCAAACTCCTTAGGGAGCTATCCAAGGTTCCTTAATCAACTTTTGCCTTATTGCCTCCTATCCCTCTAACACTTGCTCCTGCTCTCCTATCACACATACCACTGTATGGTTGCCACAATGCACAACTTCAACACACACTTCATTGGTTCCTACCTCTGTGCCTTTGAACATGTTGTTGCCCCCACCTAAAATGCTCTTTTGCCCCATACCTGCCCACAAAGCCTCTCTTACTGTTTGGGTGCCATCTCAGGCCTTCCCTTACCCTTTATACACAGTTACTTCCTCCTTGCAGTGGTGGCATTGTTCATGGCACCATCATAGCCTTTTTCATCTTGAATTGAAGTTACTTCTATGTCTGTCAGCCCCACCAGCCTGGGTGATATCTCTGTATCTCCCAAGGCTGGCCCATGATTCAGTGAGTTTCTGCTGAAAGACTAAATAATAAAACTTCTTTAGAATCTATCCTAATGATAACTATAGCAGGAGAGATAAAGATTAGATTTAAGAGGAACTGGTAAAGAGGAACATAGCAGGCAAATGTGCTAGTCATCTGTCATCCCTCAGCCGGGAAACTTCCCCAGGAGTAGCATCATCAATCTACAGAGTGTTAACTCCAAGGGGATTTTCATGAGCTTGTCACCCAACCAACCACCAGAGAGTAACTGGTTTGCCCAAGGTCACACTGCTGCTTAGAAGCAGGGCTGCACCTAGACTCCAAGTAGCTCTGGGAAAAGTTTGAGCAGATGGCCACCTTATCCCATGAATTTCTTCTCTTTTTACCTATCCTAACTCCCTAAAGGATGTCCCTGATTTCTAACATGGTCAGGGGAACTACTTGGGCCTACTCATGACTCTTGTGGGAACTTGGTTAGCTGGAGTTGTCAAAATCCTGCAGGTTGGAGGAAGGGATTTAATTATCATTATTTCAGAGATTAGCAAACTAAGGCTGCTAATGGCAGAGGCAAGATTTGACATTAAGTAATGTTCTTCTTGTAGAAGAATCTGAAAAGCCAAAAACCCCACATGTGCAGTCACTATTTACAATATCATGACTGCTGATTTCCTAATGCTGGGGGAATCCCCTAACTCCCACCAGTTCCTCCTTAAATGGAACCTCCATCCATCTCAAATGGGGTGTCTAATTTAGGAAAGAACCTGAATATCCATCTTTGCAAACTAACCAGGCCTACCAGACTATGGCCACATCATTACCTTTAATGGGGAAATCACCCTTCCCTGTGCCGGGCTCTTGACAGTGTCACTGCTCACATCAACCCTGAGGTGGGGTACTCTGGTCTGAGGTGAAACTGAGGATCCCAGATAAAGCACTACTAACCCATGGTCAAAGCCAGTAAATGGCAAGGCTGAGACTCGAACCCAGCTGTCTGACTCTAGCGTCCCCAACCCCCACCGTGCTTTCTACTCGACTATGCCAGTCATTCCCACCAAGCAGATAGACCACTTGAAACCTTTCACTGGCTGGGTTACTTTGACAGAAGTAACAATCTCTCCCAACGTCGCCAAGGTCAGAAGCTTTGCTTTGGGGGTCTGGAGGTTGAAGAGGAGAAAACGGTGCGAAAACGAAAAGCAAAAGCAACGCGAAGCCCAGGGCGCCGACGCAGCCTTTTTTCTGAGCCTGAGACTGTCTAATAGCCAAGAGGAGTGATCGCACCCCTGACCCCTGGCACCTGCGAAACCATGCGCCGGGTTGGCTAGCAGAAGCGAAACCTCAACACCCTCCAGCCTCCCCCGCTCGGTTCCGGGAACCGGCGAGCCAGGGTTCACGGAAACTTGCCCGGCGGCAGCCGCCTCCGGCCCTGGGACCGCCCCGACCACAACCCGCAGCCCGGGGCTGGGAGGTGCGGGGGCCGGCGCGGTCGGGCCCGAGCAGCAGCGCTACGCGCGCTTCCGCCCCGCTCGGCTCCAGCCGCGGCCGCGGCGGCCCCACAATCCCCTTCTGGCTCCGGGGACGGGCGGGGCGGGGTGGGGCGGGGCGAACGGGCGGAAATAATTTTCTGTTTGGTCGTCTCTGCCCTAGTCTTTTAGCCGCGGGACGCGCGAGACGGGCGAAGATGCGGGAGGCGGGAGGCGAGAGGCGGGAAGCGGGAGCGGGAACGCGCTGCTCTGTTAAGCTTAAGGCGGCAGTGAGAGAACTAGCAAGATTGAGCGCCTACTGTATGTTTCTGCGCTTTACAAAAGAATTTTCGTTCGGTCTTAACCACAGCTCTTGCCAGAGGGTATTAACAACCCATTTATGGAGGGACAAGCTGAGCTTCGAAGAGGTGAAGTCATTCGCCGAGAGTCACGGAGCCAGGACCTGGGTGACACCTCAAATCAGTGTTCATTTACGCCACGGAGAGTACGAGGAACTTGAACCACTTGTTGGCCGAGTCCCGCTCTTGCTCGTTTTTTTTGCAGATAGGCTCTTGGTGGGCGTTCAGGAGAATAAATGTTGGAAACCTGAGAATTAGCCTGACAGCTCAGCCTTGGGTACCCCTGCGAATTCAGCCCAGCACTCGGGGCACCGGGTTTCCCCAACCTTGGAAGAGAACATTTTATGGATGCGCACTTAGAGGAGACACATCCCAGTTCCCCCACAAGCACACGACGAACACGTGGTTGCGGAGCGGAAGGGAGGAAAGATTGGGTTCAAATCATGACTTTGCTGCTTTCAAGTTGTGTGACTTTGGGCAAGTCATTTCTTCCATCAGAACCTTAGTTGCTTTATCCACAAAATGAGGCATTTTAACCCCACTCTAACGCGTTTCGGAGAATTAAACGAAACAATGTTCCTAGAACAGTAAACACACAAGTGTTGTCACCCGATCATTCCACTAGCTTCAAGGGGCGCAGCAGACGCCAGGTGACCCGCGACAAAGGCTTCCCGGCTCCTGCCTCCAGGTCGTCCACTCCTGGGAGCAGGGACCAACGGGCCTTCCAGTGACCTCTGTCCAGCGAAACCAGAAACTGGCCCCTTGGCGGTAGTCGGTCCGCAAAGCAAATATTCAAATATTCTTAAACTGCGCAAGGCTAGGGCTGACATCTTTGAGTTTATTTTTCTTGCAGTTTTATTCTTGCTGGTAAAAGTAATTCGTTAGAAACTCTTAAGTGAGGTTCTCCTTTGTGTCTTGTTTAACTTTTCGCATAAGTGAAATCCACAAATCCGACCAAGAAACTAGAGCGTGGCAGTCCTCCCCGGAATCCTGGCCCTTGGCAATAACCTAGCTCCCAGTATCTCACCCCCAGGCACGAGGCTGCATTCTCAGGCTTCTCCAGCTCCACCCGCTTAGACTGATCCTTTTACGTCTCAGCAACCCTCCGGGATTCCGCGTGTCCACACTGAAGCGAGGGGAGGCGGAGGGCTGGAGCCCAGAACTCGGCTTTCCCGACCTCCCCAAACTCCCGCCTCACCAGGATTAAGAGAATAAATCCCCGACGCCACAGACCAGGTCAAGGACAAGTTCTCCCCCTCCTTACTCCCCCCTCCTGGGCGGGCGATTCACTCTCCCTAACCGGATGAAAGGTACTAAAGACAGGAGGTGAAGGGGGGCATGGCGGCGGGCCCCGGCCCTTGATGTTCCGGTCGAACAGGTGCTGGTGAAAAGGAGGCGGACCCAGCGGAAGAGTCTGCTAGGGGGGCAGTGGGCTGAAGGTGGGCCGGGCCTCCTCTACCCCTAGTACCTCTACGGGTCTTCCCCTCTTCTGTCTACCCCTCCCCCGCAGGAAGCGTTCTCGGCGCTAGGTCTTTGAAGTGCAGCTGAAGCCCCTAGGGCTGCCTTCTCCCCTCTGGCACCCCACCTCCCGCTGGGGGATGACCTTTGGTCCCCGCAGGCGTCGAAACCCTTCCTTTAGGAAACGTGTATGGGTCACATCTCGCCCCCCCCCATCGGTCTTGGAGAAGCTGATGCCCCTTTCTTCTCCCCCAGACATTAATCCTTTGGAGTGCTGCGTGTGAGTTCTACTGTGTTTGCGGTTTTGCCTAGAGGTCAAGTGTAACTTGTTCATGAGCACCTCCGTTGTTTCGAGTCCCTAACTTGCGTGGTCTCTAAGCGCTCCTGTGGGACTGGAACTGGGGTTTGTGTCTCTGGGAGGGTCAGGTGGTGTGGCTGTATGAAGCTGGGCGTGAGTTTCCCTGTCTGTGGGTGCCTAGGTGTGGTTGGAGTTTGAGTCCCTGTGCGTGCGTGTCTGTAAACTCGACGAGAAGCTCCCCGAGGGCAGCAATATCTATTTTGTTCACTATATCCTAGCTGGGGGCACATAGTAAATTATGTTAAGTAAATATTTGTCGAATGAATAAATGTCTGCCTGTTAGTGTCTATCCTCCAGAGTGGAGTCCAAGGAAAGGGCCCATGAGCGGCCATCCAAAATGACCACCCCCCGACACGGAGGGGCTAACGGCCCACGTCACTACTGTTCCTTCTAGCACCCCTTCCCCTTGTCTCCACCCCTAAGTTTCCCCGAGGTTGAAGAACAGACCTAGAGACCAAGACCTGCGTGTAGGGGGTCGGAGAGTCTGAGCCGCGGGGCCCAAAACGGAAGGACAGGCAGAGGGAGGGCTTGGGAGCAACAACCGAGAGCTATAAAGCGAAAAAGAAAGAAGGAAAAGATGAACCGAGCGAACAAGCGAAAAGCTCCCTACCAAGCCAGGCTTTGTTCCCTGAACCTAAGACTTTACCCGGCGGCGGGCGGCGGGCCGGGAGCGAGCGGAGGCGCGCGGCCATGGCTGCCGCGGCCGGGCAGGGGGGCCGGGGGGGCGGCGCGTGAGCGGGCGGCGCGGGGCGGCGCGGGGCGGGCGGGCGCCCGCGATGTGCCACTCGGCGCCTCCCCCGCCGGGCCCGGGCTGCGCGGCGGCGGGGCGGCCCTAGTAGCCGGGCGAGCGGCGCGGAAGGGGCAAGCCCGGCGTGCGAGTCTCATTGTTGGGGGGGGGGGCCCGCCGGGGCATGAGGGCGAGAGCACGGCGGGGGGGGCGGCCAGACAGAGCGAGCAAGGAAGAGGAGGAGGAGGACGCGGAGGAGGAGGAAGGAGGAGGCAAAGAAAAGAAGCGGCGGCGGCGGAGGAAGAGGAGGAGGGGGCGAGGAGGCGCGCGGCCCCCCCGCTCCCTCCCTCCCCCCTGACCCCCGACCCCCGCCGGCCGGCCCCCAGCCCCAGCCCCGGAGGGAGCTCATGGGAGTATGAAGGAGATGGTAGGAGGCTGCTGCGTATGTTCGGACGAGAGGGGCTGGGCCGAGAACCCGCTGGTCTACTGCGATGGGCACGCGTGCAGCGTGGCCGTCCACCAAGGTACGGTGGTGGCCCGCGGGGGGCGGCGGGACCCTGGGGGCGGCGTGCGCGGGGCGACCGGGGCCGCGCCCTCCGGAGACCTCCCGGGGCTCGCGCGCCCCTCCCCCACCCCACCTGAAGGGAAGGGAGGCGTGGGGGCTCCCCCCGCCGGGTCCTGGAGGACCAGGTCAGGCATTGTTTTCTTGCCTATTGTTCCAGTCCTGCGCCCCCCACCCCAAGTTGAGGGAGTTTGGGGAGAGTCTAGGGAGCATTGAGTGAACTCCCCACGCCCCATTCCGCCAGTGTCTGGGCTGCTGGGGGAATGTTTACCTGCGAGGTGTCCCCTCCCGCTCGTTTATTTTGGTCCTAGCTCCGGGAGGAAGAGGTCAAGGGGGGGGTCATTCCCCCCTCGCTTCCGGATACTGGGAGGAGCGGAATTGGGAAGGGAGGAGAAGGGTCCCAAGGACGAGGGGACTCCTACAATTCTCCAGGGAAGAGCTGAGGATGGGAGAGAGGTTGTGCAGGGGGCCAGAAATCGAGAAGAGAGAGGTTTGGAGTTTCCCCCAGCAGCACATGGTTCGAGAGTTAACTCCTTGAGGAATCTTGCCGAGGGCGCAGGCTGGCATCTCCCGCCAGTCTGGCACACGCAGCTGGGCACCCCTCTTCCTGGGACAGCCCTTAATGCTGTGGCTGCGGGATCTTCCCGCCACTCTCCTCTTGGTTACCAGCACTGCACCTGCCCCCAGCTTCAACTTTTGACCTGTACCTGTTATAGTTAGAGGCAGAAAAGAGGTCCCTAAACTCCTTACTTCCCCGCCTTGTCCCTTACTGGCCCTTTAAGGAATCCCCCCCCCCCATAACAACAAACCGTGTTTGCGTTTCTTGACTGTTGTCCCCACTGGTTTTCTCTGTTCCCATGCTGAGGACTAGTCCCAGGCAGGAGCTGCGATACAAGTCCAGAAAGGGCATGAGGGGAGGATCTTCTAGAAGTTTAAGGTCAAGGACTCAGATTTCCCCCGCTCCTGTTTGGAGTGCTTAGTTTAGTGGTTAAAGGCTGAGGTTGTGCTGTTGGTCATTGCTGAAGTCCTGCTGATTAGTGAATGACTCCCCCCTGCCAGAATTGGCTCTGGTCCTTTAGAGGCATTCCCTTCCCCTGTTACTCTGGGAAAGTGCCACTGGCTGACAGCTTTGCTCAGTGGCTCAGTAACTCTCCTTCCCTACCCTAGCTTGCTATGGCATTGTTCAAGTGCCAACGGGACCCTGGTTCTGTCGGAAGTGTGAATCTCAGGAGCGAGCAGCCAGGGTGGTGAGTTTGAGGCTGCCTCTCACTGCTCCCCTCATCCCCCACCCCCAAACATCTCCTATTGAGCTAGGGGAGGCTAAGGCTAGGGTGGGACTTAGCTCTGTCACATGGACTTCCTGTTTTCTGCGAGTCTACCGCTAACCCCTCTCTCCCTTAGCCCTTCCCTCACTCTGCCTCACCTCAGGTATGGGGTCTTTGGTTTTTATTTGTTTGAATTTTTTATTATGGAAAGTTATCAGAGCATGTGAAAGTAGAGGGAATACTATAATGAACCTCATGTCCCCATCCTCATATCAACTAATTATCAACTTATAGCCAATCCTGTTTCTGCTATATCCCCACCCACTTGCCCTAGATCTTATCGTTTCATCCCGGGGCCCTTTGAATGTGTTCAGGGAGGGCCCAGCTCAGCAGATCACCCACCCCTGTGCCCCCTTGCATTGGCAGAGGTGTGAGCTGTGCCCACACAAAGACGGGGCATTGAAGAGGACTGATAATGGAGGTGAGGTGGGCTCATCTGCTGAGGTCCGCAAGACCCCCAGGCAGGGTCTAGGAAGGCAGGTGTGGACTGGGGTTGGTGGAGGCTGAATTTCCTTTCCTGGCTAACTCTGGGATCAAATGGGAAGACTATGGAGAAGGGGACAATCTGTAGCATGGGGTTGTGAGGGGTAGGGTCTCGGGCTTGCCATCCGCAGCTGAGGCTGGCTCCACACTGCCCCAGGCTGGGCCCATGTGGTGTGTGCCCTCTACATACCCGAGGTGCAGTTTGCCAACGTGCTCACCATGGAGCCCATCGTGCTGCAGTACGTGCCTCATGATCGCTTCAACAAGGTCAGCAGCCCCTGCCATCCCCCACCAGTCCCCTTCCTGGCCAACCATCCTTGGGTCCCTCTAGCACTTTCTTCATCTAGTATAATTTGATTCTGTCCACCCAACACTTCCAGGGGACTCAGGAGGTAGGTAGTCATCCTTCTATTGACAGACACACACTCATGCTCTGGAACTCGAGGATAGACCTTCGAAAGTAATTCAAACATTAATTTTACTGGTACATTTTATTGAGTGCCTACTATGTGTCATGCCTGCCCAGTGGAACTCACATTCTCCTGTGGGCAGACTAAGTATCAATAAATAGGCAAATGGGGCGGTGCCTGTGGTTCAAGGATTAGAGTGCTGGACCCATATACCAGAGGTGGCGGGTTCAAACTCAGCCCCAGCCAAAAACTGCAAAAAAAAAAAAAAACAAAATAAAGAAATAGGCAAATAAATTAAACACAATTTGTGATAAGTGCTGTGAAGAAAATAAGGCACTGAAATAAAGAATACATGGTAGAGGGCTTACTTTAGATCCAGTACTCAGCTGAGCTCTGGAGCAGGAAAATGAGCTAGCCTTGAGGAGGGTGAGGTCCTGGGTTCTAGGCAGAAGAAAGCAGAGCAGAGGCCCAAACGTGGGAAAAAGCTCCCCAGTGAGCAAGAAAGATATAGTCCCTGGCCTTTTAAAGCTTACTATCCAAACCTGGCCCCAGCGAAAACTGCAAGAAAAAAAAAAAAACTTGGGTGGCTGCTGTGGCTCAAAGTGGTAGGGTGCCAGCCCCATATGCCAGAGGTGGTGGGTTCAAGCCCAGCCCCGGCCAAAAACTGCAAGAAAAAAAAAGAAAACTTACCATCCAAGGACTGTGCTGTCTAATACAGTAGCCGCTGGTCATATGTAGCTATGTAAATTAATTAAAATTAAATACAATTTAGAATCTAGTTCCTCAGGCACACTAGCCACATTTCAAGTGCCAATAGCTCATATGACTAGTGGCTGCTGTGTTAGTGTAGATTATAGAACATTCCATCATTGCAGAAAGTTCTATTGGGTAACATTGATCTGAGATTATGGGGAGAGGATGGAATAAAGGGGGGAGGACAAAGGATCCATCAGGTAGAGAAGGACAGGGGCTCCCTGGAGGAGGGGACAATTGCACTGTGTCCTTCAGACATGCTACATCTGCGAGGAGCAGGGCCGGGAAAGCAAGGCAGCCTCAGGAGCCTGCATGACCTGTAACCGCCATGGATGTCGACAGGCTTTCCATGTCACCTGGTGAGACCCTGCCCCGCCTCCCTGCCCACCAAGGTTTGTCATGGATGGCCACCAGTTGGGCTCATCCAACTGCTATCTCTCTGGTGTGGTGGCAATGCTTCCCTTGGATGGTCTTGGCTTCACCTCAGCAGGGGTCCAGAAGGGTAGGAGGAAGGTGGCTGGTCTGGTCTGTGGCCACCGCTGTCTCAGGCTGACCTCTCCCGGTTAGTGCCCAGATGGCAGGCCTGCTGTGTGAGGAAGAAGTGCTGGAGGTCGACAACGTCAAGTACTGTGGCTACTGCAAATACCACTTCAGCAAGATGGTGAGTCCTGGCTATCAGTGTACAAGCCAGTTAGTCATGGTTTAGAGGGCGTGGGCTCTTTGCCAGGCCAGTGCCTGGTGCTAGAAGGGCAGAGAGGGAAAGAACCCAGTCATTGGGGAATAAATTCAGGGGTATGAACCAGAGCTGAAGTAAGCAGCCCATCACAGAAGACAGAGTTCAGACCCTGCTTGTCAGAATCTATGAGGCTTCAAGGAAAAGCTAGCATTTAAGCTGAGTAGAGGTGAGAATAAACCAACAATTGTGTGGGAATCAATATTTACTATCCCCTACCCTCTGTGTGATCCTGCCACCAACCCTAAGAACTAGGAGTACAGTATTTTCCCCACTTTACAGATGAGTAAATTAAGGCTCACTGAGGATGTGAAACTTTATCTCGAAGCTGGTGAATGGGATTCAGTAGCCTGTTTTGAAAGCTCCTTAGGAGTCTGCCAAGAGAAAAAGGAGTCACCCCTCTCCCCAACCCAGCAGAAGCACTGGTGTGAAAACTGGCATGCAGGAATGGCAGGAGAACAGGGTGTTTGGTGGTTTGGTGGGGAAGATGCAGGAGGTGAGAGGAGAAAGCCTAAGCAGTGCCAGAGCTGGGCTTGCTTCTGCCCCAGGCTTCAGGGGCCTGTGGAGAGGCTGGAAAGTGCATTCTGCGTGATTTGCATATCCCAAAAGCTGTAGGTGTCCTACAGCTTAGACTCCCCCACTCCACCCCCTACAGGCCACAGGCTCCTAAGGCTTGTAAGCAGGAGAGTAACATGATCAGATTTGTTTTTTAGGAAGATTACCCTGGCAGCCTCTGTGAAGCTGGATTGGAAGGGCCAGGCTGGCAGCCTGAGAGACAGCTGCGAGATGGGGGGATGGAGGGGTGAGGTTGGATGCTTGAACCGTTCTAGGTGAACTTGCCTAAATGTGCCTGTGGCTGGGAAGCACAACTTTAGGTTACTGTATAAGATCCAGGTTCCAGTCATTGACTGGGTTGTTGGAGCTTGAACACCCAGGGGTTTGCTGAAAGGAAGGTGTGACTGGGCTTTCATAGAGTGAGCTTCCTGGTTTCTGCCTGTTGCCTGGTATAATGACCAATAGCTTCCCTCTTCATTTTCAAAGTGTCCTGGTTTGGATCGTAAATTATATCACCTTGATTTTAGAGTTCCATGACAACTTAAGAGAAGGTAGGGAGGTTGGTTTGGTTCACAGGAGGTGCCACGTAGACATTCAGATTTTATGGAGATGGCAGTGGCAGCACCAGGCTTATAAGACTGGGGATGGAATCCCCAGGGTGTCTACAAGGAGAAGGTGGGCCCCAGTGGATGAGAGGGGAGGCAGGAAAGAGACCAGTGTCCAATACTGGGGAGCCATTGAGCTAGACAAGGCCTGAAATTAGCCCTTGGATTTGGCAGTTGGGAGGTAGTTGGTGACCTTAGAGGGAGCAGCTACAAGCCTGGGGTGAGTGAAGCCATGAGACTGGGCCCAGGAGAGTGCCTGAGTAGTGAGAGGAGTGGAGGAGGAGGCATAAAAGTTGGGTTTCTATTGCTGTTGATACTCGCTTCAGGTAACCACTTCAGGTTAAAGGCAGCATATCCTTTGGGACAGGAGCAACCAGTGGAGGGGAAAAGCCAGGAACAAGGGAGAAGCAGGTGATGGCTGGAGCAGAGTGTCTGGAGGGGGTGCTGGGATGTGGAATGCAGGAGAGCATGGGCTCCCCCTGAGGGTCCCTTGCACATCCTATAGCCCAGAGAAAGAGGTAGGAGTGGGCCATAGTTCAGTCTGCCCAAGATAGGCCAAGAGATCACTATGGAAAGAGCAAAAATCTTGTGCCTTGCTGAGGCACAAGACATGTTCCTGCCTCTTCTGGGCCTCATTGTTGAATCTGTACATTGGATAAGCCAGATGAGTAAGTTTTAGGATTTTCAGACTAGAGAATGTCCTTCTACTGTGCAGGACATCGTGGAGGACATGAGTATTGAATGGTCAGGGCACATGGGACTGGCTCCCAGGATCATTTGACCTTCAGGAAGCTTTCCCTAAGCTAGTGAGAGGAGGATTTGGCAACTTCTTTCACTTCTCTTCCCTAGAAGACATCCCGGCACACCAGCGGGGGAGGAGGAGGAGGAAGCAGCAGCAGCAGTGGCACAGGGGGAGGTGGCAGTGGCTTCATCTCTGGCAGGAGAAGCCGGTCAACCTCACCATCCACCCAGCAGGAGAAGCACCCCACCCATCATGACAGGGGCCAGAAGAAGGTAGAACCCTTCTGCCCATCTCTCCTGCCCATACTCTCACACATATCCATCTCAAAAAGCCACCATGAGGTACCCCAAAAATCTTGGCACTGCCCCTTCCTTCCTTTGAGGTCAGGAGTGGCTAAGGAAGTGGAATGATGAAAATCCTGGAGGGGATCTGGGGGCCTGACTTCCCAGTGGCTTTCTGTGGATCCTCTGGGTCCTCTCTATGACATGACAGTGTCCCTAAACTCCAGACACATGGCCTTGCACTGCACACACCGTCCCACAATCTAGTTTGTACCTGCACATGCCTGTGTACCCTCCCGCCACACAACACATATGCCCTGCTCCCATCCCCCTGCACAGCTGTCCCAGGTGGACACCCTTGCAGGTGTGTGCTCACGTGTGTGGTGCTCTATGTCACTGGTGTAATAATGGGACAGGCTATTTTTAGTAAGCAATGAGCGTGGGGGGAGGAGCTGTTGGTTCAAGCTGAGGAACTTGCTGGAGCTACTTCTTCCAGCCATCCCTGCCCATGGGGACATGACACCACAGAGCCTTATCCTTGAGAGGGGTTAGTTCCCCACATCCACACTTCATGTTTGTCCTTGCCGAAACAGCCCCCAAAATATTATATGGTCACCTCTCCCTCCTAGAGTCGAAAGGACAAAGAACGCCTTAAACAGAAGCACAAGAAGCGGCCTGAGTCACCTCCCAGCATCCTCACCTCACCTGTGGTCCCTGCTGCTGACAAGGTATTACTATCACATTCAGGAGGGATGGGGTGCTGGTCTGCGATGGCAGTAGAAGGGAGGAGCAGTGTGGAGGTCAGGAGCCAGAGACCTGGGTGCCCTTCCCAAAGCTCGAGATTAGTGGGATGCCCTTTTGCTGCCTGGAGGGGCCTGTACTCTTCAATCCTGCCACTCACTCAGCCACTTGCTACCAAATATTGACGTATGCCTCAGTCTGTCCAGAAAGGGCCTCAGCACTGGTCTCTTGTCTGCAGAGAGTGAGGGTACAGCACTCAGGCCTGTTCTCCAAACTCCTAGGACTGAGGAACCTCCCCCCACCCCCAAAACCTGTCACTTAACCAAAATCCCATTCCATGCAAATTGGAGAGGCTGAAAGTTCTAACCAAGAGGATATAGAGGGCAGGCTCCTGTATAACACTCCAAACCCCTACTCTACCCTTCCCAGCAGGGGTGTGGCATGTTAGGGCTGTCTCCTGAAATGGGCAACATCTGGATGAGCCATGAGCAGACTCAGAGTCTCTAATCCAAGCCACAGCAACTCTACCTGCTTCTTTCTGTAACCTGCTGTCCACATAGAAGGAAAACCCTGGGGGCCTAGGGAAACTCTTTGCCATTCTTGCCTCTTCACTTCCATTCTGTCTTAGATGGTTGGCAGAGCTCTGGGCATCTGAGCAGGAGGCTCAGGTATCAGGTTTCCAGGGTGGTGTTGCTGTGGCAACTGCCCCAGTAACCCTCTCCCTGCTCTGCTTCCCAGAGTTCACCTGGAAAGCTTGTTATTCATGCCCTCTGACCTTCTAGGGACCTGCAGACAAGTAACAAGAAGGGCCAGAGATCTGAGAGGTACCCCAGTAACTGGGTGTCCTTTGGACATGCCAGAGAATTTTGCCCATCTCCCTCCACCCACCCCAGCATTTCAGCTACCCTTCCCCCCAGTCCCTCTCTTCCCCTACTCTCAGAACCACATCTGGCTCCCTTCAGAACTCCAGCTGTTGAAAAGAACAAAGAGGAAGACAGAGATGAGGGCTCCGCCCCAGAGGGGCAGTGCAAGGGTGGCTCTCATTTCCCCCATCCATTCTCCCTCCAGCATTTGTTTGTTCAACTCAGCACAATTTACTGAATACCTGTTCCCTACCAGGAGGAAAAGTGCTGTCTCTGGCAGTAACATGAAGCACGAACTCACTTACCACATGCAGGCTTCCCCCTAGAATCAGGGGATGGAAAGGGTGTGTAGGAATTAGTTCATTTAGTGCTCCAAATAATCCAATGAAATAGGTATTTTATTAACCCATAGAGTAAACAAAGAAGCCGAGGCACAAAGAGGTTAAGTAACTTGCCTGAAAGCACATAGCTAGTAAGTGGTAGAGTGGAGATTTGAACACAGACAGTCTGGTTTGAAGGCCACATAGCCCCTGGCACTGTGGAACATTAATCGCAGCTTCTGCTGTCAGAGTTATCATCATTATTGACCCCATACCATGTATCTGGCATTATGTTCCTTAAAACTCTCCAGATATGCATAATTCACCCCGCAAGGACAGTGAAACTCAGTGAAGTTGAGAGGCTGCACAACATAACATGGTGGTGAAGGGCACCAGCCCATGCTCCTTCAGCTACCACCATGCTGCCCTTAGAGGGCTTCAGACAAAGGGACAGTATGTTTCAATGCAGAGCACCAACTGTTGACGGGCAGATGAGTTAACATGGTGCTCTGGAAATAAGAGGACAGAGTGTCTTGTTCCACTCCATGCATCTAGGGAAGCTTCATGGAAGAGGGACTTCCCAGCTGGATTTTCAAGGATGAGAAGTGTCCCAGGAAGAGTAAGGATAGGTTCTAACTGCATGCACGCTTAGTTGATCTAGGAAGAGTACCGAGTGGTCAGTGAGTGGGCTGGGAGCCGGGTGGCTGCAGCTTGCAGGAGCAGGGAAGGTTGGGGGCCCCTGGAGGGCCAAGGTAGGGACAGAGAAGCCCATTCCTCTGTGGTTGCCCTCCACTGCCCACGTGACTTCCCACCTCCAGCTCTGAGGCCTCTCAAGTATGTAAATGGATGAATGACCAGATGAGTAAAGCAATAGAAATTCTGGGACTGTTTTTCTCTCTCCCTCACCCTTCCTTGTTCCTGCCTGAGTCAAAGAACAGACACCTTCTTGGGTTGAGTGCACTCCCCTCTGCCTTACATGTAGAAATCCCTCAGCTGCCTCCCTGTCTCCCTGGTCTAGGAGGAATCCCCACTCTCTCTCTCTCCCTGAAGCTCACTCCAGGCTCTTCCTATGCCCTCCTCCACTCCCAAGTCAGGGTGAGCCCAGGCCCAGACACCTGATGTTGAGCCTTCCTCTCTCCTCTCTTCCCTCAGGTCTCCTCCTCGGCTTCTTCTTCCTCCCACCATGAGGCCAGCACGCAAGAGACCTCTGAGAGCAGCAGAGACTCAAAGGGGAAAAAGTCTTCCAGCCATAGCCTGAGTCATAAGGGGAAGAAACTGAGCAGTGGGAAGGGTGTGAGCAGTTTTACCTCCACCTCTTCCTCCTCATCCTCCTCCTCATCCTCCTCCTCTGGGGGGCCCTTCCAGCCTATAGGTGAATGTTGGCATCCGGAAGAGACTGGGAGCAGGGATAGACTTTTGTCCTGAGCTTTGCTATAAGGGCCTTTGTATCTCATTTACTTTTAAGTGGGTTCAGGAGAAAGGGAATTCCCCACCAAGTGACTCCTCCCCAAGCCCTCCCCTTAACCCTTCCTTCTTGAGTCAACCAATCCTATAACAATACTCATTGTCCCCTACACTTGTGCTTCAAGTTGCCAATTTTAAAGCTTCCACATTACTGTTATCTCCTATATAATCTGTACAGTCCTGCAGTGAGGTCAGTACAGTGGGAGTTACTCTATTCCCATTTTATGGCAAGTGGGGAAGCTGGAGGGGTGAAATACTCATCCCAGGACACAGAGACAGTGGCAGAGCTGAGACAGGAAAGCAGAGTGTTCTTTCCCCAGTGCACGTGGGAATGGGAGAGGAGTTAGGGGATCTGGGATAAAGCTGTAATTCTGTTCTCTTCTGTGCACAGTCTCATCCCTGCAGAACTCCCCTGACTTTTCTGCATTCCCCAAGCTGGAGCAGCCAGAGGAGGACAAGTACTCCAAGCCTTCAGCCCCGACCCCTTCAGCCCCTTCCTCTCCCTCAGCCCCTGAGCCCCCCAAGGCTGACCTTTTTGAGCAGAAGGTGGTCTTCTCTGGCTTTGGGCCCATCATGCGCTTTTCCACTACCACGTCCAGCTCGGGCCGGGCCCGGGCCCCCTCCCCTGGGGACTATAAGTCTCCCCACATCACAGGATCTGGGACCTCAGCTAGCACACACAAGCGGATGCCCTCACTAAGCGCCACCCCTGCACCTGCCGATGAGACCCCTGAAACGAGCCTGAAGGAGAAGAAGCACAAAGCCAGCAAAAGGAGCCGACATGGGCCAGGCCGTCCCAAGGGCAGCCGGAACAAGGAAGGCACTGGGGGCTCGGCTGCCCCCTCCCTGCCCAGTGCACAGCTGGCTGGCTTTACTGCTACTGCTGCCTCACCCTTCTCTGGTGGTTCCCTGGTCAGCTCTGGCCTGGGTGGTCTGGCCTCCCGCACCTTTGGACCTTCTGGGAGCTTACCTAGCCTGAGCCTAGAGTCCCCCCTGCTGGGAGCAGGTTTGTGACCCCCTCAGTATGGAGGGCATTTTGGGGCCCAGCCAGTCTAGTGAGGGGACAGGCACATACATGTAGTTAGAAGGAAATGTGATAGAAACTCCCTGAAAGGACAGAGGTAAAGGATGGAGGTGACATTTACCTCCAAGACACATCCCTGTAGCAGCCTTCTAGATGGCTGTAGGGGGAAAGATTGGGGTAGATTGCCAGCAGGACTTACTAAGTTTTGAGAAGGGGATTAGAAAAGCTAGGAATTCAGGCAGTGCCCATAGCTCAGTGGGTAGGGCACTGGCCACATACACCAGGGGCTGGCAGGTTCAAACCCGGCCTGGGCCAGCTAAAACAATAATGACAACTGCAAAAAATAGCTGGACATTGTGGCAGACGCCTGTAGTCCCAGCTAGTTGGGAGGCTGAGCCCAGTAGTTTTAGGTTGCTGTGAGCTATGCGGCCACAGAATTCTACCCAAGGCGACAGTTTGAGACTCTATCTCAAAAAAAAAAAAAAAAAAGCTAGGAATTCCCCAGCCCTCAACAGAGCAGTTAGATAAGCAGGCACATCAAGCAAATGTCACCCAGGCAAAAAGCAAATCCTTGCAGTGAAAGGATAAGACTGGTATGTTTAGCTAGATCCCTGGGTATATACTCCCTGGGGAGGGGCTGTCCCAGCTGCCTGACTGAGAAGGAGTCTGGGGTGGAAGGTGACTGAGCTTCCCTGTGTGTCCTTGTGCCTGTAGGCATCTACACCAGTAATAAGGACCCCATCTCCCATGGTGGTGGGATGCTGCGGGCTGTCTGCAGTACCCCCCTCTCCTCCAGCCTGTTGGGACCCCCAGGGACCTCAGCCCTACCCCGACTAAGTCGCTCCCCATTCACCAGCACCCTCACCTCCTCCTCTGCTTCTATCTCCACCACTCAGGTGAGACTTTGCATCTGGGCTCCTCCTTCCCTGGGTAGGTTGGGGACAGACTTTGGAGAACCCCAGTTCTGCCTGTGAATTGGAGAGATTGGACTCAATTGCCACCAGAACACCCCAACCCGGTCTTCTCTCCTCCCCAGCATGCCTAGTGCCCCACACCTCAGTCACACAGTTGTGCCCTAGATCCAAGAATAACCACCAGGCTGCATTCTACCTCCCTTCCCTCAGGTGTTTTCTCTGGCTGGCTCTACCTTTAGCCTCCCTTCTACTCACATCTTTGGAACCCCTATGGGTGCCGTTAACCCCCTCCTCACCCAAGCTGAGAGCAGCCACACAGGTATGTGAGTCTCTTGACCCTGTTCAAAGGCCTGAGTGACACCTATCATTTGCATGTGACCTCAGAAAGGATGGGAGGGCTTTCTGGCTGCCCTCTCCCTCTGGCCATTGGCATGGAATGGGGTGGGAAATTTATACACAACAAACCAGGGTACACACTTTCAAGTTAACGCTGTCAGTGGGTAGGCAGGGCAGAATTACTGCTATATCTCACAGAAGAAAAAAAGCAGAGGAGGCCAGGTGCGGTGGCTCATGCCTGTAATCCCAGCACTTTGGGAGGCGGAGGTGGGCGGATCACCTGAGCTCATGAGTTTGAGACCAGCCTGAGCTAGAGCAAGACCCCATTTCTAAAAATAGCTGGGCGTTGTGACGGGCGCTTGTAGTCTCTGCTACTTGAGAGGCTGAGGCAAGAGAATCGCTTGAGCCCAAGAGTTAGAGGTTTCTGTGAACTATGACGTCGGGGCACTCTACCGGGGCTGACAAAATGAGATTCTGTCTCAAAAAAAAAAAAAATGGCAGAGGGATAAATGACTTGTTGAGGGCGGTTGAGGTAGGGAATGGCAGAGCCAGATCTCAGATTCTGGTCTCCTTCCTTACTCCTGGCTGCCTCTTTTTGTGTCCTCGGTGTTTGAGATCAACAGTTGGGAAGACCAGTTGAGCAATCTGCTCTCCAGGTATTTAGGAGTTAAGGGGGCGTGCCATAAACTCCCCGCCCACTCCCTGGAGAGTCGACCCAGCCCCAGAGAGCTGATTGGTGCATACGCACCAGCGGTCCGGTAGGGGGTGGGGCTTACTGCCTTGCGAGTAAAAGTTAACCTTAAAGGAGCCAAAATAACAATTGTAGGTAAAAGACCCAGCAGGTAGGGTGACTACATTTTCTTAACTGAAGTTGGGATTCTGTGGCCCAACAAAGGGTTTTGCCTTTTACCTTTTATATGAATATAAAAATTCCCCAGGAGTTTGAGATTGCTGTGAGTTATGCGGACCCCATAGCATTAGAGCCTGAGCAACAGAGTGGGAGTGTCTCAAAAAAAATAATAAAATAGGGCGGCGCCTGTGGCTCAGCGGGTAGGGCGCTGGCCCCATATGCCGAGGGTGGTGGGTTCAAACCCTGCCCGGGCCAAACTGCAACCAAAAGATAGCCGGGCGTTGTGGCGGGCGCCTGTGGTCCCAGCTACTTGGGAGGCTGAGGCAGGAGAATCGCCTAAGCCCAGGAGTTGGAGGTTGCTGTGAGCTGTGTGAGGCCACGGCACTCTACCGAGGGCAATGGGGTGGGACTCTGTCTCTACAAAAAAAAAAGAAAATAAAAAATAATAATAATAATAAAATAAAAAGTCATGCAAAGATAATTATGATAATAGCTACAGTTATTAAGGGCTTTCTGCATACCAGCTTAAACCCTTAAGCTAAACACATTTATTATCTTCTGTTAATCCTAATAATGGTCACTTCAGAGAGGCTAGTTACAAATCCAAGGTCACACAGCAAGTTAATGTCAGGTTCAGGTTCAGTCCAGATATGTCTTGACCTCAAATTTCTATAACTCTGAAGCTATTGGGGAAAGAAATTGGGAGGTGGAGCTGAAGGTGGCCAAATAGTGAGAGCCTTTCTGTCCAGAGAAAAGGAAAGAGAGCAGATGCCAAGGCTTTGCCTCCCATGGGGCAGAGTTTCCAAGCCAGAGCCCTAACGCCTTGGCATCGAACTGCCAGGCTGGGTTAGGAGGGTCCTGGGGGAGGGAATCTGCAATGAGGTTCCAGATCCTTTACTCTCCCCCTCACTAATAGCTGCTTTATCTTCTCCTTTCAAGAGCCAGACCTGGAGGACTGCAGCTTCAGATGTCGGGGGACCTCCCCCCAGGAGAGTCTGTCTTCCATGTGAGGGAGGAAGCGGTGGCTTGGGGAAGGGCTGGGAGCCGGGCAGGAGGGACACTCAAGGGAGGACAGAGAAGAGACTGGAACTCCTGAGTAGGGAGGAGGGGGGAATCCTGGAGTGGTCAGGTCAGCCTGCAGTCTGGTTTTCCCTCTGACTGCAGGTCCCCCATCAGCAGTCTCCCGGCACTCTTCGACCAGACAGCCACTGCACCCTGTGGAGGCGTCCAATTAGACTCTTCTGCCCAAGGGACAACTAACATGGAGCAGCTGCTGGAGAAGCAGGGCGATGGGGAAGCCGGTGTCAACAGTGAGGAGGGGTGGTGCGGGGGCAGGGAGACCTGCCCCAGGGCCCCCTTTCTCCCCGTGGTCCCCTTACGTCTTTGAAGTTCCTCCAACAGGCACCGCCTCAGCCTTGATTCCTGCTGACCCCTAGCCTCACCTTTAATTAACGCTTGCTAGGCCTTCCTCTTGGTCCCACCCCTCAGCACCCCACCCCCATTTTGGCCCTCTTGGCCTCCTGGTCCAGACCTAACAAACCCCAAAGTCTTACTTCCACATACCTTTTTTCCAATCTCATGGTTTCGCCACCCGAACCGCAGTCCCTACCCGTGGCCTCACACGTCTGGCTCCCAGGTCCCACATCACCCCTCCGAGCTTACCTGTGCCCGTCATTATTAGGCTGGCGCCTTTTTTCGAGGTCTGAGTGGGCTTTCCCTCCCAGACCCCGCCCCCTCCTCTGGCCCCGCCCCACCTAGCGCTCACTTCTCAGGCGCCTTGGCTCTCTCTGCAGTTGTGGAGATGTTGAAGGCGCTGCATGCGCTGCAGAAGGAAAACCAGCGGCTGCAAGAGCAGATCCTGAGCCTGACCGCTAAGAAGGAACGGCTGCAGATTCTCAACGTGCAACTCTCTGTGCCCTTCCCCGCCCTGCCTGCCGCCTTGCCTGCTGCCAATGGCCCGGTCCCTGGGCCCTATGGCCTGCCTCCCCAAGGTGAGGGGATCCTTCTCAGCCCGGGAATAGTCCATGCTGGCAGTTCGAACTGGCCTTGACTGAACCCCCTGACCTCCCTCCTTCAGCCGGCAGCAGCGACTCCTTGAGCACCAGCAAGAGCCCTCCAGGAAAGAGCAGTCTAGGCCTGGACAATTCGCTGTCCACGTCTTCCGAGGTGGGTGCTGGGAGGAGTGGAGGCAGGGAGGAGGGAGGAGAGGGAGAGTAGGTCGCCAGGTCCCATCTTTACCCTACAACTGGCTGAGCGATTGTTTGACTGATTCATTGGTTCATCCCTCAATCAAGTAATATTTATGAGGTGCCTACTTAGTGCCAGGCACTGGCTAAGCAATCAGAGGCCAGCGTAATCCTGCTCCTGAAGATAGGCTAAATCCAAGAAAACCATAAATAATTACAAACTGTGAGAAGTGCTAGGTGGAAGTAAGTTTAGGACTATGAGAGAATGGAGGAGGGGACTTTCCTGTGGATACAAAGTGGTCAAGGAAGGTCTTCTTGAGAGTATTTGGGAAGGGTTTATTATAGCACCTCACACAAAATAATACCTGTGTGATTGGTGGTGGTTAGAATAGCATTTGCTATTGTTGTGTTGTGGTTATTTTGGGAATTCAGCAAACTGGGTTCTTATTTTCTTTTTGCCATTTATTAACTGTGTGACTTGGACAGTAATAATCATAACAATAACTAGCATTAATTGTATAGTTGCCCTTTGTTATGCCCTGTGCTAAGATTTTAAAGGGTTGATTTAGTTTTTCTGATAACCTAAAGAATAGGTACTACTGTTACTCCCAGATTATGACTGAGTAAACTAAGAAGGGAGGTTGAACCCAGCTAATACCACTCGAGCCACTGGATTGTGGAGATAGTATTTTAACCTGAGCCTTTCACTCCAGCTATAGTGCTCTTGCCTACAGTTACTTAACCTTTCTGAGAATCAGAGGCTTTGCCCATAAAATGGGAATAACAAGATAGCACAGGCTGAGAACTAAACCCTGCATCTGCTTCACCAGATGGTCGCTATTATCATCATCATTGTTCGTTATTAAATAAGGATGATGAGGGATGCTGGGGCCCCAGGAAGGGGTCAGGAAACGCGATCTCTGAAGCCCATTTGGATCTTAGCCTTCATCCCTGGGCCTTGCTTCTTCTTCCAGGATGCCTGGGGGTGAGGTGGGGATGACTGTGCTCTGTGAGAATGCTGGTGGGTGTTGGGCCAGGGGACAGAAATGTCCTGCTGACCCCTCCTCTCCCCCTCCCCAGGACCCACACTCAGGCTGCCCCAGCCGCAGCAGCTCGTCGCTATCCTTCCACAGCACGCCCCCACCGCTGCCCCTGCTCCAGCAGAGCCCTGCCACTCTTCCCTTGGCCCTGCCTGGGGGCCCTGCCCCGCTCCCACCCCAGCCGCAAAATGGGTTGGGCCGGGCACCGGGGGCTGCAGGGCTGGGGGCCATGCCCATGGCTGAGGGGCTGTTGGGGGGGTTGGCAAGCAGTGGGGGCCTGCCCCTCAATGGGCTCCTGGGGGGGTTGAATGGGGCCGCTGCCTCCAACCCTGCGGGCTTGAGCCAGGCTGGTGGGGCCCCCACGCTGCAGCTACCTGGTTGTCTCAACAGGTGAGGGAGAGTTCAGCCCTGGGGAAGGGAACAGGGAGGATGGCTTCGGGAGGGGCTCCCCTCACAAACATCCATACTCCCCCAAAAGGAAAATGTCCTCCCCTCTCACAGGGTGTATAATCCTAGTCATCTGCTGACTAGACTATTAGCCATGAATGTCTAGGTGATAGCTAGATTTCCCCTCTGGGGAAAGTTCTCCCATCTCTCTCTTATCCCTCCTGCTGCACCCTCTGAGCTCAGGGTTCTGAGATCACACATCTCTGCTTCTCCTCACCTGGGCTCAGGGAATCTGTGGGCTTGTGGGAGTGGGAGAAGGATGTTTCCTTAGCCATTCCCCATGGTCTGTGTGTTGTTCCCCACCTCAGCCTAACCGAGCAGCAGAGACACCTCCTTCAGCAGCAAGAGCAGCAGCTCCAGCAACTGCAGCAGCTCCTCGCTTCTCCACAGCTGACCCCGGTAATGCCCTCCCTTCCCTGGCTGCCTCAGGTGCACCTTGCTCTTCCGGTTCACCAGCTCTGCCTGGAAGGGCTGATCTCAGAGGACCTGGGCTGGCCCAGGGAGAGCAGGAGCAGAAAGGAAGGAGGGAAGCTCCAGGCTGGACTGAGACTGAGTCTGTGGGACTGGGACTGGCCCCCATGGAACATCGTGCAGGCTAAGGGGATAAAGATTGTTCTTAGGATAGGGCTGTGATAGTGGCCCTCACGAGTGAGAGGACCCAGGGAACAAGTCCTCTGTTAACTGAGTATTTTAATCCCCAAAGATCTTCTAGGGTAACTCTTAGGTCTGTGTGGAGAGGTGGTTGAGCAGATGACACCCCCTCAACCAGAGCACCTTCTTTTGGGTCTGACTTAGACGTTGGGTTCTGCTTTGATTGCCTTTGGAGAAAAGGAATTTTGCCTTTTAATGTTGAGGGTCTTTGAACCTATTCTGGTTTGGGGGACTACCCAATCTACCAATGAAAAAGAAAAATAGGAAAAAGAAACATTAGAAAGACAAGAAACCAATTCAACTGGTTACCTATAGAGGCCAGATGGGAATAAGCATAGGAGCAAGAGCCAAGCAAGGTGGCTCATGTTTGTAATCCCAGCATTGTAGAAGGCCAAGGCGGGAGGATCCCTTGCGCTCAGGAGTTTGAGACCAGCCTGAGCAAAAAGGAGACACCGTCTCTACTAAAAGCAGAAAAATTAGCTGGGTGTTGTGGCGCGTACCTGTACTCCCAGCTTACTCAGGAGGCTGAGGCAAGAGGATTGTGAGCTAATATGATGCCAAGCACTTTACCCAGGTGGACAGAGTGAGATTCTGGCTCCAAAAAGAAAAAAAGAGTAGGAACAAGTTTTCTTAAGGTTTAAAGTTTGATATATTATTTTGGTTTTTAGGATACTGACAATGTTTAGCCTATTCAAAGCAAAATAATTTTTTTTTTTTGAGACAGAGTCTTACTCTGTCACCCTAACTAGAGTGCTGTGGCATTATAGCTCACAGCAACCTTAAGTTCTTGAGCTCAAGTGATCCTCTTGCCTCAACTTTTCTATTTTTAGTAGGGACAGAGTCTTGCTATTGCTCAGGGTGGTCTTGAACTCCTGAGCTCAAGTGATCCACCTGCCTCAGTTTCCCAGAATACTAGGATTACAGTTGTGAGCCACTGCACCTGCCCCCAAAATGAATGATGTTAAATGATTTAAAAAAAAAAAAAACAAGAAAGGAAATTGAAAACTATTGACCTAGTTTAGTGTTTTTCAACTTGGGTTGATGTCACTCTTTGGGGCATTTGTAGTTGTCTTAGCAACTGAGGAACTGATCAAGTGGGCAGAGAGGGGATGTTAAATATCCCACACCTGGCCGGCCACGCTCCAGCTGACACACACTGATGGAATGTGGCCATTTTCTTGTCTGTATGAGCAAACTGAGGCCCGGAGTGGAAGGTGAGAGACAGAACCTTGACTGTCTCACAGGTCTCCTGCCTCGTGGTTCCTTGTGCTGGGATGGGACCCAGGTCAAGCAGGGGAGGCAGACAGTGGGGAAGAAACGTTGGGGACCAGTGGCCAATGAGCAGTCTGGCCCCCTTGCAGGAACACCAGACTGTGGTCTACCAGATGATCCAGCAGATCCAACAGAAGCGGGAGCTGCAGCGCCTACAGATGGCCGGGGGCTCCCAGCTGCCTATGGCCAGTCTGCTGGCAGGAAGCTCCACCCCGCTGCTGTCTGCGGGCACCCCTGGCCTGCTGCCCACAGCATCTGCCCCACCCCTGCTGCCTGCTGGAGCCCTAGTGGCTCCCTCACTTGGCAACAACACAAGTCTCATGGCTGCAGCAGCTGCGGCTGCAGCAGTAGCAGCAGCAGGCGGACCTCCAGTCCTCACTGCCCAGACCAACCCTTTCCTCAGCCTGTCAGGGGCCGATGGCAGTGGCAGTGGCCCCAAAGGAGGGGTGAGTAAGGGGTCTGAGGCCTTCCTATCTCTCTTCTGAGGGATGGGCAGAGATCGACTGTCAGAGGTATATCTTCAGATGCATGAGCAGGGGAAGGAAGTAAGCCCTAGGTCGGCAAAATGCGGGGCCCAAGCCCCCAGGGCCTCTGCTTGTCTATGGGTGCCCTCCTGCAGGGCTAAGAAAGATCCAGTCTGAACATAGGCTAATAAGTAAAGGACCAATTAGAAACAGCCTTCAAAAAAAAAAACATGCAAACTAGAAAATAAGCCTTCTGGGAAGACCCATTAGAAAAGGCCATTTCCTTTGTGAGCAGACCAGTCAGGAAAAGATGACTCTCTGGGTGATCAGTGTGAAAAAGGCCTTGGCTGGCTCACGGCCACTCAGCTGGGTTCCCTTTGGCAGGGCAGTATCCCCACCCCCACACATTGACCCTGGTGTGCACCACCAGCACCCAGGCTGGAGGCTTCAGCCAGTCCCCCTCAGCCTACCTCATTATTCTTGGCCCAGGAAGCTGTTCTCAAGTAGATGTTAGGGCCAGACACCTCTAAACCTCTCACCTCATTCAAACCGCCAGCCTCCCTTCCTCTCTTTGCAGTCTGCTGACAAAGGAACTTCAGCCAACCAGGAAAAAGGTTAAATCTACCCACACCCCTGCTGACCCCCCAGTGGAGGGGGTAGATCCTGGCCTGAGAGGTTCTGGCCTGGACCAGATACCTGCGCCCAGAGCCTGTGTGGAGGTCCAGGGAGTGTACAGAGCTCCTGGTGCCAGTGATGAGGACTGAGACTGAGAGAAGAGCCCCTTCCATCTGGGCTCCTTCCCTCTGTGCACCTGCCCCTCTGTGGGGAGCTCATAGGAAGGACAGGCTCTGAGCCCACCTAGGCGCGCCCACCCTCATAAAATGTTTTGGGGTCCCCCAGAAAGCATAAGTAGGGCGCTGGTTGAACCTGTCACATAATATGGATCAGCACTTGAATGGGAAGAAGTAAAGGGACAGGCCCTGGGCCTGCATGGAAATCTTGTATGGAAAAAGGGCTGGCCCGACTTTACCTGTGGTTCCTTCCCAATTTGGGCAGATGGCAGAAGGGATCCCATGGACTGTTTCTCACCATCCTTCCCCAACAAGGGTCACAAGCTGAGCTTGTAAAAGCCCACAGGCGGAGGTGGCTGAGGAAGGGGCAGGATAGCATCATACTCAGTCCCAGCCTCCCTGTCTTAGGGCCCCAGTGATGGGGAGGGGAGGAGAGGGCTGGTGGGGGAGGCCTCAGCCTTCCTTGGTACCCTGCGCCCTGTTTGCACTATTGGATTAGGAGTGCCGAGGGTGGGAAGATGGAGCTGCCCAACTCAGAGTGTGAGTGATGGCGTGCATGTGTGTATGTGTGTGTGTGTGTGTCTGTCTGTCTGTCTGCCTGCCTGCCTGCCTGTCTCTCTCCCCTGGACCTGGGTCAGCCACAGGCAGGGATAGGAGCAATGGTCAGATGATGCAGCACCACAGGGGGGAGCTTCCAGCTCTCATTTGCACCCTCACCACCTCACCAACTTTGGTCCCTTTCTAGGGCACTAATGGTTAACAAAAACCAGAACAGTACTCCAATACTGGAGAGTAACAGGGCTGGGGGCTTTGAATCAGGGTAAAATCCTGCCTTCTTTCCCCCAGGTCTCACATGATCTCAGGGCCCCCTTAGGGCCCCCCATCTCTATTTATAATTTGGTCCTTCCCTGGCACAAGGGGAGCCCCAGGACTGGGGGGAGGGGGCAAAGGGGGGTAAAGTGCCACTTGTTTTAGCAAAATTCTCCCTCCCAAGAATTAGCCAGCCTGCCTCCAGCACCCCACCACCAACCAGGGGAGCTGCTTAAGCTGACCTATCAACTATCCCCTCACCCACCAGCTATTTCCCTAGGGTGTAGTGGGTAATTCTCATCCTAAAAGAACCCCCACCTGCCCAGGGCCTTCAAGGCAGAGACCAAGTGGGGTGGCCAGGAGAGCGGCCAGGCCAGGCCTATGTTCCCATTCAGTTGCACTGGGTCGGAGTGGAGGGTGGGCGTTCCTGCTTTCCTGATGCTCCTGTCTTGTCAGTCTCTTTGCATGTGTGGTTTTTTTTGTGTGTGTGCGTTTCTGTTTGGGTTTTTGTTGTTGGGGTTTATTTTTTTGTTTGTTTGATTTTTTTTTTTAAATAAAGAAAGAAGATGTGTATATTTTTGGCAACGACAGAAATGTAGTGCAGATATATTTTTGCCTGTGCTGCTCAGCTGTTTTTTTTTTTTCTGATACTGAAAATAATATTAATATTCCTGTTGATAAGACTTTGTAAGATGTTAGGGAGCTGATAATGGAAGGGGTGGGTGGGAGTCTTTCAGAGGCAATTTCTTAGGCACTTGCAAGGGCTTGGGGGAGGGGGAGGCAGTTGTGATGACCCCAGAAATACTCACTTTTTATTAATGCTAAGTATCAGTTAGAAAGAAATGATAGAATTCAACATTGTATCCATCTTAATCTATTAAGCTCTGTTACTCCCTGCCCCCAAACCACTGAAAAGAAAAAATAACCTTCAGAGATTCTTAGAAGAGTTGCTCATTCACACCCCACCCTTGCCCAATGCTGGCCTACTTACAGCTGAGGTTACTTCTGTTCTGGATAGTAAGGGAAGTAAATCCACCTCAAGGCTGCTGCGTGGAAGAGAGTGGTCCTAAAGATTTAGTGCACTGGAACCAGGACCCCCAGCTCATCTGCCCTTTCCCAACCCAAAGTCTGGGGTTCTCTCCAAGAGTCTGTGGTCTCTATCTTTCCCAAGCCTTTTGCATTCCCCCTACTGGGATGCTGTGGCAGATTGCCGGGTTAGATTTGAAGAAGGAGCCCAGGCTGGGCATGAATTGGTGCCCCCCACCTATGGCTCTTAGGAGAGGTAGAGGCATTTCCTTCTGAGGAAGCTCAATAATAGAAAAGATCTGGGAGATCTTTGGGAGGAAGCAGGATGCCAATGCCAAGGGTGGCTGTAATGACCTCACCCTCTCCCAGCCTCACCCCCTGCTTTGACAATGAATTTGGATTAAGGGGTGGGAAGGGACACAGATTTTTAGATCTCTAGGGGAGGGGAAGGATGTGGTTTGCAGAGCGGAAGCCGGTTGGAAGATGCATAAGAGTGGAGCTCTGTGTAACAGGAGGGTGGGTGGGTGTGCATGCAGAGCCACTGTCTGCCGTGGGGTGTCACAACTGGTGCAGTGTCAGAGGTAGAAAGGACCTGTCTTTCCAAGCCTAGCAGGGGCAGGGTTTCAGCAGAGCCAGGACTAGCCTCAGGACCAGGGCCTCCTGATCTTTGGCTCCCCTGCCCCACTGCATGGCCGCCACATGGTTTGCTGTCTGTCCCTGTGTGTGTGACGTGTGAATGCAGGTTTGTGCTTGGGTGGGAGAGTGTCTACATAGCACTGACAGTCTTAGCTGAAAGCTGAGGGATTCTCTCCATAGACAACTATACATGAAGGGTCCTTTTGTTTTTCCTGCTTGTGGGTCAGGCTCCTGGGTCTACTGCTGCCTCCTGATGTCCTGTCCTTGAGGCTGATGAGGGGACCTCTGCCCATTTGGTACTGAGTTTTAGGGAAGTGCTCACCTCAGACTCTTAGGAAGGGGAATGTGGGGAGCCCATGCCCAGGGCCAGTTTTGAGAAAGGGTAACCTCCACACTTCTCTATCCCACACTGGAAATGAGAATAGGTTTTCAAAGGCATAGGCTTCCCCTGCCAGCTTCCAGCATCTTCCTTGGTTTCCGATGGATCAGTGTCAGGGTAGGCAGCTTGCTCCTAGTTCTCCTTTACCCCAGTTTATTCCCAAGGAAGAGGTACCTAAAGGGACTGAGGTGTCTTCATCTGGGAACCTAGAGGAAGGTGGGGAAGTAGCCTTGGTGCCCTCCTGCCATATCAATCCTGATTAAAAGTGTGTCTAAGCTCCTGACCACTTTGTCTTGATCTACTGAAAACTTGGGGACTGACAGATACTCTCTTTCCCCGTTCACTTTCTCAATGTGGGACTTGGGTGGTGGGATTGGAGACCCAAGCCCTGGCTCCCACCCACCCACCCTTCCATCCCAGCCTGTTTCCATGTAGCAGACCTTCCTAGGGAGCGGGAGGGGAAGCCACAGATTGCAAACCCAGGGGTTCCTTTTTCATTCTTTCTAAAACCTCCTTTATATCCTCAGCCCAAAAGGCAATGCCCCTTGCCACCTCCAAGCCTGGAATTGTGCATAACCCGGATCTTGTATCTTTGTATACGGATGTTATTTGTACGAAGGGCAGTTCGTAAACAGCACTTGTTCTTTTAATAAAAGAATGTTTTGCAAAAAAATTTCAAAAAGCCCCTGTTTGGTCTGGCTTTATTGAAAGGAAATGGAGGTGGGTGCCTACGACTGGAGTTTGCGGGAAGGCTGGGAGCGGGTATGGTTGACGACGCTCGGGTCAGCACTCAGAGCAGCGGTTCACACTGCTGGGCACACCACATCCCCGGGGGCGTGTGCAAAGCGCAGGTAGCCATGCCGCACCCCATCCTCGCCCCGGGACGCAGGCTGTGAAGCCCTTCCCTGGGTGATGAGATGCGCCTCCACTGAGCTTCTAGAGGCCCGGCCTTAGACTCTCCGGGGAAAACCGGTTCCTAGGAGGGTTCAGTGCCGGTGTTCCGCGCCGGACCTTCCACAAACGGGCCCGTCCCAAAGTGAGTCGGAGGAGGGGCGCCAGAAGCAGCCCGCGCCACGCCGCGGGGACCCGAGAAGGCTGCGGGGCAGGCACTGCGGCTCGGCTTCCGGACCCCGCAGGCCCCGGCCCCCGCCCGCGCGGAGCCCCGCGGCGTCTTCCGGGCCGAGGCGTGGTCAGGCGGGCCGAGAGGCGGAGGGAGCGGGAAGGTGACCGCGGCGGGAGGAGCCAGCGGGAGCGCGTTCGGTGGGCCATGCGCGGCGTGGGGGCGATGCTGTGGCTGTTGGCGCGCGGCACCTGGGTGAGCACCCCCAGCCCAGCCCAGGCCTCCTCCCCTCCTGGCTCAGGGACCTGCCTTTCCAAGCCCCGCCCATCCCAGGCCCAGCGTCCCCAAGCCTGCGAGCGGCCGCTGGCTTCGCAGCCCTCCACTACGCAACCTGTCCCTGAGCGCCTGCTGGTGCTAAGATCACCCCAGCAAGACTTCTCTTGTGAACCCTTTTTCTGACCCTCATTTCTCCCATGTCCCATTAGCCCTTGTCAGCTCTTCCCTCCTTGATAGCCTCCCGCGGCTTCCCCTTTCCAGTGATTTTATTTTTCTATTTACAAACCACTGTCTTGTGATGCCTGTGTGCCTTGCAGAACCTGAACCAGAAGCAGCACATCTCCTCCTGGCTAGTAAGTACCTCCAGCCTCCCCGCCTCCTCACACAAGACCCCTAGGCCCAAAGACCTTAAAGTCAGAGACCAGGGAATGGAAGCAGGAAGAATACAGCCCTATTCATCAGATTCCTGGCTCCCTACGCCTTGCCTCTGTGACCCTGATGGCTCTAAAGAAGGTGGAGTGGAGCAGAGGGCACTGGGCAGGGAGCCCAGCTTCTGCACTAAGGATAGCAGTGATTAACTGAGCCCCATGTGTGGGTGGCTCTGCCCTAGGCTGACAGGATCCAGGTCCTCCCTCCCTAGAACTCAGGTAGGAGCCAGGGTTTGAGGGAAGGCATCTGGACCCTGAAATCTGAATGCCTGTATGGCCTTAAAATCTCTTCTCTATCCACAGCTCAGGGTCTTTATAGTGCCCTGGGGGAACGTCCTTGCTGAGTGGCATCAGATAAGCCTCCTATGGAGGAAACCTGCCCCACTCCCAGGCCAGTGGGCAACTGGCAAGAAAGTGATTCTAGTGTTTGAACTGACCCTGAGCCCCTCATTTTCCCTGGCCCCAGGCCCGGTGGTTCCCCCAAATCCCAGCCAAGCCCGTGGTGGCCCTGAAAACACCCATCAAGGTGGAGCTGGTAGCTGGGAAAACCTACAGGTGGTGTGTGTGTGGCCGCAGCAAGAAGCAGGTGAGAAACCCTGTCCCACCTTCTCATTGACCTGTGACACCTCTGATTATAGGACAGCATGGTGTCTCCTGGGAGTTCCCACCCAACACGGTCCTCTTCTTCCCACACATACCTGAGGGATGCCAAGGGGGCTTGAAGGTGAAAGAATACTCCAAAGGCCAGTGCCACCAGCAGCCTTGAGCTCACTTGTCTGTATCTACCTCTTGAAATAAAGCTGAGGGGACAGAAACTCAGTCACTCAGCCAGATTGGTAGAATCCAGCTTCTGGTCTCTTTCTTTCTCAGGTACCTTCCTGAGCTCCCACATCTAAGCCACCAATAGGCACATCTGTCTGTCCCTCTCTCCTTCTACCTTCCAGAAAGCATCTGAGCCACAGGTTCCCAGGCCCTAATCCCCAACATTAGGAAGAGATTCTGCCCAGGCTATCCTGCCCCCAAAGCTTCCTAACCTTTCCCAGTGCCCTTCTCCAGTCCTCTTCCAGAAAACCCTTCGCTTTCTGTTGACAGTTGATGTGACATTTCCTGGTTGCCCACCACAGCCTGCTGTTTTCTCAGCCTTGTTGCCTGCCTCACATCCCGTCTCCCCTCTGCCCCAGGAGCCATTCACCCCAGCAGAAATCCTGCCCGTGTACTCAGGCTGAGCCCTTTCCTTCCTGAGCTAAGCACTGAACTGTGTCCCTCCAAGCCATGTGGTGTGGTGCCGGCAACCCAGAGTTCCAAATCCCACTTAGGTGCACCTGCCTTTGCAGGTTGCTGATTTCTATTTGCACATTTCTCTTACCTCTCCTCCCATCTTCACCTGGCTCCAAGGACAAGTCTTGGCTCCAGCTCATCCACTAACTAGCAAGGCTCCTCACCTCTTTGGGCCTGTTTCCATCAACCTGTCTCTGCTTAAACAGCTTCTGGAGATGGACAGGGAGTGCACTCCTGCACTGGGCAGCAGGCTTGCTATGGGACCTGCCCTCCTCCCTGAAATGTCCACTCCCTTTCATATGCCAGATAGAGTTGCTATTGCCTTGTGAAGGTATACAGGTGCTCTCCAGTCCAGGGGACATGAGAAGGAAATAAATTTCATGAACCATGGAGACTCAGAGCCACTAAAAAAAAAAAAGCCTATCAGTGTAAACATTGCTGATACCGGAGGTCTCATTTCACCTTGAAAATTGTCCTATGTCCTGGCTCTCTGGATCCCCCAGAGACTAGTGTTGTAAAGATTCATGCTTACTGAAAACTTACTATGGGCACAGTGCACGATGACCATTATTTTATTTCCTCGTGACAACTCTAGTTGTTATCCGTGTGTTACACATGAGAGAGGTACATTAGTGAACCCAGATAGTCTGTGAGTCTGAGCCCCAGCCACTCTGCTTTCCTCTCCCTGAGCTCTAACACCTGCCCTGCCCTGACTGCCCTAGCAGATGGGGTCAGATCTTTGACTGCCCTTTCCCCCGCCAGCCCTTCTGCGATGGCTCCCACTTCTTCCAACGCACTGGCCTATCCCCACTCAAGTTCAAGGCCCAGGAGACCCGCGTTGTCGCACTCTGTACCTGCAAGGCCACCCAGAAGCCTCCGTACTGTGACGGCACCCACAGGAGTGAACAGGTGCAGAAGGCAGAAGTGGGCTCCCCACTGTAAGGGAGAAGCTGCCACCCAGGCCTACGTGACCTTGGCTCCAGGCCGGACAGGAACCCTTTGTGGAGAAGGAAACTGAGTGCTGAGCTCAAGAAGGGATCATCCAGAGACCCCAGCACCCACACTAAGGAACTGTTCCCCATAACCTGAAGTCTCCATTCTCAAGCCATGGAGAACAGGCCCCCTGTTCAGCATCAGGGGGCATTAAACATGGCATTAAAGACAATGGCATTAAAGCATCCCCATCCAGGGTGGTGTTTTTGTGGTCATTGGTGTGAGGCACATGTCTATCTCCTGCTTCAGACTATAGCCTCAAGTGTGTGGGCTGAGGGCACTTGACCAGCCGCAGGGCCAGGGAAGTTCAGATTCATCCTATATAGGGCCCCCAAGGCAGTTGAACCCAGGGACAAGAGGCATGATGAGGCTAGGAGACCTACCCACCCTTCTACCACAAAAAACTACAGACTCCATAGAGTATGCAGCATTTATTACAAAGCCAAGAGATACAAATATCCTAGGGCAGGAAGAGGGTACAGTCACAGGACCTCAGACACAGGACAAGGTGCAAACACAAACCCAGAGAGGGGTCCCAACCCCCACGCTTAGGTTCTGATAGAATCTTGACTATTACTTCCTCACCTCCTCCCAGATCTATGTACATTTGAGGAAACCAGGTGGGCAGGGATCCTCAAGGGTCTGTCCCTATGGAGGTGACTCACTAACCTCTCGGGAATGGGGTTGGGGTCAGGGCTTACAGGTCTTCTTGTGCTTTTAGATGCCTCCCGTGCTCCATCCTGCCTGGGCTGCCGGTGAGGGTGGAGAGGGAACTGAAGGACAGTTTGCCTTTAGCAAAATCTGGGGTCTGTGCTTGTCTGAGGTTAACCCCAACCTACCCCCTCCACTCTATTCCCCAAGGAGACTTCACCACCAGTCCTGCTAGTGAAAGTTCTTGCAAGAGGGCAGGGGCCAGGAAGGGCTGAAGTGGTTCACCATGCTAAAGCCACAGTGGAATTTCAGGAGCTGAGGCCTCCTGTGGCTTGAATCTTCCACAAGATAATGATGAAAAGGCCACACACACGAGAGAGGGGGAGAAAAAAAAGAGGCAGAACTACCAATTCTTTGCACAAAGTTTCCATTGCAAGAGGAGGCGAGGGAGTTGCCATCCCTACTGCCCACTTGCTCTTGGAACCAGAGGTACACTGCATTTTGTGAAAGGCACTGTCTTAGCAATTCTCTGGACATTCAACAATGGGGGGGCGCTGGTCAGGGGCAGGACAGCAGCCAAGATAGGTAGAGAACAGGGTGCACCCCTACATGCACCCTGTGCATGTAGCCAGTCAGAATTGCAGCCAGTCAGAATTGTGCCTAAAACTTTGGGGGATGGTGGGGACCCCCAACCTCCCATCTGCTTTGGGAAACAGGGAGGGTTGGACAGAACTTTACTGGGCCTCCTGGGCCCCTCCAGTCTACGTCCAGGCAGCCCCCAAAAAGAGAGGAGAGCAAATTACACAAGACCCCTAAAAGTGAACACCCCATCCCTCACACATACACACACACATCAAGTTTGTTTCCTGTGGCATTTAAATTAATCTGGTTGGTCCATAGAAAATAAGTATGTATATTTGGTTTTTCCTATGTACATATATATAGAGATTTATTTATAAAACCCTCCCCCCACCCCCAAGGTGGGAGGAGCTGGGGAAAGTAGAAGAGATGGAAAAAAAGGGCCCAGAAAAAGTGGAGGGAGTGGAGAGGCATGGCTGGAAAGAAGGAACGGGTCCCTTTCCTCAAGTTAATGGGGGCACGGGCGCTCCATTGACAGTCATCTTGCGCCCCCTGCTGGCGGAGGATGGTGTCTGCAGGCAGTTCGAGGTGCTCCCGTTGGCAGCTGTGGTGGCCCCACTGGCTGTCGAAGGGGGAGTCGGGGAGGTAGGGTGGGTGGCAGGGGGCCCATGGGAGCTGGGAGAGCCATGGGAAGGGGTGGCTGGGCTGGGCAGAGAGGAAGAGGTGGCCGGCAGGGTGGCAGGGCTGGGAGCCTTGTCGCTGACAGACTCACACTCGGATGCCCCACTGGTGTTGGTGCCCTCAGAGGGAGTGGGCACTGTGGGCAAGGTGAGCCGCTTGCAGGCCGGCTGGACTCGGTACTTGAGGGGGAGAGGCCCATTCTGCCAGGAGAGGAAGGAGGAGAGAGCCAGGAAAGGGGAAGGTGTCAGGATCAAATGGCCAAACAGGGAACCACCCAGTTCTACCAGGCAGTGCCCAGACAAGAAAGGGGAGGTACATTGTCTTGGAGAAGACAGAAACACAAGGGCACAAGAATACCCAGAAAGGTGAAGGCATAAAAGCAGAGACTTAGAGAACGAAGAGAGAAGCAAAAATGCAGAAAAACACCTATGTCTGACCCCAAATCAGGGTAATTTGCCAAAGGAACCTTTCTTCTAGGGGCGGCGCCTGTGGCTCAGTCGGTAAGGCACGGGCCCCATATACTGAGGGTGGCGGGTTCAAACCCGGCCCCGGCCAAACTGCAACCAAAAAATAGCCGGGCGTTGTGGCCGGGGCCTGTAGTCCCAGCTACTCGGGAGGCTGAGGCAAGAGAATCGCTTAAGCCCAGGAGTTGGAGGTTGCTGTGAGCTGGGTGAGGCCACGGCACTCTACCGAGGGCCATAAAATGAGACTGTCTCTACAAAAAAAAAAAAAAAAAGGAACCTTTCTTCTTACATGTTTAGGCATCAGCAAGAAATGGCCCAGAGACTGACCTGCTGGCAGGTCACCCTGGACATGCCAGCTCATGGGGTTAGGGATGTAGTATCTGTGATTAGAGGAGAGTATCCCACATGGCCACAGACCAATGCCAACCCCTGCAGGCACGTGCTCCTGCCTGCCCCGCCCCACCCCACCCCACCAAGCTCACCCGCCGCCAGGGGTAGATGTAGGCAATGTCCATGAGGGTGTAGTATTCCTTCAGCGGCTCATCCTCATACAGAACCTCCACCTGGGAGGAAAGCACACAACACCAGGACCCTAAGCCAGACTCAGACCTCCAGGTTGGGAGTCTTGGGGACTGGGAGGTGGGGCAGTGGGAAGGGTGGATTTGCAGGTGGTCCCTTATTCCTTTGGGGTTTCAAAGTCAATTTGACTTCCCTAACAGTGCTGTCCCAACATAACCCCTGATCACCAGGTGGAAAGGGATCCAGATAAGATGCCTCCATGTTAACAACCCCCACCATCCACACTGTTTGGGTCTCCTCTCTCCAGCAGGTCTCCCAGAGGAGCTAAAAAGGCTCGGGGGAATCTCTGGAACTCTGCCTTTCACCCCTGGCTGCACAATGGGATCACCCAGGGAACTCTAAAACAATATGCTTATGCTTACATCTCACCCCAGAGACTTTGACTTAGCTGCTAAGATGTTAGTCCACTCACATGACTTAACATGCAGCAAAGTTTAGGATCCACTCGCCTAGAGCCTCACTACTCAAAGTGTGACCCATGGACCTTCAGCATCTAAGGAGCTTGTTAAAAATGAAGATCTACTGAATCAGAATCTGCTTTTCACCAGTGTCTCCAGGGGGATCCTATATACATTGAATTTTGAGAAACAGAGAAATTCTTCTCTGGAATTTCAGACCAGTATTCCTGCAGCCAGCTGGCCCCAGATAAGGTCCTATATGCTTGCACACCATACACTCTTGTTCCCATGCACCTCTGCATGCTGACTTCGACTTCAACAGACCTAGACTGCCCCACCCTAACTTGGTTTCAACCACCCTTCAACTTGGGCTCAGTTACATAACCATGCAAGTCCCGAACAATGGCTGGGATGCAGATTGTCAGACACACCCATGCACAGACACTCATTTTTTGAAAGGTTTGGGGACCCACCTTGTACTTGCTGGGCACATCCATCTTGTTCCGAAGAAACTTGGCAAGATGCATGACCGTCATGGCTGCCGGGCATCGCAGGAAGCGCACCCCTGTCTGCTGGGGCAGAGGTACCCATGGGGGGCATCCGTTCCATGCTCCTCTCTTCCAGCCCATATCCTACCCTCTGGGGAGGCCCTAGCACTCACCTTCTCCTTGTCCCCATCCCCATTCTCCAGGGGGCCCTTCTTCTCTTCCCGGTCCCTGGGGGAGGAGAAACAAGCTAGGGGAGACAGAAGCAGGCAGGACCCCCGGGCACACATCCAGAGGGCCCTCCCAGGGCTATGGGGCCAGGGCAGAGAAGTGGGCAACCCAGCCTAGAACCCCCAAATGGCCCGGCCTGGACCAGACTTGCCTGGCACCTTCATAGAACTCAATGGAAAGGCTGACAATCTCGTCATCACTCAGAGCCCCCTTCTCCTGCTCTAGTACTTCACCGCGGTCCTCATTGGAGCCATTGGGGACTGCAGAAGGAGAGAGCTCTGAGGGGTTGGCTGAGGATGGGGTAAGGGAGCCTATCAAAGACCCAGGGTTCATGGACCTCAGCAGGATGATCCCTCTGGGTTGGCAGTCTGCAGCAGGAAGGGCGAGTGGAGGCTGCGCTACATATCCACGTGGTCCCCAGCACACACACATGAACACACTCACCCTCTGTCAGGGGGTATGCTGCATAGAAATCCCGTCGCCGTTTCATCTCGTCTGGAGGGAGGAAGAAGGTAAGGAGAGAGCCACAGGCTGGGAAACAGGGGCAGTGGGCAACAGGGGTGTGCAAATACCTTTAAAAAGCCCAGGGACCAATTTGTAGACAATGTCTTGGAGGGTTTTGTCAGATCTGGGGAAAAACGTACAGGGGCCCGTTAACAGCCACCCCTCCTCCATGTCCCCTGCCAGGGACCCCCTCTTCTCGCCCTACTTCCTTAGACCAACCGCCCAGGCACTGGGGTCCCTATAGGCCTGGTCTTTACCCCGCTAGTCTCTTAGTCCATGACAAGCTGGGTACAACCCAGAGGCAGGGAGAGGCCTGGATCCACACCTGTGTTTCTCCCACATCTGCCACCTTGGTTGCAAGAAGCCAGCCAGGGTGAGGGGGACAGAGGGTCGCTGACTCAGAGGATGGGCCCAGACAGAAAGGGCAGCGACAAGCCCACCTGATGCTGAGCAGTGGGCGGGTTTTATGGACCTGCACATCACACATGGGGCAGTACTTGTTGGTCTCCAGGTAGCGCACGATGCAGGTTTTGCAGACTTAAGGGTGCGGAGAGAAAAAGGAGAGTCAGAGCTCCTTCATACCCCCAGACCAGACTCCACGTCCCTCCTTAAATCCCAACATCCCTTCTTCTCCACCTTGTCCCTGCTCAAAGGCCCAATGTGGTTATGTGTGTTTGGCACATTTGGCAACTACCCCTTCTAATCCACCCTTGGGGAGGACAGATCTTTTTTTGTTTTTGTTTTTTGAGACCGAATCTCACTTTGTCTCCCTCAGTAGAGTGCCGTGGTGTCATAGCTCATAGCAATCTCACTCTTGGGCTCAAGCAATCCTCTTGCCTCAGCCTACCAAGTAGCTGGGACTATAGGTGCCCGCCACAATGCAAAGCTAGTTGTTGTTTGTTTTGTTTTGTTTTGTTTTGCCTAGAGACAGGGTCTCGCTCTTGCTCAGGCTACTCTCGAACTCCTGAGCTCAAGCAATCCACGGGCCTTGGCCTCCCAGAACACTAGGGATTACAGGTGTGAGCCAACATGCCTGGCAAGACAGATCTTCATGTGTGTGTATGTATCTCTCTGTGTGGGTGTCTGTGTGTATGTGAGAGAGAGAGAAAGAAATAGTCTTATGTCTTACCTAACACATAAGGTAAACCCAAGTCCCAAACCCCAAAGCTAGTCTGTTGGATACCTCCCTGAGTCCAAGCCAATAATGCAAACAAGGAGTGAATTTTCAGCCATAGAGATACAAAAGAGAGCTGAGATTTCAGATGTAAGTCCTTGAAATGAATTGGGCTGAGACCCCCACTTCCCGCACCCTCCAAGTAGCCTCTCTGTGGAAGTCTTTGCTCTTCAGGGCAGAAGCTTGTGTTCCACCTTCCCTGAGCAGTGTACCCCCAACCTGAGCAGAGACTACCCACCCTGAGAAGCACCCCCTCTACCCAACTTACAGGAATGCAAGCACTCCACAATGGTAGTGGCATCAATGAAGTACCCCCCACAGAGGGCACACATGAGGTGAGGGTTCAGCTCCGTGATTTTGATCCTTGTGGTCCGATGCATGATGCCAGGGTCAGGGTGGGGGAACTGGGGAGCGTCACCCTGGGAAATGGAAGTGGAATCAGAAACCCAGAGATCCAATAGCCCCTCCCATGCTTCATTCCAATTCTCCTCCCTCCCACCCCCACCTTCTTTCCCTGAATCTGAGGCCCTTCTCTGCCTTCTAGGCAGGCCTGGAGCATACACGTGGCTGCTTCTTTCTAGCCCCCTGAGTGTTCACTGGATACACAAAGCTTGAGCAACAAGGTCATGCTCCATCCACAGAGCAACAGGAAAGACTGAAGTTAGATCAAAGAAAGTACCACCGAATTCTCCAGCGCATGTGGGAAGGCAGAAAAATGGAAGAGAACAGGGTTTTTAAAAATCCTCCTAATCCCAGGCTGGGCAAGATGGCCCAAACCTGTAATCCTAGCACTCTGGGAGGCCACAGTAGGTGGATTGCTCATGAGTTTGAGACCAGACTGAACCAGAACAAGACCCCATCTCTAAAAACAGCCAGGCATTGTGGTTGATACTGTATTCCCTCCCAGCTACTTAGGAGGCCGAAGCAAGAGAATCACTTGAGTCCAAGAGTTTGAGGTTGCTGTGAACTATGACACCACGACACTCTATCCAGGGCAACCAAGTAAGATTCTGTCTCAAAAAAAAACTCCCTAATTCCAATCCATATTCACTCAAGTGGTCACACATTCAAAGAATATTAGAAGCTATGAAGAAACTTAAATAAATAAGCCAATGCCCCAAACTTCAAGGAACAAAAGAAGGGAAGAATATATTATCCTTGCTCTCTCCACCCAGGTACAAGGCCTCAGCCATGTCTTTCTACTCCGTCCTACCCTTCCATTGCATCTACTCCTCCTCCACCAAAGCCTTCCCTGGAAACACCATGGCCCTAAGTTTGAAGGTGGCACCCATCACTTGTCCATCTGGCTCTGTGTCCAGCCTAGGTCCTAGAGCGCTTTCCTCCTCTAAAGACTGCCAGATATAGGCTAACTCCCCGGAAATCCACCACTGGGAATCAGGCAGGGAAAACTGAAGGTTGTTACATGAGCAAAGCTGGGAACACACAGCTCTAGCCCAAACCCAGGCCCAGCCCTGCACTGTACAGTTAATAGCAGTCAAAGAACTTAGGCAAACAGACTACCATCCCTGCCACAGGAATTCCTGCCACTATGCCCCTGATAGTCCTCTGCCCAAGTACCCACTAGCACAGGCACAGTCCATGATCTCCCTTTCTTTGTTTTTTTATTTATTTTTTTGAGACAGAGTCTCACTCTGTGCTATGGTGTCCTAGCCTTACAGCAACCTCAAACTTTTGGGTCAAGCGATCCTCTTGCCTCAGCTTCCCAAGTAGCTGGGACTATTGGCACCCACCACCACAGCCACTCTTTCCATTTTTAGTAGAGACAGGGTCTCATGCTTGCTCAGGCTGGTCTTGAACTTCTGAGCTCAGGCAGGATTACAGGTGTGAACCATCGCGCTCGGCCCATGACCTCCCTTTCATGCAGGAATTTCTCCACTTGTGCACTACTATCCTCACACGGTCCCCTGCCCTAGTGATACCTTGGCCACTTGATCACAGGCTGTCCAGTGACAAACCACAGGCTCTCATTTTCTGTTCCCAGCCACCCAAGCACCTTGCTAGGCCTGGCAGGATCCAGTGACATTAGTCAGAGTCCGACTGTGGACTGGCTCCTGTCTGGGCTTACTTCTTAGTACAGAAATCAAAATCAAAACTGCACCTGGAAGGGATGGCCCCTCCCTGCCTCTTCTTTCCCAGAGTAAAAGTCCAGAGGTGGAGCTTGGGAGGGTGGCCAAGCCCCACCGCTCCGTTACAACATACTCATACCCTTCTCTCCTTTCCAGAAACAATTCAAAAGCCACCACACAGGGTTTTCTAGGACAAGAAATTCACAGCCAGGATCAGCAGTTTCTATAGAGACCCCAGGATGAGTCTGGCCAGGACCCAAACAGCCAACAGAGACCCAGGGAACCTGGCCAGAGACCGAAAGAGACCGAGAGGCACAAAAGCCACACGTGGGAGAGAGACCAAGTTGCAGGGCAGAGAGAGAACAAGCCAGCCTCACAGCAAGCCCAGAGACCCAGCGGAGAGGCAGTGGCCCCCAAGACCTGAGGAATGGAACGGGTTCCCGCCCCACATAGGATGGCTTTAGCCAGCCCTCCCTGCATGGGTCCCCCATCACAATTACGCAGAAGGCTGCCGCTACTCCACTGTTTGGTTGTTTCCATAGTAACCCTGTCCCTGGCAAGATGCCCAAATATTATTACAACCATCCAAAGGAGAGAACAATCCAAGTGGCTGTCTCTGAGTGTGCATAATATCCATCGTACATGTATGTGCCGTCTGCATCTCCAAAGGTACTTCCTGTGACTGCCTGCCCTGTGTCTGTGTCCAGAGGCATCTATGTATGTGCATGTGAACTGCCAGGGACAAAACATGCTGGAGGTCCAGGGTGCTGGGGGTAGATCTCACACCCTCACCTCTCTCTCATGTGTGTGCGCATGCGCATGCACACACTCACTCACATGCAGGCTCTTCACACTGCCTCAGCCACCTTATTCAAACACTTGCTGAGTTTTCTAAACAGACACTTGCTCTTAAGAACCACACATGCAGGAGCCTCACACTGCAAATGGTGGTGCCCCTAACCCTCTCACTTCCCCAGCATTTGTGACAATTCAGACTAAGCCTATCCCTCAGGCCCCTTTTGGGACATAAGGGCACAGGACTCCTATTGAATCAAATGCTCCTCTTTCCTCTGTTTAAGAAAATGAGCTCCTTGTCACACTCCCTGCCCACCCCCATCCCCATGGGCCTCCCAACGTTACCTCTGGGGCTGGGGGTGGGGAGAAACACTGATTGGCTCCCTACCTGATTGCCATGGATATCTGCAGGGCCCTGCCAGCAGGTGCCAAGGGCAATGTAAACAGGAGCTCTGTTTCCCCAGAGCAACCTCTCTCTATCTCCCCCTACCCATGAAGGGGGGGTCTCATTCCTGACACCCAGTTCCTCCCTGGCTCCAACTGGCTGGTGCATTGAGGGAAGGTGAGGGAAGTCGACTATCATCACTACAGGGAAGAGGCTGAGAGATGGGAAGGACTTGAGAAAAGAGTGGGAGAGACAGATACTAAGCAGCAGCAAAGGGAGACTGAGGGTCATTGCAAGTAGCCTCTGTGGAGCTTGGGGGCTTTAACAGGTCAGTCCCAACTGTACCTCCTCACCAGTGGACCTGAGGAAGTTCCCCTACAGGTATTCAAGCCCATCAAGATCTTCTGCCCCTATCCACTGTCTGGGCCCGAGGCCCTGGATCTGGCTGGCTATAGTAGCAGGAAAGGAGTTTGATTGGCATCCAGCACCCAGTTTTGATTCCTCCCTGCCATTCAAGTCTGGCAGTTGTCTTTCCCCATCCTCAAAGCCCCCTACTGATAAGAAACACCCCCGCCTCTCCATTTTGATCAGTCTCTTTCTGGAAGCTGCTCTGTAGTTTGGGCCTCCTGCGGATACTGCTGGGTTCTAATAACCCAGGGACCCAGCTGCTTCAGATGGCAGTTGTCACTTCACTTTGCCTTTCCTCCAGAGAATTAGCCCAACTCCCTTACTAGAAAGTCTCCAGGTCTTAGGAAAAGTCACTCAATGTCACATCCAGTTGTCAAGAATTGTAGAGGTGAGGCTCGGCACCTGTAGCTCAAGCTAAGGCTCCAGCCACATACACCAGAACCGGCAGGTTGGAATCCAGCCCAGGCCTGCCAAACAACAATGACAACAACAACCAAAAAATAGCTGGGCATTGTGGTGGGCACCTGTAGTCCCAGCTACTTGGGAGGCTGAGGCAAGAGATCGTTTAAGCCCAGGAGTTGGAGGTTGCTGTGAGCTGTGATGCCACGGCACTCTACCAAGGGTGACAGCTTGAGGCTCTGTCTCAATAAAAAAGAATTGTAGAGGTGAAAGGGGTCTTAGAATATACCTTGTCCAATCCTTTCATTTTACTGATAAAGAAAGAGAAATGACTTGTCTAAGGTCACACATTAAAGCAGTGGCAATCCTGTGATAAGATACTGCCTGACTCCCATCCCAGTACTTTTTACATCCTGGCACCCAGGCCAGGCTCACGCATCTAAGGAAGTAATGCCTGGCCCACCTCCATCCCAGCAAGTATGAGGGCCAAAGGGCAGTTACCCAGAGTAGCAAGAAGACCACTCAGTGAGTGTTCTGGGAGCGAGTCACTTTGACCAAATAATGCCCATTAGTGCACATTCTCACCTTGCAGTAGGAAAAAAGAGAGGAAGACCCTAATTGTCCACCCACTTCCTTAGGACAGATGGGAAAACAGAGGCTCCCTGGAAGCACAGTGAGCCAGAGCATACATCAAGATCAGACCCCAGGGCTCAGCTTCATAGGCTCTGTGTGTTTGTATTGGGGCCATGGGATCTGCCTGGGATACTGTGAACCTCTCAGCTTTTCCTAATCCCGGACACTGGCATGAGAATTTGCTTCCTTGTTCCCCAGACATCAATAAAGGCCTCTAGCTTCCTGAAGCCAGGCGTATTCTATCCTCTCTCCCTCTCTCTTCTACCTCTCAGCTCCCCAAGATCAAAGACCCAAACCCAAAATATACACTCTGAGAAACACAATACCAGATACACACACATACACAGCCAGAGACATACTTACTCCAGTTCTCACACTCACAACAGCCAAAGCCAGATAGACATGACACCACACACAATACACAACACACACACAAACACACACACACTCAGACAGACGCTTGGGCAGACACACCCCACCACACATGCAGCCAGACCAAGAGCCAGGCCCACATTTGCCAGATGCACAAGCCATCCCCACCCACCCATCCAGAAGCACACAGCCGGACATCTCTGCTTGGAACCAGACCTGCAAACACACATCAACCTTTTGTGTATCCCTGGTTTACCCAGGATAAATGATAAATCCTCCAGCAACAAAGGCAGTTCAACTCCCAATCTCTACTCTGGGGGGCCAGAGGCTGGAGGGATGTGGTGGGCATCTGACCGGCACAAAGATGTAACCTCTTCCTGTTCAGGCTCTCTCCATTCCCATGGCAACAGCTCCATCAACCTAGGTCTCTCAGGCTAGGTCAGGGGCAGCTCAAGCCACATACACCCTGCCCACCCACCCCCAAAGACTTCAACTTGAACCCTACCCAGCTACACCTGGTCTGGATTCTGGAGTCAGTTTCCTGTCTCATTCCAAAGACAGTTCTAAGGCCTCAAACCCCCCCAGCCCGCAACCAGGAGAACCCCTGGGAAATCCTCCCCACCGAAAAGCTGCAACAGAGCTGGCTTTATACTTCTTCGCCCAGTAATAACACCTGGGGGTGGGGTGGGGGGGAGAATTCAGAGTTTCAGGAACAGAAACAAACTACAAGAAGCTCAGAGGAGGTCTCCTGGAGAGACCACCAGGAGGCATCCCTCCCTTCCCTAAGCGACAGGAAGCTTTAGAGAGACTGAGGCAGCGTGGGGAGTGAAGTGGGCGATTCTGAGACAAAGACCACGGAAGCGCGGAGTAACACTCCCATAATATTTATAGGCGAATTCCCACCCCTGCCCTCCCCCAGGCCGCCTCCTCCTCAAGCCAACCGGAGCAATTCTGGGCAGACGCGGGCAGTGGGGGAGGGGAGCATACCTGGGCCCACCGTGCAGACAGGAGGCATGTCTGCATGCCCAGGGGTCTCACCCTCTCAGAGACAGCAGCAGGAGGGCTCCCCAGTAGAAAAGGGGCCAATTCCTCAGACCCCTCTGGCCTCCGCCGGCGTGAGAAATATCGCGACAAATCCCCCTCTCATTATCATTCCTCCCCTCCGCCCGGGCTCCCCCAAGAGCCTGGGTCAAAGCATCAGGGACCCCAGTTACCTGGTGGCCGCTCCCACCTTCCCCAGTGCCAAACTTTCGGCGGGGCCCGGGAGGGGTGCTACGGAGAAAGAGGCTCAACAGAGGTGCTTAGGGAGGGGGCGGGGCGCCCAGTGCCGGGACCCGGGCAAGGGGACCGGCTGGGGGAGGTGCCCAAGAGGACCCGGACCCGGCAGGGAAGGGCGCCCTCCCCTGGCCTCGCAGCAATCAAAAAGCACGTCCCCTCCCTCCTGGCCTCAAGTCCTCGCGGGTCCACGACGCCCCAGTGTCCACGGGAAAGGCGACCCCTGCCCAGACCTAAAAGGGGTTGACGGAGTAGCGCCACGGGCGGCTCAGGCTCGCGGGGAGGGATGGGGGGGCAGTGATCCAACCCGGCGCGCACCCCTAAACCTCATGGCTGCCCTGGACCTTTCCTCTAGCTACCTCGGGAGCAGGGTCTATGAGGGGGCTGCCGCACAAAGAGGTGGTGGTCGAGGGAGACGCCAAATCGTTAAAAAGGGGAATCCACTTCGGCCATCTTGGAAGGGAGGAAAGGGAAAAGGGGGCAGAAAAAAAGGAGAAAGGAAGGCGGACGGGGCGAGCTAGGGTAGGGGCTGGCGCGGCGCGGGGCGGGGGGATGCGAAAGCAGGCTCCGCTCCTAGCTTCCCCCCAACACACAGAGGTTTGTAGGAGGGACCGGCCCCCTATCCCAATCCCCAGATCGTTACAGGGTAGGAGAAGGAAAGGAAGGGTGAGTCCGCGTCTGCTTACCTGGGTTCGGGGTCCGGTGGTCTCGGGGAGGGGGGGATGGGAGGGAGGGAGGGAGGGAAGGGAGGGGAGGGGGGACCGCAGCCGTGTGGCTCGCTCGGGCAGCGGGAGGGGAGAAACCTACGGTAAGAAAGGAGTTTGTGAAAGCCGCTTGGGGTGGGAGGGAAAGAGGGGAGGGGAGGAGACGGGGGGGAGGGGAGGGACCAGAGGTGGGGGGGGAGACAAAATGGCTTTTTCCTCCAGACAAGAGTAGTCCCGCCCACTACTCACCCACGTGACCTCATTCCTTCAGGGTGCTTGCGGAGAGGGAAAGAGGGGGAGAGGCTAGCGCGGCTTCTCCCTGCCATCGGGTGCCGGACCCCCTAAACCCGGACAAGTCCCCTCCCCTCCCAGCCTCCCTGACCCTGGAAGATGAATCCAGTTTTCTGCTACCCTTCGTAATTAGAGACCTCCCCTCAAAATATGTGCGCCACCACCCCACTGACCTGAGATCCCCACCCCTCGCTGGGGCTCCCGGAAAATGGTGAAAGGAGGACTGGACCTAAATGTAGCTCGCAGTCCTCCACACCCCGGTCTAGACCAAAGGGCACAGAGCTCCAGCGAGAGACGCGACGCTTCCAGCCACGCGTTGGGTGATTTTCATTCACTCCAAGTGACACTCCCTTAAAATTAATAGCTGCATCAGCAAGAGAAACAGTATCCTTCCTACTCCCTTGACCGGATAGTTGGCTCTAAAACGCCGCGCAGCTGGATTCAGCCTGCGAGAGAGCGCCTCAGAGGGAGCAAACAGCGAGAGGGCAGTGGAGGGTGGAAGCTGAGGCCAGGGTTGCGGGGACGCATGGCGGGGTGGGGGGTGTCTCAGTTTGCTGTGCTGGAGCCTGGCGCTCCCGGCGTGCTCCGGCAAATAAGAATGGAACGTAACCCGGGACCGGGAGACCGGCTGAAGATGCGAACTCAACTCCGGGTCTGGGATTCGTTAACTGAAGGCGAGAGGCCAAGATGGACTAGAGAGCGAGGCGGTGAGGCTCGAAAATGGGCCCGCGCTTTTTTTTTGAGCCTTGAATGTTTCCCGCATTTTTCGCTCCAGCTCTGTGCTCGGCGCGGTTAGTGCGCCTACCTCGCAGCCGAGGCGGGAGGAGTCGGCAAGCGCAAAAGCGGCTGGAGCCCGCGGACCCCGACTGTCGCTCCCGGCTCCACGCGGAGCTGGGGCTCAGGTCCTCACTGGTTCCGGCCGGAGGGAAAGGAGCCAGAGGCAGGCTTGGAAAAGCCGGGAGGAGTGGTGAGGCCGGCGCCGGAGAAGCGAATCGATAACGCGTTACGATGACGATCGTGGGCCTCATTAGGACGATCGATTCGCTTATACGTTATGCACGATTTATTAGGGATAGTCACCGTGCCTGTCCCTCCAAAGAGCTCGATTATCCCGCCAGAGCGCCATTAAGCGCACTAACGGTGGGTGGCTCGAGTTAGGAAACGAATCTGCCAAGCTTCGGAGCGCCTGTCTCTTCCTTCCCTCCTTGTTGGCAGCCAAGGCAGCCAAGGCAGCCCCGAAGCTGGGGGCCCCGAACTGAATACTTTTGCCCACTGACCGGGCGACCAGTAGACCTGCGGGCACCGGCCGCCAAGTGACCCCAGCTTCATTCTTCAGTCTGCACTGGCTGAATGGGCGCAGGGAGGAAAAGGAAGGGCAGGAGAGATTTCCGCTCAGAGGGAGTGGTCCGAGAACCAGCGGGAGAAGGACCAAGGGAGGATCCGGTCACCTGCTCCACCGTTTCTGCACGGGAGACGGCGAATTCACCGGCCTCTGTGGAAAAGAGGTTCCTGGAGTGGACACGCCCACTGTCCCCAGAGCCAGTTTGTCGCCAGCAACCTAGTCTTTGCCAGGGAAGACTCATGCATCCACTCGCTCTCCCGGGACGGAAGCGCGGCAGGGACTCCTGGTTTGCCACCCCTTTCGGTCTTCAAGACCCGGAGCAAGAGAAACTTTTAGGGGCTTCGCGGAGATGTCGGTCCCTTTCATGATCCACACGACTGGTTCCTCTGAGTCCCGACTGAGGCCGATTAATCCTGGCAGAATGTGACTGGCAGGCCCCCCTCCCCAGGGGGGCCACTGTGCTAAGCGGATCCATTCACTCATCTCTCAGTTATTAAGCACCATTCATGAACTAGAAGGAGCATGCTGGAGACCTTACTACCTTCTAAAACTCTAATCTCTTCCCTCTTGGATGACCAGTCTCCATATCCCTGGCCTTTCTGGTTTATCAGAACCTTCTGACCCAACTCTTCCCACGTCTGATGTTCTCTGGTTTTCCAGTCTTTATCAACCGACATAAAAGCATCTGTCATGTGCCAAGATCAAATATTGCCCTAGGCACTAGAGACAGAAAGCAGATGAGCGGGGCTTTTTGCGCTGGGCGCTCATGGGCCAATGGGGGTAAACCCGAAGGACACACAACCTATCCAGTTAGCTTCCACGCGTCTGGTGTGAGCTCCAGCTAAGGGTGGATGAGCACTGGGAAGGGTCTCCAGAAGAGGCTTCTTTTGAGACAAATATTGAGAGACCAAGTGTCAAAGAGAACTGCTTAAGAGCACTTTGCCAATTCTTAACAAAGGTTGAGGCTCCCATTCTGCTCCCTGGAACACGTCTCTGCCAACATTAGAAGCCTCTTGATTTTGTGTTTCTATCTCACAAGGTCCTCTAGCTGACAAGTACTTATCAGAAGGGTCACTGTGTCCATCACAGACTAAAGGCTGTCAGAGGGCAGGAACGTGAGAAATGTAGGTAATTACTTCCAGCACATACTCTGCGCTATTGTGAGGACAACAGCCCTTTTGAAATGACTACTCTGGTAGGAGAGGGTGGCTCTTGTAGTTGTTTCATGAATGTCTTTATCTCTGTGTCCTTTACACCTGTTCTCTGCAGAAAACAATGTCCTTTGTCAGTTTTATGCTTATTTCCCCATCCTCCTGCCCATTTCTCCATAATTTCTAGGAAAGAAGAATTGTTCTTTTCTTTTCTGATGCTTCTCATGTTAAATTCTTCTCTTTTTCCTCTCTCTATTTTCTTGGGGGTCTTCCCTCTCTCGCTCCGCCTATTCCTCCGTGAAGTCCCCTCTTTCTCGCTATATTGCGGGTACAGTCTTCCTTTCTCACCTTTGTTTCTCTTCGTCCTTCATTTGGTCTTTGCCTTTCTTCTCACTACTCTATTCCCCTCCAAATATTATTTCGAGATTGTAACATCGACCGAGGCATACAACGTGAAACTATCTAGCCTCCCACTGAAAATTCATTCTTAATCCTGCGAAAAATGTATCCTGAAACGTGTTGCACAGTGAGACAAAAAACCTGTCTTTGGGTTTCCTGCAATCCAGCTTGGAGGCGGGGCGAGGAGGGGGTGGAAGGAAGTGCTGGAGAAATTATCCCATCATTGAATGAACAACAACGAATTTTCAACCTCAATGACTTTCTATTTGCTATAGAAAAAGTATTGCCGCTACTATTTCAATTTAAAACTTTGGCTTTTGAGCCGTTGTGAGCAAAAGCCTTTAGTTTCCAATTCCCAGAAAAAAACAAAACAGCGTCCCTGGGTGGGCTCGAACCACCAACCTTTCGGTTAACAGCCGAACGCGCTAACCGATTGCGCCACAGAGACCGCGGCGACTGCAGGGTGGCAGTGAGCCGAGTCAATAGGAGCGAGCCTGGCTCGCACAGAAACTGCTGCAGAAGTCTCGATATCAGATGAAAAAAAAAAAAAATCGAACTCGGGGGAGAAAAGGAAAAGGTTCCGATCTCCAGAAAGGAGCGGCAGAATTGGGAGAGAACGACGCGAGATGTGCACGCTTTTCTTTCATTCTCACTGCGAGGGGTCGGCATGAGCTATCTTCAGGTTCTACCTTAAATCTAAGGGCCCAGAACATCTCTTTTTAGGGTGACCTGAGACTTGGGGATACGTGAAGTTGATCTACAGGAGTTCCCAAGACACAAACCACTATCAAAACTCTCCATTACCCCCTGCAAGCCGCAGAATACCCTTAACGCCCGCCCGCGTCTCCCCCGTCCTGCATCATTAAATTTGCACTTAATGGGCGCCTCCTATATACTAGACACTGTTCTGGGCCAGTGATAATCCAGAATCTAGCAATGTGCCTGGTACACAATAGATGCAAAGATTTCTAGAGCGAATAAATAAGCTAGCATGAGTACTACGCCAAATTCATATACCACGTTGATAAGTACCATGGCGTCCCTCCAGCTGGGGCCACAACCCGCCCCCCCCACAACCCAGTTTCACAAGCCCAAGTGCGAGCAGGTCCCGCCCCCGGTCACAGCTGTCCAGCGTCCTGGTCCGCCGAGATCCCAGAATGCACCTTGACGCTAGGCTCTTCTTCACTCGCCGTGACTTTTCACTTTCCGCTTTCCCCGCCTCCGTTTTGGTTTCTCAACCGAACTATGCTTTAACCGGTGACTGATAGGAATGTACAACCAATAGAAAACCAGTGTCCAGAAAGAGTTGGCCTATCAGCCAATGGGGAGAAAGCAGCGAGAGCGGTTGCGCAGAGAAGACTGAAACCGATTTACTGGAGTTGCACATTGAGGGTCCTAGTACATCGCAAATATGGTGAGATGGGGAGCAAGGAGAAGAGTCTTTGGATAGGGATTGGGGAGGGGGTCAGGGGAAGTTTGGGGGCTGAGTGGGCGTAGGTGGTCGATGAAAGGAAGTGGCTTTGGTTAGAATGGGAGTGGACAGTGGTGAGGACCAAGCAGGTGAGTGCGGCTCCTCGCTGCCGCACAGTGCACATCTGAGTTGGAGTTTCGGAGGTGCAGGCACTTCCAGGATGGAGAACGGGGCCTACAGGAGTCTCCGGATCAGGGAGCTGGGTCGGGAGTTGTGGCATGTTTGACCCCTCGCTCTGAGCCCCTCCGCTTTGTCTGCCCCAGTCTATTATGTCCTATAATGGAGGGGCCGTCATGGCCATGAAGGGGAAGAACTGTGTGGCCATCGCTGCAGACAGGCGCTTCGGGATCCAAGCCCAGATGGTGACCACGGACTTCCAGAAGATCTTTCCCATGGGAGACCGTTTGTACATCGGTCTGGCCGGCCTCGCCACTGATGTCCAGACAGTGTAAGTTTCATGGGTCCCCGCCCACATCCAAGCCTCTTATTGGACCATCTTTGCCTGACTTGCTGAGCGGCTTGGTTGTCAGTCACCTACCAAACACCACCAGTGAGTCCAGAAGTTTGCCAGATCCCATAGCTATACAGACATGTATCCTAACCAACTTTTACTAGCATTTACTCTGTGGAAAGCATCGTACTTTCGTGGACTCATTTAATCCTCGTTTAGATATCACCATGTTGCTGTCCTCTTTTGCAGATGAGGAAACTGCCGGGTCTCAGAGAGTGTCTTGTGCAAGATGCAAGTTAATGAGCCAGGATCCCAACGCAGGTCTAAGGCCAGAGTGGGTGCACAGTCCCTAAAGAATTTCAGGTCTAGTTGGGAGAAGAAGACAGGCATACAGAAAGATAACCAACCCTTGACGGGTTAGTGCATATTAACTGTCATAGTAGTTATCTAGTTGACAGTGGTTATGTGATTTGAGAGAAAAGAGTCTATGGGATGAGATAGGTAGCTATTATGATGGTCCTGCTGTGAGGGTTGTGGTCCTTATGGAGCAGTAGTGGTGGGAAAGGAAAGGAAGACATTTCTGAAAGTTGTTGCTGACCAGTAACTACTTAGATAAGATGGGGCCAAAGAAAGAACCATCAACTGAGGTGAAGACCAGTGTCTTTATTACGAGGTACTAATATCTAGACTGGTACCTGACATGTAGGCAGTCCAGATAAGTTTCAAAGATGATTGCTGTTTTGAGCATGTTGACTGAATTATAGGCATTAAAAGGAATAGTTTGGAAGCAAAGATGATGACTTTGATTTTGACATCAATTTTCAGTGGACAAGGCAAGCCAAATAGAAACATCTTGCAAGCTGGGGTTTTGAAATTACATCTCAGGGTTGGAGAGGCATTGGTGATGTGTTAAATCTGTGAGAGCAGATTCTGGAAAGACAAAAGTTTGTAAAGAGGGAGAAAATAAGCTGCAGTTTGAGAGCTGAACCTTATATTTAGCAGTCAGGGAAGAAGAGAAGCCAGAGATATTGGTCTGCTCTATGCAGCGCCCTATCCTGGGGCTCTGAGATGGCACTGGGCCTTTTTTTCTGAGGCACCTTCCAGTCCATTAGCACAGCAGCTACTGCTTGTTAATGCACATAAGACTTTGCAACTTGGGCCGTGCCTGTGGCTCAGTGGGTGGGGCACCGGCCCGTATACCGAGGGTGGTGGGTTTGATCCCAGCCCCGGCCAAACTGCAACCAAAAAAAAAAAATAGCTGGGCATTGTGGTGGGCGCCTATAGTCCCAGCTACTCGGGAGGCTGAGGCAAGAAAATTGCCTAAGCCCAGGAGTTGGAGGTTGCTGTGAGCTGTGACACCATGGCACTCTACCAAGGGCGATAAAAAGAAAAAAAAAAAGACTTTGCACCTTTCTCTTGGCAAGGACTGAGTTTATAATCTCCTTATATTCCACCTGAATTCCAGAGGGTGAGCACTAGGAGACATTCAGCAATGACTTACTAACTTGCTTTTCTCCTACCACAGTGCCCAGCGCCTCAAGTTCCGGCTGAACCTGTATGAGTTAAAGGAAGGTCGGCAGATCAAACCTTATACCCTCATGAGTATGGTGGCCAACCTTTTGTATGAGAAACGGTGAGTGGACGTATAGCCTGGGAATAAGGAAATACATAAATCTTTGAATATAGTATGGAGGAGGTACCAAGGAAGGACATTCTCTTTACTTATTATTTATTTACTCTATTGAGACAGAGTCTCCCTTTGTCACCTTGTCACCCTTGGTAGAGAGCCATAGTGCCATGGCATCATAGCTCACAGCAACCTCAAACTCTTGGGCTCAAGCAATTCTCTTGCCTGAGCTTCCCTAGTAGCTGGGACTACAGGTGCCTGCCACAATGCTGGGCTATTTTTGTTTCTGTTTGTTTGTTTAGCAGGCCTGGGCAGGGTTCTAACCCACCAGCCCCAAAGCATGTGGCCAAAACCCTAACCACTAAGCTACAGGTACCTGACCCTCTACTTATTGAAAATATTAGCCGTTAGTTATTGAGTATTTTATACAGATGCTTCCTCACCTTATAACCCATTGTAAGTTGAAAATAGACATTTATAGACATGATGGGATACAAAACCACAAAACACAATATCTGAAAATGGTTGCAACAAAGAACACTAGAGCATCAGTTGTTTGCCCTTGTAATCACATAGCTGATTGGGAGCTATGGGTCTCTGCTGGTACCCAGTATCATGAGAAAGAATTATACCGCATATTGCTAGTCTAGGAAAAGATCAAAATTCAAAATAGTTTCTATTACATGTTTGTCACTTTCACACCATCATAAAGTTGAAAAGTTGTAAGTCACATTGTTAAGTCAGGGGCCATCTCTATACAAAGACCAGGCCAGGTGTGATGGCTCATGCCTGTAATCTTAGCATTCTGGGAGGCTGAGGCAGGATTGCCTGAGCTCAGGAGTTTGAGACCATCCTAAGCAAGATCAATACCCTATCTCTAAAAAATAGCAGGGCATTGTGGCAGGCACCAGTAGTCCGAGCTACTCAGGAGGCCTAGACAAGAGAATTGCCTGAGCCCAAGAATTTGAGGTTGCTGTGAGCTCTGACGTTACAGCACTCTACCCAGGGCAACAAAGTAAGACTCTGTCTCAAAAAAAAAAAAAAAATCCTTAAGACCATTGCTAGAATTTCTGATGAGACTGAGAGTAACCCAGCACCCTGAGTATCCCTCTTTGCCTTGACTGCTAGGAAGCACAGAACAGAACTTTGTGTTCAGTCCAACTGTTTTGTCTTTTGTTTTAATGGTTTCGTTTTGTATTTCTGATTTTGCTATAAACTGCTTCAAACTTTTTTCCTAAAGGAGTAGAAGTATAAGTGTACAAATACAGGATCGAATGGTGATAGGAATTTGGATTAGGAGAGGGAAGATTAGAAGAAAACAGAATTCCCTAAGACAGGAAAGGTAGTGAGGGGTAGGAATGAGAAGGCTATGAATGTGTCAGAGGAAAGAAGATGAAAAAGTCTTGGAAAAAAAAAGGAAAAAGAAAAAGTCTTGGAAGCTGGGCACCCATAGTTGAGTGATTAGGGCGCCAGCCACATATACCAAGGCAGGCGGGTTTGAACCTGACCCAGGCCTGCTAAATGACAACTGCAACAACAACAACAACAAAAATAGCCGGGCCTTGTGATGGGCATCTGTCCTAGCTACTTGGGAGGCTGAGGCAAGAGAATCACTTAAGCCCAACAGTTACAGGTTGCTGTGAGGTGTGACGCCATGGCACTCTACCGAGGGCAACATAGTGAGACTGTCTCAAAAAAGAAAAAGTCTTGCAGCATTGTTTGATGCTAGGAGAGGGGAAAAGTGTTAAACAGAGCTGGCCACACGGAAAGATGATCTTTCAAAACAGGTCCTCCATTTTCCCCTCTGGCTCTGGGCCAAGACTTTGAATAGGCCTGAAAATGAAATTGAGTGCTCATGAGTTCTGGTTTCTCTTTCTGGTGCTGGCCCTCACAGGTTTGGTCCCTACTACACTGAGCCAGTCATTGCTGGGTTGGACCCGAAGACCTTTAAGCCCTTCATTTGCTCTCTAGACCTCATTGGCTGCCCCATGGTGACTGATGACTTTGTGGTCAGTGGCACCTGCGCTGAACAAATGTATGGGATGTGTGAGTCCCTCTGGGAGCCTAACATGGTGAGTTGGTGGCATGGAGCAGGGCTGGGTTCTCGGGGGAAAAAAACATGTTTATGTGAAATGAAACAGGGAGAATGGTATAGGGCGGAGAGAAAGCCAAAGCTCCTGCTTCGTGGGAAGATCTCCTAAAACTCTGCCTGCCTGGGCAGACTGGCATTAAAGGAGAGAGCACCTTCTGTTAGGAAACCCTAGTCAGATATTTGCTACAACAATAATTATTCCTTATATTAGGTTTATAGGGTTCTCATACCCTCTCATTGAACAGGCCTTTAACAAGGTGTAGTGCTAGAGGCAGCCATACAGAATGGGGTTAGAAGCCATATTTTCTATTGGAAACCTGGATCCACCTGCCACTTAGTTAATGTTCTTGGGTAAGTCACTTTACCTCTCTCTGCCTCCCTTCTCTCTGCTGTAAAATGGGGATAATAATAGAACCTACCTTAGAAGTGATATTGAGGAAAACATGAAAAGGGATCTGACATTGAGGTTTGGCTATTATTATTGCTGCCAACTCTGCCAGATTTTGAGGAAATCAGAAACACTCTGCCTTTGGGGACTTTACTGTGGTCTAATAAAACAAGATAGATACCCAAATATCTGTTAAAATGCCATTTGTTGGGAAAAGGAGGAGAGGAAAGGTCTGATAGCTGAAAGAACAGCCTGTGCAAAGGTACAGGATGGGGGGCAGCACCTGTGGCTCAAGGAGTAGGGCACTGGCCCCATATACCTGGGTGGGAGGTTCAAGCCCAGCCCCAGCCAAAAACTGCAAAAAAAAAAAAGAAAAAGGTACAGGGTGGGCCAGACATGTTCAGTGACTGGAGAGAGCTGGGAGTGGATGGAGTGTGGGTAAAATGTGGGGTGAAATGATGCTGGAGATTAAGATTGGGGTAAGACTTCCAGAGGGCCTGGAATGCCATGTGGAGGAGTTTGAACTCTCCCTGACAGTAAGGAAGCTGAGGAATCAGAGGCCTACAGGTGGATGTGATAGGCTGTTATTACCTGTAGGAGGCGCTGAGGCCCTGAGCAAAGATAGTGGCTGTGGGGAGAGGGGAGGGCAGCCAGAGTCAAGAGGACTTGGTCATTTAAAACAGAAGTGGAGGAGGTGGAGATACAAGGGATGGCTGAGTTTTTTAGGGAGGCTAACCAACACACAGAAAATGCAGGGGGGCAGCGCCCGTAGCTCAGTGGGTAGGGCCCTGGCCACATAAACTGAGGCTGACAGGTTTGAACCTGGCCCAGGCCAGCTAAACAGCAATGACAACTGCAACAACAAAAAAATAGCCAGGCATTCTGGCAGGCGCAAGAGAATCGCTTAAGCCTAAGAGTTTGAGGTTCCTGTGAGCTGTGACACCACAGCACTCTACTGAGAACAAGAGTGAGACTATCTCAAAAAAAAAAAAAAAGAATGAAGGGGAGAAATGGGTTTGTGGTATGCACAAATTGATTGAGTTTTGAGGTTCCTGTTAGACATCTAGGAGGAAAACCCATTAGGCAGCAGATAAAGCACACTGGAGTCAAATAGGGTTTGTCTCCCTGTTTTACAGAAGAGAAATTGAAGCTCAAGAAAGTTCATATTTGCCCCAGGTCACATCACTGGTTAGTGGAAGAATTTCAGGGCTTGAAGTCTCTTTCACTTCTAAGAAAGGAGCGTGGGGTGGGGTCCCCACTTTCCAGAGACCCACCCTTTAATTCAGTTAAGGCAGGGACCAGATGTGGGAACCTCAAGCCTATAAAAGAGTTAAGGGATACAAGTACTATGTACCCATAATATTTAAAAATTAAAAAGAAAAAAAGAGTTGACTTGGTGCCTGTGGCTCAATGATTAGAGCACTGGCCACATACACCAGGACTGGCCAGTTTGAACCCAGCCCAGGCCTACTAAATAACAATGACAAGTACAACACAAAAACAATAGGCGGGGGTTGTGGCAGGTGCCTGTAGTCCCAGCTACTTGGGAGGCTGAGACAAGAGAATTGCTTAAGCCCAAGAGTTGGAGGTTGCTGTGAGCTGCGATGCCACAGCACTCTACCCAAGGCGGCATAGTGAGACTCTTATCTCAAAAAAAAAAAAAAGAAAAACAGTTAAGAGACCAGACCAAGTTAGGGCCCAAGGCCTAACTGAAAGGATTCTACTCTGTTGGCAGGATCCAGAACACCTGTTTGAAACAATCTCCCAAGCCATGCTGAATGCCGTGGACCGGGATGCAGTGTCAGGCATGGGAGTCATTGTCCACATCATGTGAGTATGAACTTGGAGAAGTCCAGAAGCTTTGGAGACACTTGTCTCTCTACTCCCTTATCCCCAAGCACACACCCTGTCTTCCCAGCCCCCTGATCAGGGAAGAAATAAGAAAGGTGCTTTTGTCAAGTACAAGTTTAGCAGGTCATACTTCCATAAAGGTGGCACTGGGGGCCTTCCCAGATTCCCCTGACCTCTGTCAGGTGAGGCTCCATGACCCTGACTCTTCTCCCCTTGCTCACAATAGACATTTCTTCTTTAATGGTGTCCCCAAAGTCTCGTGAATCTGTGTAGAAGCAGTTCCCCATCTCCTTCCCCAACTCCTACCAGCCTGGAACCTAGAACCGTGTGAACTGAGTTTTGGGGACCATTTTCCAAGCCCCAGCCAGCTCCCTAAGTGACATCTCCCCATTCCCTTTATTTAGGGCTGTCACTAGGAACCTATAGTAATTGGATAGAATAGAAAAGTGTCCTCCCAGCTACTTTCATACATTCCAGAGTAAGCATTTGGGTCCTTATGGGATAGCCTCCTTAATTACCGGGAAAAAACACAGAATTTTACCCCACAAGGTTCTCTTCTATTCATTGTGGTGAAGCCCACCACACTTTCTCTTTGTTCTTGTTATTTGTTCTCTGGGCCTGGGGAACTCCTTCCCTTCTCTGGAGGCATTCACAGCCCAGCCTCGAATCATTTTCTGGAAAAGCTTCCCTGGGGTGGTTTCATTTCTGGAAAGTCTCTGTTCTTCCTTCCTCATGGCAAATGGAGAAGACAAGTTAACATGGCTGTGCTGGAGGACAATTGGACTCTGAGTTAGCAGGGCAAATGTCTGTTCTGCTTCTCTGCCTGGGGCCCAGGGGTTGGAGCTGAGGGCTGGAGAGGGAGGAGCAGTCAGTCTAGATGGTACAGAGGTTTTCTTGTCATTTTTTCCCTTTGCAGTGAGAAGGACAAAATCACCACCAGGACACTGAAGGCCCGAATGGACTAACCCTGTTCCCAGAGCCCACCTTTTTTTTTTTTTTGAAATAAAATAGGCTTTCATTCCTGCTTGTCTTTGATGCTTTCCCACTGATCTCTGCCCCAGCTGGGCAGTTACAAACAGCTACTCAGTTACAAACGGGCCGCACATACACCAGTGTGAGTAATCTGTGAGTCACTGGTGCATCCCTGCTGTATGCTAGGCCCGACACAAAGTGCTTCTAGAATTTAATCATCATGATGATTTAAAGTAATTGAGATTATTTTTGTTTAGAGATGAAGGAGAGTTAAATAACTTATCCAAGTCCATGTTAGCAAGGATATAAACCCATTTCTGTTGACTTTAAAGCCTAAAACCCATTTCACTAAACTCTACTGGAAAACCCTTAAATCTTCTTTGATTCAGGTAGAAATTTGGCTTAGTACCCACAAGTAGGTTGAGGTAAGATGAGGTTTTTTTAACTTGGCCTGCACATTAGTCATCTGTGGAGCTTCTAAAACACCAATACCATGAACTTATTCCTCAAGATTCTGACTTTTTAGGGGGGCTTAGGCACCTTTTTTTTTTGAAGACAGAGTCGCACTTTGTTGCCCTCGTAGAGTGCTGTAATGGCACAGCTCACAGCAATCTCCAGCTCTTGGGCTTAGGCGATTCTCTTGCCTCAGCCTACCGAGTAGCTGGGACTACAGGTGCCCACCACAACACCCGGCTATTTTTTGTTGCAGTTAGGCTGGGGCTGGGTTCAAACCTGCCACCTTCGGTATATGGGGCCGGTGCCCTACTCACTGAGCCACAGGTGCTGCCCGGCACCTGTCTTTTTTTTGAAATTCCCCAAGTGATTGCGGGCGGCGCATGTGGCTCAAGGAGTAGGGCGCTGATCCCATATGCCGGAGGTGGTGGGTTCAAACCCAGCCCTGGCCAAAAACCACCAAAAAAAAAAAAAAAAAAACTGCAAAGACCCAAGTGATTGCAACCTGCAGGACAGATATAATAAGCAAGTGGATTGTTTATATAGCAGAGTGGTTCCCAAATGTTACCTCCAACAGAATCACTTGGAAGATTCAGTAGATCTGGATTAGGCCCTGAGAATTTGCATTTCTGACTCCCAGATGCTACTGGTAACTGCTCATTCAGGAGCCACACTTTGACAACCACTAGATTTTTTTTTTTTTTTTTTTTTTGGTTTTTGGCCGGGGCTGGGTTTGAACCCGCCACCTCCGGCATATGGGACCGGCGCCCTACCCCTTGAGCCACAGGCGCCACCCGACAACCACTAGATTTTAAGTGTCCAGATGGACAAGATGAGGTACACAGAAGTGCCAAGTTCAAAGTCAGCTACATAGCTAATTAGAGGAGAGTTGGGCCTTTAAGTTGGGTGTTGGCTCCTAGCCAGTGTTGGTTCTATACCACTGGAGGAGTGAAGGAGAGGGTGGCTTGTCCATCCCTCCATGTGGACAGTAGTAACAGCTAACAGGCAGACCCCAGTGCTGTGTTTTTAACCACTGCTTATGAATTGCATCTGAAACGGGATATCATTGACCACATTTTTTTATCTAAACTCAAGCCGCCCAAAATGCCTCTAAAACTAGGACCAAAACCTTTTAATTCTGGGGGTTGGAAGTGAGGAAGCCATTTCCAAAGGACTCACATAACAGATATACACAAAGCTTTTTGAGTTTTATTTTCCTCAGGTTGGAGATTCATCTTAACATGCATGCATTTTAAAACAGTAACAGAGTCTCAAACTGTTTAGAGCAGACATTAGACAAGCACAAGGGGTTGAAAATTCCTATTTAAAAAATGTAAATTGAAATGGGAAATTGAGAAGTCACACACATATGATGGGATGGTTTGTCCTGCTTTTCCAAAAGTTGAATCTAAACATCATTCACATTTTTTTATTACAATGATGTGACCTGATGCCGGGGTGTGCTGAGCAGCACTGGGCCTTCCCCTAAAGATTTTTGGCTCCCACTTCCTTACAAAATGGCTCTGGGCAAGGACAAGGGACTCCTGTGGGTGTATTCTCCCTATTCTCTTTCCTGGGATCTCAGCACAACCTGTTGAAGGACAGCTGAGTCTCCTTTTTCCTTTGGGGGCACTATAAATGGCACATCTCAGAGGAGGGCTAGGACCATGTTACTGCCCCCTGTGTAGATGGCTGGTAGATTCGGGGGCAGTTGTCTGAATGTGTTTTCCGTATGAGGAAGCCCCTGCCCACATTACTACCAGAAAGAGGTGAGGTCTCTAGACTTGGGGGAACCACAGGTTTAAGGCCAGAGCTCTGAAGGTTGTTTAAACATACTGTCCCTTCTGACCCCCAACACTTGAGTATTTCAAATGCTGGAGACTGCTGAAGTTTTTTCTTTCTCCCATCCTGAATTGGTAAAAAGACAACCGGGGGGTAGGACTGGCTACTGAGAAAAGTCCTGGGTCTTTGGTCCACCTCCCAAGGCCCTGGCAGACCATAGAGGGGAAAGTCACCAGGGCAGAAATCTAGTCTCACACCCTGAGCACTACCAGATCCATTCAAGCCTAAAGCATAGGCAAGAGAAAAAAGTGAAGTAAGAAGAGAGGAGGAAGAGCTGCCTGTGGTGGGAACTTAGAGAGTGCCACTAAGAACAGGCACTGGGGCAACTCATGACACCTGCCACAGACCAGTGACCCCTGAGCTAGATAAGGAAAGATGGAGCACTGCTTCAGCCTGTGTGCCTAGAACCGCTGCTTCCTGGCGTGCCCTGTAACGCCCAAGCTGCAGGGCACAGGGAAGGAGCTTGTGCTGGGGGACACAGACCTAGTGGTTAATTAACAGGAACAGGGCCACAGGCCATCTAGTGGTCTTCTTAGTGGAGTTTTTAGGACACTCCTCACTTGGGGCAGAGACTCTAGTTTCTTAGCTGTGGACCTTTGGAAGGAGAGAGGCAGGAACTGGAGAAGGTGAGACTGGATGCTGCCCCATACGTGGGGGAATGAGGGAATAGGGAGGAATCCTGTTCTTATGCTCATCCTGGCCTCACCCAATCAGCAATGTCCTCCTTCTCATACTCTTTTTCTTCTTGGGAGATCAAAAATTGTTCTGGGATGCCCTAAGAATGGTGAGCTTTCCTGCATGGCCCCAAGGAGTGAGGCTGAGGGTGGTCACTTCCCCTCAGATACCTTCTATTGCCCAGAAGGGAATGGTGGGGTTCAGGGAGAAAAGCATTAGGGCAGATGATTGTTCGGGTATCAGTTCACTTCCTCTACATTCAGACTGCAGACCAAATAGAGCATCTTTATCATGAAACAAGAGAAAGAAAACTTGTATAAACCAAGATAAATAGCTTTCAAACATTTGAATGCCAAAAGAATTCGAGAGCCAAAGGTTTTGAAGATAGCATAGAAAATGACATTTAAAAAAAAATCTACAATCCACCAAGCCACAGCTCAAAATGTTTTGATCCAATCAACAATACTGTCATAAGACAAAAAGCATTTGAAACAGAATGCTACCTCTTAAATGTAAACAATATACAAAAAAAAAAAAAAAACCAAGTCACACATACATACATACATACACACACGCAATGTTAAAACAAGTTAGATACCTGGTAGGGTAGTCTTTAACTGTTAAGATTGTGTTACACGTTTCATACACATTATGGCAACATGATCAGCAGACCAAATGCAGAAAAGCCGGTGGGCATCCAAGGCTGTGGAGGCTGCAGGAAGATAGCCTTCCACGCTTGGGAGATGCTGGACCTGACTAAGAGCAGATCCAAATTTTCATTCTTGATTATGAGGTGGGGAAATCAAGTCCAGACATTATTCCTTATATATTCCCTTTCCTAAGTCAAATTTGTTTCCATGAGCCACTAGATTCCAAGTTCCCCAAGTCACTTAGTGGTCTTCCCACAGTTGTTCAGAGCTACCTGTGACCCCTTGCTGGGGCAAGGGCAGTGGTTTGAGTCCCATCTGCCCCTACCAGAAGGGCTCCCACCCCATCCAGCAGCCTCAGTGATATCCTCAGTGTGCCATCTCCATTCCTTCCTAACCTATGTACTGTGAGTAGGGCACAGACATAGTGCTGGTTCCTACTCCAGAAGCTGAGCTTGGCCAGGTTTGGAGAGAGCCACAGGAAACCAATCTATCCATTCAAAATGGTTCCACAAAACATCTTCACATCCTTGGGGTTATCTACAAGTCTCACCATATCTCATCCCAAATCCCAGGTTCCTGGTGAGTGGCTGAGAAGATGTAGTAATGTACCTCCCCCCCCAATGCAGAGCAACAGGACCACTTTCTCTCCTAGCCAGACCAGACTCTGACAGCATCAAAACGACACATGTAGCTCAGTTCTGAGGGCCTGGGTAGCAGGCTCTGAAGGTGAGTGGAAAACCTGAAGGAAGTTGCCAGGTGCCACTCCTTCCAAGGATACCTGTGGACTGCAGATGTGCTAACAGTCTAGATGGGGGCAATTAAGAAAAGTCCTGTGGAGTGAGTAAACCCCACATCAAGCCTCCAAATTGGATTTCTTAGGTCACATTCTCAAGTGACTCAGAAGCAACCTCAGGCTTGGATGCCACACTCCAAATTAGGGGATGCCTTGCTGGCTGTAACTGTCCAGGTGACAGACTGCAGGCACAGGGAGGCAGATTACCCACACGGGAGTCCTGGGGCTTGAAGAGGTATCTCTGCAAAGAGCACCCCAGGTGCTTGGAGCTAAAAGCTCAGCCAGAGTGAGGGTGCCTGGGAGGAGGTCAGAAGGAAGCAAATGGATGGAGGGCGTAAGACCTCATTTGAAACTCATCAGTTTCTGGCGTTTTCCCAAAGGGAGACAGCCATTTAAGCATGAGGATCCTAGTAAATCCAAAGGTACTTTCTAGTTCCTCTTGACCCAGTGGGAGGCAGGCTTTACAGAGAGGACATCTGAACTCCAGGGGCTGTGAACCTGGGGCTTGGGTGATGATCACGGGGTTCTCTGAGAACCAGATGTCCGAGAACCCAGCAGCTCCCCCCCTCACCATCCCATGAGGATGAACTCACTCCCCTCTGAGATGCTTGGTGATGATCTGGAGTACTTCTTTGGGAGGACAGGATGGAGGAATAATTTCAACGTGGATCCGAGGTTGAAAAGTGGAGGAAGTTGTGCACAATACTCCATAAAATTAAAAAGTTAATCCAGAGAAGATCAAATGCAGCAGGGCTGAGGCGTCTGATCTCTCCAATCTGTCATCAGAGCACCTTGCTCTGAGAGGACCCGTGTGCTGGGTCTACCGGGTACCTCTTATGGAAGGGAAATGAGGGCTGGGCAGGGGTGGGTAGGGTGGATAGGGTGAAGACATACGTTATTTTAAATAACAAACCTGGAGCAATGAAATTTCAGAAAGAAAGCCCAAATAAACCCACAAAATCATATCTACCCAAAGGTATCTTAAAAAGGTTACAAGGTACCAAAAGGGGAATCCCTTTTTAACAGGGGTCAAATGTGGTGAAAAAAAAATAAAGGGTAAGCAGAAGGTGAGGGTACATCCTGTGAGCCATCCCCCTCCTCCCCAGTTAGTCTCTTTCAGTGTCACAGGGTGTAGTATGATTGCTAAAGCTCTCTCCCAACCCCCCTATCTGCACCCCACCCTCCCATAGCCCCAGTGCACCCTCTCCCTCTCCCGATCCCTGGCCCCATATCCAGCTCTGTGGGTCTGGCTGAAGGTAGAAGATAACTACGTCAGAATGTTGGACATAAACTCGTTGAAGCGTTTGGAGTACTGCTCGGGGTTCACAGTTGAGATCTCGGCCCCTGCCTGTAATACACAAAAGCCAATTCAGGTCAAGTTCCTTGGCCTTAATCAGGAGGCTGCACCTGGGAGGAGCCTGGGTCTTCAGGAGCCTCTTGTTCAGCATCAGAGCTGAATCAGCTGGACAGACTGAGCAGACCACCTTAGGAAGTGGTTCACATGTCTCAAATTGTCCCGGCCCCAATCTGATTTATAGCCCCAGGCCTAACTGAGGTAGAGGAAAGGCAGTGGGGAGGTAATAGAGAGGCCCTGTGTGGAAAACAGTGGCTTCAAGTCCATGGGGAAACAGGCCTGTGGGAAGCAGTGTGGGCATGTAAACAAAGCTATTACTGGCCATTCAACAAGATGCACAACATGCCCAGTAGTCCCAGGGGAAAGAAACTGGCAGGCTCAGGGCCCTAAGGGCCAGAGAACTGAGGGAAAAACAAGTTGGGCATATTACTTGGCCTGGCAGGGAGAGGGCGGGGTGCAGATGGCAGGGAACACAAGGTAAGGTAGGCAGACTGCTCTTCTAGTTCTCTACCCTGGGAAGGAGCGGGTGGGGGTGTCTCTTCGAGCAAGAGGCCTGAGCCTGCCCTCTCTGGGGGTCTGAGGGGAGCACAGACACACCCCATTCACTGGGCTCTGGACAAGGAAGAAAGGACTCACCCCATGTTTCACTGTTTTGGCAGCATGTGCAGCTTTCTTCTTAGCGTCATATGGCGTGAGGATATCAATGATGGCCATGAAATAGACCTCCTTCTTGGGTGCACCTGAAAGACGAGGGAAGCAGGGAAGGACACAGTGGCAGGGAGAGGAGCAGAATGCAGCTGGAACACACTCATAGCCCTTCAGACATGAGGTTCAGATCTATCCCTATCACTCGGGAGCTGAAAACAGGAATATCTGTTGGGCTCTTTCTCAGAAGCCTTCATAGTTCTTCTCTGATCTTCACAACTACTCTGTGGGGTTGACATGACAGTATATACACACATACAAGGTTTTGTCTGTCCCATGAACTCAAGCAGAACCTCAGTCATCCAGGACAAGCAGAGAAGTGAAGGAAAGCCAGACAGAGAAGGAACCCCAGAGCCCTGGTGACTGGTAGTGACCCTGTACAGAACCAGGAGGCTAAAGTCAGCAATGAATGAAGTGGAGGTCTAGACACCCACAGAAGTGTCTGAACAATGAGCCTGAAGGAGGTAAGATGAAGGCAGGGCTGGACAGGACAGGCTCAGGTTCCTACTTACTTTCATGGCTTTTCATGGCATAGACATCAACAGAAGGGTCGAATTCCCCAGGACCAAAGAACCGAGGGAAGCTGAGGAGATTGCCAGGACTATCCGGAGGCGTGCCGTAAGAACAGAGCAGGTTGCCACCCACCCCATCATTCTCACACTCCTCGTCCTCTGCCCGCTCCTCCACCTCCATCTCCTCCTGCTCGGCTCGGTCCACATCATGGATGCCCACTAGCAGGCTATAGTCCATGATCTTCAGCTGGGCCAAGAACTGGGAAGTGAGGGACAGAAGGATGGAAGAAAGAAGTTACATGGGACATCCGAGCGGCATCTGGAAAGCAGGGAAAAGGCATTTCTTTCTATAAACAGTTTCATTTCAAAGGCATTTCAATTCTATAAACAGTTCTGAAATACCCAATATAGTGGGCTAGGACTAGGATATGTTTATTATTATTAAATACAGTAGTCCCCAGTATCCAATTTTACTTTTCTCAGTTTCAGTTTCCCACGGCCAACTGTGGCCCAAAAATATTAAATGGAAAATTCCAGAACTAAACAATTCGTAAGTTTTAAATTGTGTGCCATTCTGAGTAGCATGATGAAATCTTGCTATGTCCTGTTCTGTCCACCTATTCTGTCACATCCATTCAAAGGCATGTGAATCATCCCTTTGTCCAGCGTATCCACGCTGTATACACTACTTGCCCACAAGCCACTCAGAAGCCACCATGGTTATCAGATCAGCTGCAGTGGTATCACAGTGCTTGTTTTCAAGTCGCCCTTATTTGACATCATAATGGCTCCAAAGAGCAAGCAAGAGTAGTGATGCTGGCAACTCAGACATCCCAAAGAAAAGCCATAAAGTGCTTTCTTTAAGAGAAAACGTGAAAGTTCTCAATTTAAACAAACTTGTAAACTAAGGTTGCTAAGCTCTATGATAAGAATGAATCTTCTACCCATGAAATTGTGAAGGAGAAAGAAATTTGTGTGTAGTATATATAGGGTTCAGAACTATCCATGGTTTCAGGCATCCACTGGAGATCTAGAAGGTATCCTCCTTGGATGGGGGAACTACTGTATGATAAAATAGAATAAAAAATAATATCATAAGGCTGGGCACAGTGGCTCATGCCTATAATCCCAGCACTCTGGGAGGCCAAGGCAGGTTGACTGCCAGAGCTCACGAGTTTAAGACCAGCCTGAGCAAGAGTGAGACCCCATCTCTAAAAATAGCTGGACATTGTGGCAGGTGCCTGTAGTCACAACTACTCAAAAAATAATAATAACAATATCATAGTGCATAACACTATGTAGTGGTACACAGTGTTTCAGTTGAATGTGTGTAACCATTTGTTGAGTTGACAGGTAAAATGTACTTCTAACTGGAACCACGGGTAAAGTTTTTTTTTTTTTTTGTAGACAATCTCACTATGTCGCCCTCGGTACAGTGCTGTGGCATCACAGCTCACAGCAACCTCAAACTCTTGGGCTTAAGTGATTCTCTTGCCTCAGTCTCCCAAGTAGCTGAGACTACAGGCGCCCACCACAATGCCCAGCTATTTTTTTGTTGCAGTTGTCATTGTTGTTTAGCTGGCCTGGGCCGGGTTCGAACCTGCCAGCCTAGGTGTACGTGGCTGGTGCCGTAACCACTTTGCTACAGGTGCCGAGCCACAGGGAAAGTTTAAAAAACTATGCAATTTGGCTTCTTAACCCGTCAAGGTAAAAGTGGAAAAAAAGGAAAAGGGAATGTTACATAAGAATGGCAGCCATGGGCGGTGCGGTGCCTATGGCTCAGGGAGTAGAGCGTTGGCCCCATATACAGAGGGTGGTGGGTTCAAACTCAACCCTGGCCAAACTGCAACAAAAAATAGCCGGGCATTGTGGCAGGCGTCTGTGGTCCCAGCTACTTGGGAGGCTGAGGCAAGAGAATTGCCTAAGCCCAAGAACTAGAGGTTGCTATGATCTGTGATGCCCAACACTCTACTGAGGGTGACAAAGTGAGACTCTGTCTCTAAAAAAAAAAGAATGGCAGTCAGAGCCAACCAATATTTTCAACCCATTCCCTGAAGGTCAAAAGAGGCTGTGCAGTACCAAGGGAAATGCTGGAACCCTCCCTTTGTACTGTGAGACTCCCTTCGGCAAACCTCAGTTTTCTCATCTGTATAATGAGTGCTGTGAGCAGGATGGTGCCTCAGGTCTCTTCATCTAGGATTTCATGACATGGAGAATAATAATAATATAGAATGGAAATGGCTAGCCATCATGCCAGTTTACCTAACAATGAGGCCAGAGTCCAGTCACATCAGTCATGTGCCAGGCATTCTGCCATGGTCACAAATTGAGCCTACAGCACTACCACACTGCCAGACTGACCACTGTGCTAGGGGACCAGGAGATTGTATGAGAAGAATCATCACAGGGGCAGAGTCATTCTACACACAGGCTCAGAAAATGACTAAAAGCACAAGAAGCCCTAGTGATGGGAGATAAACAGAATCTCTTCAAAAGAGGAAGGCTGGGAGGGGCACCACTCTAAGCACCTCTGGACAAGGCCTTCCCAAGGCCCAGGGAGAAAGGGCCAGGATCCCAGAGGGAAACCATCCCCCTCTACCTGAGAACATTGATAAAACAACTTGCATTGATAACAAAATGAATTGAGTAAGTTGCCTGAAATTCTTAGAACCAGACTAGGGGGAAAGGTAGAAAAGGCACAGGAGAAAGACTATGGACAAACTGAATGTTGGGTTACGAAAGACAGAATGAAGAAATGAACATAGTTGGATTAACTAAAAAAAAGCCTCCTAACAGAAAGAAGTTTACGACACTCATATTCACAATAGCTACAAAGCGGAAACAATTCAAGTATGATGGTTAATTTTATGTGTCAACTTGACTGGGCTACAGGGTGCCCAGACATTTGGTCAAGCATTATTCTGGGTTGCCTATGAGGGTGACTATAGTAGGTAAGATTAACATCGAATTGGTGGACTGAATAAAGTATATTGGATTGCCCTCCCTAATATGAGTGGGTGTCATCCAATCAGTTGAAGGCCTGCACAGAACAAAAAGGGTGACCCTCCTAAGAGTAAGAGGGAACTCCTTCTGCCTGAGTGCCTGAGGCCTTTGGGCTGGAACTACATCATCAGTTCTCTTGGGTCTTCAGCTTGTTGACTACAGATCTTGTCAGTCTCCGTAACAATGTGAGCCAATTCTTCATAACGAATTGCTTTCTAGATTTATGATGTATCCTACTGGTTTTGTTTCTCTGGAAAAATCTGACTAATATATGTAGTATATCCAAACAATGGACGATTATTCAGCCTTAAAAAGAAATTCTGCCTCAACATGGATGAACCTTTGAAGACATCATGCTAAGTAAAATAATGCAGTCATAAAAGAACAAATATTATATGATTCCATTTATATGAAGTTCCTAGAGTAGTCAACTTCACAAGGGCAGAAAGTAGAATGCTCATTGCCAGGGTCTGAGGGAATTGAGAGTTAGTGTTCATTGAGTACTGAGTTTCAATTGAAGAAGATTAAAAAGTTCAGAAATGAGGCCAGGCACAGTGGCTCACATCTATAATCCTAGCACTCTGGAAGGCCAAGGCAGGTGGATTGCCTGAGCTCAGGAGTCCGAGACCAGCTTGAGCAACTCTGAGACCCCATCTCTACTAAAAATAGAAAAACCAGCCAAGCGTGGTGGTGCACACCTGTAGTCTCAGCTACTTTGGTGGCTGAGGCAAGATCTCTTGACCCCAAGAGCTTGAGGTTGCTGTGAACTATGATGATGCCACAGCACTCTAGCCTGGGCAATAAAGAGAGACTGCCTCAAAAAAAAAAAAGAAGGGCGGCGCCTGTGGCTCAGTTGGTAAGGCGCCGGCCCCATATACCGAGGGTGGTGGGTTCAAACCCCGCCCCGGCTGAACTGCAACCAAAAAATAGCTGGGCGTTGTGGCGGGCACCTGTAGTCCCAGCTACTTGGGAGGCTGAGGCAAAAGAATAGCTTAAGCCCAGGAGTTGGAGGTTGCTGTGAGCTGTGTGAGGCCACGGCACTCTACCGAGGGCCATAAAGTGAGACTCTGTCTCTACAAAAAAAAAAAAAAAAAGAAAAGAGGCTGCTCCTACTCTATTCACAGTAGAGACCTTGTCTAACCAAGATGAAAATGAGTGTTAGGACATACCTCTACATCCCGCTTCAGCTTCTCCAGGAAGTTCTTTTTACTATCCTCTCCCACATGTAGCTTCTGCCCTTCATTGAGGAAGTCATTGTCTTTGAAGGTTGGTAAGTCTTTAGCCTGGGACAGCAATAGCAGTATTAGGCTGGGTAGGCCTGATTCACTCACACCAAGGAGAATAAATTGTTCTACTGGGAGCAATGGTATAGAAAGGGGAAGATTCTTCAGCACACAGACACCCAACCTGCTAAATTGACAGTCCAAGAGCCTATAGTCCCAGGCTTTGAGCAGACAGGGATGGCAAATACATGTCATTTATCAGACAGTAAATACTAATCAGCCGATACTGATTTAGGCTAAGCTGCAAGAAGGAAATTGTCTGACATCCCAGACAGGACTATGAAGAACCTAGTGAGGCCAGAGGAAAAAAGCTGGAGACCAAGGCCCTGATAGATCTAAAACAAGGACAGGCAGGTGCTTAGTGTCTGGGAGCTGGACTAGGGGCTGCAGAAGGGGAGGGATGACAAATAGGTATTGTTTCTCATTCCAAGTGACCCTTCCACAATTGCTGTGCACCAGCATACCTTCTCTTTGTCGCTTGCTTCTCTGGCAACAGTAGAACCCTGAAAGGATAAGAGCTATCAGAAGTCCAGCTGAGGCAGATTCAATTGAGCAAACAGACATGCACCAGTCTTTAGTGAGAGCCAGCAGGGGGACTCAAACAAACTGATTAGAATCCTAGAGGAACCAGGAGGCAGCAACGTGCTCATTACTGTGTCACAGCAAGTTACAGAGCTCTGACCATGTACAAGGTACATGTTAGATCCTCAGCAAACAAGACTGCAACTGGTGAGACTCAGTCCCTGCCCTTAGGGCTCTTCCCTTCTAATAGGGAGACAGATTCTAACAGGGAGGCCGTGGTTACATAAGTCATTCATTCATTCTGGTTCACAACCATAAGTGTGTCCTTCTTGGTGTTTAGAAATGCACTTGTGCCGTCAGTGCACAGGGCCCTGGACACATGCGGGTGTGTGTAGCAGCACTGCCTGACCCCATGCTGCTGCCCATCCCACAGAGGAGAGTTGAAGAGCATCAATTGTTGCATAAATATGGTACAGTTAGGACATAAATAACTTCTTATCATTGTCACCTGGCCTTTAAACAGCCTTTGGTCCATAAGAATTAGAATACCCATGCTAGAATCACCTGTCCATGCCAATACATAATCCCCGGCTTTCCTAATTACGTGGAAGCTAGAGTAGTGGCCCTTCTAAGCCTTACTGAGAGGGCAGGCACAGTGCTGGCAAACACAGAGCACTTTACCTTGAGGTCATACTTGCGATGTACATTGAGTCGATGGCTGAACACATTCCTGGTAACTACCATGTAGGTTTCCACACCATCCACAGTCAGGCGGTACATGCCCAGGAACTGTGGCAAAAGGGTGTTGCCATGACATTCCACTATAAACTAGAATGCAAAGGAGGAAAAGAGGGAAGGCTAAGCACCACGAAGGGGCTCTGAACGGATGGGGCTCTCTTCAGGCTAAAATGCTCCCTGGGATTCTAACCTCTAGATTAGTGGTCTTCCAACTGGGTTCTATGATGTAATAGGGGTTTCTCAGATTTACCATAAGCAATAGCCACCCCCACCCCCGGCAGAGGGACAGGTGAGCTGAGTAGGTAGTGCAGAGTCCCTCCGAGTTCTTATTATTGGGATCCTACCTAAGATTTTGTTTGATTCTTCCTCAGGAAAATCACTAATCCATCTTGCAGCTCCTCTGCCGCAAGAGCAGAGGGGTGCAGAGGCAGGGCTGGATCCGCTGTCTCAGTGAACAGAATGGCTCCACGCCCACAGTTCCCACCTGTGACATGCCCCAGGTTTCTCCTCTAACTTTCAAAAGACCTGAAGTTCCTTTCAACACTTTTTAGGTACCCCAGAAATGAAGACCAAAGAGGTTTTGGAAGGCACTGAGATGGTGCCACAGCGCTTTCCTAGTGGACAGGTTCCAGATCAGTGGAGAGACAGAATGGGAAAAACAACCCCGCCAAGCTGACAGGACCTCCTTGAGAAGATGTGAGGCAGACGCTAGAGTGTGAAAACTTTACAGCTGGAACTGAGTCAGCGATGTGTCTTCATGTCTCCTTTTTTCTTTTTTAAAGGAGCCGTTTCACCACATAGAAACTGGGTTGCAGGAGAGGGCCCACTGCTCAGTTATCAGGAAGCATCCATCATTACCAGAGAGGACAAACCCTTCCCTGAGAAGCTCCACTGGCCACTGGGGCTCTCTTCTTCCAACCCATCTTCCACAGCCCAGGCTTGGGACTCACCGTACCTGGTGATATTTCTTTAAGATGTTGTGCATCTCAGCCACATCCTCACTGGACACAGTCTTGATGACAAAGCGCCGGTCGTAGGTGGTGAGGAAACGCGTGCCACACCGGCCCTGGCTGTCACTGTTGATGGGGGCGCTTCGCGTCACTGAATTCTGATAGACCGAGACAAAAGCAGGCTAGGCTTGGCAGAGGAACAAGAATTCTGACTTTCCCTCTGAATCTCATCTTATGGGCTGGATTGCTCAAAAGACAATAGCACTGAGATTAAGGGACTCCCAAATTAGACCTTACCCACCCCTTTCTTATGGGGTGTTCATATCCCTCCCTAAAATCTTCCTATGGAGTGACAAGAGTTGTTCCCTTACCACCTGCACCTAATCCCAGAGAGCTACTCTACGAACTAAAATTCTGCCTCAGATATTAGAGGGCTTGGTCCTAATCCTGACCCTCACATGCAATGACCTTGGTTGAGCCATTCAGCTTCTCTACCCTAAGTCTCTTTGGAAGGGACAAAAGGAGGCAGACCAAGCTGATTTTCCCAGTCTCTTAGTGTGACAAAGATAAAACTTAGGAAATATTGTATTCAAGACATCTAACATGAAGAAGCAATGGAACAGCAATGGAATCTCTTTTACCTGTATTTACCCTGATACTGGAAAACCCTTCCAAAGCAGGAAGTTGGTCCTCATCTCTCTGCCTGATGCTTGTCCCCTCACCTCAGCCTCCTGTATGACTGGGCAGGGCTGGGAGGTAGTTCTGGGGGGCTTTTCTGGCTCTTTCCCTGTGCCTCCTTAAGGTCCCACTTCCATTAGGATCAGAGAGCAGGAGAAGCCTCAAGAGGGAGGATGGGGAAGGTCTGAGTCAACCAAAGGGATGTGTTCACCAAGCAGATGCCAGGTGAAGACCTTGGAGAGGCAAGGCTGAGGGGAGATCCCAAACGTCCCCGTTGCCAAGAAAACACGTATGGGGATCTATTTGCAGAAAAGCTACCTCTCCAGCCTTTTCCTCATTTCCCAATGAGGATCCTACTCTTTTTTTCCTTTTTTGAGATGGAGTCTCACTTTGTCACCCTCTGTAGAGTGCCCTAGCGTCATAGCTCACAGTAACCTCAAACTCTAGGGCTCAAGCAACTCTCTTGCCTCAGCCTCCAGAGTAGCTGGGACAACAGGCGCCCACCACAAACAATGCCCGGCTATTTTTGTGTGTGTGTGTGTGGTTTTTGGCCAGGGCTGGGTTTGAACCCGCCACCTCTGGCGTATGGGACCAGCGCCCTACTCCTTGAGCCACAGGCACCGCCCTATTTTTTTTTTTTTTAAGAGATGAGGTCTCACTCTGGCTCAGGCTGGTCTTGAACCCGTGAGCTTAAGCAATCCACCCGCCTCGACTTCCTAAGTGCTAGGATTACAGGCATGAGCCACTGCGCCTGGCTGAGGATCCTACTCTTAACCTTCATCTAATGCCTCCTCACAAATCCCAGTGGAGTTTTCACCACCTTTATGGCAGAAACTAAAATCTGAAGTGGTGAGGAGCTCTGGGAGTTCCTCAGCAAAGGTGCTAACTTTAAGGAGTACTCCCCCGCCAACAAAACAGATTGTGGTATCCCTCAATCCAGAAATGTTGAATAGGCTACGTGACAAAGTGCCTCTTTTTCCCAGCCTGGCCCTTGCAGACTCATGGGCTGCAAACCCAGTTGATGGGTCTATCTAGTTCTGTTCCTGCCTCACGTCCAGGCAGCATCCTCTGACTCCCTAGGTCGCTGATGGTTTAAAAGAACAGAGCCCTCTCCTTGAACACCATCCTCCCTGCCCTCACTTCAGAGCATGGGCGTGTGCTTACAAGGCCATTACAGGCAATATGCAGACACTGAGAGAGGATGTGGTTAGACGGCCGAGGGGAGAGGAAGGAACCACACAGAGGGAAGATGAGCAACTTGGGTTCTAACAGTGGCAAGAAGTTTTCAGAAAACTTCAAGCTCCAATTAGATCATGAATTAGTTCAGGATTCAGTCCTAACAGAGAGGGCAGGAGGAACCTTCCAGTACCTCTCAGACATGGACATGTCTGGGTGTTCAAGCTCCTGGCATCTCCTCTACTTCTTATATCCCCTTACCCTCAGGATACCTGTCTTTGCATGTAGGCCTCCAGAGTGGAGGAAAGAGGGGAGGGAGACTCTTACCTAAGGCCCAGTCTGCTTCTGTAAAGTATTTGTGAAAAACTTACTGAGGTGGGGTGGTGGGACTATAATGTTTGAAAAGATTTGGGCACCATTTTAGATTTTACTGGGCTATATACTCCTTTTTCTCCACAGATGACTGAAAGCTTTATTTCTTCCTGCTATGAAGGTGAAATGGAAACTTCACCCATCTTTACTACCAGGCTGTCTGCCAGGGGAGGAAAGTCCATGAAGTGTGAGGTGGTGAAGTGACAGAAACCACAAACTACAGTCAGTCTACAATGTTTCTGAAATTGGGACTGATTCCTCCTAAAAGGGCAACGGCCTCTATAACATATTCACCCCATGAAGGGTGCAGTTGCCCGGGCATACCTACCCCCCTCCCACCACCAGGAGAGGGGACAAGTTTAGGAGGTGACACTCATACCTGGCAAGAGGTTATACTACCCTTGAAGTCTTCCTTTTCTAATCTGTCTTATCTGCTTTAACAGGCCTCATCTCTCGCTGGCAACAATTCTCTCTCTTTTAAGTCAAACTACGAAGGAGAAGGGTTCTTCAGCCTAGACTGGGAATGTCAAACTAAAGTGAAGCAGCTCCCTCAGAGCCCTCTCCCTCCCGCCGTGCTCCCTCCCAGGGCAATGGGCCTGAGCTGAGAGGCATTCTCAGAAGCGCTTCCAAAGCCCTTGTCCTCCACAGCCTCTACCAGGCTGAGACTGCCTGGGCTGGGACATGACAGGGAAACACAACACAAGAATAGCAGGCACTTTTCTTCCTGTTTGTCCTGTGGGTTCCTAACCCCACTCCATGCCCTAACCCTCTGATTTTGCCATAATACCCCGTACCTGGTAATCCTGATCATCAATCCCAAACCTCTCTCGAAGATTTCGGAACACCATGGGGCAGTACTCCTTAAACTTAAAGCGGCTGGGGAGGTTCTCCCTAAGGAAAAGCAGAGATACGTCTTTGTGAGCTGCCCCTTGCTCGTCTTAATTCTGACTTAGGAATCCCCCCAAGTGAGGTCCACAGATCACGTGGATTTGAATAGTTTGCAATGCTTAAAATGTAGGTTTCTGGGCTTCAGGAATTCTGGAGGTGAGTCTGGAATCTGCACTTTTTTTTTTTTTTTTGAGACAGTCTTACTTTGTCACCCTCGGTATACTGCCGTGGCATCACAGCTCACAGCCACCTCAAACTCCTGCGCTCAAATGACCCTCTTCCCTGAGCCTCTCAAGTAGCTGGAACTATCAGCACCTGCCACAACACCAGGCTATTTTTAGAGATGGGGTCTTGCTCTTGCTCAGGTTGGTCTCGAACTCCTGAGCTCAATCCATCCACCCACCTCAGCCTCCCTTAGTACTGAGATTGCAGGTGTGAGCCACCGTGCCCAGCCTTGGAAATCTTCATTTTAAACAAATATTCCAGGTGATTCTGAGCACATAAAGGTTTAAAAATTTTACATTTCTTTTTTTTTTTTTTTTTGTAGAGACAGGGTCTCACTTTATGGCCCTCGGTAGAGTGCCGTGGCCTCACACAGCTCACAGCAACCTCCAACTCCTGGGCTTAAGCGATTCTCTTGCCTCAGCCTCCCGAGTAGCTGGGACTACAGGCGCCCGCCACAACGCCTGGCTATTTTTTGGTTGCAGTTTGGCCGGGGCCGGGTTTGAACCCGTAACCCTCGGTATATGGGGCCGGCGCCTTACCGACTGAGCTACAGGCACCGCCCAAATTTTACATTTCTTTTTTTTTTTTTTTTTTGGTTTTTGGCCAGGGCTGGGTTTGAACCCGCCACCTCTGGCATATGGGACCAGCACCCTACTCCTTGAGCCACAGGTGCCACCCCAAATTTTACATTTCTTGTACTCACTTTGTAAAAATCAATCCAGCTGTATTATGATGATTGTGATTTTTTTTTTTATTGTGATTCTTTTATGTGCGTTTTCCTTCAAAAAACTTAGAGAAAAAAACTCTCACCCACTGCCAGTGAGAATGAGGGTAAGCCCCACATCACAAGCACTGTACTTGATACAGGTGGGTGGCTGCTAGTGGACATCTGCTGTTGGGTCAGCATCAGTCTGATTGCTATTGGTTAAGACCTTTCTCATCAGATGGCCCCTTTCTTCTGGTGATGTTCCTGTCGAAACATCATGAAGATCCAGGCTTCTATTGGGATGTACAAAGAAGGTGCTTTAGATCGAAGAGGACCTCAGTCAATTGAGTAAGATACCAAAGCCTTGCTTGCTGGCTAATGGCACCATTCTCCACCCTCCGCATTCCTTATTCAAGCCACAGACTCCCAGGAAGACAGAATCACCTTGAAATGATGGCTCCTACCAATCCTCCATCTTTACAATGGCCACACTGCTTAAGGACTCCCATTCAGAATATGTCCCAGGATAAATTCTACTCCAGGATGATAGACTTTAAGGAAATACAAAGAATGCCTTATCATAAAGGAAGGGGCCTAATCTGCCTTATTTACCCCATATTCTAGTAAACAGGACTATAGTCTAATGTCTAATAAATAGCACACAAACAGTTATTGAAAGGAAAAAAAGAATAAAGATAAAAGAAAATAAGAGATTGAGGCTCTGCTTTGCCAAGATGTCAAAGTAGTAGAACTTCACCAAGGCCATGGACCTTGAACTAAGAAAAGGCCTAATGCCCACCTCTGGAGCCCTGACCTCTGCAACAGAACAACCTCCTTTCCTTCCTCTGAGTTGAGGGCTACCTCGCCTTTCTCTGGTGGACATTTAGCAGGTAGCAGTTATAAAGACAGACAGCTTCTAGAACAAGATGTTACTACTTATTATGGCAGCAGGAGGCCACTAAGGGACATTCTCAAATTGATCTTCTCCTTTGGGGTAACAGTCTGGGGAATGGTGGGGTAACAGAAACCAGCTGGGGAGGTGGTGGGTTCTGTGAGACAGGAGAGGAAAGAACCAGTGGAAGTAGAACCAGGATTCACATGCAGAAAGGAGAAAAGTGTGAGCAGCAAGCAGTTCCACGGTGGGATGAAAGAGCAAGGCCTCCAAAGGCCTTTGGAGGGGCCTTAGAACAGGCCCCTCACTATGCCAGATGACATGGTTGCTGGAGTGTCTCCAGTAATGTCTGAGACAACCTTCTGGCACTGGTACTAATCCAAGAAGCCACAACAGACAAAAATGGGAAGAGCTACTTAGGTAATGCCCTTGAGCACCATGCTAAACAGCTGTTCATATACCAAGAGAGTAAAGAGCTTGGCTACATCTCAGGCCAGAAACATGTCTGGCAGCTTCCTGCCTCAGACTCAGACCAAGATAGGGCTGCTACTGCAGCCTCAGCTCCTGAGCAGCTCAATTCTACCTGAGCTGGTCCCAGGTGAGTCACCTTGGGCCCAGCCATACAGCCCAGGGGACACTGGAAGTAGGCTGATAAAGGAGTGAGAAGACAACATGAGGGGAAAGGCACACAGGGAGAGGCACGTAATGACGGCATTTCCCCAGCCAGTCTGTCTGTGACCCAGCTGTTGCTGTCACACCCTGCCAGGTGCTGACTTGCCCCACACTCTCAGGTAGACAACTTACTTATTGAAGAGATGATTGTCCACCTTGATCTTGCTGTAGGCTTTGAAGTCGTCAGGCATTAGCATGACAGGGACTGGGACATTGCTCAGCTCATTGATCTGCAAAGTAAGGGCACAGTGAGATTCTCAGCCAGGAGGCCACTTGCCTCAGAGAGAAATTGTGCTACCATGTGGATGCCACCATCTTTCTAAAACATGTCCACAGACTCCCTCCCTATTTTTATTTCTGCTCTTCTCTTCAATTAAGTTCCCAGCTTCATCACTACCTATTTAAATTCTCCCTATCCAATAAGGTCCAGCCCAAAAGGCATCTTCAGCTTTCTAAGTTCTCTAGACCATAGACACTCTTTCCGGGATTCCTAGAGCATTGTTTGTATCTATCTTTTGGCCATCTTACAGCTTCCTTTTGTAGTTTATAAACCTTGCATGCCTGCTACTCTGAAGCTGAGTAATACCGCACTACTTATCTTTCTAAACAAAGATCATCTAACTGATCTTTGAGGGTTCCACAGTGCTTGGCACCATGATTTGCACACAGCAGGTATTCAATTACTATTTGTCAAATGCAATAATAAATGGATCAATGGATAAATGTCCCCCTTGCTAAGTGGGTATTAAGGCCTTTAAACATCTTTATACAAATCATGGGTCACTCAAGAATTACGAGGCTCAAAGCAGAAAAAAAGATAGGTTTGTGTAGGTATGCAACTTTTTTTTTTTTAAGAGACAGAGTTTCATTTTATCGCCCTCGGTAGAGTGCTGTGGCGTCACAGCTCACAGCAACCTCCAACTCTTGGGCCTAGGCAATTCTCTTGTCTCAGCCTCCGGAGTAGGTGAGATCACCAGCACCCTCCACAAAGCCTGGCTATTTTGTTTTTTTTTGCAGTTTGGCTGACGCGAGGCCCAAACCTGCCACCCTCGGTATATGAGGCCAGGGCCCTACCCACTGAACCACAGACGTGTCCCAAGGGTATGCAACTTATATACCTAATGTAAATCAAATTTGAGGTAAGCAAAAGAGGTAGCAATCTGGCCATTGGCCCGTTCTGATGCAAGCTGGGCCAGCTCCTGATGCCATGACCTACCTTATGCTGAACCTGGGGAAATGAGGTAGGATGCTCTCTCCCTACTAACAAACCTTCCCATTGTCTTTCACCCCTTCATGGAGCTGCATCCTGGACAAGGAGCTGGTTTCCTATTTGTGCAGAGCCCAGAGGGCAGATTCTGCCCTTCCCCACCCTCAGTTTAGCCAATTAGTGGTCTAATTAGCCACAGATGTCCTCTCCTAGCATAGCAGAGTATTTGACATTTGACCCTCAACCAGTTGCCACTAATGCATTCAGGATTTACAGAAGAAACCTTAGTCCTGACTGACTTAATGGACTGGGGGGAGGAGGCATAGCCTTGTGTCTCCCAGACACTTTCCTTGCAAATCCTATTATCTCAATGAGGCCCCAGGTGGCAGTGAGGGGATAACCTAAAGTCATTAGGACTCCTCTAGGAGCATAAATGGGGGAAATGACATTTAATTTGCTGCCCCTTCTATTTTACAAACCTTTATTATTTAGAAATGTTAGAGGATGGAAGAAGTTCAAGTTAATGCAATAAATGGGCTGGGGAACTATACCTTCCCACCATTGGTAAAAAACTCAATTTACTCAGGGGGAAATTAGACAAAGTGTAGGAGTGCATGTATATGAAGGGGGGAGGGGTGTAGTAGTATCAGTAGGCAAAGGAGTACAGACTTAATAAACTGTTGGCAAAAACTGGCATAGATATAAGAGTATGCCCTATCTGATTCCATTTACATAAAGTTCCAGAACAGGAATCTAGAGTGTGAGAAATCAGACGAGTTGCATGGGTAAGTTGGCAGAGACAAGAGAATTGCATGTCAAGGAATATGAAAAGTATGATTCTGGGGTGACAGAAATGTTCTACATGTTGTTTGCAGTGAAGGTTACATGAGTATATACATTTGTTGGAACTCATCAAACTGTACATTTAAAATGTGTGCACTTGGGTGGCACCTATAGCTCAAGCAGCTAAGGTGCCAGCCACATACACCAGAGCTGGTGAATTCGAATCCAGCCAGGGCCTGCCAAATAATGACAACTACAACCAAAACACAGTCGGGAGTTGTGGCAGGCACCTGTAGTCCAGCTACTTGGGAGACTAAGGCAAGAGAATGGCTTAAGTCCAGGAGTTGGAGGTTGCTGTGAGCGGTGACACCACAGCACTCTACCCAGGGCAATAGCTTGAGGTGCTGTCTCCAAAAAAAAAAAAAAAAAAAGTGCACTTTACTGTATGTAAATTATTTCTCAATAAGGTTGATTTGGGGCCAGGTGTGGTGGCTTATGCCTGTAATCCTAGTACTCTGGGAGGCCAAGGCAGGTGGATTGCCTGAGCTCATGGGTTCAAGACCAGCCTGAGCCGGCCTCATTTCTAAAAATAACCAGGCATTGTGGCGGGCACCTATACTCCCAGGTACTGGGGAGGCTAAGGCAAAAGAATCACTGGAGCCTAAGAGTTGGATGTTGCTGTGAGCTGTGATGCCATGGCACTCTACCAGGGGTGACAAAGTGAGACTCTGTTCCAAAAATAAAACAAAATAAAATAAAAATAAAAATAGTGGTTGTTGTGGCAAGTGCCTGTAGTTCCAGCTACTCAGGAGGCTGAGATAACAGAATCACTTGAGCCCAAGAGTTTGAGGTTACTGTGAGCTAAGACTCCACAGCACTCTACCCAGGCACTCTGCTGAGACTCTGTCTCAAAAAAATAAATAAAAAATAAGGTTGATTTTTAAATTCCCAGCATCCAAGTTTGTAATGCCATTCATTGGCTGAGCCCTTTCAAAAGCCAAAAACAAAAACCAAAAAACAACCATGCCAGTTCCCATTCCAGGGGGGTGCTCACAAGAGAACTTGATTGTCAAATCTGTGCCTACAGAGGAAACCGTTCCACTTCCTTGTTTTTCTGCCAACAGAAACAATTCATGGTGGCTGTCCCATTTCCTTTTTCCTAGCATATCAAATCTGGCTCTGAGAGTTAAAGCAGAAATAGAGACAAAGAGTTCAGGGCTCTTAAGCAATTCTGCCTTTTCTAGCTCATACCTTCATGCTAGAAAGAACACACCACTGGCTCAAAGTGTATGGTTTTATACCAAAACATTACTGTATTACTAGAGATCAATTTCGGGTTAGTCCAATATCCAAATTCACTGCCAAGACCAGGCTTGATATTGGAAGAACAAGAAAAAACTAAAACACTTGCTTGAGGGGGGTCAGTTGCCCCTTAGCCAGGATGAATTATTCTAACAGGAACTATTTAGGAATGTTCTATTCCTTAATTTTTTTGTGTAACTCTTAGAGCAACATACTTTTTTTTTTTCGTAGAGACAGAGTCTCACTTTATGGCCCTCGGTAGAGTGCCGTGGCATCACACAGCTCACAGCAACCTCTAACTCCTGGGCCTAAGCGATTCTCTTGCCTCAGCCTCCCGAATAGCTGGGACTACAGGCGCCTGCCACAACGCCCAGCTATTTTTTAGTTGCAGTTTGGCTGGGGCCGGGTTTGAACTCGCTACCCTTGGTATATGGGGCTGGTGCCTTACCGACTGAGCCACAGGCGCCACCCAGAGCAACATACTTTAAATCAGTGGTTCTCAACCTTCCTAATGCCACAATGTATTTTCATTGTTAAAAAGAGGTAGTGACCCACAGGTTGAAAACCACTGCTTTAAATGATTTAAACTGATAAACTTTTTTTTTTTTTGAGACAGTGTTTCATGATATTACCCCAGGCTAGAGCTCACGGCAACCTCAAACTCTTGGGCTCAAGCAATCCTCCTGCTTCAGCCTCCAGAGTAACTGGAACTATAGGCGCCCATCACGATGCCTGGCTAGTTTTTCTATTTTTAGTAGAGATAGAGTCTCACTCTTTCTCAGTCTGGTCTCAAACTCGTGAGATCAAGTGATCCATAAACTAGTAAATTTTTAGTTCTCATTTACCTCTATTCTTGATCATACAACTCAATAGCAGAACATTTTTACCTCAGATAATATATTGGTGAACAATTCATATATTCAACTAGATAGACTCACCCCTCATTTCCACTAGGCCATATGTAGATGATTCACTCCTCGGATTAGCTGTACTATTTTTTTTTAGTTGTGCTAAATTTTATATTCCAGAGAGTTCTATTCCATTTCGATTGAACAGTACTTACTAAAATAACTTCTTCATTCTGTGTTAGGTGCATGTGTGGGACGAGAGAGATGCAAGTGGGGGAGTGGGGGTGTACTGTACACAAATAAGAAATAGGAGGCTTATCCTGTCGTGGAAATTAGACAAACCCGTGAAACTTGAAGTCAAAGCAATATACAATTAAGGGAGAACACAGGGATAGAGACAGCAGGAATGTCAGAGGTCCAGAGGACAAAGCTGGTAAGACCAGAGGGTCAGATTCCCAGCCCTCACGCATCAGAAGCAGGCACCTAATGCCTCTCCCGGTAATGCCAAGAGCACTTGACACTGGAAAAGTCTAAAACAAGATCATGTTACACTCCTATTTAGAAATCTTCCATAGTTCCTCACAACCTCAGGGTAAAGTTTTAACTGCGTAGTCTGACACTCAAAGCCTTTCCTGGTCTGGCTCAGACTCTGCCAAAGTTCTACTCAATGTACTTCTACTCAATGTATCAACAGCCTTACTACATGCCAATACAGTGCCAAAATCTGGGGGTACAAAAACAAAAAGACGTCTCCATGGAGCTGAGAACACAGACAATGCATAACTAATACAATGTGAATTGGAAAAACAGATGAAGATATGACTGATTTTGCCTGGAAGTGGGAGTTAGAGGGCTGGTTGCTAGAGGAAGCTATGGAGAAATATGGGCCTAGTATGGTAGTTATCACAAAAAAAAAAAAAAAAAAGAGGAAGGGAACCCCAGGCCATGGGAACAGTCAGAACTAAGCCTCAGAGCTGTGAAAGTATACTGTGTGTGTGGGGGGTCGATGGGTGGGGGATAGAGGGCAGCAGTGTAGGACAAAGATAATAAGGAACAGAGAGAGAGAACTCAGGAAAGATAGGTGAACAGTCTAACACAATATCAATAAATACCCATTGCTTCCATTTAGTGAAAGCTTGTTTTTTTTGTTTTTTTGTAGAGACAGAGTCTCACTTTATGGCCCTCGGTAGAGTGCCATGGCATCACACAGCTCACAGCAACCTCCAACTTCTGGGCTCAAGCGATTCTCCTGCCCCAGCCTCCCAAGTAGCTGGAACTATAGGCACCCGCCACAATGCCCAGCTATTTTTTTGGTTGCAGCCGTCATTATTGTTTGGCAGGCCGGGGCTGGATTCGAACCCGCCAGCTCAGGTGTATGTGGCTGGCACCTTAGCCACTTGAGCCCCAGGCGCCGAACTGACAGTCTTACTATGTCGCCCTCGGTAGAGTGCTGGGGCCTCATAACTCACAGCAACCTCAAACTCTTGGGCTTAAGGGATTCTCTTGCCTCAACCTTCCAGGTAGCTGGGACTACAGGTGCCCCCCACAATGCCCGGCTATTTTTTTGTTACAGTTGTTTAGTTGGCCTGGGCCAGGTTCAAACCTGCCACCCTTGGTGAATGTGGCTGGCGCTGTAACCACTGTGCTATAAGCGCCGAGCCAACATGCATTCTGTTTTATGCTATTATTTCTTTTTATTTATTTATTTTTTTGGGGGGGTGTAGAGAAAGAGTCTCACTCTATCACCCTCGGTAGAGTGCTGTGGTGTCATAGCTCATAGCAACCTCCAACTCCTGGGCTTAGGCAATTCTCTTGCCTCAGCCTCCCGAGTAGCTGGGACTACAGGTGCCTGCCACAACATCCGGCTATTTTTTGTTATAGTTTAGCCAGGGCCAGGCTTGAACACGCCACCCTTGGAATATGGGGCCGGCGCCCTACCCATTGAGCCACAGGCACCGCCCTATGCTATTATTTCTAATACTTAATAGTCACCTAAAGTATTACTAATCTGACTTTGCAAAAGAGGTTCAGAGAAGTTGGAACCTTACTGAAAATCACACAAACATTACATGCAGAGACAGGACTTGATCCCAGGTCTGCTTGGTGCCAAAACCTGGGCTATGCAGCCTTTCTTCTGGATAGCTACCATGACTAAGGTAGTGTTTTCCATTCCTTGTCTCTATCCTGATAACCCTGCAAAGAAAGTGTTATACTCATCTTATAGGAAAATAAAATGAAGATCAGCAAAAAAAATTACTGCCCCAAACATATACTATTAATAAGGGCAGAACCTGGATTTGAACTTAGGTTTGTCCACTGTATGATAATTTAAAACTGACTATGCAGACAATGAGAAGACCTCTTAGGCTTAAGTCTGGGAATTCACACAATCAGATGAGTGATACAGGAAAGTAATTCTGGGATAAAAATCAAGGGAAGGATAAAGAGCAAAAAGCCCATTCATTTATAAAGCCATTACAACTGCTCAGGTGACAGACAATAAGACAGGTAGTAAGATCGGAAGAAGGGACACAGCTAAGAGAATCACCCAAGAGCTGGCTAAATGACACTTCCTCTGTCTCCTCTAGGTTGAATTAACTACTCATTTCTTTGTACATCTTTATGTCCTAAATATCACATTCATTTGGGTAATTACTTGTTTACATGTCTGATTACTAGGCTGGGACTCCCCAAAGGCAGACTATCTCAACCATTTTTATGTCCCTAGCACAATGATTTGCACACACTAGTTGTTCAATAAATACTGGAAAGAGGGAGGATGGCTGGAAAAAAGAAGGGACGTAGAGACTGAAAGATGGTGAGCACTAGAATGAACAGAGAAAAGAAACAGCAAAGCTGGTGTGAACATGCCAAAGGCTCATGGTGCAGAAGCTGGGATACAAGGTTAAGGTTAGCTACTAAGGCTATGACCAGACTGTACAGAGTCTTAAATGCCAAGGAAAGAATAATAAAGTCTATCTGGTAAACAAAAGGGAGCAACTGAACTTTTGAAGGTTCTGACTAAAGCAACGCTTTAGGAAGATGTGTCTTTCCTTTACTATCTCTAGCACTTTTCTGGGCCAATCTCTTTCACCTTCAGCAGGAGTACACTTGTGGAATGTAAACTCATTCAACTAGAGGCTAAATACAACACATTAAGAAGGTAAGTCTGGATGTGAGGGCAATCTGGCATGACATCTGTCACTCACTGATCACCAGGGTTGATTCAGCTGATCTGGTTGACTAGGCAGGTGTCCCCTTCCTCCCTCACCACTCCAAGTGTGTCCCTCCCAAAGCTTCATGCTTGCTTAAAGAGGACGACCTTCCCCAATTAAGAAACACCATTCTGGGCGGTGCCTATGACTCAGTCGGTAAGGCACCGGCCCCATATACCGAGGGTGGAGGGTTCAAACCCGGCCCCAGCCAAAACTGCAACCAAAAAATAGCGGGGCGTTGTGGCAGGCGCCTGTAGTCCCAGCTGCTCGGGAGGCTGAGGCAAGAGAATCGCTTAAGCCCAGGAGTTGGAGGTTGCTGTGAGCTGTGTGACGCCACAGCACTCTACTGAGGGCCATAAAGTGAGACTCTGTCTCTACAAAAAAAAAAAAAAAAAAAAAGAAACACCATTCTTCAGTCAAGGGTATACAAGTAGCTACGCTTCCCTGCTACAACCTCTAAACACTCAAAGAAGGTATGTCAGTCGTATCTCATGTCATGCAGTGGGTTTTGCATTATCCACATGATTAACTCCAGGAGCCATCAGCATAAATAAGGAGGAGGCTAAACAAGCCAAGTGAGAAACAACTTAGGAGCAGAGAGCTCACTCTATGCCAATCTAACTAGAGATGAAAATCAGTAGCTAGTTCTAGTCTGGTGAACTTCTGCATCCAGAAGCCTCAATTTCCCTGTATGACCTTCATAGCCTGGGCAAGGCATGCAGGCTTCCAGACATGTCCAAGGCTCTGTTGGTGGCTCAGTCATGGGTCAGCCACCACTAGCATACCTGCCACCATCAGAAAATATGATGTGTTGGAAACATACTCCCAGGACCAAGGAGGTCCAAGCAGGTCATGAAACTCTTAAAAAGGAAAAGAGGAAGAAGAGAGGGCCACACAAGCCAAAAAAATCTACCTGTGTTCATTCCTCCTTTTTACAACTTGGTTTTTCTACTCTGCTGTTTGAGCCCCACTATCCTCTGTGAGGTAGGAAGGCCAGGGGAAGGACAGATTCATCCAAAGGCCTCCTAAAGCAGAAATACTTACTAAAGATTTTAAACCAGCAGGGCAAGAAAAAAAAAAAGGTAGGCAAAGGAGGTCTGGGGTCAGCAGTAAGCAAAGAAAATGTGTGGAGAGAACAGAGATGGAATCTAGGAGAGAAGCTGAGCAGACATAAGAATGAATCTGTCGCTCATACCATACACAAAAAATGAACTCAAAATGGATTATAGGCCTAAATGTAAGAGCTAAAACTATATGTACTGCAGCACTAGTCACAAGAGCCAAGACATGAAAAAACTTAAATCCATCGACAGATGGATAAAGAAAATGTGGCAAACAATGGAATACTATTGCACCTTAAAAAAAGGAGATTCTGCAATATGCAACAACATGACCCTCAAGGTCATTATGCTAAAGTGAGACAGACAGGCCAATTACAGAACAATACTGTATGATTCCCCTTACATGAGGTATCTAAAATTGTCAAATTCATAGAAACAGAATGGAATGATGGCTGCCAGGGGCTGGGGGAAGGGGAAATAGGGAGTTAATCAACAGGCATAAAGTTTCAATTAAGTAAAATGAATAAGCTCTAGAGATCTGAGTATATAGCTTTGTACCTATGGTCAACAATAGTGTATTGTATACTTGAAAACTTGTTAAGAGGGTAGATCTCACGTTAAGTGTTCTGACCATAAACAAAAGTTTTGGGCCAGGGATAGTGGCTCAAAACTGTAATCCTAGCACTTTGGAAGGCTAGGAGTTCAAGATTAGCCTAGGAAGAGCAAAACCCTATCTCTAAAAAAAAATAGAAAAATTAGCTGGGCATGGTAGCACATGCTTGTAGTTCCAGCCACTCAGGAGGCTGAGGCAAAGAATCACATGAGCCCCCAAATTTGAGGCTGCAGTGAGCTATGAGGATGTCACTGCCTCTAGCCTGGGTAACAGAGAGAGACCCGGCCTCCAAAGAAAAATTTCTTTTTAAAAAGAACTATAACTGGCTGGACACCCGTAGCACAGTGCCAGTCACATGCATTGAGGCCGGAGGGTTTAAACCCAGCCCAGGCCAGCTGAACAACATAACAACTACAGCAGAGAAATGGCCGGGCCTTGTGCTGGGCGCCTGTAGTCCCAGCTACTTGGGAGGCTGAGGCAAGAGAATCACCTAAGCTCAAGAGCTGCAGGTTGCTGTGAGCTGTGACACAATAGCACACACTCTGAGGGCAACAAAGTGAGATTCTGTCTCTACCAAAAAAAAAAAAAAAATTGGCAAAGGGCAGCGCCGACCCCATATGCCAGAGGTGGTGGGTTTAAACCCAGCCCAGGCCAAAAACTGCAAAAAAAAAAAAAAAACAGGCAAAAAAAATTTTTTTAATGAGTAAAGGTTTTCATAGACATTCTTCAAAGAAAATATACAAATGGCCAATAAGCACATAAAAAGATGCTCTACATCATTAGCCATTAGGGAATATAAATCAAAACTGCAATGAGATACCATTTCTCACCACCTAGAAAGGCTATAATAAAAAAGACAGACAAAAAAAAATAAATAAAATAAAAAAGACAGACAATAAATGTTGACAAAACTGTGGAGAAATTACAACCCTCATACACTGCTGAGGAAATGTTAAATGGTACAGCCATGTTGGAGAACAATATGGCAGCATCTCAGATGGTTAAACACAGGGTGACCATCAACTGCTCCTACTCTTCTGATCCCTGTGATGAGTGTTCACACATACCTGGTCCTATATTGGCCAACAAGTATCAAGCCAGGTCTGCCTCCCTGGTCTCCATGCTCCCCTCCAAGGCTATCTCTTCCCTAATTCACATTTCATCCACTAAAACACTGTTTTTCTCCTTGTACTAGTTCTCTCCTGAACAATGTAGTCTTCTGCTTTTTATCCTTGTTTCCTACACATTCTTCCTCTACAAACTCCATGAGTTGCATCTCTTGTCCATGAGAGGAGTTCCTGTGACAACGTTGAGTTCCAAGGCCCTTCTTTCTCTTTTTCCACCCAGAAGTAAACCAACTACCTCATAAGAGGGTAACTGATTTTTGCTGTACATAAAGACATATCCATCCTGGCTCAGCACCTGTAGCTCAGTGGCTAGGGCGCCAGCCACGTACACCAAGGCTGGCAGGTTCAAACCTGGCCTGGGCCTGCCAAACAACAATGACAACAGGGCGGCGCCTGTGGCTCAGTCGGTAAGGCGCCGGCCCCATATGCCGAGGGTGGCGGGTTCAAACCCAGCCCCGGCCAAACTGCAACCAAAAAATAGCCAGGCGTTGTGGTGGGCACCTGTAGTCACAGCTGCTCGGGAGGCTGAAGCAGGAGAATCGCCTAAGCCCAGGAGTTGGAGGTTGCTGTGAGCCATGTGATGCCACGGCACTCTACCGAGGGCAATAAAGTGAAACTCTGTCTCTACAAAAAAAAAATAAATAAATAACAACGACAACAACAAAAAAATAGCCAGGCATTGTGGAGGGCATTTGTAGTCCCAGCTACTTGGGAGGCTGAGGCAAGAGAATCACTTAAGCCCAAGAGTTTGAGGTTGCTGTAAGCTGTGACAGCACGGCACTCTACTGAGGGTGACATAGTAAGACTATGTCTCAAAAAAACAAGACATACTCATCCTTCACATACACCATATACATATGATATACCAGTAGCAATAAACTAACATGCCTAAATGGGTGACAAACTAAAAAAATCATAAAAAAGTGAAATCTTAGATGGCAAAAAGTTGCAATAGGCTTCTGAAGGAAGGGGCCTTCCTAGAAAAGCTAGCAATCCAGCAAGAGCAATACGGTCCTAGATCTCCTAGACAATTGCAAGATGTTACACTCTTCTTCTGGGTAAATGTCTTCATTTCCCAGATGGGGACACTGAAGTTCTAGATCTTTTTGCAAGGCACAACCAAGCAAAAAAACTTGGGACTAACTGACCTCGAAGTTTAGCCTGTCCAGGGCAGTGGTGCTCAGTGCTTTTCCTTGCAGTGCATGCTCATCATGCCCAGAGACATGGACCTTGCTTGAAGTCAATACTTTCCCAGCTAGCCCCTTAGACAAACTTTTATCTTAAAGTGAGTAAAGGACGAAAGTAACCACCTTGTCCAAGAGAGTATTAATCACAGGTACTCATCCACTTGCCATTGAAAGGGTTCCATCAGATGCCTACATCTGAACAGATTCACTGCCTACCTATCTGGACACAAGAACCACACACACTCACAACCTGGCATGCACGGGCACATAACCCAGAGCATACATCCAGATTCTCTTAAGAAGACTATAGTTCTTGGGGAAGGGGGTTGGGCGGGTTCCTTCTCAGCACTAACAATGTGCACGTATACGGCACACATCCTATGTAAGGGATGTAAATACAACCTAAACTTTGCCTTACAAATCCAAGCAATGTGGCCTAATTGTATGTACTCTCACATGAATTAAAAAAAAAAAAAGACTATTGTTCTTGTCTATCCTGAGACTTGGTTGAGAGAGAAAAAGAGAAACAGGGGGCAAAGAAAATAAGGCCTGCCACTCAGGCACCACCATTAACTGACACAGCCCATGATGCTGGACAATGAGCTACATCTCTTGCTGTGACACAGGCAAGCTAATCCTCCACTTGGGGACTCCAATTTCTTCCTGTGTAAAATAAGGGACACAAGATTCCTTCTGGCTAGATATAATACTCTTGACTTTCAGGCCTCTACCAGTTCTCTACACAGACAAGATGCTTTCTAGTGATAAGCAGGATACAGCACAAAATCAAGGAATGGCTTCCAGAAAGGGACAAGGGTTCACATTTTGTTGACCCAGGTTCCCTAGAAATGTTGCCCCTGAGGCAGCAGGAAGCAAGAATAACAAACTCCTGAGGACTGCTAGTCTGAAGCAGCTCCTAGAGGTCTGGGCATTATACCAGTGGTACTCCCTACCCTGGCATGACCCTCATTAACCCCAGTGATGATACTGAAAACAGTAATGTGTGCCTAAGACAAAGAAACCAACAAAGACCTCACCATACACACGTACTTTTCTATATTAGATGTAAAGATAGGAAACCTTGGGCGGCGCCTGTGGCTCAGTGAGCAGGGCGCCGGCCCCATATACCGAGAGTGGCAGGTTCAAACCCAGCCCCGGCCAAACTGCAACAAAAAAATAGCCAGGCGTTGTGGCAGGCGCCTGTAGTCCCAGCTACTCGGGAGGCTGAGGCAGGAGAATCGCTCAAGCCCAGGAGTTGGAGGTTGCTGTGAGCTGTGTGACGCCACAGCACTCTACCAAGGGCAATAAAGTGAAACTCTGACTCTACAAAAAAAAAAAAAAAAAAAAGATCTGAAACCTTAGTTCAGACACCTCCACCAAAAGGCATCAGTTCCTCTACCCAAGCAAAGCAAAGTCTTGCTGACCATCTTTATTATAATTTGTCCTGTGGGCAATTTCAAGTTCTCAAAAGGGAGCCTAAAGAATGGAAATCCACAGGAAACCCAAGTTGATCTTCCTCAATCCAAACTTCTACTTGGTGAGTTGCTATTTCAGGTTCTTTTATTTCCTCTCCTTCTTCCTAGCATTGGGACTCACAAAGGTAGTAAGTCAGAAGGCAACAAGCAAGTCAACCAACTGTGTCAGGATCCAATTTCCTGGCAGAAACTGTTAAGAATCTTAAAACACCCCATGAAACCAAGGGATCTCTCTCTCTTTCACCTAGGACAATAATCGTCATGCATCATCACACACCTGAGGATCATACAGTACATGAGAAGTCAACTTTGAAATGCACAGCACAGGAGAATATGAGAAGACACATTATTTCTACTATGGATAGTCTCTCCTTAAACTCAAGCCTCCCCTTCTCTCAGATAGCTACATTCTCTCCTCTCCCTAACCCAGGGAGATCCTGGTAAAGTGTCAGTGGTTCAAGGAAGCTTTTGCTTCTCCAGTTGATACATACTGTTCACGAAAAAAAGAAACCCAGGGAGGATTTCCATAGCCAGGAGTAAGAAGGCCTGCAGAATGGGAAACTTTGAACAGCCACTCCAACTAAACGACAAAAAAATAGGGGACTACTGAGGACTATTCAGGCAGGCCAATGCCACTTGCCCTGTCAACTGGACAGTGACCTGGCAGCCGGCTATAATAACAAGAAGGAATACACATGCAACTAACAGGGTGAGTAGAGAGGAAGAAGGGATGAAAGCGATTCCACGGCACCTAGGCCTTCCCCTCAGCGCTCCAGGGACTACCCAAAGCCAGCACATCAGACGCAGGGAGCCAGAGGAGCTGGAGGGAAGGAAGCAGGCGACAGCAAGCATACCACGGAGACATCAGGCCTCGCGTGGCGCGCGGGGAGTGCACACCGGGCCGGACGGGTGCAAGGGTGGGGTGGGCGTGCAAGTGGCTTGGCAAGGGGTAGTGGGCGTCGCCAGCAGGGCCCATGGGGCGAGGGCACGGGGCTGACGGGGGCGTGAGAGCGCGCGGGGCCGCGCTAGGAGGGGCGCGCGCAGGGAGCTGGTTACCGTGTGGTTCACCCCCCACATCAGGACGCTGAGGATCGGCTCGCTGGCCCGGAATAGCTTCACTTTCTGGCACACGAAATGCTTCTTCTTGGTCTTGGTCTTGCTGGCGCTGAGCGGCGCCACCGCCACCGCCGTGGTGCTGGTGCAGTTGGACGACATGCCCGGGGCGGCGGCGGCGGCGGCGAAAGGGGGGGCGGCGGAGACAGCGCACAAGCCAGCGGCCCCAGGCCTCCCCCTTACCGATCCCCACCCCCGCTCCCTCACCGCGCCATGGTCGCGCCCGTCCCGTTACCTCCCCACCCCGCCCGGGTGGTTCAGTCCGCCCCACGCCCCGCCCTCCCCCGCCCGCCCCGCCCCGCCCCGCCCCAGGTAGTCGGCCCGCCCGCTCCGCACCCCGTTACTAGGGACCCTGTCCTCCGCGCCTGGATGGTACTGCCCGTCCCGGGGAGGCAGCGGCTGCCCCACCCGCCCCTCCTCCCCGGGCCCGACAAGAACCAGGCCGGCCTCTGCAGGCCTCAAAGCCCAGTACCAGAGCGGGGAGGGGAAGTGGTATGGGCAGGCCTCGCTGTGTACCGCGGGAGGGACTCCCTGCTTGGGCTCCCCAAAGCCAGCGTTTGGCTCTTTCCCTCAACCTGATGTGCCAAGATGGCGGCGGACCACAGCTTCGGGAGCGGAGGGGCGGGAATGCGAGGAGGGTGGGCCGTACCATCCCCACCCCGGGGGAGAGAGGAGAAACACAGCAAGGGGAAAGGGAAGTCAAGCCTAGAAAACTAAGGAACGCCCCCTCGCTCCATCCAAGCGTGGATGTTCCCACTCCCCTGGGTCTAGGGCGGGCTTCACCCGCAAGGCACGCCTACTTCCCCCAGGGCCAATGAGAGGAGCAAGTCGAGAGCCCTGGGTTTTATGAATGGGCCCCGCGCCCACCCACCTGTCACCTAGCCTCCACCCGACAAAGGGTCGAGTTAAAGAGACAGGCAGTACCTCCAGACACTTCTCTAATAATCTTACGATTCTCTGGTTCATTTCATTAAATCTTTGAGCTAACAATCCCATACTTTGTTACATAAAATTTCTAGGATGAAGGATCGCCACATATTCCACATAAATCATGAGTTAACATTGTTCGGTATGGAAATTCTCAAACGCACATGGTCACTCTACAAAGTTACAAAAAGAAATATACCCTTCATTAATAACTAATAAAATAAACACAATTAACCCTAGCATAGTAAAGTGTGATGAGATGATTAAATGAATAGCAAGCGTATGTTAATTCTTTCTAGTAAAAGACTTGGGTTTTAAGCACGGCAGAGCCTGGCATCATAAGTGCTCAAAACAGAAATCCAAATACATTTTAAGCAGAATCAGTAATTAGAAAAACAAAGAAACTGCCCAGCTAATGTACAGGTCAAAAAGGCCTAGGCTCCAGGCATGGTGGCTGACACCTATAATCCTAGCACTCTGGGAGGTCAAGGTTGGAGGTTCACTTGAAAGCAGTTGGAGATCAGCCTGGGCAACATAGTGAGCCTGTGTCTCTGAAAAAAAAACAAAAAGAATAGAGAACAAAAAGAAGAGAAAGGCATTAAGACAGGAGAATGGGATCGTGGCCGGTAAGTACAATGGTTACCACGCCAGCCACATGCACTCAGGCTGGTGGGTTCAAGCCTGGCCCAAGCCAGCTAAACAATGACAACTGCAACAAGAAAATAGCCGGGAGTTATGGCCGGCGCCTGTAATCCCAGCTACTTGGGAGGCCCAGGCAAGAGAATCGCTTACACCCCAGAGTTTGAGGTTGCTGTGAGCTGTGACACCAAAGCACTTTACCTAGGGCAACATAGTGAGACTCTGTCTCAAAAGAAAAAAAAAAATAGCTGGGCATTGTGGTGGGTGCCTGTAGTCCCAGCTGCTTGGGAGGCTGAGGCAAGAGAATTGCTTAAGCCCAAGAGTTTGAGGTTGCTGTGAGCTGTGACGCCACAGCACTGTACTGAGGGCAACATAGTGAGACTGTGTCTCAAAGAAAAAAAACAAAGACAGGAGAATGGCCCTTGAGTTTTTGTTGTTTTTGTTTGTTTGGGTTTTTTTTTTTAAATACTAGACTAAAAAACTATTAGTAAACAATTCCTGAAAATCTAGAATTGTATTAACGCAAGGTTACTACAAAAAAAAAAAAAAAAAAAGCAAGGGCCAGGTGAGGTGGCTCATATCTGTAATCCTAGCACTTGGGAGGCAGAGGTGGATGGATTGCCTCAGCTCACAGGTTCAAGACCAGCCTCAGCCAGAGCAAGACCTTGTCTCTAAAAAATAGCCAGACATTGTAGCAAGTGCCTGTAGTCACAGCTACTTGGGAGCCCGAGGCAAGAGAATTGCTTGAACCCAAAAGTTTGAGGTTGCTGTGAGCTATGACACCCCATACTCTACCAAGGGCAACATAATGAGACTCTGTCTCAAAAAAAAAGGAAGAAGAAGAAGCCATGAAATAAATAGCTTCCGTTTTATTTTCCTTTAGGAGCCAGGGAGCATATTGGCCATTTGGTCTTGACTCCTAAAATCATTTGGCTACTCGGCTGTTCTGCCTACATTACAGAACCCAAGCAGCAGAAAAGGATGATACCCTTGATCCTATCAATGAGAGAATGGAATGCAAGAAGCAGAAAAGGATATCCTGCATCCTATCAGTAAAACCAGGCTCCTCCTAAACCAGCCAAATTCAAAGAGAAAAACAAGTTGGCCTGCCTCAATGTATTACTTGCTAACAAGGTTCAAGGTAATTCTATTACATAAATCATTATGTAAAGTCATTAATCAAACAAAATATTCTTACAAAACTAAATTTTTTTACACTAACTTTTTTTAAAAGCATGTAAAAATTTTACATATGTACATATATACATTACACTTTTACAGTTCCAAAGTCCAAAGTCACAGTTCATTTAGGGCTTTTGGGGTTGTTTTCTCTTCTATGTTGTCCGTCATCCCTTTGGCTCTGCCCTGACATCATTCTGTCACATTATCTACTAAATCAGGTAAATGTTCATCTATCCCAGTAAGCACAATCTATCTGGGTAACTCTGGAGAGAGGTTTCTGAAAGGTCCGGTCTATAGTGAAGCAGTCTGGCCACATAGGTGAGAGAAAAGTAGCATGATAAATAGTACAACCCCAGGGAGCAGCCTCCTTCCTCATACCAAGATGGTTCAGTGCCCATCCACAAAAACAGTCAAAACCCACTCTGCACCCAGCAAACATTACTAAGAGTCCCATAAAGCAAGTCACACTGGTTCTCAAAGGAAGTGAGCTGTTTCAGGAATCAGTGGAGGAAGGTCACTTTGAACAGTGGTGGTTTGATATCTCTGGAAGAAGTCATTCAAACTCTTATAAAGAGAAGTTTTAAGGGGTCAGCAGCCTCCCTGAAAGTTTCAGGAAAACCAGTAAAAGAAAGAACAATTTTCATCTTTTCATAAAGTTCTTCTCCAGAGCTACTGAGGTTCTCTGTAGAGAGTAGATATTCCGCTTCACCCGGTCCTCCAGGGAGGAAGTAGATGCACTCTCTAGCTTCATGCGGCTAGGAAAAGAAGACAGGTGAGTGGAAGTCAAAAACATTTCGCACTTGGTCAACTATCTGGCAGAACTAGAAGAAATGGGTTGCTAGCCAAAAAAGCAGCTAGACAAACAAAAGTTATTTGAAGCCCTCATAGATACCCTTCTCGTGATATATCCGGAACCAAATTTTTTATTTTTCTTAATATAATAACATTATATTAATTTAATAATATTTTTATTATTTTCTTTTTGACATAGTCTCACTTTGTCACCCTGGGTAGAGTGCCGTGGAGTCATAGCTCACAGCAACCTCAAACTCATGGGCTGAAGTAATTCCCTTGTCTCAGCCTCCCAGTAGCTGGGATTGCAGGCACCTGCCACAACGCCTGGCTATTTTTAGAGATAGGGTCTCGCTCTTGCTCAGGCTGGTCTCGAACCTGTGAGCTCTGGCAATCCACCCGTCTTGGCCTCCCAGAGTCTGGGATTACAGGCGTGAGCCACGGCGCCTGGCCAGGAACCAAATTTTTTTTTTTTTTGTACAGACAGAGTCTCACTGTACCGCCCTTGGGTAGAGTGCTGTGGCATCACACTGCTCACCGCAACCTCTAACTCTTGGGCTTACGTGATTCTCTTGCCTCAGCCTCTCGAGCAGCTGGGACTACAGGCGCCCGCCACAACGCCCGGCTATTTTTTTGTTGCAGTTTGGCCGGGGCTGGGTTTGAACACGCCACCCTCGGCATATGGGCCGGCGCCCTACTCACTGAGCCACAGGCGCCGCCCAGGAACCAAATTTTTTAAAACCAATTTCCATAAAGGAAAATTTATCTATGTTGGAAAATAAATCAAAACCTCTTTGGAAAAAGGCTTCCTGAGCCATGAATTCTTTTTTTTTTTTTTAATTTTTTATTTTTATTTATTTATTTATTCATTGTGCAGTTTTGGCTGGGGCCAGGCTTGAACCCTCCACCTCTGGTATATGGGGCTGGCGCCCTACTCCTTGAGCCACAGGTGCCACCCGAGCCATGAATTCTTATTTCAAAGGAAAGCTAAGGAGTTTCGAGGATTTAGAAAATACCAATTCACTTCCTCTCCCCTCAAACCAAAAACATCCCACTGTTAGCCAGAAGCTGAGAGTAAAAAGGTGGTCTGGAAGCTGAGTTCCCTGCCAAGACACAGAAACTCATAGAACATGATGAACCAGCTGCCAGCCTGCCTCCTGGAAACCGTGAGAGGCCCCAATATGAAAAAGATGCACTCACTGGATAAATTTCCCATCCCGGGAGTCCAGCTTCTCTAGCCGCTGCTCCCGCTCTTCATCCTTAGCGTGTCTCTTGAGAGTGTTCAGTCTCTCTTCCTCCCGCCACTTGGCATTTTCCATCATTTCTTGCCGTTTTCGCTCTAGTTCCTCTGCTGAGAGTTTTCTATTCAGGACAAAAACCATCCAATCAGCAAAAAAGCAGATGCAGCACAGTGAACACAGAAGTTAGATCAGGTAGGGCCCCAGGTTCTCCAGCTCATTGCTTTCTCCAAGAGAAGCCCAGCCCAGTGCCACGCCAGCCTGAGTTTCCTTCCTTCCTAACATCTTGGCCAGGTGGTTTCATCTAAATTTCAAAGGCCATTAGTGAAGTATTCCATAATCTCAGTGATATCTAGAGTGATTATTCTTAAACATTAAATATGTAATAAATTAAAACTAATCAAGGCTCGGTGCCTGTAGCACAGTGGTTGCCACGCCAGCCACATACACCAAGGCTGATGGGTTTAAACCTGGCCAGGCCAGCTAAAGCAACAATGACAACTGCAAAAACAACAACAAAAAAAGTAGCCAGGTGTTGTGGCAGGCACCTGTAGTCCCAGCTACTCAGAAGGCTGAGGCAAGAGAATTACTTAAGCCCAAGAGTTTGAGATTACTGTGAGCTGTGATGCCACAGCACTCTACCGAGGGGGACATAGTGAGACTCTGTCTCAAAAAAAAAAGAACTAATCAAGAGCCTACACATACAGCAAGTATATCCCAATTGTTTCCTCAACAACTTAAAAGAACATAAGACTGACCATGTAACTGCTGACATCTATCATCTACCTACTGGAAATGCTTAGACATTCACGATACAGCCCATTAATACACTATTTAGGATTAACCTTGAAGCGAGAAGCCTAAAGGATTCAACTTTACCTCTGAAAGTAAAAGGTACAGCACCAGCCACATACACCATAGCTGGCAGGTTTGAACTGGGCCCGAGTCTGCTAAAAACAATGACAACTACAACAAGAAAAATAGCCGGGTGTTGTGGCAGGCGCCTGTAGTCCCAGCTACTTGGGAGGCTGAGACAAGAGAGTCGCTCAAGCCCAAGAGTTGGAGGTGGCTGTGAGCTGGACACCAGGGCACTCTACGAAGGGCGACATAATAAGACTCTGTCTCCAAAAAAAAAGTAAAAGGTAGTATTGTCCTCAAAGTATAGGACTAAAAATTAGAAAAAGAAGAGAATAGGGCGGCGCCTGTGGCTCAGTCGGTAAGGCGCCGGCCCCATATACCGAGGGTGGCGGGTTCAAACCTGGCCTCGGCCGAACTGCAACCAAAAAATAGCCGGGCGTTGTGGTGGGCGCCTGTAGTCCCAGCTACTCGGGAGGCTGAGGATCACTTAAGCCCAGGAGTTGGAGGTTGCTGTGAGCTGTGTGAGGCCACGGCACTCTACCGAGGGCCATAAAGTGAGACTCTGTCTCTACAAAAAAAAAAAAAAAAAAAAAGAAGAGAATAGGTAGTCTGTGGAAGTAAAGAGGCTAAACAAAAAAAAAAAAGGAAAGTAATAGGTAGGTCTTCTTGTCTTCCCTGGCACTCATGGCAAATGAAGTTAGAGGAGATGAACAGCTTAGTCGCTAGTTAACAATGGCAGACATCCAAATCTATTGATTCTGAAAAGGACATGATGTACAGATCCCTATAAGAGGGAAAATAATTATCAGAGTCTCATAAGAGAGTGGGAGCCCCATATGCAGACATAAACTCAAGCTATTAAAACCTGATATTTAGTAAAAAAGATAAAAATAAAAAAAATTTAAAAAAGAAATCCTGTTAATATAGTGGTGAGTAAAAATAAATAAATAAATAAAACCTGATATTTAGGCAGCACCCATATCTCAGCAGGTAGGGAGCCGGCCACCTACATGGAGGTTGACGGGTTCCAACCCAACCCAGGCCAGTTAAAACAACAATGACAACTGCAACAACAAAAAAAATAGCTGGGCATTGTGGTGGGTGCCAGTAGTCCCAGCTACTTGGGAGGCTGAGGTAAGAGGATGGCTTAACCCCAAGAGTTTGAGGTTGCTGTAAGCAGTGATGCCACGTAAGTCTACCTAGGGTGACGTAATGAGACACTGTCTCAAAAAAGAAAAGAAAAATAGCGGGGTGTGGTGGTGGGCGGTAGCGGGGGAGGCTGAGGCAATAGGATCACATAAACCCAAGAGTTTGAGGTTGCCGTGAGCTATGATACTATGGGATTCTACCACCCAGGGCAAGAGTGAAACTCTGTCTCAAAAAGAAAAGAAAAAGAGGGCAGTGCCTGTGGCTCAGTGGGTAGGGCGCTGGCCCCATATACCGAGGGTGGCTGGTTCAAACCCAGCCCCGGCCAAACTGCAACAAAAAAATAGCTGGGCATTCTGGCGGTCACCTATAGTCCCAACTACTTGAGGCTGAGGCAAGACAATCACCTAAGCCCAGGAGTTAGGTTGCTGTGAGCTGTGACACCATGGCACTCTACAGAGGGCAATAAAGTGAGAGTCTGTCTCTAAAAAAAAAAAATAAAGAAAAACATATTTCTTAGTTGGTCCAGAACAATTTAAAAAATTTTACCTCCATATTTAAAGTAATTATTGCAAAGGATAACTCCATTTTCTGTTTTCTATTGCTACTTTTGTTCTGAGACATTTATAAGCCCCATAGGAATTTTAGCCACTTTTAGGGTGTGATCAGATAGTAGTTGGCTTTTGTTTTGAGCATATATATATGTGTATTTATAATTTTTAATTACAAAAGTGTTATACTGCTTGTAAGAAATTTAGAAAGTAATGAAAATGATGAAAAATAATTATTTTATAATTTATAACTAAATGAAAATCACCCACCCCCCCAAAAAAGTTGTAAGGGAAAAATGTCTAAAAAAATTACTTTAGGGCGGCACCTGTGGCTCAATGGGTAGGGCGTCGGCCCCGTATATCAAGGGTGGCGGGTTCAAACCCAGCCCCGGCCAAACTGCAACAAAAAAATAGCTGGGCATTGTGGCAGGCGGCTGTAGTCCCAGCTACCTGGGAGGCCGAGGCAAGAGAATTGCTTAAGCCCAAGAGTTTAAGGTTGCTATGAGCTGTGATGCCAGGGTACTCTACCAAGGGTGACAAAGTGAGACTCTGTCTCAAAAAAAAAAGAAAAGAAAGAAAAAGAAAAAGAAAAGGAAAGGAAAAGGAAAAGAAGAAAGAAACTGAGGTTCAGCACCTGTAGCTCAAGCGACTAAGGCACCAGCCACATACACCAGAGCTGGTGAATTTGAATCCAACACGAGCCTGCCAAAGAATGATGACTACAACCAAAAAACAGCTGGGAGTTGTGGCGGGCGCCTGTAGTCACAGCTACTTGGGAGGCTGAGGCAAGACAATCGCTTAAGCCAAGGAGTTTGAGGTTGCTGTGAGCTATGATGCCACTGCACTCTATCCAGGGCAAGAGCTTGAGGCTCTGTCTCAAAAAAAAAAAAAGAAAGAAAGAAATTGAGAAAACTCAACACAAAAGAGAAGCTTCATCTTTTCTTTCTTCTTTTTTTTTAAGAGACAGAGTCTTACTTTGTTGCCCTCAGTAGAGTGCCATGGCGTCACAGTTCACAACAACCTCCAGCTCTTGGGCTTAGGCAATTCTCTTGCCTCAGCCTCCCAAGTAGTCACAACGCCCGGCTATTTTTTGCTGCAGTTTGGCCGGGGCCGTGTTCAAACCCACCACCCTTGGTATATGGGGCCGGTGCCCTACCCACTGAGCCATAGGCACCGCCCAAAGCTTCATCTTTTCAACTGATAAAAAAGTTGTTTTAGGGCAGCGCCTGTGGCTCAGTCGGTAAGGCGCCGGCCCCGGCCAAACTGCAACCAAAAAATAGCCGGGCGTTGTGGCGGGCGCCTGTAGTCCCAGCTGCTCAGGAGGCTGAGGCAAGAGAATCGCTTGAACCCAGGAGTTGGAGGTTGCTGTGAGCTGTGTGAGGCCACGGCACTCTACCGAGGGCCATAAAGTGAGACTCTGTCTCTACAAAAAAAAAAAAAAAGTTGTTTTAGGCCAAGTGTGGTGGCTCATGCCTATAATCCTAGCACTCTGGGAAGCCATGGTAGGAAGATGACTTGAGCTCAGGGACCAGCCTGAGCCAAGGGTGAGACCTTATTTCTTTTTTTTTTTCTTTGTAGAGACAGAGTCTCACTGTACAGCCCTCAGTAGAGTGCTGTGGTGTCACATGGCTCACAGCAACCTCCAGCTCTTGGGCTTCCGCGATTCTCTTGCCTCAGCCTCCCGAGCAGCTGGGACTACAGGCGCCCACCACAACGCCCGGCTATTTTTTTGTTGTTGTTGTTGCAGTTTGACCGGGGCTGGGTTTGAACCCACCACCCTCGGCATATGGGGCTGGTGCCCTACTCACTGAGCCACAGGCGCCGCCCAGGTGAGACCTTATTTCTACTAAAAATAGGAAAATTAGCCAGGTATCATGGTGCGCACCTATAGTACCAACTACTTAAAAGGCTTAGACAGGAGGATTGCTTAACCCCAGAAGTATGAAGTTGCAGTATGCTGACTGCCTGACACCAAGCCACTCTATGGGTGCTGTACCCTAGGGCAACAGAGTAATACATTGTCTCAACAAAAAAGTTGTTTAGGTCACCCCTGTGGCTCAGTGAGTGAGCCCCTGTGGGACAGTGAGACTATGTCTCTACAAAAAAAAATTAAAAAAAAAAGAAAACACAAAGGGCCTTGTGGTGGCTCACACCTGTCATCCTAGCACAAGGTGGGTAGATTGCCTAAACTCATGGGTTTCAGACCAGCCTGAGCAAGAGCAAGACCCCCGTCTCTAAAAGTAGTCGGCGTAAGCCAGGCACGGTGTCTCACACCTGTAATCCTAGCATTCTGGGAGGCAGAAGCGGGTGGATTGCCTTAGCTCTCAGATTTGAGATCATCCTGAGCCACAGTGAGACCGCCTCTCTAAAAATAGCCGGGCATTATGGTGGGAACCTGTAGTCCAGGTACTTTGGAGGCTGAGGCAAGGGAATTGCTTATGACCAAGAGTTTGAGATTGCTGTGAGCAGTGAAGCCATGTACTCTACTGAGGGTGACAAAGTAAGATTCTGTATAAATAAATAAATAAAGCCAGGTGTTGTGGACTTTAAGGTTGCTGTGAGCTATGACACTACAGTACTCTATCAAGGGCAACAAAATAAGACTCTGTCTCAAAAAATAAAATAAAAAAATAAAAAATAACTGGCTCGGGGGGGAAGGGGCCTTGGTGTGTGTCACACTTTATGGGGGCAAGACATGATTGCAAGAGGGACTTTACCTAACAATTGCAATCAGTGTAACCTGGCTTATTGTACCCTCAATGAATCCCCAACAATAAAAAATAATAATAATAATAACTGGCTCAGCAGCTAGGGCACCAGCCACATGCATGGGATTTAATTATTTTAGCCAGGCTCAGTGGCATGGGCATGTAAACCCAGCTACTGGGGAGGCTGAGGTGGAAGGATATCTTCTTTTTTTTAGAGACAGAGTCTCAGTTGTTGCCCTTGGTAGGGTGCTGTGGCGTCACAGCTCACAGCAACCGCCAGCTCTTGAACTTAGGTGATTCTCTTGCCTCAGCCTCCCGAATACCTGGGTAGTTTGGCCAGCTGGGTTTGAACCCACCACCCTGGGTATATGGGGCCAGCGCCCTACTCACTGAGCCACAGGCGCTGCCCTGGAAGGATCTCTTGAGCCCAAGAGTTTTAGGCCAGCCTGGGTAACGTAGCAATATCCCATCTCCAAGAAAAAAAAAAAGGTGTAATTCTTTTATCTGACAATTTTTCAAAATATGTGACATATTTCTATGCCTTCCCAGAATATTCTATGCATAACTTATTCTTTTATTAGTGATGTGGGGCCAGTTCTTCAGCTGAACTGTAATTCACACTGCCCTTGGTGATGCTTTTGAGAGCCTTTTTTTTTTTTTTTTTTTTTTTTTTTAATAGAGACAGGGTCTTCTATCTTATGCTGGAGTATAGTAGTGTGATTAAAGCTCATGGTAACATCGAACTCTTGGGTTCAACCTCATTCTCCCACCTCAGTGTCCCAAAATGTTGGGATGACAGGTGTGAGCTACTGTGCACAACCAGAGCTTTTTTTTTCTTTTTTTGCAGTTTTTGGCCAGGGCCAGGCTTGAACTCACCACCCCCGGTATATGGGACCGGCACCCTACTCCTTGAGCCACAGGCACCGCCAGAGAGCATGTTTTTTTTATATTTATATGTTAAGTGTTTTGGTCAGCATCTGACCATGCTTTTTCAGATTCTGTTTTGTTTCTCTCTCTCTTGCCATCTGCCATCACTTGGATTTGTCAGCCTCTGTTATATCCCTTAGAATTTATTTTGAATTTTGTGATTTAAAATGAATCGGAACCCTGAATACCTTTATCTTACATGAGTAAAAACACAAACTTTAAGGCAAAGATTTTATGATATCTTTTCTGTCTGTTTGGCTTTGGTGTTCTATGTAGTTGAGGCTGTTTCATGTTACTAAGCTGACTGTGAATTAATACAAAAAAGAAAAAATTATGTGTATAAGACTTTTCTTAGCAATCTAGCACTATTCAATCAATGTTTCTCTGGTTGAAAGGTATTGGATATATTTTCAAGGCCCTCAGAATACTTTGAGAACATAAAAATTTTTGTTTTGTTTTGTTTTTTTCTGAGACAGCGTCTCACTTTGTCATCCTTGGTAGAGTGCTATGGCGTCACAGCTCACGGCAACCTCAAACTCTTGGGCTTAAGCGATTCTCTCACCTCAGTCTTCCAAGTAGGTGGGATTACAGGAGCCTACCACAATGCCTGGCTATTTTTTTTGTTGTAGTTGTCATAGTTGTTTGGCAGGCCCAGGCTGGTTCGAACCTGTCCCTGGCTAAACTGCAACAACAACAAAAAAAAATAGCCAGGCGTTGAGGTAGGCTGAGGAAAGAGAATTGCATAAGCCCAGGAGTTGGAGATTGCTGTGAGGTGTGATACCACAGCACTCTACCAAGGGCAAGAAAGTAAGACTCTGTCTCTAAAAAACAAAAAAGAATTAAAAGAGGCTGGGCATGGTAACTCACACTTATAATCCTAACACTTTGGCAAGCTGAGTCAGGATGATCACTTGAGATTAGGAGTTTAAGACAATCCTGAGCAAAAGCGAGATTTCCATCTCTACAAACATTTAAAAAATTAGCCAGGCATGGTGGCGCACACCTGTAGTCCTCGCTTCTTGGGAGGCTGAAGCAGGAGGATTGCCTGAGCCCAGGAGTTCAAGGCTGCAGTGAGCTATGATGACACCCCTGCACTCCAGCCAGGACATCAGAGTGAGACATTGCCTCAAAATAAACAAAAAACAGGGGCGGAGCCTGTGGCTCACAGGCGCCGGCTCCATATGCCGAGGGTAGCGGGTTCAAACCCAGCCCCGGCCAAACTGCAACAAAAAAAAATAGCCGGGCCTTGTGGCGGGCGCCTGTAGTCCCAGCTGCTCGGGAGGCTGAGGCAAGAGAATCGCATAAGCCCAAGAGTTAGAGGTTGCTGTGAACCGTGTGACGCCATGGCACTCTACCCGAGGGCAGTACAGTAAGATTCTGTCTCTACAAAAAAAAAAAAAAAAACAACAAAAAACAGTTAAGGAGATCTCAGAGTTCACTCTCTTCTAACAACACAGTGAATAGAGCTTGCTTCCCAGTATTGGCTGCACATTGGTCATCGGAGATTTAAAAGTACCGATGTTGGGGGCGGCACCTCTGGCTCAGTCGGTAGGGTGCCGGCCCCATATACCGAGGATGGCGGGTTCAAACCCGGCCCCAGCCGAACTGCAAAAACAAAAACAAAAAAAAATAGCCGGGTGTTGTAGCGGGCACCTCTAGTCCCAGCTACTTGGGAGGCTGAGGCAAGAGAATCGCTCAAGCCCAAGAGTTGGAGGTTGCTGTGAGCTATGTGATGCCATGGCACTCTACCTAGGGCCATAAAGTGAAACTGTCTCTACAAAAAAAAAAAAAAAAAGTACCGATGTTGGCTTGGTTCCATAGCTCAATGGTTAGGGCCAGTCACATGCACCGGGGCTGGTGGGTTCGAACCTGGCCCACGCCTGCTAAACAATGACAACAACCAAAAAGTAGCCAGGAGTTGTGCCAGGTGTCTGTAGTCCCAGCTAACAGGGAGGCTGAGGCAAGAGAAATGTGGGGCCCAAGAGTTTGAGGTTGCAAGAGAAATGCTGGGGCCCAAGAGTTTGAGGTTGCTATGAGCTATGACACCATGGCACTCTACCAAGGGTGACATAGTGAGACTCTGTCTCAAAAAAATAAATACATACATACATACAAAAATAAAAATACCGATGTCAAAATCAAAGATTTTGATGTAATAGGGCTGGGGTATAACTATGGAATGGGATCTTTTTTTAAGCCTCCCAGATGAATTTTTTTAGAGTTGGGGGTCTTGCAATATTGGTCTGGAACTTCTGGCCTCAAGCAGTCTTCCCACTGAATAACTGCTTCCCAGATAATTCTAATGTACAGCCAATTTGTTTGGAAATGCTGGTCTATACATCCCCTGGGCAGTAAAAGGATGTTCACAAAAGTTACCTACCTCAACTAAACTTCCACTAAGAGCAAGACTCCCAGAGACAACCACTAGACTCCCAGAGACAACTTTCACGGACACAGCCACCTTTCCTCAGGTCCCAGGGCTACACGCCCTCATGCTGTGACCCACTTCACACCCAACTCAAATGCACAGGACATCTGCCCTCAAGGAAAGCATTCTACTTCCCTTTCAGCTGACACCTTGAGAAAGAAACATTCTCTAAGAAATGTTAAGAGAATGTGTGGAAATCTATGAGGATGAACATGTTCACACATGGTGAGAGACAAACACAAATATTTTCATTATGTACGCTCAAACTATTTTTCTTGTTCTCTCCATGTGCCTCACATGGTATGTGTAGGGGGTGGCACACTTTTAAAAGTTGACATAATAGGCCAGACATGGTGGCTCACGCCTGTAATCCTACTATTCTGGGAGGCCAAGGCAGGCGAATTGCTTGAGCTCCAGAGTTCCAGACCAGCGTAAGCAAGAGTGAGACCCCTTCTACTAAAAAAAAAAAAAAAGAAAGAAAGAAAAACTAGCCAGACTCGTGTTAGGAGACTGTAGTCCCAGCTACTCAAGAGACTGAGGCAGGAGGATCTTTAGAGCCCAAGAGTTTGAGGTTGCTGTGAGTAGCAACCATGGCACTCTACCGAGGGTGACATAGTAAGAGTCTGTCTCAAGAAAGAAAAATAAAACTTGACAAAATAAATAGAAGCTAGTTTGCCAAAAATGTAATATCAAGTATCCATCTGCCCTGATTTTTAGCCTCCTCTAGATTCAGGCTTGCAAAAGTGAATTTAATACACTGGGCTCCTGACTCACCTGGTGTATCCGGAAGTGTGCCGCCTTTGGTAGACCTCTTTTTTGGGTGATGGGCTTTTACTGTGACCTCTCTCTCTCCTGTTCACCTTAGAATTATGTCTGTAATGGACATAAGAGGACAGAGAGGTTAAAGCCATTTCATGCCAGGGTCTTATGATATGTCCCTCAAACAATGAAAGACACACTAATAGTCTTAGAATTATAATCCGAATGGAAGACAGGAGAGAACGGAAGTGTGAGAATAGTGAAGACACAGGGTACATAAGCTTTCATATTAGTCCAACCCATTGTCCCCTACTATAGTACACAACGATAGGTACGTGGTTCTAGGGACCTGAGCTTTATACTAAGATGACAAAAAATGATGTGAAGAAAATAACAAAGAAATATAAGAAAATCGATAGTTAGACATCACCAAAAGCAAAAGCCTGCTGTGACAAGACCCTCACAGTCACAGGTTAATTCCCAGTGAATCCCACACTCACAGTTTGCTAGGCCTTGGGGACCGTGACCTTCTCCCTGGGGATCGAGACCTCCTGTCCCGGGACCCCACTTCCCTGGTGCTCTTCTTGCTGGTATGTCTGGGGGGTGAGTGGGAGGAGCTTCTGGATCTGGAATGGTTCTTCATCCCATGCACTCTCTTTTGCTCAGACTTCAGAGGACCCTGTAGTCCCTGGTTATGGTCAGAGTTCCTAACCTAAGGAAAGGAAGAGAAAAGACAGTAGTCACAAAAAGTCCAGGAGTTTGGGAGGGAACTCGGTGAAACAGGAGATTCTGTAGGGAGCCAATTGAGCACACCAATCCCATCACAAAGAATTATCAGAGAACTGTACAAACTCGGGACTATTATCTTCAGAATCCCCTGAGAGCATATACTTGGCTTGGAGTTTCACTACAGACTACAGAGCAGAAGCATGACCAACAGGACCCAGGTCAAAATTACAGAGGGCAAAATAATACAGAGGGTGCACATTTGTTAAAAGTTATCAATCTATACACTTACATGCAGAGGGGTGGGCAGAGTACCTGAATGCTCCACTGGTGGTTTCGCCTCCCCACTGAGGGGGCCTCTGCCGTTAGGACAAGGTTCAGGGGAGGGATGGGCCTGTCCCCACAATCCCACAAGTCACTCCGAGGAGCCCACATCCCTACCTGTAAGCCATATCCAGGGACTTTAGACAAAACAGAAGAGGAATTTGCCATCTTCTTCTGAGATCTAAGAAATTAAAATACACGCATTTACTGAAAAAGAAAATACATAAAGGTCCAGTTCAAATCTCTTATGCTGGCTAGCCGAGGTGGTTCATGCCTATAATCCTAGCACTCTGGGAGGCTGAGGCAGGTAGATCGTCTGAGCTCAAAGTTCAAAACCAGCCTGAGCTAGAAGGAGACCCGTCTCTATTTTTTTTTTTTTTAGAGACAGAGTCTCACTTTGTTGCCCTCAGTAGAGTGCTGTGGCATCACAGCTCACAGCAACCTCCAGCTCTTGCCCCAGCCTCCGAGTAGCTGGGACTACAGGGGCCTGCCACAACACCTGGCTATTTTTTTGTTGCAGTTTGGCTGGGGCCGGGTTCGAACCTGCCACACTCGGTATATGGGGCCGGCACCATCTCTATTACTCACTGAGCCACAGGTGCCACCCAACCCCATCTCTATTAAAAATGAAAAACTGGGGCAGTGCCTGTGGCTCAGTGAGTAGGGCACCAGCCCCATATACCAAGGGTGGCAAGTTCAAACCCGGCCCCGGCCAAACTGCAACAAAAAATAGCCAGGCTTTGTGGCAGGCGCCTGTAGTCCCAGCTACTTGGGAGGCTGAAGCAAGAGAATCGCCTAAGCCCGGGAGTTGGAGGTTGCTGTGAGCTGTGTGACGCCATGGTACTCTACCGAGGGCAACAAAATGAGACTCTGTCTTTAAAAACAAAAAAATGAAAAAGTGAAGCAAGAAGACCTCTTGAGCCCAAGAGTTTGAGGTTGCTGTGAGCTATGATGCCATGGCACTCTACCAAGGGCAACAACGTGACACTCTGCCTCAAAGAAAAAACAAAATAACAACAAAAAAAATCTCTTATGCTAAAAACATGCTTCCTGCTTCCACTGTGACCTTTCCCACTTCCCAGCTGTTACTTGGCAGTAAGTTTCTCTATTTGGACTATCTCTTCTGGAAGATGCATCAGCACAGGCAAATGTTTCTATGAGAATCCGTGGGCCTCACTTCTCAGCCCCAACGCTGAACACATTCTCCTCTCACCTCATGTTGCTATTCCAGGAGCTAATAGTGAGTCTGCAGCAACAGAGCTGACTGCTCCCACAGGCAAGACTTGCAGAATGGGCCCACATGGGCCTGCTAATCCATTAAAAAAGAAAACAAAAATCCCACTTTGGTCCTAGAGGAATCATAAGCTCTGATCAAACACAGTCACACCCAGGATGGCTGACTTAAAACCTACCCAGCTAACATCAGCTCTAATCAGGGTCTCTCTCCAGTAGCATGCCAAGAGACTCACCCACATTTAACGTCTCTAAGGAATTCTAGTGCTAAACAGCAAGCTCTGCAGGCACAGGGCTTGTGTCTAAGTATTCACCACTGCAAGCCCAATACCTGGCACTTGGGCAGGCAGTAAGTCAGTAGATGTCTGGGAAATGAATGAGTGAATAAGCAAGTGATTCAATAATGATGGCGCCCAGCCTCCACATGCTCACCTCCCCCGGCTGTGCTCATCCTCACTGTTGGAAAGATCGCTACTCGAGCTTCTGTGCTTGTGTTTCTTGTGCTTCTTTTTCTTATCTTTCTTTTTCTTCTTCTCCTTTTTTTCCAGACTCATTTGCAACTAGAAAATTCCCAGAACGTAATCACACAAGATTCCTGACCACCCCTTGTCATCCTCCCATGAGGGGACTGGGTCATACACAAACTGCCTCACTCTATGCCACACATTGTTAAGGGTTCCCTGTCCACAAAGGAGAGGTAGGATATTAACATTGGCTGTGCACAAACAAAGCTTCAACTACTGAACAGAATCTGCGATAGGGCGGGGCACGGTGGCTCCCGCCTATAATCCTAGCTCTCTGCAAGGCCAAGGCAGATAAATTGCCTCAGCTCAAGAGTTCAAGACTAGGCAGAGCAAGAGCAAGACACCATCTCTAAAAAATAGCGGGGTGTTGTGGTGGGTGCCTGTAGTTCCAGCTACCAGGTAGGCTGAGGCAAGAGAATCACTTTAATGCCAAGAGTTTGAGGTTGCTGTGAGCTACAATGCCATGGCACTCTACTGAAGGTGACAAAGTGAGTCTCTGTCTCAAAAAAAAAAAAGAATCCCTGGGCGGCGCCTGTGGCTCAGTGAGCAAGGCGCCGGCCCCATATACCGAGGGTGGCGGGTTCAAACCCAGCCCCAGCCAAACTGCAACCAAAAAATAGCCGGGCGTTGTGGCGGGTGCCTGTAGTCCCAGCTGCTCGGGAGGCTGAGGCAAGAGAATCGCGTAAGCCCAAGAGTTAGAGGTTGCTGTGAGCCGTGTGACACCACGGCACTCTACCCGAGGGCAGTACAGTGAGACTCTGTCTCTACAAAAAAAAAAAAAAAAAAAAGAATCCCTGATAGGTGATGCTATGACTTTGCGTTTTTAAATGGTTGCCAGAACCCCTACCTAGAAGTTGCCATTCTATGTCAAAAGTACTCCAACTCCACTGAAAGTAATCAGTGACTGCAAGGTCAATCTTTAATCTTCCTTACTGACTGATCTAAGAAATAATCACACAATATGTCATGTGAAAGATAAGTGGGTCCTAGAAGCTTTATACCGTGACCAAAGGCATACTCTGATATCCAGAACACACTGCATGATAATGATTCACACAGACATATCCTACATCCTCTTTTTCTAGAAAAATAACATCTCATGGTGTTTTTGTCCAACAAATAAAGGAAGAAATCAAGTGTAATTAAGGTCAATACATTAAGATTATATAAATTCACCAGTGGTGGCTCATGCCTATAATCCTAGCACTCTGGGAGGTTGAGGGAGGAGCCCTTGAACTCATGAGTTCGAGACCAGAGCAAGAAGGAAACCTCATCTCTACTAAAACTAGAAAAAATTGGCTTGGTGCCTGTGGCTCAAGCAGCTAAGGCACCAGCCACATACACCTGAGCTGGCGGGTTCGAATCCAGCCCAGGCCTGCCAAACAACAATGACGGCTGCAACCAAAAAATAGCCGGGCGTTGTGGCGGGTGCCTGTAGTCCCAGCTACTTGGGAGGCAGAGGCAGGACAATCACTTGAGCCCAGGATTGTCAGAGGTTGCTATGAGCTGTGAAGCCATGGCACTCTACCCAGGGTGACAGCTTGAGGCTCTGTCTCAAAAAAAAAAAAAAAAAAACTAGAAAAAATTAGCCAGGTGTTGTGGTGGACACTGCAGTCCCAGCTACCTGGGAGGCTAAGGCAGGAGGATTGCTTGAACCGAGGAGTCTGAGGTTGCTATGAGCTAGGCTAACACCACAGCACTCTTGCCTAGACAATAGAGTAAGACACTATCTCAGAAAAAAAATAAAAATTTCCTAGGGGGGGAAAAATACAAAAATGATTTTTAAAAAAAGTTAAGAAAATCACAAGGAGATGGTCTCTAAAAGACAAAACAAGAATTTTTTTAAAGCTTTTGTCTGCAACTCAGGGTCATTCACCTCTTTCATGAATTTCAATTTATAATACACTGTCTTTTTTTTTTTTTTAAGATAGTTTCAATCTGTCACCTGGGTAGAATGCTGTGGCATCACAGCTAACAGCAATCTGGTTGCAGCCATCATTGTTGTTTTGGCAGGTCTGGGCTGGATTTGAACCCGCCAGCTCAGGTGTATGTGGCTGGCACTTTAGTCACTTGAGCCACAGGCACCAAGCTGCTAACAGCAACCTCAACTCTTGGGCTAATGCCTTCTTCTGGCTACTTTTTCTATTTTCAGTAGACACAGGGTCTCCCTCTTGCTCGGCTGGTCTCAAACTCCTGAGCTCAGGAGATCCACCCCCCTCAGCCTCCTAGAGAGATAATGAGTAACCATGACCAGCCTTGTCACTCTTTTTTCGTGTACAGCTATAAGGTCCCTTGTTTGTTTCAGAGAGAGAGTCTCGCTGTGTCACCCAGGCTAGAGTGCAGCAGCCATAATAGTGTACTACAACCCCAAATTCTTGAGCTCATCTCAGCCTCCCAAGCAGCTGAGACTACAGTCGTGTACCACCATGCCTGGCCTAAAATAGAAAAATTTTAAAAGCCATTGTTTTTCTTCTGATAAGGTAAGAATAAACAAAGAGAAGGTCTCACACGGCTAAGAGATATTCTTGGTGCTTATTTGATGCACTACTTACCAATTCCTTGATTTTCTTCATTTTCACAGGATTATTTAATACCTCTCTTTTTTTCTCCTCCTCCTTCTTCCTAAATAAAGAGAGGAATTTATAGAAATTATGACTATTTCGGCTCAACACCTGTAGCTCAGTGGCTAGGGTACCAGCCACATACACTGGTGCTGGCGGGTTTGAATCCAGCCCAGGCCTGCCAAACAACAACTACAACAAAAAAACAGCCGGGCGTTGTGGTGGGCCCCTGTAGTCCCAGCTATTTGGGAGGCTGAGGCAAGAGAATCGATTAAGCCCAAGAGTTTGAGGTTGCTGTGAGCTGTGACCCCACAGCACTCTACCCAGGGCGACAGCTTGAGACTGTCTCAAAAAAAAAAAGAAAGAAAGAAATCAGGGGGCGGCGCCTGTGGCTCAAGGAGTAGGGCGCCGGTCCCATAGGCCGGAGGTGGTAGTTTCAAACCCAGCCCCAGCCAAAAACCATAAAAAAATAAAAAAGTCCCAGCTGCTTGGGAGGCTGAGGCAAGAGAATCGCATAAGCCCAAGAGTTAGAGGTTGCTGTGAGCCGTGTGACGCCACAGCACTCTACCGAGGGCGGTACAGTGAGACTCTGTCTCTACAAAAAAAAAAAAAGAAATCATGACTATTTCTTTTGGAATGGAGATTAAGTCATTCTCCTCTCCAAATTCGTTGTAAGCTTTTTCCCAAATACATGAGGACTGACCCTATGTTGAAATTCATATGACATGGGCGGCGCGTGTGGCTCAAAGTGGTAGGGCACCGGTCCCATATGCCTGAAGGTGGCAGGTTCAAACCCAGCCCCGGCCAAAACCCACAAAAAAAAAAAAAAAAAAAAAAAAGAAATTCATATGACAATGTGAAAGCCAGAAATCTTCATCAAATCTGCATAAGAGATTTCCTATTATGGGGAAAGTCCACACTGGTTAAGGGCTGTGGAAGATAATGAGTTTGGTCTCTTTGTTAAGCTTCATTCTCCAGGCTTCTCAACTGGTGAGTAAACATGTCATCCTGAGTTATCAACTGGATGCAGCATTTCAAAAACCACCTCCACTGTTTAGCATGATAACCACCTGGGAAACAAAGAGAATGGATTCCTCTTTCAAGAAGTCTTACTCACACATACTGTTCCTAGGAGGGTGAATTCCTCCTGGCAACGCTTATCAGAGCCTTCCCATACTCTTCAATCTCACAAATTCTACCTCAAGAATTTGATACTGGGGCTCCCAGGGGCTCATGCCTCTAATCCTAGCCCTATGGGAGACCAAGGCAGGTGGACTGCCTGAACTCACGAGTTCAAAACCAGCCTGAGTCAGAGAGAAACCTCGAGACCTCACCTCTAAAAATAGCCAAACATTGTTGGGGGAGGCTGAGGCAACAGAATTGCTTAAGCCCAAGAGTTTGAGATTGCTGTGAGCTGTAATGCCACAGTACTCTACCAAGGGCAACAAAATGAGACTCTGTTTCAAAAAGAAATTGAAACTATAAGGAAATAATCAAAGGAAGTCACTACAAAGTTGTTCATATTGTAACAATAAAAATTTTGAAACAAGTTAGAAACCCGGGCAGCGCCTGTGGCTCAGTGAGCAGGGCACCGGCCCCATATGCCGAGGGTGGCGGGTTCAAACCCAGCCCGGGCCAAACTGCAACAAAAAAATAGCCAGGCATTGTGGCGGGCGCCTGTGGTCCCAGCTACTCGGGAGGCTGAGGCAGGAGAATCACCTAAACCCAGGAGTTGGAGGTTGCTGTGAGCTGTGTGATGCCACGGCACTCTACCAAGGGCAATAAAGTGAAACTCTGTCTCTACAAAAAAATAAAAATAAAAAAATAAAAAACAAGTTAGAAACCCAACCAAAGAATGTTACTAAATTATGGCATATGGACATAATATAGACCTTAAAAATTATGTCATTGAGGCATAGTGAGATAGAAGGATATTCTGTATGCATGATTGAGTTAAAAAAGGAGTTTATAGGGGCGGCGCCTGTGGCTCAGTCGGTAGGGCGCCAGCCCCATATACCGAGGGTGGCGGGTTCAAACCCGGCCCCGGCTGAACTGCAACCAAAAAATAGCCAGGCATTGTGGCAGGTGCCTGTAGTCCCAGCTACTCGGGAGGCTGAGGCAAGAGAATCGCTTAAGCCCAGGAGTTGGAGGTTGCTGTGAGCTGTGACGCCATGGCATTCTACCGAGGGCCATAAAGTGAGACTTTGTCTCTATAAAAAAAAAAAGGAGTTTATAAAACAATATGCACAGTATTTGTACCCCAGTATTCATAGCAACATCATTCACAATAGTCGAAAGGTTTAAATGAGGGCGGCGCCTGTGGCTCAGCAGGTAGGGCGCCGGCCCCATATGCCAAGGGTGGCGGGTTCAAACCCAGCCCCGGCCAAACTGCAACAAAAAAATAGCTGGGGGTTGGCGCCTGTGGCTCAGTCGGTAGGGCGACGGCCCCATATACCGAGGGTGGCAGGTTCAAACCCAGCCCCGGCCAAACTGCAACCAAAAAATAGCCGGGCGTTGTGGCAGGCGCCTGTAGTCCCAGCTACTCGGGAGGCTGAGGCAAGAGAATCACTTAAGCCCAGGAGTTGGAGGTTGCTGTGAGCTGTGTGAGGCCACAGCACTCTACTGAGGGCCATAAAGTGAGACTCTCTCTACAAAAAAAAAAAAAAATAGCTGGGTGTTGTGGAAGGCGCCTGTAGTCCCAGCTACTTGGGAGACTGAGTCAAGAGAATCGCCTAAGCCCAAGGATTTGGAGGTTGCTGTGAGCTGTATGACGCCACGGCACTCTACCAAGGGCGATAAGGTGAGACTCTGTCTCTACAAAAAAAAAAAAAAGGTTTAAATGAGCTGAATGTCCCACTAACAAATGAATGAAATATGATGTGTTCGGGCGGCGCCTGTGGCTCAAGGAGTAGGGCGCCGGTCCCATATGCCAGAGGTAGCGGGTTCAAACCCAGCCCTGGCCAAAAACCAAAAAAAAAAAGAAATATGATGTGTTCACACAATGGAATATTATTCAACCTTCAGAAGAAGCAATTCTGACATGTTTCAACATGGATGCATAGAAGACATTATGCTAAGTGATATAACCCAGTCACAAAAGACAAATATTGTATAACTTCATTTTTACGAGGTAAATAGAGTAGTCACACTCTAGAAACAGAAAGCAGAATGGTGGTTACCAAGGGCTCTGGAGCAGGAGGAAGAGAGAAGCCATTGTTTATTGGATATAGAGTTTTACTTCAAAATTATTAGAGTTCTGGAGAGGGAGAATGGTGAGAGTTACACATCATTATGAAGGTATTTAATACCACTGAACCATAACATAAAAATGGTTAAGGTGCGGGCGGCGCCTATGGCTCAGTCGGTAAGGCGCCGGCCCCGTATACCGAGGGTGGCAGGTTCAAACCCGGCCCCGGCCAAACTGCAAACAAAAAATAGCCGGGTGTTGTGGCGGGCGCCTGTAGTCCCAGCTACTCGGGAGGCTGAGACAAGAGAATCGCTTAAGCCCAGGAGTTGGAGGTTGCTGTGAGCTGTGTGAGGCCACGGCACTCTACTGAGGGCCATAAAGTGAGACTCTGTCTCTACAAAAAAAAAAAAAAAAAAATGGTTAAGGTGGTAAATATTAAAAAAAAAAAAATAGTGGTAAATATTGTATTCTGCTACAATAAACTAAGAAGATGAGAAAATGGGACAAAATATTTGCCTTATATTCAATAGCTTTAATAGATATATAACTTCAAAGAGAATTTGCAGAAGAAAAATATAAATGACACATAAGCTTTTTTTTTTTTTTTTTGGCTCAGCACCCGCAGCTCAGTGATTAGGACACTGGCCACATACACTAAAGCAAGCGGGTTCGAACCTAGCCCAGGCATGCTGAACAACAATGATGACAACTGCAACAAAAAATAGCTGGGCGTTGTGGCAGTAGTAGCTGTAGTTGTTGTGGCAGTCCCAGCTACTCGGGAGGCTGAGGCAAGAGAATCGCTTAAGCCCAAGAATTGGAGGTTGCTGTGAGCTGTGACACCACAGCACTCTACCAAGGGCGACATTAGTGAGACTCTGTCTTAAAAAAAAAAAAGGAAAGAAAAGAAAAGAAAAATAAGTTTTGTTTTTGTTTTTTTTTTTGTAGAGACAGAGTCTCACTTTATGGCCCTCAGTAGAGTGCCGTGGCCTCACACAGCTCACAGCAACCTCCAACTCCTGGGCTCAAGCGATTCTCTTGCCTCAGCCTCCCGAGTAGCTGGGACTACAGGCGCCCGCCACAACGCCCGGCTATTTTTTGGTTGCAGTTTGGCCGGGGCCGGGTTTGAACCCGCCGCCCTCGGTATATGGGGCCGGGGCCCCACCGACTGAGCCACAGGCGCCGCCCGAAAAATAAGTTTTTAATTTTCAATCTTACACACTAAAAATAAGGCAAATTAAATAAAAATAAATAATAATATGCAAAGTATGATCTCACTTAGTGCCCAAAATGCAGCTCTACTTTTATCCATTACATATTAGGGTTTCAAGTAAAATTCTAAAGATTTTAGTTCTGCTACTCCAACTCACAAAAAAGGCCTGTTCACCTACCTAAACAACTTCAATCATATACCCAAATTTCTAAGACGCTGCCAACCATTTTCACTAAAGGTGAATGAATAAATCTGGTATGATACATTTGCCAGTATCTTTCCATATGGCCTGACCAGGCACCTTTAAGGAAGCCTCTTTCCCAACCTCAGGAAGCCCAAATGGAGCCCAAATGGAATCCTGTTACACAGCAGATAAAGCAAAGAGGAAATCTACAGTAACGGCCACACAATGAATGGCCTTAGCAGAGTCTCAAAGCAACAAGCCCCTTTCCCAGCCCCTTATCAGTACCTGATGATAAAGAGTGGGTCCTCCCGGATTTTGCTGGCCATGTCTAGCAGAGAATTGGCACCTGATGGGGCAAAGATAGATCCTGGGAGGAGGCCTGTCTCAGAAGAACAGCCTGCCTCCTTCTCTTCCATCTTCTCAAAAACATATTTGTCAATGGGCCGCCCCAGCAGGTACTCATCACGATTCACCATCCCACCAGGACCCTGGTACATCCAGTCCAATTTTTCTTCTTTTTTCCTAGTTCAAGGAAAAAAATGCAATGAAACAAAATGTTGGCTGGGCCACAGTAGTTCATGCCTATTGGGAAGCCAAGGCAGGAGAAGAGTTTGAAAACAGAAGTTCAAGACCAGCCTGGGCAATATAATGAGACCCCTATCTCTACAAAAAATAAAAAAAAATGGGTGGCACCTGTGGCTCAAAGGAGTAGGGCACTGGCCCCATATGCCGGAGGTGGTGGGTTCAAACCCAGCCCTGGCAAAAAAAAATAAATAAATAAATTAACTGGGCATGGTGGCAGATGCCTATAGACCCAGCTACTTGGGAGGCTGAGACAGGAGGATCATTTGAACCCAGGTGTCTGAGGTTATAGTGAGCTATGATGATGCCACTGCATGACAGCCCAGACAACAGAACAAAACCCTGTTAAAAAAAAAATATATATATATATATGTATGTATGTATATATGTATGTACGTACACACACACACACACACCATCCATAGACCTTATTCCCATGAGAACACATTGCCCACCCCCCCCCAAAATGAGCCTGCAATATGTCGAAAAAGCAGGACTGAGGCCTTGACACATAATGAAAAGCAGGCAAGAGTCAACCATCCTCAGCCAGAGTTATTTGTCAACCATCTACTTTGGGCTTGGCCCACACTAAGTCCTTACATACTAACTCATTTGATTCTCAATAAGCTTTAGGAAAGACAGCTGAGTACGGGGGCTCACGGCTGTAATCCTAACACCCTAGGAGGCTGAGGCAGGTGAATTGTTTGAGCTCAGGAGTTCAAGACCAGCCTGACCAAGAGCGAGATCCCATCTCTACTAAAAACAATAGAAAAAACTAGCCAGGCTTTGTGGTGGGAACCTGTAGTCCCATCTACTCAGGAGGTTGAGGCAGGAGGATTACTTGAGCCTAAGAGTTGGAGGTTGCTGTGAGCTATGAACCCACGGCACTCTACCCAAGGCAAAAGAATGAGACTCTATCTCAAAAAACCAAAAACAAACTTTAGCAAAAAGTTACAGCCAAATGTGGTGGCACATGCCTATAGTCCCAGCTACTCAGGAGGCTAAGGCAGAAGGATTGCTTGATCACAGGAGTTTGAGGTTGCTGTGAGCTAGGCTGACACCAGGGCACTCTAGCCTGGGCAACAGAGTAAGACTTTGTAACAAAAATCTTTAAAAAAGCAGAGAGAGAGTGAGAACTTCGGTATATCATCATTCCCTGGTTTTACTGAGGTAAACAACTCCCCCAAACTTGCTCCCAGTACATAGCTGGTACATGCAAAGCCAACCTTAGAATGTAGGTCAGTCAAACTCCAAAACCCACGTCCTTAACCACTTAGCTACTGTACAACAACCAGATGACGCACCTGTAGGCAGTCTTGCAAGTCCCTACACACTACGACACCCCCAGCTCCCTGCTTACTTGACAGCCCCAACGTCCTCCGCATAGCGCTGCATCTCTTCCCGAGCCCTCTCCTCCCGCAGCTCCCGCTGAAGCTCCTCAATCTTCTTCCGCTCAGCCTCATGCTTCTGTTCAGCCTTCCACACTTTCTCCACATTGCGGAGGGTCTGTGGATGCCAGCTCTTCTTCAAATTCTGCAGTAAATGAAAGAAGAAAATAATTGAGAGAGTGGGTAGGTGGTGAGTATCATCAGCCCTGCCTCACCCACCCCTTCATACTCAATTCATGCCAAGGCAGCCAAGTAAGAAAAATGTCTTATAACAATGGCAAGGTTTGGGGCGGCGCCTGTGGCTCAGTTGGTAAGGCGCCGGCCCCATATACCGAGGGTGGTGGGTTCAAACCCGGCCCCGGCTGGACTGCAACCAAAAAATAGCCGGGCGTTGTGGTGGGCGCCTGTAGTCCCAGCTACTTGGGAGGCTGAGGCAAGAGAATCGCTTAAGTCCAGGAGTTGGAGGTTGCTGTGAGCTGGGTGAGGCCACAGCACTCTACCGAGGGCCATAAAGTGAGACTCTGTCTCTACCAAAAAAAAAAAAACAATGGCAAGGTTTGTGTCCAGTAACCTCTCATACATCTTGGGGGCAGGGGGTATTCAAGTACATAAATCTTTGCAATAAAGCTTCACATAAAGCTTCTTCTTGGTTCCCTTCAAACAGTTTTTTTTTTTTTTTGTGGTTTTTGGCCGGGGCTGGTTGAACCTGCCACCTCCAGCATACCCCCTTCAAACAGTTTTAATCAGACCGGGCGTGGTGGCTCACACCTGTAATCCTAGCACTCTGGAGGGCCAAGGCAGGTGGATTGCCTGAGCTCACAAGTTCGAGACCAACCTGAGTCAAAGTGAGACCTCATCCCTAAAAATAGCCAGACACTGTGGCAGATACCTGTAGTCCCAGCTACTTGGGAGGCTGATGCAAGAGAATCGCTTAAGGGCAGCGCCTGTGGCTCAAGGGGTAGGGCGCTGGTCCCATATGCTGGAGGTGGTGGGTTCAAACCCAGCCCCGGCCAAAAAAAAAAACAAAAAAAAAAAAAAGAGAATCGCTTAAGCCCAAGACTTTGAGGTTGCTACCCTGTTTCCCCAAAAATAAGACATCCTCCGAAAATAGACCTACTTACAGGAAAGATAAGACGTACCCTGAAAACAAGACCTAGCACATCTTTGGGAGCACATCTTAAAATAAGACACTGTCTTATTTTCGGGGAAACGGGGTATGAGCTATGACACTATGGCACTCTAGGGGAACAAAGTGAGACTGTCTCAAAAAAATAAACAGTTTTAATCTTAAAGGTATACAAGTCATCCTTCCCTTTACCATGCATAAATGGGAAGTGATAATAACAAGACAGGAGGAATGGGGCAGGGAGGGGGTACAGATATATTCTGAAAGGCAACAGAGCTTGAGAAGTGTTGGCACTGGACTTTTTTTTTTTTTTTGGCAGTCTCACTTTGTCACCCTTGGTAGAGTGCCGTAGCGTCACATCTCACAGCAACCTCAAACTCTTGGGCTCAAACAATTCTCTTGCCTCAGCCTCCCTGGTAGCTAGGACTATGGATGCCGGCCACACACTGGCTATTTTTAAAGACAGGCTCTCACTCTTGGCAGGGCTGGTCTCAAACGCCTAAGCTCAAGCAATCCACCCACCTTGGCCTCCCAGAGTACTAGGATTACAGGCATGGGCCACCACACCTAGCTGGACATTCCTTCTCAATCTATTTCATGTGCCCTAAACTTACATGGATTACAACTTACCTTTCTCACGTTTCCCTCCCAGGAATCTCCCCAAGTTTCTTTTTTTTTTTTCTTTTTGTAGAGACAGAGTCTCACTTTATTGCCCTTGGTAGAGTACCGTGGCGTCATAGCTCACAGCAACCTCCAGCTCCTGGGCTTAGGCGATTCTCTTGGCTCAGCCTCCCCAGTAGCTGGGACCACAGGCGCCTGCCACAACACCCAGCTATTTTTTGTTGCACTTTGGCCGGGGCCGCGTTTGAACCCACCACCCTCGGTATATGGGGTCGGCGCCCTACTCACTGAGCCACAGGTGCCACCCTCTCCCCAAGTTTCTAATCTCCCCCCTTCACCCTGAAAAAATGCTTCTCCTCTCTCTCCTCCCCAACAGCCACTGCTTTGATTCTGTTTCCCAGTCAGGGAAAGTTTCCTTAGTAACATCTAAGGACAATTGTAAATTAGCCTAGTGATGTGGGAAGGGGAGCGGGGGTGGGGGGGGGGAGGGGCGCGCGGGTAGGAGGGTGGCTTTCCAAACAGAGAGAACAGCACACATGACTGCAGTCCGAGGGGTGTGAGGAACATAGCAGGAATCATTCAGAGTGACTGGAGATGGAGTCCAAGCTGATGGGATGGGGCGCAAGATGAAGCCAACTATGAAAGGAGCAAAGTAAGGCCTTGTAAACTATGTTAAGGAGTTGGATTTTCTCCTGTTGACTGTCAGAAATACTCAACAGTTGTATACAGGTGAGAGGCAGGACTAGCTATCATGGAAAGAATGGACTGGAGAGGGCCAAGATGGGAAACCAGGAGACCAGTTAAGACTAAATAACATCATGCACACAAGGTACCTGGCAAGTGGGAAATGTTCACTCAGTGAAAGCTCCCTTTTCTTCCTTTTCTCTCTCTCTCTCTTTTTTTTTTTTTTTTTTTTGAGACAGAGTCTCACTATGTCACCCTCAGTAGAGTGCTATGGCATCAACACTCATAGCAACCTCAAACTCTTGGGCTTAAGCAATTCTCTTGCCTTAGCCTCACAAGTAGCTGGGACTATAGGCCGGGCTATTTTGTTGTTTGTTGTTGTAGTTGTCATTGTTTAGCAGGCCCCGGCCAGGTTTGAACCCACCAGCCTGGGTGTACGTGGCTGGCGCCCTAGGCACTAAACTACAGCGCTGAGCCATTCCTTTTCTCTCTTCCCCCTTGTCCTCCTCCCCCTTGTCAGGTCCTTTGATCTTCCCTTCCATTCTTCCTCCCCGTACCACTCCCACCTTCTCTTACTGGTTCCCCCCCTTTCCTCCCTCCTTCCACTATAGGTGATTTTGTCCCCCAGGGGACAGGTGGTAACTTCTGTAGACATTTTGATTGTCACAATTGTGGAAGAAGGATGCTACTGGCATTTAGTGGTTAGAGTCCAGGGATGCTGCTAAACATCCTAAAATGCATAGGACAGCCCAATCACCACCATCACACACACACACATCTAGCCCAAATTGTCAAGAGTGCTGAGATTGAGAAACACTGGATTAGAGATTTCCTGTCCTTAAATACAGTTCCCTGCAAAAAATACTAAATCAGATGATGTCTTATCACCTCCAATCACCACCACCACCACAACCATACACACACACACACACACACACACAAATTATCTAGCCCAAATTGTCAAGAGTGCTGAGGTTGCTTAGTGGTTAGGGCGCCGGCCACATACACTGGCTGGTGAGTTAGAACCTGGCCCAGGCCTGCTAGACAACAATGACAACTACAACACCAACAATAAAATAGTCGGGCATTATGGCGGGCGCCTGTAGTCCCAGCTACTTGGGAGGCTGAGGCAAGAGAATCACTTAAGCCCAAGAGTTTGAGATTGTTATAAGCTGTGACACCACAGCACTCTACCAGGGGCGACATAATGAGACTCTTGTCTCAAAAAAAAGAGTGCTGACGTTGAAAAACACTGGATTAGAGATTTTAGGTCCTTAAATACAGTTATCTGAAGAAAATACTAAATCAGATGAAGCCTAATCACCACCAATCACTACCACCACACACAAATATGTAGCCCAAACTGTCAAGAGTGCTGAAGTTGAGAAACACTGGATTAGAGATTTTCTGTCCTTAAATATAGTTACCTGAAGAAAATACTAAATCAGATGATATTGAAGGAGTCCTGGAACTCACTCTAATTGAGGCTATTTGACAAACTCTAATAAGGCTACTAGACCAATGGTTAAGCTGATCTATTTTCTGTTAGCTACACTTTCAGCAATTTAGCATTTTCCTGATCTTGTACCACATTCTTGTAAGTAAATTTATCCTATTTGAGGCTTTTGTCCCTACAAATGAACTATAAAGTTTAAGAGAAACTGACACATAATTTATACTAAGTGCTAAGAATTCAGAAGAAAGTTCTGTCACTATGGATCAGAATGCAGCATTGAAGGAGGAGTAGAAGTCAGAATGATGGACGTGAAGATCCCTTCTGGCTTAAAATGGATTCCATAGCATGGCTCGGGGGTAAGGAGGATGGGGCACAAACCTCCCCTAGTACAGCCCAGGACAGGACTCTGAACTCCTACTTAAGGAAGAGAGATGTGTCCCAAGACAAGATACACAAAGCCTTAGTGATGCCTCCTTGTTATCTGCCTCCTTTCCCAGCCAAGGCTCTAACCACTCCCTCCCCGGTTTCCCTAGAATTTCCAGCCGGTGGAGCCCTCATCAACAAACACACAAACACCATCTGCCGCCATTCCTGACACAAGTCGCACTTTCCAAGTCTCAGCCCCGACCCTCCGCGGCTCTTAACGATCTATTCCCCTAGCCAGGGTTACCGCCCCCTCCCCACACACCTTTTCCTAATTTCCCTCCCGACCCCCAGTCTCCGGCCTCAGCCCTTCCCCGCCCAGGCCTCTGTCCACTTACCAGGTCTCCGCCCCCCATGATGGCGGGAACGTGTCCTCACTACGTGGATGCAGAAGAGTCAGGAATGATCGAAAGGAAATGAGAGAAAAGGTTCAGGGGCGACTTCGCAGAATCCGCTCCCCGAAGTAATAGCTGCCACTTTCACAACGCGATCTGTAGGCCACTTCCGGGAGGGGCTTAGTTCGCAGCACCTCGGTGTCGCAGAACGATGACGTTTACTCTGTCGCACTATGTTACCGTAGCGTCACGTGCGGTTTCCGCAAATCTTCGGGCCTTTCTGTTGGGAACTCTGGGATTTCATTTTGGCTGCTTCGCTTTGCTACCTCGCCTGGTGTATTTTTTTTTTTTTTTTTTGAGACAGAACTTCAAGCTGTCGCCTTGGGTAGAGTGCTGTGGCACCACAACTCACAGCAACTTCCAACTCCTGGACTCAAGAGATTCTCCTGCCTCCGCCTCCCAAGTAGCTGGGACTACAAGCGCCCGCCACAACGCCCGACTATTTATTTTCTGGTTGCAGCCGTCATTGTTATTTGGCGGGCCCGGGGCTGGATTCGAACCCGCCAGTTCATCGCTTGATGTCTTGAACTGTCGGTTGAAACGCCACAGCTCCGTTCAGTTATCTATAGCCGAGGCCCTCCTCCCCCCCGCCCCCCCCGCCATCTGCTGCTGTGTCAGCGCCCTAGGGAAGCTCAACTCGCCTGTCCCAAGGAGACTCGGGAGCGGACGGCCTAGGCCGCCCCCGCAACGCCACCCCCTTCTCAGCACATAACCTCACACCCTAGTTTTTCAAAATAGCTTTTCAAACCAGCTCTCTCCTCAAACTTTGACTCACAGCCAACCTCCTTATTCCAGGCCTGGTTTACGGAGATAATCACCAAAATTCCATCAACTTCCCTGCGTCAAAACGTTAAAATTTGCTAGCTTCCCACTATGGAAACAGGCAGATTCCTTTCCTTTTGGTCCGTCCTGTGTATGGCCGGGCAGTTGTCCGGGTCTCATCACTCAGACATCTATTGCTACTTGAGTCTTTCTTCCTCTGTTCTGTATCTCCCTCAATACTCTGTCGCCAGGCAGCAGTTTAGACATGCTCACTTGGGCGGCGCCTGTGGCTCAGTGAGCAGGGCGTCGGCCCCATATACCGAGGGTGGCGGGTTCAAACACAGCCCCGGCCAAACTGCAACAAAAAAATAGCCGGGCGTTGTGGCGGGCGCCTGTAGTCCCAGCTACTCGGGAGGCTGAGGCAGGAGAATCGCCTAAGCCCAGGAGTTGGAGGTTGCTGTGAGCTGTGTGACGCCACGGCACTCTACCGAGGGCAATAAAGTGAAACTCTGTCTCTACAAAAAATAATAATAATAATAAATAAATAGACATGCTCACTTGATCCTTAAAAAGAAAAAAAAAATTTATGCTTAAGTGCTGCGATCTCTTCATCTTAACCAAACTTGAAATGAGTTGTCTCCACGCAGGGTCGGGTTCCACTTCAACTTGGGTTTAACCTCATCACTCAACTATGCTTCTGCTGTTCTTTGGTAATCCCTTCTCTTTAAAATCAAATTGACAGCCAGGCGCAGTGGTTGGCAACTGTAATCCTAGCTCTCTGGGAGGCCCAGGCGGATGGATTGTTTGAGGTCATGAGTTGGGGACCAGCCTGAGCAAGAGTGAGACCCTGTCTTTAAAAAATAGCCAAGCTTGGGAGGCGCCTGTAGCTCAGTGACTAAGGCGCCGGCCCCCTATACCAAGGGTGGCAGGTTCGAACCCGGCCCCCCCAAACTGCAACAAAAAAATATCCGGGCGTTCTGGTGGGCACCTGTAGTCCCAGCTACTTGGGAGGCTGAGGCAAGAGAATCGCCTGAGCCCATCGAGCTGGAGGTTGCTGTGAACTGTGATGCTACAGCACTCTATCGAGGGTGATAAAGTGAGACTGTCTCTGAAAAAAAATAGCCAGGGTTAATGTTGCGTGACCGGAGACGCGCCGTTGTGGTGGGTGCCTGTAGTCCCAGCTACTCAGGAATCTGAGGCAAGAGAATCACCTAAGCCCAAAAATTGGAGGTTGCTGTGAGCTGTTATGCTACAGCGCTCTACCCAGGGCAACAAAGTGAAACTGTCTCTTAAAAAAAAAAAAATAGCCAGGCATTGTGGCAGGCACTTGTATTCCCATCTACTCAGGAGGCTCTTGCGATCGCTTGAGCCCAGGAATTTGAGGTTGTTGTGAGCTGACTCTACAGCACTACACAGGGCTCCAAAGTGAGACAGAGATAAAAATAAAATAAAATAGACACATCTATCCTCATCTTGACCACTCCTAGTCATGAGAGCTTACCCCTTATTGAAAGGCCTTTGCATTTACATCTCCCCCACCACTTTCCAGATTTTTGTTTTCTTCTATGGATTTTTTTTTTCCACTTTTTCATTCTGTTTCTCTACTTCTTAGATTTTATTGGTTTTGTTTAAAGAGAAAGGTATGCTGTTTGCTATGTTCCCAAGGCTGGTCTTAAACTCCTGCCTCAAGCAATCCTCCTACCTAGGCATCCCAAAATCCTGGAATGGCACCACTGCATTCCAGCCACAGAACAAGACCTTGTCTCTAAAAAACAAGGGCGGCACCTATGGCTCCCGAGTAACTGGGACTACAGGCACCCGGCCACAACACCTGGCTATTTTTTTGTTGTTGTTGCAGTTTGGCCAGGGCCAGGTTCGAACCCGCCACCCTTGGTATATGGAGCCAGCGCCCTATTTCTGGATTTTTTTTTTTTTTGTAGAGGTAGAGTCTCACTCTATGGCCCTCAGAGTGCCATGTGGTGAGTGCCATATGGTAGAATGCTGTAATGCCACAGCTCACAGAAACCTCCTACTCCTGGGCTCAGGCAATTCTCCTGCCTCAGCCTCCCGGGTAGCTGGGACTATAGCCACCTGCCACAACGCCCAGCTATTTTTTTGTTGTTGCAGTTCAGCTGGGGCCAGGTTTGAACCTACCACACTCGGTATATGGGTCTGGTGCCCTACTCACTGAGCCCCAGGCACCGCCCATATTTCTGGATTCTTTATTCCATTTCTTTTTTTTTTTTCTTTTTTTTGGTTTGGGGTACAGAGATTCACTCTGTCACCCTGGGATTCAGTCCTATGACATCATCATACCTCACAGCAACCTCAAACTCCTGGGCTCCAGTTACCCTTCTGCCTCACCTTCATGAGTGCCTGGAACTACAATGCCTGGATAGTTTTTCTATTTTTAGTAGAGACAGGATCGCACTCTTGCTCAGGCTGCCCTCTACTGCTGAGTTCAAGCAATCAGCCTGTCTCAGCCTCCCACCTGGCTTTTTTTGTTTTTGAGACAGAGTCTCACTATGTGGCCCTCGGTAGAGTGCCATGGTGTTACAGCTCACAACAACCTGAAACTCTAGGGCTTAAGCAATTCTCTTGCCTCAGCCTCCCAAGTAGCTGGGACTACAGGTGCCCTCCACAATGCCTGGCTATTTTTTGTTGCAGTTGTCATTGTCATTTAGCAGGCCCAGGCTGGGTTCGAACTTGCCAGTCTCAGTGTATGTGGCTGGCGCCTAACCACTTTACTACAGGCGCTGAGTCTTTTTTTTTTTTTTTTTTTTTGAGACAGAGTCTCATTCTCTTGCCCAGGCAAAAGTACCATGGCCTCAGCCTCACAGCAACCTTACAGGTAGGTCCTAGCAATCTGGCTTCAAGCAATCCTCTTGCCTCAGCCCCCTGAGTAGCTAGGACCACAGGTGCCTGCCACAAAGCTTGCTAATTTTTCTATTTTTAGTAGGGATGTAGCGAGGGATCTCTCAGTTTTGCTCAGGCTGGTCTCAAACTCCTGAGCTCAAGGGATCCGCCTGCCTCACCTTCCCAGAGTGCTAAGATGACAGGTGTGAGCCACCTGCCTGGTCCATAGTTTTGTTTTAATGATTAGTCGGCTTACTTCTCCCTCTTTTCTTTGCTTTTTCATTTTTTTTTTTTTTTTTTTGGTTTTTGGCCGGGACTAGGTTTGAACCCACCACCTCTAGCATATGGGACCAACGCCCTACTCCTTGAGCCACAGGTGCCGCCCTTTCTTTTCTTTTTTTTTTTGAGACAGAGTCTCACTTTGTTGCCCTTCGTAGAGTGCTGTGGCATCATAGCTCACAGCAAACTCAACGTCTTGGGCTCAAGCGATTCTCTTTGTTTTTGTTTTTTTTTTGTAGAGACAGAGTCTCACTGTACCGCCCTTGGGTAGAGTGCCGTGGCGTCACAAGGCTCACAGCAACCTCTAACTCTTGGGCTTACACGATTCTTTTGCCTCAGCCTCCCGAGCAGCTGGGACTACAGGCGCCCGCCACAACGCCCGGCTATTTTTTTGTTGCAGTTTGGCCGGGGCTGGATTTGAACCTGCCACCCTCGGCATATGGGGCCGGCACCCTACTCACTGAGCCACAGGCACTGCCCTCAAGCGATTCTCTTGAGGGGACTACAGGCACCCACCACAATGCCCAGCTTTTTTTAGAGATGAAGTCTTGCTCTGGCTCAGGCTGGTCTCAAACTCGTGAGCTCAGGCAATCCCCCTACCTCAACCTCCCAGAGTGCTAGGATGACAGGTGTGAGCCACCGCGCCCAGCCTAAGTGAGAGCCTTACTGAAAAGTGGAATCACCTGTTTCCTTCCTTCTCCTACGTTGCTACCAGAATGCCAGCATCAGGTAATATACTCCAGAAAGGGAGGAGAATTGCTTAAGCCCAAGAGATTGAGGTTGCTATGAGCTGTGATACCCCGGCACTCTACCAAGGGTGACAAAATGAGACTGTGACAGCTTTGAGATGGTGAGACTGTCTAAAAAGAAAAAAAAAAAAGAAAGAAAGAAAGAAATATACTCCAGGGAGGAGCTCTCAGGATTTTATATGGAGAAAGTAAATAGCCCAAGGAGCCAGGCGCAGTGGTTAATTCATGTAATACTAGCACTCTGGGAGGCTGAAGCAGTGGATTGCTTGAGCTCACAAGTCCCAGACCAGCCTGAGCAAAAGCGAGACCTTATCTCTACTAAAAATAGAAAAATTGAAGCAAGAGGATCTCTGGAGCCCAAGAGTTGGAGGTTGCTATGAGCTGTGATGCCACAGCACTCTCCCCAGGGCAACAGCTTAAGACTCCGTCTCAGAAAAAAAAAAAAAAAAAGTAGCCCAAGGAGTTGAGGGATGGTGACCACAGATACAGATATTTGGAAGTCACCAAATGAAAAGGTTGACTCACTGAAGGACTACTCTTGAGGAAGTCCACCAGTCATCACGTCCTGCCCAAGGACACAAAGCTTCCCGTGGCCTTTACCCTATAGAGTGCTAGTTATCTGGTAAATGCCCTCAACACAAGAGTCCAAGACCAAAGAAAAGAACAGGAAAAAGGACATTGAGGAATCAGAGACAATACTTGGAAAAGAAAAAATACTTCAATGGGTGGCGCCTGTGGCTCAAGGAGTAGGGCGCCGGTCCCATATGCTGGAGGTGGCGGGTTCAAACCCAGCCCCGGCCAAAAAAACTACAAAAAAAAAAAAAAAAAATACTTCAAAAGCAACCATAACTTTAAAGAAATAAGAGAAGTAAAAAAAAAAAAAAAGAAAAGAAATAAGAGAAGTAACTATATCCATGAAATGGGAACTGAATGTAACAACAAAGGAGCAACTGGAATATATGAGAGAACTAAGATTAAAGAGCCAACAAAAAAGTTGAAAGATAAGTGGGAGGGAGGATTAAGAAAATGTGATATTAAAAAAAAAAAAAGAGTGGCTCGGTGCCTGTGGCTCAAGCAGCTCAGGTGCCAGCCATATACACCCTGAGCTGGCGGGTTCGAATCCAGCCCCGCCCTGCCAAACGACAATGAGGGCTGCAACCAAAAAATAGCCAGGCATTGTGGTGGGCACCTGCAGTCCCAGCTACTTGGGAGGCTGAGGCAGGAGAATCACTTGAGCCCAGGAGTTGGAGGTTGCTGTGAGCTGTGATGCCACAACACTCTACGGGTGACAGCTTAAGGCTCTGTCTCAAAAAAAAAAAAGAAGAGGGCGGTGCCTGTGGCTCAGTGAGTAGGGTGCTGGCCCCATATACCGAGGGTGGCAGGTTCAAGCCCAGCCCCAGCCAAACTGCAAAAAAAAAGAAGAAGAAAAGAAAATGTGTAGCTGGGTGTTGTGGCGGCCACCTGTAATCCCAGCTACTGGGGAGGCTGAGGCAAGAGAATCGCCTAAGCCCAAGAGCTGGAGGTTGCTGTGAGCTGTGATGCCACAGCACTCTACCAAGGGCAACAAAGTGAGACTCTGTCTCAAAAAAAAAAGAAAAGAGGGGCGGCGCCTGTGGCTCAGTTGGTTAGGCGCCAGCCCCATATACCGAGGGTGGCGGGTTCAAACCCGGCCCCGGCCTGTAACCAAAAAAAAAAAAAATAGCCGGGCGTTGTGGCGGGCGCCTGTAGTCCCAGCTACTCGGGAGGCTGAGGCAAGAGAATCGCTTAAGCCCAGGAGTTGGAGGTTGCTGTGAGCTGTGTGATGCCACGGCACTCTACTGAGGGCCATAAAAGTGAGACTCGTCTCAAAAAAAAAAAAAAAAAAGAAAAGAAAATGTGATACACACACCCCGTGGAGTCCTCCTCAGCCATAAAAAGGAATTAAATAATGTCTTCTGCAGCAACTTGGGTGAAACTGGTGACCGTTATCCTAAGTGAAGTTATCTCAGGAATGGAAAAACAAACACATGTACTCTCTAATAATTAGGAGCTAATCAATGAGCACAGATGAGCACAAAAGGTGTAAAGGTCATCGGAAATCAAGATGGAAGGTTAAGGGCGGGGCCTGTGGCTGAAGGAGTAGGGCATCGGCCCCATATGCTGGAGGTGGCGTGTTCAAACCCAGCCTTGTACAAAAAACTGCAAAAAAAAAAAAAAAAAAAGAAGAGTTGGAGGCTGCTGTGAGCTATGAGGGCAACATAGGAAGACTCTGTCTCCAAAAAAAAAAAAAAAAAATTTAGAGATGGGGCGGCGCCTGTGGCTCAGTCAGTAAGGCGCAGGCCCCATAGACCTAGGGTGGCGGGTTCAAACCCGGTCCCTGCTGAACTGCAACCAAAAAATAGCCAGGCGTTGTGGTGGGCGCCTGTAGTCCAGCTACTTGGGAGGCTGAGGCAAGAGAATCGCTTAAGCCCAGGAGTTGGAGGTTGCTGTGAGCTGTGTGATACCACGGCACTCTACCGAGGGCCATAAAGTGAAACTCTGTCTCTACAAAAAAAAAAAAGAAGAATTTAGAGATGAAGGTTGGCTTGGCCCCTGTGGCTCAAGCGGCTAAGGCACCAGCCACATACACCTAAGCTGGTGGGTTCGAATCCAGCCTGGGCCTGACAAACAACAACAGCTGCAACCAAAAAAAAAAATGGCTGGGCATTGTGGTGGGGGCCTGTAGTCCCAGCTACTTGGGAGGTGGAAGCAGGAGAATCACTTGAGCCCAGGAGTTGGAGGTTGCTGTGAGCTATGATGTCACCGCACTCTACTCAGGGCAACAGCTTGAGGCTCTTTTTAAAAAAAAAAAAAAAGGGTGGCGCCTGTGACTCAAAGGAGTAGGGCACTGGCCCCATATGCCGGAGGTGGTGGGTTCAAACCCAGCCCCAGCCAAAAACTGCAAAAAAAAAAAAAAAAAAGAAATGAAGAAAGGTAAAGGAGGTAGAAGGCACCCTGATTTCAGCTGGGGACCTCCTGATCCGCAGTCAAGTGCTCAACCTCTGAACTACACCTCCCGATTTATTATGGCTCTTCTTTGTCCTCTTATGGTAACTCAATACACTCAGGTTCCACTCACACTAGAGTACTGGCACGTTTTGTATTCTATTAAAACCCATCTTCCTTTGTGTCCAGTATCTACTTTGCCTTCTCTCCTGGCCACCAGTGAACTTAGTGGGAACACCTGAAAAATGACATTCTGGAAAGTAGTTGACCAGGAAGTTGACTAGCAGAAGCAGAGAAAATATTCACAAATACAATATTACTATGTCAAAAAAAAACAAAACAAAACAATATTACTATGTCAGAATACTTGGGCTAAAAAGCACCCCAGCTATCATCTTGTTCTGTGTCTAAGGCCGGACACAGTGGCTCACACCTGTAATCCTAGCATTCTGGGAGGCTGAGGCGAGTGGATTGCCTGAGCTCATGGGTTCGGGACCAGCCTGAGCAAGAGCAAGATCCTGTCTCTAAAAATAGCTGGGCGTTGTGGCAGGCGCCTGTAGTCCCAGCTACTTGGGAGGCTGAGCCAAGAGAATTGCTTAAGCCCAAGAGTTGAGGTTGCTGTGAGTTGTGACACCATGGCATTCTACTGTGGTGACAAAGTGAGACTCTTTCTAAACTAAAAAAAAAAACACCATCTTGTTCCACCTCTTGATGAATTGAGGGTGGAAAGTAGAAGGAAGATGTTTGTTCTTTTTTTTTTTTTTCTTGCAGTTTTGGCCAGGACTGGATTTGAACCTGCCACATCTGGCATATGGGGCCAGCGCCCTACTCCTTGAGCCACAGGCACCACCTGGAAGATGTTTGTTTTTTTGGACAAGGTACCAACAGGGCCGCTTTGGATGGGATGACTATCAGGAAAATCAGGAAATCCTTCTCAGAGCAACCAATGACAATTGCTGTGGCTACACTGCCTATTCTATTTATTTTTTTCTCTTTTATTGATATGTAATAATTATATGTTTATAATTATTTATTTGTAATTATATTTATGGGTACAACGTGTGTGTTCCACGCATAGAATGTGTAATGATTGTGTAAACAGTAGACAGCTTCTGACCTGGGGTCCTGTTGGTACCTTGGGAAGTGCTCTGTTGAGGGGTAAGTAGCGTGTGTGGCTCCTTACCACGCTGGCAGGGGAGAATGGAGCCCTCTCCTTTCAAGCCTGGTGCTCATTGGCATGGAGCACAAGGCATAGGCCTGAGAAACCCTTTGTCCTCTTACCTCCTCTCTACCAGGTAGAGAAGCTGAGGGTGGAGAAACTAACTTGCTCTCTCCTCCAACCTCAGGAAATAAATGGCACACTGGGAAATACAAAGTTTTTTATATATAAAATAACACTGAGTTCATTTAAACATCTGTCTTAGAAATTCAGGACAAGTATTGTGAAATGAAGATAATCCTGTTAGAAGAGAGAGAATTGGGTGACTTCTCCAAAGACAGATGGGCGCTGGCGAAGGGCTGGGGTGTTCCTGCGGTAGCCAAACCGACCATTGAACCCGTTGATTGGTCTCAGATCAGCATTGTAGTGGTCATGCCCAGTCACCTGCTGGAGGGAATGCCCTTGGGGGCAAAGATAGAGGGCTAAGCCTGAATTCAGCCCCCTTTTACCTTACCTGCTCCATAAGACTGATACCGGATGTCCAGCCAGTTATAGTCACTATGATCCCCTGAGCCACAGCTTGAGTGTGCAGTTTGCAGCTGCACACTCAAGCTGCAAATGTCTTGAACCTCCGGACTGAAAAGCCAATGACTGGTGAGGTCGAAGAGACAAAAGTCTTCCTGGGCGGCGCCTGTGGCTCAGTCGGTAAGGCGCTGGCCCCATATACCAAGGGTGGTGGGTTCAAACCCGGTCCCGGCTGAATTGCAACCAAAAAAATAGCCGGGCGTTGTAGCGGGCGCCTGTAGCCCCAGCTACTCGGGAGACTGAGGCAAGAGAATCACTTAAGCCCAGGAGTTGGAGGTTGCTGTGAGCTGTGTGATGCCACGGCACTCTACCCAGGGCCATAAAGTGAGACTCTGTCTCTACAAAAAAAAAAGTCTTCCTGGAAATCAAACCCCGTACTTGGAATTATTGCAGGAAGACTGTGAATGGGACAAGAGAAACTTCTGGGCTTGGCTAAGCTTGCCTTGCTCCCAAGAGAAGTAAGCAAATCTCCTCCTTGGCTCGGCGCCTGTAGCTCAAGCGGCTAAGGCGCCAGCCACATACACCTGAGCTGGCAGGTTCGAATCCAGCCCGGGCCTGCCAAACAACAATGACAACTACAACCAAAAAATAGCTGGGCATTGTGGTGGGCATCTGTAGTCCCAGCTACTTGGGAGGCTGAGGCAAGAGAATCACTTGAGCCCAGGAGTTGGAGGTTGTTGTGAGCTGTGATGCCACAGCATTCTATCCAGGATGACAGCTTGAGGCTGTCTCAAAAAAAAAAAAAAAAAAAAAAAAATCTCCTCCTTGCCTCTGACCATCAGGAGAGATAGGATGAGATCAATTTGACAAATGGTGCAAAGGCCCACGTGACTAGTGTATGGCCAAGGATGGTGGTATTGGGGTGGGAGGAGAGTTCACCTTGCCAAGTATCTTTTAAGTCTCTCTTTCCTGTGGCTGCTAAAGCAAGCCTGGAAAATGAGCATGATACAGCTTGCTTAGGGAGCAGTAAGAGAAACACAGGCTTTAGAGTTGGAAAAAGTGGAATTCTAATCCTAGTTCAACCCTTCTTGGCAAATCACTTTATGTCAATAAACCTGTTTCCCCGGCTGTAACGTGGGAGAGTGTGACAAAAGGGCCTCGCATACAGTAAATGCTCAATAACTAAATACAGGGTGTCCATAAAGTTTGTAATTTTAACAAGTATTTCATTGTAGGGTGGCGCCTGTGGCTCAGTGGGTGGGGCGCTGGCTCCATATACTGAGGGTGGTGGGTTCAAACTGGGCACGGCCAAACTGCAACAAAAAATAGCCGGGCATTGTGGAGGGCACCTGTGGTCCCAGCTACTTGGGAGGCTGAGGCAAGGGAATCGCCTAAGCCCAAGAGATGGAGGTTGCTGTGAACTGTGATACCACTGCACTCTATGGAGGGCGACAAAGTGAAACTCTGTCTCTTAAAAAAAAACAAAAAAAAAAAACGTTTTTCACTGTGGCTGGGCGCAGTGGCTCATGCCTATAATCCTAGCACCCTGGGAAGCTGAGGCAGATGGATTGCTTGAGCTCCAAGTTTGAGAAGAGCCTGAGCAACAGCAAGACCCCATCTCTACTAAAAAAATACAAAAACTGAGGCAAGAGGATCACTTGAGCCTGAGTTAGAGGTTGCTTGGAGGGTCACTTGGAGGCCCTTCTGACACCATGGCACTCTACCCAGGGTGACAGCTTGAGACTCTGTCTCAAAAAAAAAAAAAAAAAGTTTTACATTGTAAATTGCACACGAACTTCATGGACACCTGGTTTTTTGTTTTTTGTTTTTTTTTGAGATAGAGTCTCCCTTTATCGCCCTCGGTAGAGTGCCATTGCATCACAGCTCACAGCAACCTCCCACTCCTGGGCTTAGGCGATTCTCTTGCCTCAGCCTGCCAAGTAGCTGGGACTACAGGCACCTGCACAATGCCTGGCTATTTTTTTGTTGTAGTTTGGCTGAGGCCGGGAAAAAACCTCCACTCTCAGTATGTGGGGCCGGCGCCCTACCCACTGAACCACAGGCACCACCCAATACCTGGTATTAAGGAGCCCTATGATGCCCATATGTTCACATGGAGAAGAAAAGCTGGAAGGATGCAGTCCCTTGACCTCTTCACCCTCAACAGGCCTCTCCAGGGCCCAGTTTCTTTCTCTGAATTGTGGAATGCATGCTACTCTCCCTCACTGAGACCATGGTGAGGCCGGAAAGGGAGGTGGCACTTGCCTGCCCCTGCCCAATTTCTCCTGTTGAGGTATCTCTGTCCTTGTCCGAAGATGTGGAAATAATCTACTATCCAGCCATCTCTTCCTGTACCACAGTGATCCTGCAAGTAAGGAAGAAAACACAGAAGACTCTCAGCCACCACGCTGAGAGGGGCACAGTGCAAACTCCCCTCAGCTCTTTGAGGAGAGGGAGAAGAGTCAGAGCCTGGCAGCTTGATGTAACTGGGCAGACACACTAAATATGCCTGGTAGCTTGGTGGGTAAGGGATCAGACTGGCAGACAGACTGGGTTCTAATTCCAGCTCAGCCCTCAATAAGCTCTGTGCCCTTGGGCCATTCACACAGATTTTCTGGGCCTCAATTTCCTCATCAATGAAAGGAGCATTACTGTGACATAGTAAAGGGCCTGGCAGAGTAAAGGTTTAATAAACATCTTTATCTAAGTGAAAATACCTACCACAAAGGGTGGTTTTAATGATTGAAGAATACTTTAAAAAATTAAACAAAGTTAAAATACGTGCACACAGTATTTCAAGTTTTTAAATACACAAGTTATTCAAGTTACTCCCTTTCCTCCCCCACCCCCAGATTCTGGCTCCTTCTGATACAAAAGTTACATAAGTAAAAAAAAAAAAAGAAAGAAAAAGAAAAGTTGCATAAGTAGACACCCCAATGTGTGTTCATGTCCATGTACTGCACACACATGTGTGAACACAAATATCTGGGATCACAAAAAACCTGAAATTTGTTCATAGAGTAATCCTGTAAGTTTTCTTCTTTTTTTGCAGTTTTTGGCTGGGGTTGGGTTTGAACCCACCACCTCCAGCATATGGGCCGGCACCCTACTCCTTTGAGCCACAGGCACCGCCAATCCCATAAGTTTTCTTTTCTTTTTCTTTTTTTTTTTTTGAGACAGAGCCTCAAGCTGTCACCCTGGGTAGAGTGCTGTGGCATCACAGCTTACAGCAACCTCCAACTCCTGGGCTCAAGAGGTTCTCCTGCCTCAGCCTCCCAAGTAGCCAGGACTACAGGTACCCATAACAACACCTGCCTATTTTTTGGTTGCAGCCATCATTGTTTGGCGGGCCTGGGCTGGATTTGAACCTACCAGCTCAGGTGTATGTCTGGCACCTTAGCCACTTGAGCCACAGGTGCCGAGCCCAGTAAGTTTTCTTTTCTCTTCCCCACACCACTAATGTATATATAAACGCAAATACTGGACGGCTGGGCACAGTGGCTCACGCCTGTAACCCCAGCACTCTGGGAAGCCAGTTGGGTGGACTGCCTTGAGCTAACACGTTCAAGACCAGCCTGAGCCAGAGCCCGTCTCTAAAAAACAGCTGGGAATTGTGGCTGGCGCCTGTAGTCCCAGCTACTTGGGAGGCTGAGGCAAGAGAATTGCTTAAGCCCAAGAGTTTGAGGTTGCTGTGAGCTGTAACACCACAGCACTCTGCGATGTAGTGAGACTCTGTCTCAAAAAAAAAAAAAAATACCAGAGGCAAAATGTTGGAAAATAAAGTGGAAACGTCAGCAAATAACTTCAGAATCTGTGATCCAGCAGAGGTACTCAGCTGGGGTTGGGCAGCACCCAGGCGGGAAAAGGCAGGGATAGAAAAAGAGGTCTGCAGAGGTCCAGGGGCTTCCTTCCCTTTAAGCCCTAAGGTCCCGGAGGGGGAGCCCCGCACCCGGCAACTATTGTGTCATAGGGAGAGGGTGACCTAGCCGGTCAGGTCGAATCAGTTCCCTTTGTCTTGCTCAGTGAGGTCACAGGGATTCTCAGATTCTGGCCTATTTAGAGAATTTGAGGCGTGAGGTCATCCTAAAGGGGGGGCTGTGATGTCAGGAAGGATAATGTTAGTACAATGAAACCAAGTAGTTTGGGAGAGGCGGGTTTTGAGTCCTAGTCCCAAGCCCTGCAGATGCCGGAAAAATGAACGTATTCCCAAGTTGAGGGCCGGAAGGTCTTTTGGCCATTCGGTGAGCTCAGCTTGCATTTAACACCTGTCACACCGCTTTTCCAATTCCCGGGTTTCATTAAGAAAACGGGGCGCGGGTGGCGCCCGTGGCTCAAGGAAGTAGGGCACCCGCCCCATTTGCCGGAGGTGGCAGGTTCAAACCCAGCCCCGGCCAAAAACTGCAAAAAAAAAAAAAAATCCCTCTAGTAAAGAAAACGGACGCGGTGTAATCAGGCCTGTAATCTTAGCACTTGGGAGGACGGGGTGGGGTGGGGGGGGTGGGGGTGGGTGGATCGCCTGGGCTCGAGAGTTCGAGACTAGCTTGAGCAAGAGCGAAACCTCTAAAACTAGCTGGGCTTTCTAGGCTGAAGCAAGAGGATGGCTTGAGTCCAAGAGTTTGAGGTTGCTGTGAGCTCTGACGCCACACCACTCTACCCAGGGCAACAGAGTGAAACTCTTTTTTTTTTTTTTTTTTGTAGAGACAGAGTCTCACTGTACCGCCCTCGGGTAGAGTGCCGTGGCGTCACACGGCTCACAGCAACCTCTTAACCCTTGGGCTTACGCGATTCTCTTGCCTCAGCCTCCCGAGCAGCTGGGACTACAGGCGCCCGCCACAACGCCCAGCTATTTTTTGGTTGCAGTTTGGCCAGGGCTGGGTTTGAACCCGCCACCCTCGGCATATGGGGCTGGCGCCCTACTCACTGAGCCACAGGCGCCGCCCCAGAGTGAAACTCTTAAAAAAGGGGAGTGGGGATGGAAGGAGTGAAGGAGTCTCCTTGGTGGCGAGGGCGCTGGAGTGAGATGCAGGGATTTGGGGAGGTGCAAGAACTCTCCTGGCGTGAAGTTCTTATAACTACCTGTTCAGTTTTCCGCAAAACCGGAGGAACCACGCGGCTCCGGAAATAGCGGTGGGCGTGGTAGTCCTGCTGCGCGTTGTAGGGCGGGATTGCCGACCACAACTTAGGCCTGGTGTGCGCATAGGCGCGGGCCACTGTGCTCACCGCCACCCCGTCCAAGATAAAGCCCTTCTCCAGTCTCAGAGGACACTCGCACATGTATGCCATCTCAACCACCGCAGCCCAACCACCGCAGCCGCAGGCGGAGGGCCTTTCTGGTGGGAGACTAGGGCCCTAACTGGGGGCTCCCCCGCGCATTGTTACGTCAAGGACCCCTGTGACACAAACCCGACTTCCCCCACTCAACCTGGGTTGTCAGGGTGGGTCCTTATGACGGCAGAGGAAGTACCTTGCATGGGCCCGAGGTGAGGGTGACCTGGAAACTGACTATACTAGAGGGTATGAAGATTGAAGAGGAGGAGAGGATTACTAAACGTGAGCGAGTGCAGTCAGGTCCAACTTCCCAGTTTTTCTTTAAGAACAAGACAGGAGGCTCTGCCCCCAGTGGTAGGGGCTGGCGGGTTCAAACCCTGCCAGGGCCTGTGAAACAACGACAACTGCAACAAAAAAATAGGCGGGCATTGTGGCGGGAGCCTATGGTCCCAGCACGTGGGAGGCTGAGGCAAGAGGATCACTTGAACCCGAGTTTGAGGTTGCTGTGTGCTAAGACGCCACAGCACTCTACCAGGGGTGACCAAGTGAGACTCTGTCTCAAAAAAAAAAAAAGGAAGAAAGAAAAAAAACCCTGAGTGTTAGAGTGAGGTAAACAAGTAAGATTTAGTTAAATGGACATTAAAGATTCCTCTAGTATAGCCGGGCGTTGTGGCAGGCGCCTGTAGTCCCACCTACTTGGGAGGCTGAGGCAAGAGAATCGCTTAAGCCCAGGAGTTAGAGGTTGCTGTGAGCTGTGTGAGGCCACAGCACTCTACCGAGGGCCATAAGGTGAGACTCTGTCTCTACACACACACACACACACACACACACACACACACAAAAAGATTCCTCTAGTAAATCATTCCTAGGCTTTGCTCAAAGAAACCTAATCAGATGGTTAAGTGATATTGGCAGTTTCAGAACTGCAGACATAAATGTGTGAACAAACTTTGTAATCTATTTTTTTTTTTTTTTTTGGTTTTTTCAAACCGGGGCTAGGTTTGAACCCACCACCTCCGACATATGGGACCGGCGCTCTACTCCTTGAGCTACAGGCGCCACCCCAAACTTTGTAATCTAAACTATTGACCTGCATGTTTACTTTATTGTAAATGATGGTAAACAGTGGCCAATAGTTTTATATTCCCTCTCCCCCCCCCGCAAAAAAAAGAACAAGATAGGTGCTCTCTTTCCCATGCAGTTCATTTTATTTCCTAAGTTCAATTGCATTGAAAAGCTTGCACCCAGAATTAATCAGAACAAGATCAGGTGGCATCTACTTCCCACTCTTATTTTATAGTGCTAAAAGTTCCCCCAAGAGGTTCCCCAAATCCAGTTAGCTGCAGAACCAGAACCAGAACTTGGGAGCAACATGCCCTCACTTGCTCTACTTAGCGAGCACTTCACAGCCCACCCCAATTCTTTTCAGTAGCTAGTATTCATCCTCCTTTCATAATAAAATAAAAAGTACACTTGGTCCATACACTTTACCATACCTTTTGTTTGGCTATTTTTTTAGGGGGTGGGGAGGAGGAGGGCAGTCTTACTATTTTATAACTCCTGGGTTTAAGGAATTCTCTGGCATCAGCCTCCCGGTAGCTGGGACTTCAGGCACCTGCCACAGTGCCTGGCCTACTCTTTAGGAGACTAGTGAACAACTATCTTAGTTATTATGACTACAGATGATTATTTCCTTCTTTATTCTATTTTCCCAATTTTTTCTCTCCATATTAATAAAACCCTTATATTATTAAGCAACCCATATGGATGATTTATATATCAAAGCATGTTATACAAACTCCTGGGCTCCTCACACCAACCCTATGAGGTACCATTAACCTCACTGGACAGAAGAGGCCCAAAGGGCGACGCCTGTGGCTCAGTGAGTAGGGCGCCGGCCCCATATGCCGAGGGTGGTGGGTTCAAACCCAGCCCCGGCCAAACTGCAACCAAAAAAATAGCTGGGTGTTGGGTGGCGCCTGTGGCTCAGTCGGTAAGGCGCCGGCCCCATATACCGAGGGTGGTGGGTTCAAACCCGGCCCTGGCCAAAACTGCAACCAAAAAATAGCCGGGCGTTGTGGCGGGCGCCTGTAGTCCCAGCTACTCGGGAGGCTGAGGCAAGAGAATCGCTTAAGCCCGGGAGTTGGAGGTTGCTGTGAGCTGTGTGAGGCCACGGCACTCTACCAAGGGCCATAAAGTGAGACTCTGTCTCTACAAAAAAAAAAAAAAATAGCTGGGCGTTGTGGCGGGCGCCTGTAGTCCCAGCTGCTCCGGAGGCTGAGGCAAGAGAATTGCATAAGCCCAAGTTAGAGGTTGCTGTGAGCCATGTGATGTCACAGCACTCTACCCGAGGGCGGTACAGTGAGACTCTGTCTCTACAAAAAAAATAAATAAATAAATAAATAAATAAAAAGAAGAGGGCAGCGCCTGTGGCTCAAGGAGTAGGGCGCCGGTCCCATATGCCGGAGGTGGTGGGTTCAAACCCAGCCCCGGCCAAAAAACCAAAAAGAAAAAAAAAAGAAGAGGCCCAAAAGCTCAAGGAAGGATTTACTTTTTTCTTTTTTTTGAGACACAGCCTCAAGTTGTCACTCTGGGTAGAGTGCTGTGGCATCATAGCTCACAGCAACCTCCAACTCCTGGGCTCAAGTGATTCTCTTGCCTCAGCCTCCCAAGTAGCTGGGACTACAGGCACCCACCACAATGCCTGGCTATTTTTTGGTTGCAGCCATCATTGTTGTTTGGCGGACCCAGGCTGGATTCGAACTCGCCAGCTCAGGTGTATGTGGCTGGCACCTTAGCCACTTGAGCCACAGGCGCCGAGATGGAAGGATTTACTTTTGTATCCACCATTATTTTTATTACATGAAAACAAATGTATTGCATTTTGAACTAGAAAAAGGTTGCATTACCTGTACAGAAAAATCACTAACCCTCACAATTCACTACTCAGGAATATCTGTACTGGCTCCACACCTGTAGCACAGTGGTTATAGCACTGGCCACGTACATCAAGGGTGGTGGGTACAAACCTGCCCTGGGCCACCTAAACACTGACAACTGCAACAAAAAAAAATCTTGGCGTGTGGCAGGCACCTGTAGACACAGCTACTTGGGAGGCTGAGGCAAGAGGATCGCTTAAGCCCATAGCACTCTACCAAGGGCGACGTAATGAGACTGTCTCAAAAAAAAAAAAAAAAATCTCTGCTGACAAGCAAGCTACTATAAATCAAATCTGAAATAAGTCTATAGTCCTTTTTTTGAGACAGAGTCTCAAGCTGTTGCCCTGGGTAGAGTGCCATAGCGTCACAGCTCACAGCAATCTCAAACTCTTGGGCCCAAGCAATTCTCCTTGCTTCAGCCTCCCGAGTAGCTGGGACTACAGGCGCCCAACACAATGCCCAGCTATTTGTTGTTGTGGTTGTTGTTGCAGTTGTCATTGTTGTTTTAGCTGGCCTGGGCCAGGTTTGAACCTGCCAGCCTCAGTGTATGTGGTCAGAGCCCTACTCACTGAGCCATGGGCACCGCCCAAGTCTATAGTCTTGAATCCTTTTTTTTCTTTTTTATTTTTCCTTTAAATCTCAGACCATTTGAGCAGAACTTGAATCCTTTCTATTAAACCCATAAAGAACTTACAGGACATAACAAACAATGTGTAATGTAGATAAGGTTTCAGTCCAAGTCAGGAAAATAAACCTCTGAAGAATAAAATTTATAGCAGCAGCCATTAGGGATACTAAGTAAGGATTATACATTATCATTATACAAATAAAAATAGGCATAAAATATAAGGGTTCACTTTAAGTGGTTGGCCTGGAGAGTTCAGATCACACTAAAGCAGATTTGAAATTCATCAGAATCAGACTAGGGAAGGTCCAAATCTCTAAAACTAGTAGATTTAACACACCTAAAACCCAGACTGGCTCACCCAAGCCAGGCAGTGTCTCACACTTGTAATCCTAGCACTCTGGGAGACTGAGGCAAGTGGATCGCTTGAGCTGAGTTCTAGACCAGCCTGAGCAAGAGCAAGACGCTCTCTCTACTAAAAATAGAAAAATTAGCGATGCATTGTGGTGGGCGCCTATAGTTCCCAGCTACTTAGGAGGCTGAGACAAGAGGATGGATTGAGCTCAGGTGTTTGAGGTTGCTATGACAGGCTACCCAGAGTGAACAGTGAGACTATTTCAAAAAAAAAAAAAAAAAAAAGCTCGCCATATACACCGGGGCTGGAGGGTTTGAATCAAGCCCATGCCTGGGCGGCACCTGTGGCTCAAGGAGTAGGGCGCCGGTCCCATATGCCGGAGGTGGCGGGTTCAAACCTGTCCCCAGCCAAAAAAAAAAAAAAAAAAGCCCATGCCTGCCAAACAATGACAACTACAACCAAAAATCAGCGGGGCCTTGTGGAGGGCGCCTGTAGTCCCAGATACTCGGAGGCTGAGGCAAGAGAATCGCTTAAGCCCAAGAGTTTGAGGTTGTTGTGAGCTGTGACGCCATTGCTCTCTATCAGCCTAGACAGAGCACTGGTTCTCAGTCTTGGTTGAACCATGAAATCTCCTGGGAGCTTCAAAAAAACTGATACTGGGCTCTGGCACTTGTGGCTCAAGCAGCTAAGGTGCCAGACACATACACCTGAACTGGCGGGTTGGAATCCAACCTGGGCCTGCCAAACAACAGTGACGGCTGCAACCAAGAAATAGCCGGGCATTGTGGCGGGCGCCTGTAGTCCTAACTACTTGGGAAGCAGAGGCAGGAGAATCACTTGAACCTAGGAGTTGGAAGTTGCTGTGAGCTGTGATGCCACAGCCTTCTACCCAGGGTGACAGCCTGAGGCTGTCTCAAAAACAAACAACAAACAACAAAAAAAGCTGATACTGGCCAGGTGTGGAGACTCACACCTGGGAGGCGGAGGTGGGTGGATTACCTGAGCTCACTGTTTCGAAACCAATCTGAGTCACAGAGAGACCCTGCTTCTAAAAATAGCTGGGTGTTGGGGCTGGCAACTGTAGTCCCAGCTACTTGGGAGACTGAGTCAAGAGAATCGCTTGAGCCCAAGAGTCTGAGGTTGCTGTCATTCTCTTGCCTCAGCCTCCCCTGTGGTTGGGACAATAGGCACCTTCCACAAAGCTCAGCTGATTTTTCTATTTTTAGTATAGATGGGGTCTTGGCTCTGGCTCATGATGGTCTGGAACTCCTGAGCTCAAGAGATTTTTCACCAGTGGCTCAGCGCCCATAGCACAGTGGTTATGGCGCCAGCCACATGCACTGAGGCTGGTGGGTTTGAGCCCAGCCTGGGTTAGCTGAACAACTGCAACAAGAAAATAGCCAGGCATTGTGGTGGGCACCTATAGCCCACCTACTTGGGAGGCTGAGGCAAGATAATCACTTAAGCCCAGAAGTTTGAGGTTGCTGTGAGCTGTAGAGTACCCATGGCACTCTACCAAGGGAAAGATAGTGAGACTATGTCTCAAAAAATTTTTTTTTTCACCTCAGCTTCCTAGATGGCTAGGATTATAGGCAGGAGCCACTGTGCCCCACCTTCCATATCTAGTTTTACTTTTTCTTTTTTGAGACAGAGCCTCAAGTTGTCACCCTGAGTAGAGAGTGTCGTGGCATCACAGCTCACAGTAATCTCCAATTCCTGGGCTCAAGCGGTTCTCCTGCCTGTCTCCCAAGTAGCTGGAACTACAGGCGCCTGCCACAACACCCAGCTATTTTTTGATTGCAGCTGTTGTTTGGCAGGCTTGGGCTGGATTAGAACCTGCCAGCTCAGGTGTATGTGGCTGGCACCTTAGCTGCTTGAGCCACAGGCGCTGAGCCCCATATCTAGTTTTAGAATAAAACATGGTAGCCATCTCACCAAGTGAATATATGCAGGTCTCAAGTCCTGCATTATACCCAACTTACAGTTAGGTCTGAGTATTTGCAGATATGGGCATACAGCAGAGATTTGCAACTGGTGTGCTTTGAGAGGATCTTAGGTATGCTGCAAAAAACTATTAAGATCATTGATTTCAAAACTTCAAAGCAGTTATTGCTTCTACCTCTTTTTGTCTCACTTTATCACAGTAAAAGTGAGACAAAAAGTCTCGGTAGAGAGCTGTGATGACACAGCTCACAGCAACCTCCATCTCCTGGGCTTAAGCCATTCTCTTGCCTTGGCCTCCCGAGTAGCTGGGACTATAGGCATCTGCCAGAATGTCTGGCTGTTTTTTTGTTGCAGTTTGGCCTGGGCACCCTCAGTATATGGGGCTGCCACCCTACCCACTGAGCCACAGGCACCGCCCCTCTACTTTTTTTTTGAGACAGAGCCTCAAGCCGTCACCCTGGGCAATGTCGTGGCATCACAGCTCACAGCAACCTCCAACTTCCGGGCTCAAGCGATTCTCCTGCCTCTGCCTCCCAAGTGGCTGAAACTACAGATGCCCGCCACAGCACCTGCCAGGAGCCAAAACATCTCACAAAAATGCCCCTTGCTAAGCCTGCTTGATTTGCGGTTTTATGAGCAAACTACTCTCAGGAATTCAACCATAACAGCAACGGTACTTTCCGCTTGCGTATCTCTTCCGAAATGCACTCCCCGCCTTAGGGTCCTTCTCCTAGTAATTCTCCAGAAACTAGCCCCCTCCCCGCCCTGTTAGGAATAGCCCTTAGTTACTTCTTCGTTCCAGCTGAAAAATAAACTCGACGGAGCTTGATCAGACTCTTGACTTGCTCTCATTCTTTCGTGTCTCTTGTCCCCTCATTCGACTGACCCCTTTGTTTCCCAGGTCCCCATTGAATTCCCCGCGGGCCGGGGCAACTCCTGGCTATTTTTTGGTTGTAGCTGTCATTGTTGTTTGGCAGGCCCAGGCTGGATTTGAACCTAGCACTGGCTGGCGCCTTAGCCATTTGAGCCACAGGCTCCGAGCCTACATTTTATTTTTTATCAATATAATTTAAGTGTGTCGTGAGATAAAAAAGGTCAAAAGGCTCAGCGCTTGTGGCTCAAGGAGAGAAGGTGCCAGCCACATACATCTGAGCTGGCGGGCTCGTCTGCCAAATGATGACAGCTATAACCAAAAAATAGCCAAGCGTTGTGGCGGGCACCTGTAGTCCCAGCTACTTGGGAGGCAGAGGAAGGAGAATGGCTTAGCCCAGAAGTTGGAGGTTGCAGTGAGCTGTGATGCTACAGCACTCTACCCAGGGTGACAGCTTGGGACTGTCTCAAAAAAAAAAAAAAAGTCAAAAGACACTGATACACACTGTGGATGCAAGCCTTCATCCGAAAACCTTTAACTTCCTCTACATTTCTGATTTTTGAGCCACAGGCGCTGCCCCCAAGTAACTTTCTTTTTTTTTTTTGTAGAGACAGAGTCTAACTTTACCGCCCTCGGTAGAGTGCCATGATGTCACAGGACTCACAGCAACCTCCAGCTCTTGGGCTTCCGCGATTCTCCTGCCTCAGCCTCCCTAAGGACTGTAGCCTGCTTAGGGGATGTCAAGAGTCTAGAAATGGGGTGGCGTCTGTGGCTCAAGAGACTTGGGCGCTGGCCCCATATGCCGGAGGTGGCGGGTTCAAACCCAGCCCCGGCCAGAAACTGCAAAAAAAAAAAAAAAAAAGTCTAGAAATTAACAGGGAGGCAAGCACTTGGGATCATACATGTTTTAATGTTTTCTAGAAATATACTGGAGAATCATGCAATGCTGCCAGCATTGGAGGCAATCCTTGGCCACAAGTCTGCACACTCCTTTGCAACTGGTCCTGTAATGGCAGAACCTGCATTAAAAAAAAAAAAAACGTGAGGAAACAGGTTAAGACATCAGGTCCTTTGCCTATAGTTCCAGAGTTAAACCATCCAAACTCAGATCTAAGCAACAACCTGGGTTGCTTTCCTACCTTTCATTTCGCCTTTATTGTTTACTATGACCCCTGCATTATCTTCAAAATAAAGAAACACACCATCTTTTCTCCGGTATGACTTCCGCTGTCGTATTACCACTGCCGGATGAACTAAGAAGGGACAAAAGGACAGAAGACATTAACCTGTCAAGTCCTAGCACCACCGCAAAAACAATTTACACCTGGAGAGAAATGTATACTCATTAGCATTTCATCCCAAAAGCAAGTGTGAGAGAGTGCAAACACTGGTCACCCTTTAAGGAAGACTATATTCACTTTTAAGTCAAAATCAACAGTATTTTCTTTTTTTTTTGCAGTTTTTGGCCGGGGCTGAGCCTGAACCCGCCACCTCTGGCATATGGGGCTGGCGCCCTACTCCTTTGAGCCACAGGCACTGCCCAACAGTATTTTCTAACAAGTGTATAAAGTGTAAATTTGTACTCTTTTGAAACTTGCTAAGCACTCTCTATAACTTTTCCCACTTCACTTAACAGGTGGATAAGAGTAGGATTCCAGTATCATAAAATTGGGAAGGAAACACCCCTCCCCCCAACGAGTGGAGAAGCCAAGCTATCAACCCCATATTACGCAATATTCCACTGAGTATATATCAAAACCTGAGAGTGGGCCAGACACAGTGGCTCATGCCTGTAATCCTAGCATTCTGGGAGGCCCAGGCAGGTGGATTGGTTGAATTCAGGAGACAGACGAGCCTAAGCAAGAGTTAAGACCCCATCTCTACTAAAAATAGCTGGGCATTGTGGCAGGCTTCTGTAGTCCCAGCTACTTGGGAGGTTGAGGCAAGATTATGGCTTGAGTCCAGGAGTTTGAGGTAACAGATAAGACTGTCTCAAAAAAAAAAAAAAAAAAAAAAAAACCCAGGAAAGTATATTTCTTGACCTAAAAATTACAAAAATTGCTGGAATTTGTTGGAATTAACCATGTTAGGTGGGCAGCGCCTGTGGCTCAGTCGGTAAGGCACCGGCCCCATATACCGAGGGTGACGGGTTCAAGCCTGGCCCCGGCCGAACTGCAATCAAAAAACAGCCGGGCGTTGTAGCGGGCGCCTGTAGTCCCAGCTACTTGGGAGGCTGAGGCAAGAGAATCGCTTAAGCCCAGGAGTTGGAGGTTGCTGTGAGCTTTGTGAGGTCATGGAACTCTACTGAGGGCCATAAAGTGAGACTCTGTCTCTACAAAAAAAAAAAGACCCATCACCATCCAGATTAAGTTCCCATGGTACAGATACATATATATTTTAAAGAAAAAAAAGAAAAAAAAAAAATGAACTATGTTAGGTTTTACAACATTAACTCACCTGCCAATTTATCCTAACAAAATCTGTAACTGCTAGTGTACATATATGTACACTCCTTAAACTCTTAGTGAGTATGCCCAGGATCTTGACCATACCTTTTTTTTATTATTATTATTGGGTCGCAGTTGTCATTGTTGTTTAGCAGGCCCTGGACCAGGCTCAAATAAGCCAGCCTCGGTGTATGTGCCCGGCACCATACCCACTGAGCTAAGGGTGCCAAACCACTGGACCATACATTTTAAAAATATGTATCATTGGGCGGCGCCTGTGGCTCAGTCAGTAAGGCGCCGGCCCCATATACCGAGGGTGGCGGGTTCAAACCCGGCCCCGGCCAAACTGCAACCAAAAAATAGCCGGGCGTTGTGGCGGGCGCCTGTAGTCCCAGCTACTCGGGAGGCTGAGGCAGGAGAATCGCTTAGGCCCAGGAGTTGGAGGTTGCTGTGAGCTGTGTGAGGCCACGGCACTCTACCAAGGGCCATAAAGTGAGACTCTGTCTCTACAAAAAAAAAAAAAAAAAAAAAAAAAAAAAAAAAATATGTATCATACCATTATGTTACACCTTTCTAACCGTGAGACATGTTGATTTTCTTTTTTTTTTTTTGTAGAGACATAGAGTCTCACTGTACCGCCCTCGGGTAGAGTGCCATGGCGTCACAAGCCTCACAACAACCTCTAACTCTTGGGCTTATGCGATTCTCTTGCCTCAGCCTCCCGAGCAGCTGGGACTACAGGCACCCGCCACAACGCCCGGCTATTTTTTTGTTGCAGTTTGGCCGGGGCTGGGTTTGAACCCGCCACCCTCGGTATATGGGGCCGGCGCCCTACTCACTGAGCCACAGGCGCTGCCTGAGACATGTTGTTTTTCTTAAGAGACAGAGTCTCTGTTGCCCTTGGTAGAATGCCATTGTCAACCAACTCCTGGGCTTAGGGGATTCTCTTGCCTCAGCCTCCTGAGAGGCTGGGACTACAGGCGCCCGCCACGACACCGGGCTATTTTTTGTTGCACTCTGGCCAGGGCTGAGTTTGAACCTGCCACCCTCAGTATATGGGTCTGGTGCCCTACCCACTGAGCCACAGGTGCCACCCAGCATATGTTGGGTTTTTTTTTTTTTTTTTTTGAGACAGAGCCTCAAGCTGTCGCCCTGGGTAGACTGCCATGGCATCACAGCTCACAGCAACCTCCAACACCTGGGCTTAAGTGATTCTCTTGCCTCAGCCCTCCCAAGTAGTTAGAACTACAGGTGCCCACCACAACGCCCAGCTATTTTTTGGTTGTAGCTGTCATTGTTTGGCAGGCCCAGGCTGGAATCGTACCCAGCAGGTCAGGTGTATATGGCTGGCGACTCAGCCACTTGAGCTACAGGCGCAACTAGGGTGCCAACCACATACACCGGAGCTGGCGGGTTCGAACCCTAGCCCGGGGCCTGACAACTACAACAACAACAATAGCTGGGCATTGTGGCGGGTGCCTGTAGTCCCAGCTACTTGGGAGGCCGAAGCAAGAGAACTGCTTAAGCCCAAGAGTTTGAGATTACTCTGAGCTGTGATGCCAAGGCACTCTACTAAGGGTGACATACTGAGACTGGCTCAAAAAAAAAAATGAAATAAAAAATAGGCTCGGGGGCAGCACCTGTGACTTAGTCGGTAAGGTGCTGGCCCCAGATACCGAGGGTGGCGGGTTCAAACCTGGCCCCGGCTGAACTGCAACCAAAAAATAGCTGGGCATTGTGGCGGGCGCCTGTAGTCCCAGCTACTTGGGAGGCTGAGGCAAGAGAATCGCTTAAGCCCAGGAGTTGGAGGTTACTGTGAGCTGTGTGATGCCATGGCACTCTACCGAGGGCCATAAAGTGAAACTCTGTCTCTACAAAAAAAAAAAGAGAATAGCTTAAGCACAGGAGATGGAGGTTGCTGTGAGCTGTGATGCCACGGCATTCTACCCAGGGTGACAGCTCCAGGCTCTGTCTCAGAAGAAAAAATAAAACAAAACAAAACTTTGGAACCAGCCTGAAAACAGGCATACATTGGAATTTTGTGCAACCATTTAAAATGCAATTTTTTTTAGTTTCTTCTTTGTTTTTTAAAATGCAATTTGTTTTTGAGAATCTCAAACTGTAGCCGAAGTGCCATGGTGTCATAGCTCATAGCAACCTCCAACTCTAGGAATCAGGAGATCCTTTGCCTCAATTTTTTTTTCTATTTTTTAGTAGACACAGGGTCTCACTTTCCCTCAGGCTGGTCTCAAACTCATGAGCTCAAGCTATCCACCCACCTCCACCTCCCACAGTGCTTAAAATGCAATTTTTTTTTTTTTTGTAGAGACAGAGTCTCACTTTATGGCCCTCGGTAGAGTGCTGTAGCCTCACACAGCTCACAGCAACCTCCAACTCCTGGGCTCAAGTGATTCTTCTGCCTCAGCCTCCCAAGTAGCTGGGACTACAGGCGCCTGCCACAACGCCCGGCTATTTTTTTTTGGTTGCAGTTTGGCCGGGGCCAGGTTTAAACCCGCCACCCTTGGTATATGGGGCCAGCGCCCTACCGACTGAGCCACAGGCGCTGCCCAAAATGCAATTTTTTTTTTTTTTTAAAGAGAGTGTCAACTTTGTTGCCCTCAGTAGAGTGCTGTAGCATCACAGCTCACAGCAACTTCCAGCTCTTGGGCTTAAGTGATTCTCTTGCCTCTGCCTACGGAGTAGCTGGGACTACAGGTTCCCACCACAATGCCCGGCTATTTTTTTGTTGTAGTTTGGCCGGGGCTGGGTTTGAACCCACCATCCTTAGTATATGGGGGTGGCGCCCTACTCACTGAGCCACAGGCACCGCCCTTAAAATGCAGTTTTTAAAAAATCTGCAAGTCATTTATGATGAAACAACAAATATGGGATGGTAATGGTCCATTTCCACAGGAAAAAGCTAACAAACTCGAGCGGCGCCTGTGGCTCAAAGGAGTAGGGCACGGGCCCCATATGCTGGAGGTGGCAGGTTCAAACCCAGCCCAGGCAGGCCAAAAACTGCAAAAACAAAATAAAAAAGCTGACAAGCTCAATTTTTGCATAGAATTCAGGAAAGGACATACAACAAAATAATAACAATGATCATCTCTCTTTTTTTTTTGAGAGTCTCACTTATTAACCCTCAGTAGAGTGCCTTGGCCTCACAGTTCACAGCAACCTCAAATTTAGACTTAAGTGATTCTCTCCTCAGTCTCCCAAGTAGCTGGGACCACAGCGCATGCCACAACGCCCCGCTATTTAGAGACAGGGGGTCTCACTCTGGCTCAGCCTAGTTTCGAGCCCTTGAGTGCAGGCAATCCACCCACCTCAGCCTCCCAGAATGCTAGGATTACAGGTGTGAGCCATTGCACCCGGCCCACAATGATCATCTCTTGAAGGTCTAAGAGTTGGGTAACTGAATTTCAACTAGTATTTCGTGTGTAATTAATTCTATGTTTGATTTTTTTTTTTTTTGAGAGAGAGTCTCACTATTTAACACCCTGGATAGAGTGCTGTGGCATCACAGCTCACAGCAACCTCAAACCCTTGGGCTTAAGCAATTCTCTTGCCTCAGCCTCCCAAGTAGCTGGGACTATAGGCACCCGCCACAATGCCTGGCTATTTTTTTTTTTTTTTGTAGAGACAGAGTCTCACTTTATGGCCCTCAGTAGAGTGCTGGGGCCTCACACAGCTCACAGCAACCTCCAACTCCTGGGCTTAAGCGATTCTCTTGCCTCAGCCTCCCGAGTAGCTGGGACTACAGGCACCCGCCACAACACCCGGCTATTTTGTGGTTGCAGTTTGGCCAGGGCCGAGTTTGAACCCGTCACCCTCAGTATATGGGGCCGGCGCCTTACCGACTGAGCCACAGGCGCCACCCTATTTTTTTTTTTTTTTGATGTTGCAGTTTGGCTGGGGTTGGATCCCTGGCTATTTTTTTATTGCAGTTATCATTGTTTAGCAGGCCCAGGCTCACTTTGAACCCGCCAGCACTGTGGCCAGCGCCCTAAGCACTGCACTACAGGTGCTGAGCCTGAACAGCTATTTTAGAGTCAGATGTACCTGGGTTCAAATTTTGACAGATACTAATTTGAAGACCTTGACCAAGTTAATTTATCTTTGGGAGCTCAAATTTTTCTTTTGTAAAATGGGGGCAATAATTACATTCCCACAGCTCAGCACCCATAGGTCAGTCGTTAGGGTGCCAGCTACATGCTCTGGGTTAGCGGGTTTGAAGGCGACCAGGGCCTGCTAGACAATGACAATAACAAAAAAAATAGCTGGGTGTTGTCCAGTGTGGCAGGCGCCTGTAGTCCCAGCTACTTAGGAGCAAAATAATTGCTTAAGCCCAGGAGTTTGAGATTGCTATGAGCTGTGATGCTACAGCGCTCTACTGTGGGCGACATAGGGACTGTCTACCAAAAAAAAAAAAAAAAAAAAAAAAATTACATTTCCACATTTAACATCAAACGCTAGAAATACAGGATATTTATAAATACAGGAAATAGGACTTTCCCTGAAGCAAGTACTAGATAAAAAATATTTAGGTAGGCAGTGCCTGTGGCTCAATGAGTAGGGCGCCGGCCCCATATGCCGAGGGTGGCGGGTTCAAACCCAGCCCCGGCCAAACTGCAACAAAAAATGGCTGGGCATTGTGGTGGGCGCCTGTAGTCCCAGCTGCTCAGGAGGCTGAGGCAAGAGAATCACGTAAGCCCAATAGTTAGAGGTTGCCGTGAGCCGTGTGACGCCACGGCACTCTACCCGAGGGCAGTACAGTGAGACTCTGCCTCTACAAAAAAAAAAAAATTAAAAGAAAAAAAAAATTTAGGTAAGTAGATACCCTCTGATCAAGATAATGAGATACACACCAAGGTAACTTTTACGTGCAAGCCATCTTCTGTTGGACCCTCATACTTCTGAACCATTTAATTCTCACAATTGTATCATGCAGACAAAGCCCACGAACACAGGACTTTTTTTTTTTTATAAACACCTGTTTTTTGTTTTTTTTTTGCAGTTTCTGGCCAGGGCTGGGCTTGAACCCACCACCTCCAGCGCCCTACTCCTTTGAGCCCCAGGGGCCGCCACAAACACAGTACTTTACAGGGGCCTGTTACTTACAGATTTAAGTCCAAGGCAAGGGGATGTATTTATTTAGCAGAAACAAGAACCAAAAAGACATCAATAGAACTGGGAATTCAACACTGGCTTTAAATCCATAAAGTGTTGTCTGGTTTGTCCGACCACTAATTTGAGACCAAGTCTATCTTCCTGCCACTTCACCCATTAAGAGATGACCATTTGCTCTGCTCTTCTGACAACTCCATGGGCCACTAATCAGACCCAAGGAGAGCTCCCTGGGCCACTAATCAGACCCAAGAAGTGTTCTGAGAAGAGGGAAAAGCCTGTGCAGTTAAATCCTCATCCTCTGATTCATCAGTGTTTAATCACAACCACAGGGCTACTAAACCCTCAAATAAATTATTAATATTAAAGGCAGGGCGGCGCCTGTGGCTCAGTGAGTAGGGCGCCAGCCCCATATGCCGAGGGTGGTGGGTTCAAACCCAGCCCCGGCTAAACTGCAACAAAAAAATAGCCGGGCGTTGTGGCGGGCACCTGTAGTCACAGCTGCTCTGGAGGCTGAGGCAAGAGAATCGCATAAGCCCAAGAGTTAGAGGTTGCTGTGAGCCGTGTGATGTCATGGCACTCTACCTGAGGGTGGTACAGTGAGACTCCGTCTCTACAAAAAAAAAATTAAAGGCAAACAAAGTTGGCTTGGCACCTGTAACTCAGTGGCTAGGGTGCCAATCACATCCACCTGAGCTGGTGGGTTTGAACCCAGCCAGGGCCTGCCAAACAACAATGACAATTACAAAAAAAAAAAAAATAGCCGGGTGTTGTGGTGGGTGCCTGTACTCCCAGCTATTTGGGAGGCCGAGGCATAAGCCCAAGAGTTGGAGGTTGCTGTGAGCTATGATACCATGGCACTCTACCAAGGGTGACACAGTGAGACTCTCAAAAACAAATAAACAAACAAAAAAAAAAAAAGAAAGAAAAGGCAAACAAAGTAGATTTCTGACCCAAAGGCTAAAAATGTGCATGGAGATTGTGTGCTGGTGTAGGTACATAAGGAGTTACTCTAGTACATCACATTTGTACATAGGGGGATGGCCAGGAATTCTCTGGAACAGCAGGACATCCCAGAGTAGAGACAGACTCAGCAGGCACAGGGAAAAAAGTTCAGGAACTGAAGTACACTGAATATTGGAAGTTCTAAAGCCAGGAAATGACAAGTAGTGTGCCAGAGGCCTCCTCCTTCAATTCATATACCTGGTGGGAAAACTTGTGAGGCCAGCCCAAGACTAAAACAACTCCCTGTTTTTAGTTTCAATCTCATCTATAAAAAGGACCTGCCGGGCAGCACCTGTGGTTCAGTCGGAAGGCGCCGGCCCCATATACCGAGGGTGGCGGGTTCAAACCCGACCCCAGCTGAACTGCAACCAAAAAATAGCTGGGCGTTGTGGCGGGTGCCTGTAGTCCCAGCTACTCAGGAGGCTGAGGCAAGAGAATCGCTTAAGCCCAGGAGTTGGAGGTTGCTGTGAGCTGTGTGATGCCATGGCACTCTACCGAGGGCCATAAAGTGAGACTCTGTCTCTAAAAAAAAAAAAAGAAAAAAAAAAAAGAAAAAGGACCTGCCTTCCTGTAGGAAGAAGGCCCACTGCTGTTTTGTGCTTAGCAAATGCTAGCTAACAGCCCAGATGCTCTATGTGGCTCAGCTCTTCACCTGAGTCCCACAACTACTTGAGAAAGTGAACACCATTCTTCCCTTTTAAGTCAGTTCACTCAAGAAAAGGAAACTTGCCTTTAGTGACACCATAAGCCTTAAAGCTGTGACCTCTCATGGTCTAGTACTAGGCTGCCTATCAAGAATATATTGCTGTGTTGGTTCGACACCTGTGGCTCAAGCAGGTAAGGCGCCAGCCACATACACCTGAGCTGGCACGTTCGAATCCAGCCCAGGCCCACCAAGCAACGACGGCTGCAACCAAAAAATAGCTAGGCATTGTGGAGGTTGCCCTAACAGCTACGTGGTAGGCAGAGGCAGGGCAATCTCTTGAGCCCAGGAGTTGGGAGGTTGCTGTGAGCTATAATGCCAGGGCACTCTACCCAGGGTGACAGCTTGAGGCTCTGTCTCAAAAAAAAAAAAGGAAAAAAAAAAAAAGAATATATTGCTGTGGCTTGGTGCCTATAGTTCAGTGGTTAGGGTGCCGGCCACATACACTGTGGCTGGTGGGTTTGAAGCTGGCCCAGGCCTGCTGAACAACAAAAGTAGCCGGGCATTGTGGCAGGCGCTACTCGAGAGGCTGAGGCAAGAGAATTGCTTAAGCCCAAGTTTGAGGTTGCTGTGAACAATGACACCATAGCACTCTACTGAGGGCAACACAGTGAAACTCTGTCTCTATCTCTCTCTATATATATAATATACACCACTGTATTATTTATACTGCCTCATAGGAAATCAAACCATTAAGATGCCTGGAGAACTGTACATCAATGTTCCGTTTTCCAACAGCAAGAGAAGTCCCCACAATAGCCACCAGATAAGGAGGATCCAGTGCATACTCACCCTTCTTTCTGAGCTCTGGTTTGCCTTTCTTAACTGTAGCCATCACCATGTCACCCACACCAGCAGCAGGAAGTCTGTTGAGTCGTCCCTTGATCCCCTTCACAGAGATGATATACAAATTTTTGGCTCCTTTACAAGGATGTAAACAAAAATTAATTTTTTTTGAGCATTTACTGCGCAGTTTCACAGTACACTATTTTGGAAACACTTCAAGAGCCTCTCCCTCGACTCAATGCCTAAGCCCTTAGTTCCCAAGAACATGTTGTTACACCACCGATTGAAGTAAAACAACACAAAATGCTGCCACTTCACCCAAAAGCGGTGCTTTTAATCTGCCCTTTCTTGACGGCTCAATGGGTCATTAGCAAAAGGCCCATTGAGTGCTTTTAAAAGGGGAAGCGTAGCAGGGTGCAGTCAAAGGACTCACCTGTGTTGTCAGCACAGTTGATCACAGCTCCTACCGGAAGACCCAGGGAAATCCGGAATTTCGCACCAGAGGACCCACCGCGTCCTCGGGGTAGAAAGGGAAAAGAAACGGAATAAAGAAATCACTATCTAGATATGGTTAGGAGTTCCTCTCACGATCGAGCCATAAATTCACTGCATATGTTTTGGAAGGTTGCATAACAAATTAACTCTTCCTAGATCTCCTCCTATACTCTGTTTCAAGGGTAAACAGACAATTTTTCACTATTACCGCCCTTACGTGGAGATTAAAAGGACCGGAGGCCTTAACTTTCACACCTTTTGCAACACACAGTTCCTCCTGCAAAGTAGAAGGCCGTACAGGTCGCCAAATTAGAACCTGAGCCAGTTCAACTTCAACCCATTACCGCAGCGCTATGTGCGGATTGATCTCGCCGAGCTTCTCCAGAATCATGTCAGGATCCTGCCAGCTCCACTCTCCACCCTGCCTTATTCGGGGGGCCTTTCCAGTGCCTTCACGGTGCCCATCCTCTCCTTCCGGTCCAGAAGACAGCAAAGCACCCCAGCTGCCCAAGGCTGCCCATCCCGGGGAGGCTGGCAACAACCGCGCGGCAGATGGGGGACGATCCTCCAAGGCCAAAACCTCACCTCGCTTCGACATCTTGGACGACCGGAAAACGACAGAAAGGAAGTAAGCATAGAGGACGCTGGGATATAGATCTTTGTCGCCCCGCCCATATCTCATCACGTGATTGGGAGCTTGTTAAACCCACCTCCCTAGAGCGCTGTTTTATGACGTAGCAAAGCTAAGAAGGTAGCAGTGCCCTTGCTTGATGGGTGGGCCATAGAGAGGGAGAGGCGAGTGAGTTCCAGAGTCTCTAGTCTACGAGCTGGAAAGTAGTTGGAGCTGATTTGCCCGATTACTTACCTCTTTTGAGCACTTAGTACGTGTTAGGTACTTCTTACAACAGTATAGAATAATAAAACACGCTTTGTGTAGGAGTCCCGAAGAACAAAGGGAGAAGTGGGAGGTGAGCGAGTTCTAACTTCACATCCATTCATTCATTAGTATGTGAGGATAACAATGGAGAAGTATTGGAGGCGCCTGTGGCTCAACGGAGTAGGGTGCTGGCCTCATGCCGGAGGTGGCAGGTTCAGCCCCGGCCAAAAACTGCAAAAAAACAGTAAAAAACAGTGGAGAAGTACTATCGTAGTGTTACAAATCAATCCATCTATGTATGCACGATAGCACCATGCCATTCTTTACATATACAGTATTGCTTTATTGATGCCCTTTTCAGTTACAACCTCATTCATTCTCATGGCTTTTCTTCCTTCCATAAATTTATTCAAATACTTAGTGCCTATTTTATGCCGGATCTGTAACTGATTCCATAAGCAAGAAAGCATTTTTTTTTTTTATGTAGAGACACAGTCTCACTTTTTGGCCCTCGGTACAGTGCCGTGGCCTCACACAGCTCACAGCAACCTCCAACTCTTGGGCTTAAGCAATTCTCTTGCCTCAGCCTCCCGAGTAGCTGGGACTACAGGCGCGCAAGAAAGCATTTTTTTTTTTTTTTTTGTAGAGACAGAGTCTCACTTTATGGCCCTTGGTAGAGTGCCGTGGCCTCACACAGCTCACAGCAACCTCCAACTCCCGGGCTTAAGCGATTCTCTTGCCTCAGCCTCCCGAGCAGCTGGGACTACAGGCGCCTGCCACAACGCCCAGCTATTTTTTTGGTTGCAGTTCAGCCGGGGCCGGGTTTGAACCCGCCACCCTCGGTATATGGGGCCGGCGCCTTACTGACTGAGCCACAGGCGTCGCCCAAGAAAGCATTTTTAAAATAATTTTTTTTACTTCTCTTACGTTTCAAGTTCCCAGGCCAGTAAGACTTCTTGCTACCCAGAGCTTTGTAACTTTCTATTGCACTGTTGCATTCCTTTTTTTGTTTCTTTCCCAGGAGGCAGAACCTCCTTATAGCCATGAGATAACTACAGCGCCTTAATTCACTTGTTTGTCCAGAAAAGATACCAGAAGTGATACACCACCCCAGATTGTGCCCAAGGATCCACTGAGCCTGCATACAAGACTGAAAAAATGACCACTATTAACTCCTAGCTCATTATAACACTAAAAATCCCTGCTCTTATCCACCAATTTTTTGTTTCACAGGAAGTATGTGCTAGCCTGAGTTTCTCACTGAGCTTGCATGTCCTGCACTTCACTCCAAACCTGTAATGATGTTCACTTCCCTCATAAATAGTTTATTTTCACTTCCACAAAAAGCCCTGACTGTTGGTGAGGGAGGTTAGATTTGAGGCAGTTTGTGCCTCCCCTTCCCAGCAGATTCATGTCTTGCAATAAATCCTTTCCTTCTTGACAATCTTTGTTGTCTCTGTAGTTGGATTTCTGTACCCAAGCAACATGAACACCCACTGTGGGTTCATTAACAGATTCTGTCCAGGGTACGCATCGGGTTACATCAGGTAACAAAATGGATAAACATTCTTGCCCTTATGGAGCTTACGTTCTGCCAGGGTGGAGGTGGAAGAGGATATTAAATTCTAGACAATAGATATAATAAATAATTGCCGTATACTGTATGTTAGATGGGGATAGATAAAAAGAAGTAAAAGTAAAACAAGGTAAAAGGGATGAGAAGCACAGATTACAATTAAAAATAGAGGGCGGGACGGCGCCTGTGGCTCAGTGAGTAGGGCGCCAGCCCCATATACCGAGGATGGCGGGTTCAAACCCGGCCCGGCCAAACTGCAACAAAAAAAATAGCCGGGCGTTATGGCGGGCGCCTGTAGTCCCAGCTGCTCAGGAGGCTGAGGCAAGAGAATCGCCTGAGCCCCAGAGCTGGAGGTTGCTGTGAGCTGTGTGACGTCATGGCACTCTACGGAGGGCGGTAAAGTGAGACTCTGTCTCTACAAAAAAAAAAAAAAAAGGAGGGCGGCGCCTGTGGCTCAGTAAGTACAGTGCAGGCCCCACATACCGAGGGTGGTGGGTTTAAACCCAGCCCTGGCCAAATTGCAAAAGGAAAAAATAGCCAGGCATTGTGGTGGGCGCCTGTAGTCCCAGCTACTCGGGAGGCTGAGACAAGGGAATCGCCTAAGCCACGACACTCTACCAAGGGTGATAAAATGAGACTCTGTCTCAAAAAAAAAAAAATAGAATGGTGGGCGGCGCCTGTGGCTCAGTGAGTAGGGCGCCAGCCCCATATGCCGAGGGTGGCGGGTTCAAACCCAGCCCCGGCCAAACTGCAACAAAAAAATAGCCGGGCTTTGTGGCGAGCGCCTGTAGTCCCAGCTGCTCGGGAGGCTGAGGCAAGAGAATCACGTAAGCCCAAGAGTTAGAGGTTGCTGTGAGCCGTGTGACGCCACGGCACTCTACCCGAGGGTGGTACAGTGAGACTCTGTCTCTACAAAAAAAAAAAAAAAAATAGAATGGTAAGGCTAGGAATGGTGGCACATACTTGTAATCCCAGCACTTTGGGAAGTTTAGGCAGAAGGATCGTTTGAGATTAGGAATTGGGAGGGTGCAGCAAACTATATGATGAGGCCAATGCACTCTAGCCTGGATGACAGAGGAAGACCTCAAAAAAAAATAGATTACTAAGAAATATGAATAAAGAATTCTTCCTCTGTTGCTCTGGATAGAGTGCCATAATGTCCTACCTCACAGCAACCTCAAACTCTTGGGCTCAAGCCATCCTTTGGCTTCAGCTTCCCAGGTAACTGGGACTACAGGCACCCACCACAACCCTGGCTAGTTTTTCTATTTTTAGTAGAGACGGGGTCTTGCTCTTGCAAATGGCTGGTCTTGAACTGTGAGCTCCAGCAATTCACTGGCCTCAGCCTCCCAGAGTGCTAGGTTGGAAGGTATGATCCACCTCCCCTGGCTAAGACATTTTTTAAAAATTAGAAAAATAGGGCGGCGCCTGTGGCTCAGTTGGTAAGGCGCCAGCCCCATATACCGAGGGTGGCGGGTTCAAACCCTGCCCTGGCTGAACTGCAACCAAAAAATAGCTGGGCATTGTGGCAGGCGCCTGTAATCCCAGCTACTCGGGAGGCTGAGGCAAGAGAATCGCTTAAGCCCAGGAGTTGGAGGTTGCTGTGAGCTGTGTGATGCCATGGCACTCTACCGAGGGCCATAAAGTGAGACTCTGTCTCTACAAAAAAAAAAAAGAAAAATAGGCTGTGCTTGGTGACTCACGCCTGTAATCCTAGCACTCTGGAAGGTGGATGTGGGTGAATTGCTTGGGCTCACGAGTGCAAGACCGGCCTGAGCAAAAGCGAGACCCTCATGTCTAAAAAATCCAGGTATTACGGTAGGTGCCTGTAGTCCCAGCTACTTGGGAGGCTGAGGTAAGAGGATATCTTGAGCCCAAGAGTTTGAGGTTGCTGTGAGCTATGATGCGACAGCACTCTACCAAGGGTAACAAAGTGAGACACTGTCTCAAAAAAAAAAAAAAAAATTGGGCCATGCCTGTGGCTCAAAGAGTAGGGCGCTGGCCCCATATGCTGGAAGTGGTGGGTTCAAACCCAGCCCCGGCCAAAAACTGCAAAAAAAATTGCCAGAGCTCAGGAGTTGGAGACCAGCTTGAGCCAGACCTAGACCTCATCTCTAAAAAATAGCTGGAATGGGTGGTGCCTGTGGCTCAAAGGAGTAGTGCGCCAGCCCCATATGCCAAAGGTGGTAGGTTCAAACCCAGCCCTGGCAAAAAAAATAAAAAATAAAAATAAATAAAAATAAAAATAAAAAATAGCTGGAAAATGGAAACCTAATAAACACATGTATATGTAACAATAAAAAAAGTTTACATATTACATTGCATATATTCTCTAAGCAAGATTTGTCAGCAGTAATGCTGTAATCACTACCACAAATTTATTAAGTCCTAAAAAAATTTTTCTTTTTTTTTTTTTGTGGTTTTTGGCCAGGGCTAGGTTTGAACCCACCACCTCCGGCATATGGGACCGGCACCCTACTCCTTGAGCCACAGGCGCCACCCCTAAAAAAATTTTTCAAACTGTTAAATTGCCATGATTATTACATAGTTCTAGAGAATATGCTTTCATTTGTTGCATGGTATTTTGATAATCTAATGTCTTGTCATAAATTCACTAATTTAGTTAGCTATGTCTAAATGAACCCAAAGAATTTTTTCAGGACCCATTACACAGGCCAACTTAGACCTTTTTCTTAGAAAATAGACTTTAACTCGGGCGGCGCCTGTGGCTCAGTGAGTAGGGCTCCGGCCCCATATGCCGAGGGTGGCGGGTTCAAAACCCAGCCCTGGCCAAACTGCAACAAAAATATAGCTGGCCATTGTGGTGGGCGCCTGTAGTCCCAGCTGCTCGGGAGGCTGAGGCAAGAGAATCGCGTAAGCCCAAGAGTTAGAGGTTGCTGTGAGCCGTGTGACGTCACGGCACTCTACGGAGGGCGGTACAGTGAGACTCTGTCTCTACAAAAAAAAAAGAAAATAGACTTTAACTCTCACTCTAACTATCTCCCTCACAAGTACATGTTTTCTCCTAAAAATGATTATTGATTAATACATCTGTATTTGGAATACAATGCGAAATTAAAATTATCATTTTGTCTAATTGGAACAGCAGTTCTTTTTTTTTTTTTTCTTTTTGAGAAAGAGTTTTACTCAGTCGCCCTGGGGTTCAGTGCCCTGGCGTCATAGCTCACAGCAACCTCAAACTTCTGGGCTTGAGCTATCTTCTTGCCTCGGCCTCCCAAGTAGCTGGGACTACAGGTGCTCACCCCAATGCCAACCTAGTTTTTCTATTTTTAGTAGAGACTGGGTCTCACTTTTACTCAGGCTTGTCTCAAACTCCTGAGCTCAGACAATCTACCCACCTGCCTTGGCCATCCAGAATGCTAGGATTACAGCATGAGCCACTGTGCTGGCCACCAAATCTTTTTTTTTTTTTTTTTGTAGAGACAGAGTCTCACTTTATGGTCCTTGGTAGAGTGCCATAGAGTGCCACACAGCTCACAGCAACCTCCAACTCCTGGGCTTAAGTGATTCTCTTGCCTCAGCCTCCCGAGTAGCTGGGACTACAGGCGCCCGCCACAACGCCCGGCTATTTTTTTTTTTTTTTTTTTTTGGCCCGGCTATTTTTTGGTTGCAGTTTGGCCAGGGCCGGGTTCGAACCCGCCACCCTCGGTATATGGGGCCAGCACCCTACAGACTGAGCCACAGGCGCCGCCCCAAAATCTTTTTTAATATTCAAATTAAATAACCATAAGCTCTACCTCTACTGTGAAAATGTATTGCCTCCCTCTACAGGGCATCTCACCTCCTATGCTAAGAGAAAGAACTCAAAGAGGCTTACTCAGCCAAAGAGGTCAGTCCCGGTCACTATCCTCATGATGGAAGAAAGGTGGGGAACTATGAGTTCATCCACAGAAGGATGCCAGGATCTGGTGCAGCTGCTGCTGACAGACTGCTTATGGAAAGCAGAAGGATTGATGGTGAGATTCACGCTCACTGCTGTAAGAGCAGTGGTGATTTAAAATACCTTGCTAGCTACCCATCCACTGAAGAAAGGGACCTGGGTGTCCAGGCCCATACCAATGCCACTCGTCTGGCAGAAGTTTCTCAAGGTAGAGGATAAGAAAATAGAAAGACATGTTAAATCAACAATATTCATTACATGACAAAGGCAGACTTTCTAGTTACCTGGCTGAGCAATCATACACAGATGTTTTCCAGAAATAATGTCTACAGCGCTGGGAAGGCAGCATCAGAAGGCACCTTACAGCCTCAGCTGTATATTATGCTCCAAGCCAGCTCTTTCCTTGACCATCCAGCCTTGGTTCCTTTCCCTCCTAGTGAAATTACCTGTCCACCAATTGACCCTCAATCTGAGCCACACCAATTCATCATTAACATTAATCTGCAGACAAAGGTTGCAGTGAACTCCGGGCGTAGCTAAGAAAAATCGTAGGTGGCTGCAGCTCCTGAGAGAAGGAGAGCATAAGGCTCAAGATGGAAAATCAGGGCGGCGCCTGTGGCTCAGTCGGTAAGGCGCCGGCCCCATATACCGAGGGTGGCGGGTTCAAGCCCGGCCCCGGCCAAACTGCAACCAAAAAATAGCCGGGCGTTGTGGCGGGCGCCTGTAGTCCCAGCTGCTCGGGAGGCTGAGGCAAGAGAATCGTGTAAGCCCAAGAGTTAGAGGTTGCTGTGAGCCGTGTGACGCCATGGCACTCTACCTGAGGGCGGTACAGTGAGACTCTGTCTCTACAAAAAAAAAAAAAAGATGGAAAATCATAAACCAGATGATACTAAGGAAAACCAAACACATTTCATTACCACAATGAGAAAAATTAACCAGCTTCCAGAAACAGAAAGGAATTTACTTGAACACGGATCAGTATATATTGGACTTAATGCTGCTCTTTGTGGCCTAATATCAAACAGTTTTTGACGCACGTTGAATGTGACAAAAGCTCGTATTGCCGCTGGCTTACCAATGGCAGTGCTTCCGTTTCTGACAACAGATATAGCTTACAGAAGTTTTGTAACTTTACCTTTGACTATAAGTGAACTAAACTGTGAAACCTGTACTGTAACCCGGAGTTGACTGACTGGTCTTGTTTTTGGTGGTCCGTATTCTATTTTTTTGGCTATACCAGTGAATGCTGGCCTTGTAGCCAGGTATCAGTCAGCTGTGCTACCAGAAAAAGGAAACATCTTAACATACTGGATTAGAATTTCTCAGCCTATCTTTAGAAAGATATTATTTCCCATTTTGCTCCAGACTCTGTTTACAGAATACCTTGGATCTAGACAATATAAACTACTTATAAAGTCCCTTCAATTACCTGAACCTGGCCTAGAAATTCACTAATTTTAAGCAAATGTGTACACATACAAAAATAAAATTGCAAAAAAAAAAACATTTATCTGCAAAAAAACAGGATATCAGAATCTCCATCCTATTTCTTCTAGGAAGTTCTTTGTTGTGCAAATTGCTCTTGTGCAACCCAGACACAAACCCTCGCTGAGGAGAATTTCTTGGGGTCCTGATAGCAAAGAGATGGTTCATGTGTAGCCTGAAGATAGTCAATAAAATGACTATTTAAAGATGCACAGAGGGCCAGGCAGGGTGGGTCATGCCTGTAATCCCAGCACTCTGGGAGGCTGAGGCAGGTGGATTGCCTGAACTCATAGGTTCAAGACCAGCCTGAATCAGATCCAGACCCCATCTCTTTTATTTATTTATTTATATATATATATTTTTTATTGTTGGGGATCATTGGGAATAGCACTTCTAACACCCTAACTGTAGAATCGAAAAAAAATAAGGCTCAGCGCCTGTGGCTCAAGCGGCTAAGGTGCCATCCACCAGCCACATATTCCTGAGTTGGCAGGTTTGAATCCAGCCCAGGCCCACCAAACAACAATGACGGCTGCAACCAAAAAATAGCCGGGCGTTGTGGCAGGCACCTGTAGTCCCAGCTACTTGGGAGGCTGAGGCAGGAGAATCGCTTGAGCCCAGGAGTTGGAGGTTGCTGTAAGCTGTGAAGCCACAGCACTCTACCCAGGGCGACAGCTTGAGGCTCTATCTCAAAAAAAAAAAAAAAAAAAAAAGAAAAAGAAAAATAGCTGGCTTTGTAGTGAGCACCTATAATCCCAGATACCGGAGAGGATGAGGCAAGAGAATTGCTTCAGCCCGAGAGTTTGAGGTTGCTGTGAGCTGTGACACTATGGCACTCTACTGAGGGCAACAAAGTGAGACTCTGTCTCAATAAATAAATAAAATAATTAGAAAAATAGAGTCAGGGGCGGTGCCTGTGGCTCAGCGGGTAGGGCTCCGGTCCCATATGCCGGAGGTGGCGGGTTCAAACCCAGCCCCGGCCAAATTAAAAAAAAAAAAAAGAAAGAAAAATAGAGTCAGGCATGATAGCTCATACCTGTAATCCTAGCACTCTGGGAGGCAGAGAGGATGGATCCCCTGAGCTCAGGAGAGTTTGAGATTCTGTCCCTGCTAAAAATAGAAAAGTTAGCCAGTGGGTGGTGCCTGTGGCTCAAAGGGGTAGGGCACCAGCCCCATATGCCAGAGGTGACGGGTTCAAACCCAGCTCTGGCCAAAAAAAACACACACAAAAAAAAAAAGAAAGAAAAGCTAGCCAGGTATTGCAAGTACCTAGGAGGCCGAGCACAGAGTTTGAGGTTGCTGTGAGCTATGATGCCACAGCACTCTACTCAGGTGACAGAATGAGACTCTGTCTCAAAAAAAAAAAAAAAGAAAAGAAAAGAAAAAAATTAGAAAAATACAATAGAGGCCCAGGAGGGTGGATTGCCTGAGCTCACAGGTTCGAGACCAGCTCACAGCAGCCTCCAACTCCGCCCCTCACAACATCTGGCAAGTGCAAGACCCTGTCTCTAAAAAATAGCCAGGTAATCCTAGCCCTCTGGGTGGCCAAAGTGGGTGGATTGCTTGAGCTCACGAGTTTGAGACCAGCCTGAGCAAAAGCAAGAAAGACCCTGTCTCTACTAAAAAGTAGAAAAGCTGAGGCAAGAGGATTGCTTGAGCCCAAGTTGGAGGTTGCTGTGAGCTATGACAGGAAAGCACTCTACCCAGTGCAACAAAGTGAGACCGTCTCAAAAAAAAAAAAAAATGGGTACGGGCGAAACTTACTAAATTCAGAATACAAATGCCTATATACAGTAACTAAGAAAATGCCATGAAGGCTACATTGAACAGTTTGATGAGAATATTTCAGATTGGGGCGGCGCCTGTGGCTCAAAGTGTAGGGCGCCGGTCCCATATGCCGGAGGTGGCGGGTTCAAGCCCAGCCCCGGCCAAAAAAAAAAAAGAGAATATTTCAGATTGTATAAGAAACCCGCACATTGTACTCCTTGATTGCACTAATGTACACAGCTATGATTTAACAATTAAAAAAAAAAAAAGAATGGGAAAACAAATGCCCACTTATACTCAGTACTAATATGAAGCCAGTAGATGAACTAATGCATGTCTACACAAGAGAAAGACTCAATTCAATTCAAGCTGAGGGAAGGGGGAGGAGATGGGGTAGACGGGAAGAAGGAGGAGGACTATGTGCTCCCATCTAATGGACACAATGTAAGGGTATACGGCACCCCTCCTGGGTGCAGGACACAACAACAACAGAGACCTTACCTAACAAATGCAAATATTGTGACCTAATCATTTATACCCTCGTATTAATCTGAAATTTTATTTTATTGTATTTATTTATTATTATTTTGGGGGGATATTATTATTATTATTGATATTTATTATTATTATTATTATTATTTGAAGTTTTTGGCAGGGGCTGTTGAGCCTGAACCCACTACCTCCGGTATATGGGGCCGGCACCCTACTCCTTTGAGCCACAGGTGCCTCCCTATTATTATTTTTTTAAGACAGAGTCTCAAGCAGTTGCCCTGGGTAGAGTGCTATGGCATCACAGCTCACAGCAACCTCAAATTCTTGGGCTTAAGCGATTCTCTTGCCTCAGCCTCCCAGGTAGCTGGAACTACAGGCGCCCAGCTATTTGTTGTTGTTGTTGTTGCAATTGTCATTGTTGTTTTAGCTGGCCCAGGCTGGGTTTGAACCCATCAGCTTTGGTGTATGTGGCCAGCGCGCTACCCACTGGACTATGGGTACCACCTAATCTGAAATTAAAAAAAAAAAAAATTTGGGTGGCGCCTGTGGCTCAGTGAGTAGGGCGCCGGCCCCATATACTGAGGGTAGTGGGTTCAAACCCAGCCCCGGCTGAACTGCAACCAAAAAATAGCTGGGTGTTGTGGCGGGTGCCTGTAGTCCCAGCTGCTCGGGAGGCTGAGGCAGGAGAATCACTGAAGCCCAAGAGCTGGAGGTTGCTGTGAGTCCTGTGACGTCATGGCACTCTACTTAGGGTGGTAAAGTGAGACTCTGTCTCTACAAAAAAAAAAATAATAATAAAAATAAATAAATAATTGTTTTTTTTTGCAGTTTTTGGCCGGAGCTGGGTTTGAACCCGCCACCTCCAGCATTTGGACCGGCGCCCTACTCCTTTGAGCCACAGGCACCACCTAAAAAAAAAAAAAATTTTTTTCTTTTTTTTTGCTAAAGAAGTGGTTTCTCTAACAGGATAATGTCAGATGGCCTCCGCAGGGCTGCCTGCTGTGGCCAGCACCTCAGTGAAGCCCATTTTCAGTAGGGACGTGAACAAGGCCAAGCAGAGGGTGCACAAGCTCTACTGAGCCTGGTGTGGGGAGGTGCCAAACACTGTGCAGTTAGATATCCTTGTGACACAGGGATAAGATTAAGTCCAAAGAATGTTTTTTTGTTTGTTTGTTTGTTTTTTGAGACAGAGCCTCAAGCTGTTGCCCTGGGTAGAGTACTGTGGCATCACAGCTCACAGCAACCTCCAACTCCTGGGCTCAAGTGAGTCTCCTGCCTCCACCTCCCAGGTAGCTGGGACTACAGGAGCCCGCCACAATGCCTGGCTATTTTTGATTGTAGCCATCATTATTGTTTGACGGGCTTGGGCTGGATTCGAACCCGCCAGCTCAGATGTATGTGGCTGGCGCCTTAGCCACTTGAGCCACAGGCTCTGAGCCTAAGTCCAAAGAATATTTATGAAGAATACCCATATCACAGACCCCAGGGTGGTTGATTGGTCATTAAGGGTGTCAAAGGAAAAGAAGCCATATTCTGTAAAATAATTTAAAGAGCCACATTTGAGGACCATGGCCCAGAGCCACAGCCAAGACCCCTCGAGCAAGTGGACTCCTTGTGGTGGTGTTACAGTTTGGTTTTATACATTTCAGAGTGACAAGAATTACAGGTAAAGTCATAAATTAATACATAAAAGGCGGGCGGCGCCTGTGGCTCAGTCGGTAAGGCGCCGGCCCCATATACCGAGGGTGGTGGGTTCAAACCCAGCCCCGGCTGAACTGCAACCAAAAAAAAATAGCCGGGCGTTGTGGCGGGCGCCTGTAGTCCCAGCTACTCGGGAAGCTGAGGCAAGAGAATCGCTTGAGCCCAGGAGTTGGAGGTTGCTGTGAGATGTATGATGCCATGGCACTCTACCGAGGGCCATAAAGTGAGACTCTGTCTCTACAAAAAATAAAAAAAAAAGTTAAAAAAAAAATACATAAAAGGCATTCATTGGTTTGGCTCCAAAAGGTGGGCGATCTCAAAGTGGTTATAGGTGGGATTAAAGATTCTCTAGCTGAAAGAGTTAGGCTTTGTCTAATAGAACGGGAATCAGTGAAAAGGAATGCTGAGGGCAGCACCTGTGGCTCAGTGAGTAGGGTGCCGACCCCATATGCCGAGGGTGGCGGGTTCAAACCCAGTCCCGGCCAAACTGCAACAAAAAAAAATAGCTGGGCGTTGTGGTGGGCGCCTGTAGTCCCAGCTGCTCAGGAGGCTGAGGCAAGAGAATCGCGTAAGCCCAAGAGTTAGAGGTTGCTGTGAGCCGAGTGACACCACGGCACTCTACCCGAGGGCGGTACAGTGAGACTCTGTCTCTACAAAAAAAAAAAAAAAAAAGAAAAGGAATGCTGAGTTAAAATAAGGGTCTGTTAATCAGAAACAAACTACAGGACAAATGATGGTCTCAAGTAGTTTGTTGTGTATACTGAGTACCTGTAGCAAGTCTTGTATATAGCCTTAGGCCTATTAATGAGTCACAAAGGATGCCTCTAAGAAGGCAGGGGACATGATGAGGTGTTTCTGATCTCCTTTCTCACGGCTAGCAACTCAGTTTTAGGGGAACCCGCTTGGCCAAGACGGGGTCCAGTCAGTCAACTTCTGAGGAGGGGCCTTAAGATTTTACTTTAGTTCAGAAGGGAAAGATGGAATGGAACTGAAACAAAGTATGGAAGCAGCAGTCACATATTATGTGATTCTTCCATGAAACAGAAGCACAAGGCTTGGCCATACACTGGAGCTGTTGGGTTCGAATCCAGCCTGGGCCCACCAAACAACAATGACAACTACAACCAAATAATAGCCAGGCATTGGGGCGGGCGCCTGTAGTCCCAGCCACTTGGGAGGCTGAGGTAAGAGAATTGCTTAAACCCAAGAGTTGAGGTTGCTGTGAGCTGTGACTCCACGGCACTCTGCCCAGGGCTACAGCTTGAGACTCTTTCTCCAAAAAAAAAAAAAAAAAAAAGAAACAGAGGCACAAGTTTCGAAGGATTTCCTGCCCAAGTTCTTTTTTTTTAGAGACAGAGTCTCACTTTGTCACCTTTAGTAGAATGCCGTGGTGTTACAGCTCACAGCAACCTCCAGCTCTTGGGTTTAGACGATTCTCTTGCCTCAGCCTCCGCAGTAGCTGGGACTACAGGTGCCTGCTACAACGCCTGGCTAATTTTTATTTTTTTATTATTCTTTGTTGTTGTTGCAGTTTGGCCATGGCTGGGTTTGAACCCGCCACCCTTGGTATATGGGGCTGGCGCCCTACTCACTGAGACACAGGCGCCGCCCCCAAGTTCTTTTTTGTTGTTGACTTTTTTTTTTTTGAGAAAGAATCTCACATTACCCAGGCTAGATTGTCATGGCATCATCATAGCTCACAGCAACCTCAAATTCTTATCTTTTTTTTTTTGAAGTTTTTTTTTTTTGGCCAGGGCTGGGTTTGAACCCACCATCTCTGGTATATGGGGCCGGTGCCCTACTCCTTGAGGGACAGGCACCGCCCAGCAACCTCAAATTCTTAGGCTTGGGTGGCGCCTGTGGCTCAGTGAGTAGGGTGCTGGCTCCATATTACCGAGGGTGGTGGGTTCGAACCTGGCCCTGGCCAAACTGCAAACAAAATAAAATAAAATCTGTTCAGATAAAAAAAAAAATCTGGGCGGCGCCTGTGGCTCAGTGGGTAGGGTGCCAGCCCCATATACTGCGGGTGGTGGGTTCAAACCGGGCCCAGCCAGCTAAGACAGCAATGACAATTGCAACAAAAAATAGCCGGGCATTGCGGTGGGCACCTGTAGTCCCAGCTACTTGGGGGGCTGAGGCAAGAGAATTGCTTAAGCCCAAGAGTTTGAGGTTGCTGTGAGCTGTCACGTCACGGCACTCTACCGAGGGCAACTCTGAGTGCCCTGAGACTCTGTCTTTTTTTTTTTTATTTTTTTATTTTGAGACAGAGCCTCAAGCTGCCCCCACTGGGTACAGTGCTGTGGAATCACAGCTCATAGCAACCTCTAACTCCTGGGCTCGAGCGATTCTCTTGCCTCAGCCTCCCAAGTAGCTGGGACTACAGGCGCCCGCCACAATGCCTGACTATTTTTGGTTGCAGCCGTCCTTGTTGTCTGGTGGACCAGGTCTGGATTCGAACCCGCTAGCTCAGGTGTATGTGGTTGGCACCTTAGCCGCTTGAGCCACAGGCGCTAAGCCGAGACTCTGTCTTAAAGAGAAAAAGAAAAATCTGCTCGGATGTCATCTCTTCCCTGAGCCATCACACAACCTCAACATTCTCTCCCAGATCTACCTCGTTACTTGAAGCAGTTGTTCTCAAATATTTTCATCAGGAGTCTGAGACCAGCCTGAGAAAGAACCAGACCCGTCTCTACTAAAAATAGAAAAACTAAAAAAAAAAAAAAAAAAAAAGAAAAACTAGCTGGGTGGAGTTGCAGGCACTTGGAGTCCCAGCTACTCAGGAGGCTGAGACAAAAGGGTCACTTGAGTCCAAGAGTTTGAGGTTGCTGTAAGCTATGATGTCACAGCACTCTACCCAGGGTAACAGAGTGAGACTCTGTCTCAAAAAGAAAAGAAAGAAAAAAAGCCAGGAATGGTGGTTCAAGCCTGTAATCCCAGAACTCTGAGAGGCCGAGGGGGGCAGATTGGCTGAATACAGGAGTTTGAGACCAATCTGAGCTAGGATGAGAACCCCCATCTCTAAAAATAGCTGGCCAGGTTTGGCGCCTGTAGTTCAAGCGGCTAATCCACCAGAGCTAGCGGATTCAAATCCAGCCCAGGCCTGCCAAACGACAATGACAACTACAACCAAAAAGTAGCTGGGCTTTGAGATAGGTGCCTGTAGTCCCAGCTACTTGGGAGGCTGAGGCAAGAGAATCGCTTCAGTCTAAGAGTTGGAGTTTGCTGTGAGCTGTGATGCCACAGCACTCTGCCCAGGGCAACAGTTTGAGGCTCTGTCTCAAAATAAAATAAAATAAATAAATAAAAAATAAAATAAGAATAGCTGGCCATTGTGTGTGTGGGGGTGCCTGTAGTCCCAGCTACTCTGGAGGCTGAGGCAAGAGGATCACTTGAGCCCAGGAGTTAGAGGTTGCTGTGAGCTATGATGCCATGGCACTCTACTGAGGGCAACAAAGTGAGACTTTATCTCAAAAAACCCAAACAATTTCATCTTAGACCCCCTTATATTCTTAAACTATTGAGTACCTCAAAAGATTTTTTAAAAGAATTTTTGTTTATATAGGTAATATCTAATAACATTTACCAAAATTCAGCAGCGCCTGTGGCTCAGTGAGTATGCTGAGGGTGGCGGGTTCAAACCCAGCCCCGGCCAAACTGCAACAAAAAAATAGCCGGGCGTTGTGGCGGGCGCCTGTAGTCCCAGCTGCTCGGGAGGCTGAGGCAGGAGAATCCCGTAAGCCCAAGAGTTAGAGGTTGCTGTGAGACGTGTGACACCACGGCACTCTACCTGAGGGCGGTACAGTGAGACTCTGTCTCTACAAAAAAAAAAAAAATTTACCAAAATTCAAAAATTGAGAATAATATATGTTGAAATATATATTAATTCATTTAAGATAATAATAAATCCATTATCTGCTAATATAAATAACATTTTTAAATGAAAAATACATTTTTTCAACTTACTAAATGCAGAATACAAATGCCTACATACAGTAACTAAGAAAATGCCATGAAGGCTATGTTGAACAGTTTGATGAGAATATTTCAGATTGTATATGAAACCCGCACATTGTACCCCTTGATTGCACTAATGTACACAGCTATGATTTAACAATAAAAAAATTAATAAAGGAATAAAAAAAGAATCATGAAAAAAGAAAAATACATTTTTTCAAACACAAATATTTAACAAGAAGAGTGCCTATGCTTTACCTTTTTTTAAGAATCCCATTAATATGTGTATCTGACTTAATGAAAAACAACTGGTTTTTCATATATTTCTGTATCTAATCTGTTGGGATATCATAAGTCATGTAATGTTTTTTTTTTTTTTTTTTTTGTGGTTTTTGGCCAGGGCTGGGTCTGAACCCGCCACCTCTGGCATATGGGACCAGTGCCCCACTCCTTGAGCCACAGGCGCCGCCCATCATGTAATGTTTGGAAAACTCTCCTGTATACTCATGAAAGAAAAGAGTGAGATAGGAAAATAGAGTCTTAGTACTATTATGAAAACACAGTAATACTTTCCTCTGCACAGAAAAGGGTCTCAGGGACATATTTCCCCGTATACTCTTTGACAACCCAAGCTTCAGAGGTTGTCCCAAAAAATGGAGATATCACATTGTACAGTAACTTCTGTGTTTGCATGTTATATTGGATACTAGAGATAATGATGTACATGGAGGTAAGGGGGGAATATACATTTCAATTATTTTTTTTAATTTTTTTTTTGAGGCAGAGCTCAGAAAAAAAAAAAAAAAGCTGTCGCCCTGGGTAGAGTGCTGTGGCATCACAGCTTGCAGCAACCTTCAACTCCTGGGGCTCAAGTGATTCTCCTGCCTCCACCTCCCAAGTAGCTGGGACTACAGGCACCTGCCACAACGCCAAGCTATTTTTTGGTTTCAGCTGTCATTGTTGTTTGGCGGGCCTGGGCTGGATTCCAACACGCCAGCTGAAGTGTATGTGTGTATGTGGCTGGTGCCTTAGCTGCTTGAGCCACAGGGGCCAAGCCATCTTTTTTTTTTAATTTTTGAAGTTTTTGGCCGGGGCTGGGTTTGAACCCATCACCTCCTTTGAGCCACAGGCACCACCCTTTTTTAAAAAAAATTTATTATTTGGGCGGCGCCTGTGGCTCAGTGAGCAGGGCGCCGGCCCCATCTGCCGAGGGTGGCGGGTTCAAACCCAGTCCCGGCCAAACTGCAACAAAAAAATAGCCGGGCGTTGTGGCGGGTGCCTGTAGTCCCAGCTACTCGGGAGGCTGAGGCAGGAGAATCGCCTAAGCCCAGGAGTTGGAGGTTGCTGTGAGCTGTGTGATGCCACGGCACTCTACCGAGGGCAATAAAGTGAAACTCTGTCTCTACAAAAAAAAAAAAAAAAAATTATTATTTATTTATTATTTTGTTTAGACACAGAGTCTCACTTTGTTGCACTCGGTAGAGTGCAGTGGTGTCACAGTTCACAGCAACCTCCACCTCTTTGACTTAGGCGATTCTCTTGCCTCAGCTTCTCGAGTAACTGGGACCACAGGCGCCGGCCACAATGCCAGGCTATTTTTTTGTGGCAGTTTGGCTGGGGCCAGGTCTGAACCAGCCACTCTCAGTATATGGGGCCGATGCCCTACTCACTGAGCCACAGGCGCCCCCTCAATTTTTTGTTTTTTTTTGAGACAGAGCCTCAAACTGTTGCCCTGGGTAGAGTGCTGTGGCATCACAACTCACAGCAACCTCCAACTCCTGGGCTCCAGCGATTCTCCTGCCTCTGCCTCCCAAGTAGCTGGGACTACAGGTGGCCGCCACAACGCCTGGCTATTTTTTGGGTGCAACTGTCATTGTTGTTTGGCGAGCTGGACTGGATTCAAACCCTCCAGCTCATGTGTATGTGGCTGGTGCCTTAGCCGCTTGAGCCACAGGTGCCGAGTCAATTTTTTTTTTTTTTTTTTTTAGGGGGAGTGGTCTCCTTCTTGCTCAGTCTGGTCTGGAACTCCTGAACTCAAACCATCCTCCTTCCTGGGCCTCCCGGAGTGCTAGAATTGCAGATGAGAGCAATCCCCCTCCCATTTCATTAAATTTTGTTTTGTATTACTACAACACACACCACATAAAATGCTTGGTTAGTTATCTTACTTGCCCGCCATCTTTTTTTTTTTTTTTTGTAGAGACAGAGTCTCACTTTATGGCCCTCGGTAGAGTGCCGTGGCCTCACACAGCTCACAGCAACCTCCAACTCCTGGGCTTAATCGATTCTCTTGCCTCAGCCTCCTGAGCAGCTGGGACTACAGGCGCCTGCCACAACGCCCGGCTATTTTTTGGTTGCAGTTCAGCCCGGGCCGGGTTTGAACCCGCCACCCTCGGCATATGGGGCCAGCACCTTACCCACTGAGCCACAGGCGCCGCCCTCTCACTACCAATTTTTTTTTTTTTTTTTTTTTATAGAGACAGAGTCTCACTTTATGGCCCTCAGTAGAGTGCCGTGGCGTCACACAGCTCACAGCAACCTCCAACTCCTGGGCTTAAGCGATTCTCTTGCCTCAGCCTCCCGAGTAGCTGGGACTACAGGCGCCCGCCACAACACCCGGCTATTTTTTTTTTGTTGCAGTTCGGCGGGGCCGGGTTTGAACCCGCCACCCTCGGTATATGGGGCCGGCGCCTTACCGACTGAGCCACAGGTGCCGCCCATTACCAATTTTTAATAAAGTCTGTGACTTCATTTTTCTCATTTTCAGTTACCTGCCTCTGAAGTCCTGCTACTTTGCATTTGCTTTCTTGACTGTGGACTGTTGGTTATTTTTTCTCTTTGGAGTATGCGTAATATATCTTATTTCTCCAATAAAACTGTAAATTCTGGGCGGGGTGGCTCACGCCTGTAATCCTAGAAGTCTGAGAGGCCGTGGCGGGAAGGTCGCTTGAGCCCGGGAGTTTGAGGTTGCAGTGAGCTATGATGACACCGTCATTGCATTCTGCTCAGGGCAACAGAGCAAGGCTTTGTTTAAAAACAAAAACCCTCCCAGCTGCTCGGGAGGCTGAGGCAAGAGAATCGCGTAAGCCCAAGAGTTGGAGGTTGCTGTGAGCCGTATGACGCCACGGCACTCTACCCGAGGGCGGTACGGTGAGACTCTGTCTCTACAAAAAAAACAAAAAACAAAAAACAAAAACCCATAGCCGGGCGTTGTGGCAGGCGCCTGTAGTCCCAGCTACTTGGGAGGCTGAGGCAAGAGAATCACCTAAGCCCTGGAGATGGAGGTTGCTGTGAGCTGTGTGATGCCACGGCACTCTACCAAGGGTGATAAAGTGAGACTCTTTCTCTACAAAAAAAAAAAAATAATAAAAAAAAATAAAAACAAAAACCCTGGCTCAAAGGAGTAGGGCGCCAGCCCCATATACTGGAGGTGGCTTGTTCAAACCTGGCCCCAGCCAAAAAAGTGTAAAAACAAAAACCAAAAAACTGTTAAGTTCCTTGAAGGCAGAAGTCATGATGCCTTTTTTGCATTCCCTAAAGTACTTGGCACTGTGCGTGGTTCACTGCAAGGCCTGGCTTGTATTTGCCACTCAACCTAATTAAACTCCACTGTGGGGGGCGGCGCCTGTGGCTCAAGGAGTAGGGCGCCAGTCCCATATGCTGGAGGTGGCAGGTTCAAACCTAGCCCCGACCAAAAACCAAAAAAAAAAAAAAAAAAACTCCACTATGGGGTCACGAAAAGCCTGCACCCAAGCAGTTGAGTGTTGTTAAAGGAAAGCTCATGAGTTAGTGTCATTCTGCCAAAGTAAAACAGGTCTCTGCCTGCCATTCCTGTACTACTGCCCTAGTATGTTCACTTTCTCACTCTCTAAAATGACTATCTCACACATTTTCTCCTGACTCGAACCTTCCTGTACCATTTCACAAGTTGGGCAGTGCTGGTTTCGGTTTACCAAATTGAAAGCAATTAACTCAAAAAATTTCTGAAATTTAACCATCAGTTCTCTCAAGCTAGTTTGAGCTGAATCTGGCGCGCTACTTTTTTTTTTTTTTTTGTAGAGACAGAGTCTCACTTTACCACCCTCGGTAGAGTGCCGTGACGTCACACAGCTCACAGCAACCTCCAGCTCTTTGGCTCAGGCGATTCTCTTGCCTCAGCCTCTGGAGTAGCTAGGACTACAGGCGCCCGCCACAATGCCCGGCTATTTTTTGGTTGCAGTTTGGCCGGGGCCGGGTTTGAACCTGCCACCCTCGGTATATGGGGCCGGCACCCTACTCACTGAGCCACAGGCGCCACCCTGGCACGTTACTTTTCATCAGATATCATCTTTTTGTTGTTGTTGTTGTTGTTGCAGTTTGGCCGGGGCTGGGTTTGAACCCGCCACCCTCGGCATATGGGGCAGGGGCCCTACTCACTGAGCCACAGGCGCCACCCATCTTTTTTTTTTTCTTAGAGACAGAGTCTCACTTTGTTGCCCTCGGTAGAGTGCCGTGGCATCACAGCTCACAGCAACCTCCAGCTCCTGGGTTTAGGTGATTCTCTTGACTCAGTCTCCCTAGTAGCTGGGGCTACAGGCACCTGCCACAACACCTTGCTATTTTTTGTTGCAGGTGCAGCCCTGAAAAACTTTTCTTTTTATTTTTTTTGCAGTTTTTGGCCAAGGCTGGGTTTGAACCCGCCACCTCCGGCATATGGGGCCGGCGTCCTACTCCTTTGAGCCACTGGCACCGCCCCTGAAAATCTCAGGAAATTATACTACCATCCAACTAGATGGTTAAACAAACAAACAAAAAAAGTCCCATATCATTCTTGATTCTTCTCTTTCTCTCATCTTCCTATTTGTGGTAGACTAAATTATGGCCAACTAAGTCCACATCCCAATCCCCTTGTGAATCCACTTGTAAATATGTTAATTTACATGATAAAAGGGACTTTGCAGATGTGATTAAATTAAAGATCTTGAGATGGGGAGATTATCTTAGATTATCCAGGTGAACTCTGTGTAATCAGAGTTTTACCTTGGGCAGGGGAATCAGAGTCAGAGAGAGAGAATATGCAAGGATGGAAGCTGAGGTCAGAGGGAGAGAGGTGACATGCTGCTGGCTTTGAAGATTGGGGAAGGGCCTATGAGCCAAGGAATGCAGCAGCCTCTAGAAGCTGGAAAAGTCAAGGAAACTGATTCATCCCTAAACCTTTAGAAGGAATGCAAGCATGCTTACGCCTTGAACTCAGTGAAACCAATTATTCGAATTTTGACTTCTAGAACTGAAAGATAAGACATTTGTGTTGTTGGCGGTGCCTGTGGCTGAAAGGGGTAGAGTGCTGGTCCCATATGCCAGAGGTGGTGGGTTCAAACCCAGCCCGGCCAAAAACCACAAAATAAATAAATAAAAAGAAAAGAAGACATTCGTGTTGTTTTAAGCAAATAAATTGTGGTAATTTGTTACATCAGCAAGAGGAAACATATTAGTATAACACTGTAGTCTAAGTCATTGCCATCATTCCTGACCTGACCTGTATTATTTATTTTTTTTTTTTTGTAGAGACAGAGTCTCACTTTATGGCCCTCGGTAGAGTGCCGTGGCCTCACACAGCTCACAGCAACCTCCAACTCCTGGGCTTAAGCGATTCTCTTGCCTCAGCCTCCTGAGTAGCTGGGACTACAGGCGCCCGCCACAATGCCCGGCTATTTTTTGGTTGCAGTTTGGCCAGGGCCGGGTTTGAACCCGCCACCCTCGGTATATGGGGCCTGCACCTTACCGACTGAGCCACAGGCGCCGCCTCTGACCTGTATTATTGTAACAGATTCCTAATTGGTGTCACAGATTCCTAATTGGTGTCTTTCCTTTCTTTCTTTTATTTTTAATTAAATTTTTTTTAATTTTAATTTTTTTATATTTTTATTTCATTTTATTTTTTATTGTTTCAGGTTAACTGAGGGTACAACAAATTAGGTTACATTGTTTGCATTTGTTAAGTAAAGGCCCTCTTACAATTTTGTCCTGCCCCCAAGATGTGTGCCATTCACCCTAACGTTGTACCCATTAAGTTGGAGCACACCCATCCCCCACCCATCTCCCCTCTCCCTGCTCCCTTGTTCCTACACCCCACACCTTGAATTGATTTGAGTTTTCCTCCTTTGTGGGCGTGTATTAGACAGTGTATTAGACTGTCTACTGGCTTCATATTAGAACTGAGTACATGGGATTTTTCCTTTCTTTTTTTTTTTCAAATGTGATAAGAGCACTTAACATGAGATCTATCCTATTAACAGGTTTGCAAGTGTATCCTATAGTATTGTGAATTAGAGGCACAATGTTGCATAGCAGATCTCTAGAATTTATCCATCCTCTTGCGTAACTGAAATTTTGGACTCATTGACCAACAATTCCCCCTAGTCTCTGGCACCACCATTCTACTTTGCTTCTGTGAGTTTGACTAGGTTAGGTATCACATATAAATGGAATCATGAAGTATTTGGCTCATATGACTAGCTTATTTCCCTTATATAATGTCCTTGTTGTGGCTGATAGTCGCAACGAGGACATTATATAGAAACTGATAGTCCCCAAATACGACATTTTTTTATTTCTTTTTTTTTTTTTTTGTAGAGACAGAGTCTCACTTATGGCCCTCGGTAGAGTGCCATGGCCTCACACAGCTCACAGCAACCTCCAACTCCTGGGCTTAAGCAATTCTCTTGCCTCAGCCTCCCGAGTAGCTGGGACTACAGGCGCCCGCCACAACGCCCGGCTATTTTTTGGTTGCAGTTTGGCCGGGGCTGGGTTTGAACACGCCACCCTCGGTATATGGGGCCGGCGCCCTACTGACTGAGCCACAGGCGCCGCCCCCAAATACGACATTTTGATATGCTGAACTGAAGAAGCCTCTAAGTCCTCTGACCTCCCCCACTTCTCTTCCAAACAGGATTCTCTCAAGTTTCCTTATTTCCTAAAGTCCAGATGTAGCAAAGAAGAAAACAGTTACCTCTTCCCACACCTTCTCTGAGTTTTCACTAAGTGAACCCATATTGCAGGAAGACTAAAGTCTATTATCAAACCTGGACAAACTTTTGTCACAAGCCATTGTCCACTCTATGGACCCAACAGACATTGCCCCAGAACACTGTAAGTTCTTCAAGCCCATTCATTCAGTTCTCCCTATTAATTATTTATTGCCTCTAAACAGAGTTCTTTCCTCATCCTTTACCATAACCTGTTTTGCCAAGATCCAAGTCCCTATTCTTTCTGTAATTTCAAGACAGCATGCAAGCTTCTGCATTGCACTGGGGGACTGAGTCTTTATTCTGAAGCCTCTATATATGCATGTTAAATAAATGTGTATGCTTTTTCTCCAATTAATTTGCCGTTTGCAAGTTTCAAGAAAATTTCAGAGGGGGCTTGGCACCTGCAGCACAGTGGTTACATGCCGGCCACATACACTCAGGCTGGCGGGTTGGAATCCAGTCCTGGGCCAGCTAAATGACAATGACAACTGCAACCAAAAAAAAAATAGCCAGGCATTGTGGTGTGCACCTGTAGTCCCAGCTACTTGGGAGGCTGAGGCAACAGAATCACTTAAGCCCAAAAGTTTGAGGTTGCTGTGAGCTATGACGCCACACCTAACCGAGGGCAACATAGTGAGACTCTGCCTCAAAAAAAAAAAAAACTTCAGAGGGGGCAAGAGGACTCCTTAGCTCTTATATCTTCAAGTTTCATCCATGATGTTACTTATTGCAAGATGTTTTTCTTTCTTAAGGCTGAATAATATTCCATTGTGTGTATTCTCTGAATTGACTCCTGACTTCTTTTTGTTTGTTTTAGACACAGAGTCTCACTGTGTTGCCCTTGGTAGAGTGCTGTGACGTCCCAGCTCACACCAACCTCCAGCTCTTGGGCTTAGGCGATTCTCTTGCCTCAGGCTCCCGAGTAGCTGGGACTACAGGCGCCCCCCACAACACCCGGGTGACTCCTGACTTCTTATTAACTTCCTTCAAAATAGTCTGGGTGATGATTTCAAATTCTCCTGCTCAAAACTGTCCATTGACTTTTCATCCACTTAGTAGAAAATCCCAACTCCTTACCTCAGCCTGCATGGTCCTCCATAGCCCTGGCTATTTCTCTCTCTCTCTTGAATTACTCTCCCTCTGGCCCACCTTCCTCCAGCTGCTGTGGCTTTAGGGTCTTTGTAGTAGCCATTTCCTCTATCTGGAATGTCTTGTAATTGTAAGATCACCTACTCAAAAAAGGCCTTCATGTTCATCTGACTTGAAATAAACCTGTACAAATGGTCTATAAATGCAAACATTTATGTACACAGCTATGATTTAATAAAAAAATAAAAATAAATAATATATAAATAATAAGTAAATAAGTAAATAATAATAAATAAACCTGTACAAACGGTCTATAAATGTGAACATTAAAAAAAAAGCAAACATTGGGCGGCGCCTGTGGCTCAGTGAGTAGGGCGCCGGCCCCATATGCCGAGGGTGGCAGGTTCAAACCCAGCCCTGGCCAAACTGCAACAAAAAAATAAATAGCTGGGCGTTGTGGCAGGTGCCTGTAGTCCCAGCTGCTCGGGAGGCTGAGGCAAGAGAATCGCGTAAGCAGAAGAGTTAGAGGTTGCTGTGAGTCGTGTGACACCATGGCACTCTACCCGAGGGCGGTACAGTGAGACTCTGTCTCTACAAAAAAAAAAAAAGCAAACATTGGGTGGTGCCTGTGGCTCAAAGGAGTAGGGCGCTAGCCCCATATGCTGGAGGTGGTGGGTTCAAACCCAGCCCCTGTCAAAAACTGCAAAAAAAAAAAAAAGCGAACATTTATGTACACAGCTATGATTTAATAAAAAAAATATAAAAAAAAAAAAGAAAGAAAGAAACCTGTAGTACCCCCTTAACATGTCATTTTTGGTTTTATGATTTCTCTTATCACTAAATGTCATTTCCTTGTTTATTCGTTTGTGCATTTGTTTTTAGTCTGTTCTCAGTAGGTCTTAAACTCAGTAAAAATGAGAAACCTCTGTGTCTTTCTGTTGTTCAGCACCTAGAGAGGGACACACAGTGCCTGCTACATACAAACAGAGGTTGACCACTTGAGTGTATAGCCAGGAAGGCCTTCCCGTGGAGGTGATTTTTTAGCTTTTTTTTTTTTTGTAGAGCTGAGACTACAGGCGCCTGCCACAACGCCCGGCTATTTTTTGGTTGCAGTTGAGCCGGGGCCGAATTTGAACCCGCCACCCTCGGTATATGGGGCCACGGCCTTACCGACTAAGCCACGGGCGCCGCCCAGCTTTTTTTTTTTTTTTAAAAGGAAACTTTGTGACGCCAAGGCACTCTACCCAGGGCAATAAGGTGAGACTCTGTCTCTACAAAAAAAAAAAAAAAAAAAAAAACCTTGTGAGGGGGGCGGTGCCTGTGGCTCAGTGAGTGGGGCGCCGGCCCCATATGCTGAGGGTGGCGGGTTCAAACCCAGCCCCGGCCAAACTGCAACAACAACAAAAAAAGAAACTTTAATCCCAAGCACATGTATATATTTTCTTGGTAACTCAACAGTATCTATCAAAGCACAAGTGTATGTAATATATTGTTTTTGTAAGTTGTGAAATGCAATTTATTAAGGAAGATAGGTTTACAGAGCAAGAGGAAGATAAGGTTTACAGAACAAGCTACACTGGCCACAGACCAAAAATCGGCCCCTTAAAGGCTATTTGGACCTAGCAACTTAAAACTTGGGAACTTATTCAGATACATAATTACATAATACAGAAATGATAATATATAATTACATAAGACAGAAGTGATACATTGTTGCGGGTTTTTTTTTTTTTTTTTTTGTAGAGACAGTCTCACTTTATGGCCCTCGGTAGAGTGCTGTGGCCTCACACAGCTCACAGCAACCTCCAACTCCTGGGCTTAAGTGATTCTCTTGCCTCAGCCTCCCGAGTAGCTGGGATTACAGGCGCCTGCCACAATGCCCGGCTATTTTTTGGTTGCAGTTTGGCCGGGGCAGGGTTTGAACCTGCCACCCTCGGTATATGGGGCTGGCGCCTTACCGACTGAGCCACAGGCGCCGCCCTTTTTTTTGTTTGTTTGTTTTTTTAATTTTTTTTTAGCAACTAGGGAAAAACTTTTCCCTATCTAGTTTTACAAGAATTTTATTTTCTGACTCATTATGGAAGAAAGATGAGGGGATTGTGGATAAAGAATCGGGTCTTAGAAAGGGCAGTTTAGTACCTAAGTTAACATGCTTTCAAACTGCCAGCAGGTGTTGATCTCAGATCGGTCTTTTAATTTGTCACTCCTGTTAGTGTTATCTAACAAAAAGACACTAATTTTGAACAAAAGATAGCCAACATAAATATTTTGGAATCAATGTAAAAGACATTTATCAAACCATGGCCAGCAGAGGGGGTATAGCTCAGTGGTAGAGCATTTGACTGCAGATCAAGAGGTTCCCCGGTTCAAATCCGGATGCCCCCTTGCTATTCTTTAGTTTTACACAGCAACCTAAGAAAACCCAAGTTCTGAACCCAAAACTCAAAACTCAGAACTCAGAACTTGGGTAGAGAGCAGAAGCCAGCCTGCTATCAAATGGGTCTGAGCAGCAAACTCCAAGTGCTGAAAGGCTCACCTGTACTTTCCATTGGTAAGATGGAGGCTCCCAGACTGCTCCACACCCAATCATGTAAAGTAAATTATAATTTCCTTGAGGGTAAAAACAGGCCTGTCAAGGGTGGGGGCTGTAGTTCAGTACCCAGCCTGGGAAGGCTAGGAGAACAAATCCAAATTCAAAAGGTTTACATAGGAAGTTTAACAAGACCTGGCATAGACATAAGGTAAAAACTTTCTTTTTTCAATTTTTTTTAAGAGACAGAGTCTCACTTTATGGCCCTCAGTAGAGTGCCGTGGCCTCACACAGCTCACAGCAACCTCCAACTCCTGGGCTTAAGCGATTCTCTTGCCTCAGCCTCCCGAGTAGCTGGGACTACAGGCACCCGCCACAACTCCCGGCTATTTTTTGGTTGCAGTTTGGCCGGGGCCGGGTTTGAACCCGTCACCCTTGGTATATGGGGCCAACGCCTTACTGACTGAGCCATAGGCGCCGCCCTAAAAACTTTCTTTACATTGGCTCAAAGGCAGGGCTTTGTTCAGATAAGTCACAGATAGTATGAGGCCTGGTATCCAGGAAAGGGGAAAAAAACTGGTTATTTCTCCCTCCCCTGTCCAGCCTGTGGTAATGGGCGCTGGGAGAAAAAAATGCTCCCGAATATTCCCTCAGGGCCGGTGGGATGACACAACCAGATTCCGGGTTTAAAATATCACAGCTGCCCCTTGACCCAGGCAGCATGGCTCTTCCTTTCTCCTTTATTTTTCCTTTTTTTGGGCAAAATGTAGTCAAAGCAGAAGCCCTTGCTTCTCCTTTCATACTTTTTTTTTTTTTTTTTTTTTGTATAGACAGAGTCTCACTGTACCGCCCTCGGATAGAGTGCCGTGGCGTCACACAGCTCACAGCAACCTCTAACTCTTGGGCTTACGTGATTCTCTTGCCTCAGCCTCCCGATCTCCTTTCATACTTAATGTTTTCCTTTGGCCCAACAGTGGAACCGTCAGTCCTGCAACCAGCTGATATCTGTCTTCATCTTTACATTATGAAATTCACTGTTATTACTTTAGTGATTCTCAAAGTGTGGTCCTCAGACCAGCAGCACCAGCAGCACCTTGGGATTCATTAGATTCGCAAATTCTCAGTGTCCCACTCCAGGCACAAGGAACTGGGCATGTTTTAACAAACCCTCAGGATAATTCTAATACATGTTCAAGTTTGAGAACCACTTCGTTCGTTTATTAGAGTTAGTATAGGGTTGTAACTTTATTTTTGCACATGAAAATGAAATGACGGGTGCGCTTGGGCCATTTTCATGTTTTTATTTATTTATTTATTTATTTTTAGAGACGGAGTTTCACTTTGTCACCCTCGGTAGAGTGCCCTGGCATCACAGCTCACAGCAACCTCCAGCTCTTGGGCTTAGGTGATTCTCTTGCCTCAGCCTCCCTAGTAGCTGGGACTACAGGCACCCGCCACAACGCCTGGCTATTTTTGTTGTTGTTGTTGCAGTTTGGCCAGGGCTGGGTTTGAACTCGGTATATGGGGCCGGCGCCCTACTGAGCCACAGGCGCCGCCCCATTTTCATGTTTTTAAAGTGCACGCAACGGTCAACATATTGTTGAACACAATACATGCTCAATGACAACTTGGGGGAGTCATGCTGTTTCCCCTACCCTAACTGGAAACAGAATGCCAACTTGGGGAAGTCACCCTGTCCCCCTGAACCCTGGTGCTTCCAACTATCTGACACATCTGGGGCTAGTGGCTGTGGTCGCAGAAATCCTGACACCTCTGGAGCTAGTGATGGGGACGCGATCGCAGCTTTGCACCAGATTGTGCTAGTATTCACTCTTCTTCCTCCCACTGGGCATAAAGTAAAACCGAAAACTTTGTGCTAAGGTTGAAAAATGAAGGAAGGCTCTTCCCCTAAGCCGCCTGACATGATCTCTGAAAAGGGTTCACTATTCATTTGACCCAGAAAATGCCACAAAGTCAGGCAAGTCAAGAGGTTCAAATCTTCTGTGTTCACTTTAAAAACACATATGAAACTGTATAGGCCATCAAGGGTATGCATATAGGAAAAGTCACCAAGTATCTGAAAGATGTCACTTTAAAGAAACGGTGTGTACCATTCCAATATTACAGTGGTGAAGTTGGTGGGTGTGCCCAGGACAAGTGGTGGGTTGGGCACAGAGTCTGTGGTGCAAAAATAGTGCTGAGGCTTGGCACTTGTAGCTCAGCGGCTAGGGTGCCAGCACATACACCGGAGCTGGAGGGTTCAAATCCAGCCCGGGCCTGCCAAACAACAATAACAACTATAACCAAAAAACAGGAGGGCGTTGTGGCGGGTGCCTGTAGTCCCAGTTACTTGGGAGGCTGAGGCAAGAGAATCATTTAACCCCAAGAGTTTGAGGTTGCTATGAGCTGTAATGCCACAGCACTCTACCAAGGGCGACAGAGTGAGACTGTCTCCAAAAAAAACAATAATAATAAGGAAAAAAAAAAGAGTGCTGGCTCGGGGCCTGACATCTGAGCTGGCAGGTTCGAATCCAGCCTGGGGCGCCAAACAACAATGACGGCTGCAACCAAAAAATAGCTGGGCGTTGTGGCAGGGACCTGTAGTCCCAGCTACTTGGGAGGCGGAGGCAGGAGACTAGCTTGTGCCCAGGAGTTGGAGGTTGCTGTGAGCTGTGACGCCACAGCACTCTACCCAGGGTGACAGCTTGAGGCTCTGTCTCAAAAAAAAAAAAAAAAGAAAAAGAAAAAAAGAGTGCTGAATTTTTACTGCACATGCTTAAAAATGCAGAGTAATGCTGAAGTTAAGGGTTTCAGATGTAGATTCTCTGGTCATTGAGCATATCCAGGTGAACAAAGCAGTCAAGATGCCTCACCAAACTTGTCTGATCCATTAGCTCCCCCTGCCAAATGGAGATGATCCTTACTGAAAAGGACCAAACCAGAAGAGGTTCCCACATCAGAAGAGGAGGTTGCACGTAAGAAAAAGATATCCCAGAAGAAACTGAAGAAACAAAAACTTATGGCATGGGGAATAGATGTAACATAAAATGCATGGAAAAACAGTAAAAAAAAAAAAAAGTAAAGAAAAATGATGAAAGGACTTTTTTCATTTTTATTTTCTTTCAGCCTATAATCCACTGTTTAAAAATGAGTTAAGAGTATCCTCAATTAATCCCCAACAATAAAAAAAAAAAAAAGAGTCAAGAAGGAAAAATCAATTGTACTATTTTCAATAGTGAAGAAAAACTTCCAAGGGGGCACCCGGATTTGAACCAGGGACCTCTTGATCTGCAGTCAAATGCTCTGCCACTGAGCTATACCCCCGCGCCGCTGCTGCGCTTGGGGGTGGCTCTTTTGGGTGCAAAGACATTGTTGCGGCCGCTACACTAGAGGTAGGGAGGAAGAATAAAAAGAAAGGAGTGAAGGATGAAAGGGTGCCAGGCTGAAAACAAGAGGCCCGGATCCCGGAAACGCGGCGAAAACCTCGCGGCAGAGGCGCAGAGAGGGAAGAACTAGCCCGGGCCCGGCGGCGCTGAGTCCAGTATGGAAGGGTTCCACCCTTCATATGTGGGAAAAGGTGTTGGTGGGAAGGGGCTGAGGGGCGGGGCAGGGGTTTCCCGTTCGGTCCTCAGGTTCTCGCCAGGTACCGACGGGTGGAAAGGAAAGCCCCAAGTCCAGTGAATCTGTTCGGGCGTTCAGGAGGATTCCAACCCCACCCTACGTGGGTGAGGGGTTAGCCCGCTCGGCGCAGCCCGGGAGCCCCAGATGGGCAACGAGCCCGGCTCGGCGCCGCCTCCCACACGGGAATCGCCCCGGGCAAAAGGCGTAGTCGGCCTGGGAATACAGCAGCGCGAGCACCCCAGGCCCCGGAGTCCTACCCAGAACCCGCCCTCGTGCAGCCCCACGTCGCCCGGGTAGCGCGCCTCACTGCGCGCGCCCCTGCCCGCGCCCGCGGCGCGTGCCCGCCCGGTGCAGCCCCTCCTCCCCGCTGTGTTTATTAGCGGAAGGAGGGCGGAGGCGGAGGCCAGTTCCCTAGCTCCAGCCGCCGTCGCCGCTGCCTGAGCTGTTGCAGCCGCAGTCGCCTCTCGCCAGCTCGCCCGGGGAAAGAGAACGCGCGCGAGCTCGGGCGTCCCCGCCCCAGCCTTTCCCGGAGCCATGAACCCCAACTGCGCCCGGTGCGGCAAGATCGTGTACCCCACGGAGAAGGTGAACTGTCTGGATAAGGTGAGCGCGGGACCAGGAAACGTGTATTTTGCAATCCCTGATCAGTGTTCCTAATTGATGGAGAGGGAAGGGTCAGGTCTTTGCCGCCTTATCACAGCGATCCCAGGAGAATGGAGGGAGGGAGGACGGCGGTGTCGTGAGGTATGGGGACATATCATCTGGAAACCAGGAGATCTCGGGTGAGGAGTGGACTCCACGCGTGGCAGGCAGCCGCTGTTGGAGAAGGATGGGCTCTATGTCCAGGGTTCAGGAGTCCGGGAGAGGAGCGGGGAAGCCAGGCTCCGGGGTGTGAGTGGCGAAGGTTAGGGGTGCAGTCCCGCCCCCTAGGGCCGGGAGAGCTAGAAGAGACGGCCGCTCCCTCTCCCCTCTGCGCGGAGCGCCAAGTAGGCGGAAGCACGGGGCGCTGGGGGAGGGGGCGGTTGGGGGCGGGGCAGAGGCTGGAGTGGGCCCCGGGAAATTGTCCTCTTTGGCCTCTGATGGCCTGGCTTCTTGGCCTGGAGGCTGGGGGGCGGAGGCTATGTGCCGCTGAATGTTGCATTTGGTGAAGGGGGCTTCTTGTAAGGACCGAGCTCCACCTTAAGGCCCCCTCTTTTGAACGTCCTGCAGCCCCCTTGGTGGTTCGGTGGTTAAAGGACCAGCAGATCTCCTCCGTAGCTTCCCAACCCCCACCTCAAATTAAAAGCCAACTCCCGGTGCTGGGCCGCTTAGCCTGAACCGGGCGGGGTCCGGTGCTGGAACGGGGTGGGTGGGGGGTGCTTCGCAGAAATCTCCTGAAATTGTGCTCAGAGCCAGGAGACGGGCTTGTAGAACAAAGACCTAACTTTTCAAAGCAGGTTTGTCCAATGGAGGGTGGGTTGACTGAGTTCTGGAGAAGCCGAGGAAAAGGAGAGATTGGGGGGAGGCAGGGTGGCCTTGTGGAAATTCACTGATCCCTGGGGGCCCTTGTGCTCCCCCAGCCCAGGCTGGACCCGTTCATCTGGTTGCCATTATACGTTTGGGGAGTGGTGGTGAAGAGTAGAACTGGATGCCCCCCCCCACCCCCCCGGCACAGTTTAGGCAGGATCCTGCGCTCTTGTAAGCGCCCTAAGATCCTAAGGCAAAACCTTGCGTCTGCAACTTCTCCCCATCTGGAGGGGAGAGGCCTTTGCGATTTTGCCCCCTTCTTTATTGTGCCTTTCACCCACCGCCCACAGTTGGCTCCATCTCCAGATGTTCTCTCCTTTCTGTCTGAGCTGGCAGGGGTAGGGGGGCACTGAATGAAAGAGTGGTGCAAGGCTGGGGGCATGGGATGGAAAAAGGGGTACCCAGCCCCCAGGGCCAAGTTCATTGCTGACCTGGAGACAGGTTTTGTTGGGGAAAGATTATTGGATACTTTGTCTCTCCCTTCCTTGGGGTTGGAGCTTCCTCAGTGACCTTTGGCCTCTGAGTCAGGGTGAGGAAGTAGGGTTTGAGGTTCTGAAACATATTTGAACTTGCTCTTGGGGGAAGAGAGCATAAAGGGCTGCTGCTGTTTCACTGTCTCTCCCAGGTTTGACAGCAAAGGAGAGGAGGGGACATATTGTGGGCACAAGGGAAAGTGCTGATCTTCCCAGGGACCATGCCTGCCTCTGAGAGTGGGAGTTGAAGTTGGAGCCACTAGAGATGAAGAAATCTTCCCCCTGAGAACTTACCTGTTCTTGCACACTGGTGTTTTTGCACTTTCCTGGTAGCAGAGATTTTGGCCTCAGCATCATGAGTTCCTTGTGTTTTTCTTCTCCACAGTCATGCATTGGAAAGAGACAGTGGACACTTCACCTGTAGAAGCAATATATGATGAAAGGCTTGCTAGCTGGGAATTGGGAGACTTGGTCCTAGTTCTGGGTCTATAGTCACCAGCTCTGTGCCTCAGTATTCCCCAACAGTCAGTTGGTAATGATGATGTCATTTCCTTGGAGTTGAGGCTGGGCACTAACGTGCCTGCCAAAGTGCCAAGGGTGGCGTGGTATAGGCTGTGCTCTCTTGCCTTTCTGGGAACCTCTGTCCACCCCACACCCATTCCCTTTGTAAAGACCTTCAGTGCTGTGGGGGAGTGGCCCGGGGGCCTGGAGGGTGCTGGGCTGAGACCCAGAACATTCAGTTCCATAAGTGCGGTTGCTAACCAACCTCCCAAGCCTTCCCATTTACAGTAGGAGAGAGTCAAATTAGGCTCATCCCTTTCACTGCAATCCCCTTGGCCTACAATGTTGCCCAAAGCACAAGCTGTGTGTCCTTGGTGTTAGCCTTTTCTCCTCCCCTAAACCTTATCTCCCAAAGGCATAGGTGGGTAAAGCCTTGTCACCTCTCAAGGCCACCCTGCCCCCAACCTGCAGTACCCAGTGTGCTCTGCATGCTGGATAAATATGTATTGCTGATGACAGTATTTGAGGAAGGAGGTCGGGATTTGCTTCCCTAGAGGACTTCTGGGATGAGAGCTAGGGGAGAAACAGGGTGACCTCATTCGCTCACTCATTCAACAAATATTTATTGAGCACCTACTTTGTGCATGTACTTTGTATCTGGGAACCTGTATTGTTAAGAATCTCATTGCATCCCCCTCCCCTGGCTGCTTCCCCTGGCTTCCAAAAGCAAGTGGGAGGGTAGAGGATCGGTCTGCTGCCCATTGCCCTGGAATCTGTCACCTAGGGCACGTTCTGCCTCTGTTTATCTTTGAGTGAGTGCTTTCTCCTCACTCAAAGGAGGCAACGTCCTGGTAGTTGTGCCTGGTTTTCCTAGGTGAAGCTTAGACTACCCCACAATCCTCTCGTGACCATCCATTCATAATTGCTACTACTTATTGCAGTGTGCCAGGCTCAGTCTTCACAGCTGCTTCACAAAGTGGGTGTGATTGCACCTGTGAATTAGGAACCCCGCAAACAGAGTCTTGAATAGATGAAGAGGCTCATCTCCCTCTCTTAACCAGAGCTGGAATTCACATCTACAGTTCTTTCTGCCAGTGTGTTCGCAAAAAGTGCTTTTATATTTTTACTTTCTCATTAGTGCCAAAAACGGGTCCCTACCCCTTTCTAATCTGTCTGGAGGAATGCTCTGGGCCCATGGTCTTTTGGGAGAAGCTGGGATGTAGAGTAATAATGTCCCCCTGGGAATTTGTGGAGGTACAATAAAGATCTATGCCTTTAAGCCAGTGGCCCAGGTGGCCAACTGAGCTAGGCTGGTGACCTAGCCAGGGTGGGGCTACTGTTGTCCCTGGAGGAGGCAACAGGAAGGGAAGGTCTCATACTCCAACCTTGAGTCAGGCCACCCCAGGCAGCCTGGGAGCAGGGGGCAGGGTGCCAGGCTGCAGGTACAGTGACCTGAACCTTGCCACATTCCCCCCACCCAGAGCCATGGAGGGAGAGGCCCAAGCCTAGCCCCTCTCCTTGCAGGGCTTCTCTTCCCACTGGCCTCTGTTTGCCTTCATGTAGAATGTGCTGCAGGCAGGCAGGAGAGAGTCAGGGGCGACCTTCCCTGGAGCCTTGGATGTGGGCTGAGAGGCTTCCAATGGGCATTGGGGGTTTGGTCTGGGGTATGTCTGGCTTCTGTGAATGGGGAAACCTTGGACCTTCTGGGCAGTGGGAAGATTAAGGTTGTGTGTGTTTCCAGATGCTTTTTGTTCCCTTGAATCCTGAGTCTCAGGAATCTCTGAAATCTTACCTGGAGCCTCTCAAAGAGGTGAGCTCTTGCTCAGGGGCAGGGCTCATAGGGCAGGGCATAGAGGCAGAGGGTCACGGTGGGATTATATTGACTTATCTCCCTGACAGTATCCTTCAGGAGACCCCCATTGCTGAAGGACAGGGATTTGTTCATCCTGGGGACCTGGTGCCCAGCCCAGGCTTGGCTCACAGGGGTGGTAGAGGGACTGGCCGTTTCTGTCCCTTTCCAGCTGCAACTTTCCTACCCCAAAAAGAACACAGCGGCAGGAGCTACTGAATTTTCTTGAACCTTGGAGGAGCCCTCTTCTTGAGAGGGGACAGTGGTATGAAGCAGCTGGAGGTGCCAGGCATTAGGCAGGAGCCTGTCCTCTGACCCCTCCCAGCATCTGCACTTTAAAAATAGTTATCCTGAAGGCACTCAGTTCACCCCTGTTTTCATTCTGCTTTGGAGCCCCCTGTAGGGGAACAGGTGACCACTGTACCCTGCCAGCCTCTAACTGTTAGAGTCTAATATGTCTACTGAGAGCAAGGAGTCTCTGAAGCGAGGGGAGAAAGAGCTACTGATGGAGATGGGCACCATCCCCTCCAAGTGGCAGCCAAGATCAGGTGTTGGCCCTGTACCCACCACCTGGTCAGTACACTCTGTCCCCCTTCTCTAGGGGGCCTGGCCCTTCGGTGGGGGCCTGCCATCTGCTAGAATAGGGATGTATTATCTCTCTCACTTTGTCACCCTCGCATCAAGGAGGAGGCAGCCTTGGAGGTCCCGGGTCCCAGGACAGTGTGTATTCCTGTGAATGTGTGTGTGAAAGTGGGTCATGGTCTGGATTCCAGAGAATGTTTTTCCTGGCAGGCCCCCGCGGGGGTGGGGGGAGACGGAGGCCCAGGCAGGGGCATGTGCAGCTGAGCAGGCAGAGGCCAGCAGACTGGGTGGTGACAAGGCTCGGGCTCTCTGCCAACACCTCCCAGCCACCGGAGAAGGGAGTAGGACTGTCACTTTGGGAGCCTGTGGGGGCAGGGACCACCCTGTTTTAGCTTTCCCGTGGGTTATATGTGTTGGGGTTATGCACTGGAGGAGTCGGGAAGTTGCTGCATGGTGGCGGGTGACAGCACTGGCATAGGCCTAGGTTGAGGAGGGGGCTAAGCTTAGACCAACCACTCCTTTGCTTCTAGACCTCCAGCTGGCTTTCTTCCCAACAGTGGTTCCTGTATCATGTTGATTAATATTCCACTGTTAGATTTTTCCTTTGGGTCTCCTTGATTGGGAAAATACCCTATTAGAATGTGATTTCCTCCTGAAAGTAGCTTGGGAGTTTCTAGTAGGCCATGGTGGGAGAGGTAGAATCCCAGATTGTCAGCTTTCTTTCTACTGTCCCCTCCTGCTAGCGTTTCAGAAGCACCTTTTGGTTTGGGAACCACATTTTGAAAGCACTGCCTTGGGGGGAATTCCTTGACAGATGGCTAAGAGCCAGCCCTGTAGCTAGGCTCTTGCTACATTTCCCCAGCCCTTCTTTGGACTTCTTTGGGGCTCAAGAATGTCTCTCTTGACTGCTAAGAAATGGGGCAGGGACAGGCCAGCTGGTCACTCAGGCGGCTTGGATTCTGGAGTCTTGGCAGCAGACCCCTAGTTGGTGGTGATTGCAGAGTGGAGGTGTCGGGGAGCACATCCTGGGTTGCCAGGGGGTCATTGATGTCACCTCTGCATGAGTTTGAGCATTCACACTTCTCAGGGATTGAGTCACCTCTGCATCCTTTCTCCTTCCCTTGTCACTTTCTATTGTGCCCCCTCTGTTGACCACCTTGCTACCCTGGATTGGTCCTGGTGGCTCAGTTCCAGGTCCCTGGGCTTTGCTAGAATTGTACCTGTCCCTCATTCTCACATGCCTCAATGAGTTGGAGCTGTGGTTGAGCACAGTGAGGCCCCACCTTATCTCCAGCACTCAACAACCTTTTTTGTCAACTGTTGAGCCCCTTGGGGGAGGTTCATGCCTGCCGGGCCTGCACCGAGCCTGTGAGTACTCCTCAGAGGTGCTGAGTGGGCCATGGGCATTGCAGGCGATTTCTCCTGAATCCTCAACAGTCCTAGAAGGGTAGGTGTTACTACATCCATTCTCAATAGTCCTAGAAGGGTAGGTGTTACTACATCCATTCAACAGACAAGGAAGTGGGCTCTGCCCAAGTGCAGGGCTCTGCCCAAGGTCATACAGTTAGTGGGGTGGAACTTTGATGTCTATTATGGGAGGTCCCCCTCTAAGGCTATGAAGCAGAGCTTCTCAGTACCTGGGGGGAGACCAGCTGCCGGGCACTCTCCTACCCTCTGGCTGGGGTAGGAGAAGGATGAGGGAAGGGCAGAAAGGGTTGGGTGTGGTGGCAGAGCCTGGGGCACCCTCCCCACTTCTCTAGCCAGGGATTCCACAGGAAGTGGGCGGTATCGGCACGGAAGCATCACCCAAAGCTCATATGAGGCTGTTATGTGTTGGGGATACCTGGGTTCTGGAGCTATGTGCATGGGGGCTAGGCCTTCGACTTCTGTGGTCTTGGAGGCTAGAGGAGCTGCCCCTTCATGTTCAGCGCTTCTTCTTCTTTTTTTTTTTTTTTTTTTTTCAGTTTTGGTCGGGGCCGGGCTTGAACCTGCCACCCCCTGTATATGGGGCCGGTGCCCTACTCCTTGAGCCACAGGCGCCGCCCCATAGCAGCTTCTTTTTGGCAACCCAGCGCAGCTTTGCATGAGCAATGAGGCCTCTCCAGCTCTGGGCCAGAGGAGTCATCCGTGGGAGGTCGAGCTGACCTGGGGGCTGCTGCCCTGCTATATAACTGAGCTCTTCCTCACCTGTCCTTCCTGCCTGCCCCTCTCCTCCTCAGTCAGTTCAAACGTTTTATCTGTTGCCAGAGCCTGTGACCTGAGAAGCCCCCATGACCTGACATACCACCAGCTCTCCTGGGGTGATTCTGTGTTCTCCCCATAGTTGTGGGCCTAGCACAGTCCCTTGAAGGGAACACTTCTGAGTGCCCCTTCCTAGAGCCTGAGCGCCCTTCCTGCAGTCCTGGTGTCTGATTGATGTTCTCCTTCTGTCTCCACCCCCAGTTTTGGCATAAAGCATGCTTCCATTGCGAGACCTGCAAGATGACACTGAACATGAAGAACTACAAGGGTTATGAGAAGAAGCCCTACTGCAATGCGTGAGTCCTGCTCTGGGCAGGGGCTGGGTGGGCACCTGGGTTCCCACCTGACCGAGTTCTTCTTTCCTTTCTGCTAATTACATGGTGACACTACCCAAGGTGACATTGCCAAGCACTTCCACCCCCTGCTTGATAATCATAGTTTCTTTTTTTTTTTTTTTTTTGTAGAGACAGAGTCTCACTTTATTGACCTCGGGTAGAGTGCCGTGGCATCACACAGCTCACAGCAACCTCTAACTCCTGGGCTTAAGCGATTCTCTTGCCTCAGCCTCCCGAGTAGCTGGGACTACAGGCGCCCGCCACAACGCCTGGCTATTTTTTTTGTTGCAGTTTGGCCGGGGCTGGGTTTGAACCCGCCACCCCCGGTATATGGGGCTGGCGCCCTGCTCACTGAGCCACGGGCGCTGCCCCATAGTTTCTTTTTGTATCTGCTGGATAAAGCAAGGGCTGTTATTGTGCCCATTTGACAGATGAGGAAACTGAGGCATGGGGAAGGGAAGGGACTGTCTCAAGATCACATGGTTATTGAGAAGCTAGCTGTACCAGTCTCTGGGTGGCAAAGTGAGCTTGTTCTTTCCACCATACCCCGCTGCAAGAGAGGGATCCAGCGTGGACCCTGGAGAGTTTGTGACCTGCCTGTTTGTGCTCAGTGGTGTTTGGGGTTGGTGGCTTTGTTCTCCCCTTTACTTTCCCTCTTTCCTCTCCCTGAAACAGCAATTGACCGTTTCCTTTGCTCACTTGGGCTTCCTGGGTTGTGGGGGCCCCTTCCTCCAGTTGTGCTTTCAAGAAAACTCTCTGGAACTCTGGCTCCAGCATAGAGGGCGTAGCCTGGCCCAGGCAGACTTCCCTGCCTGGTAAAGGGTGCTGCAGAGATATTGTTTGCGGGTATAGTAGGTTGGCTCTATTCTTTTGCTCTGGGACCTGCAGCTTGGCTCACTGGAAGTGGGGTTAGGCAGGCGGTATAGAGATGGTGATACAGGATTCCACCACTCAGGGCTGGACAGGGAGCCCCCTATTCTCTAGGACCAGGTGAGCTCAGAAATCAGACCCCCTTTCCAGGCACAAAAGACTGCCTTTTTCAGGCTCTAATAAGGTCATGAACAAAGCAGCCTGAGATGGTTTTTTGGGAGGTTCCACCTTGAGTAGGGAGCACGCACCCTAATCCCTTCTCAGAGACAAAAACTGTAAAGGACCTGATAACCTTTCCCTAGCAGAGGAAGAACTACATTCATTTGTTAATGCACTCATTAACTTTGAAAAGATGATTTTCCGCCTACCAAGTCCTGGCCAAGTGTGATTCTCAAGACCTGATACACCCCTAAATAAAGAAAAGAGCCCACATAGAGACTTCCCAGTTAATTCTTTCCCCCTTCCAGAAGCTCTGGTGCCTTTTATTTCTGTATTCCTTTCTGTCTAATAAAAATCCTGTCTTGCCACTGATCTGTGGTCTGTGGGTTCATTCCTCGAACCTACTGAAGAGCGAAATTCCGGTATCAGTGGGGTACCCCATCCCATCCCATGCAGTTCCAGAGGGAGGCATTGACATCTTGAAGTTCTCCTTGTAGCAAGTGGGAACTTAGAACTCAATGTTAGGGACCTCACGGCTGCTGTGAGTGGGGGGCTTCAGAAGGTTAAGGCACTTGCAAGTGGCAACATTGGTATTCAGATAAATTTAGGATCTGACTTGTCCAATTTCTGTGTTTTAATTCTCATTCAGGAGGCTCTTTGCAGCCAGAGTTCATCCAGGAAGGGACTTTTGGGACTTGTTTTTAAAAAGTTAGGGTTTTAAAAAAGTTAGGGTTATACCTTTGAAGGATTCTCTTTCCCCACTTGGCCTGCTAGTTCTTTTTTTTGGCCGGGGCTGGGTTTGAACCCGCCACCTCCGGCATATGGGACCGGCGCCCTACTCCTTGAGCCACAGCCGCCGCCTGGCCTGCTAGTTCTACAGCCCTGTCTCTTTGGGGGTTTGATTATTCAGCAGACACTTACTGCCCACCCCGCAGCAGGTTAGATGCTAACCTGTGCCAGGTGCAGGGAAAACAGATTCCTGATACAGTCTCAAACCCAGGAAGCAACTTGAAGGTTGCCCCTTCCGTAAGGATTGGGTGCTGGGCAGGTTTCTGGGGGTGGCAGAGGAAGGGTGACGGTTCCGTCCTGGCCCCTGGCCCCTGGCCCCTGGCCCCTGGCCTTTGACCTGCTTCAGCTGCAGCTTCTCTTCCATTAATTTCCACTGTTCCTCTCCCACCCCCCTCACCAACCCCTCCCACCCACCCAAGGGAATGGGACATTCTTCAAATTCTTAAGGGCTCACACAAGCCCTGGTTCTCTGCCACTTCCTCCCTCCTTTGGGGAGTGGGGTGGGGTTCAGAGAAGCCAGGGCCTTTAACCCCTTGATTGCTAGACCATTCCAGGCTAGATTCTAAGCCTCCTTCCCACCAGACAGAAGTCTGGCTGAGCCAGATACTGGTGGGTAGCAAGGGCTCCATGCCTTTTAACGTCTCTTCCTGAAAACTCTGGTAGCCTAGAATTCAGTGAGCATTGGGAGTTAGAGAAAAATCAGAGGCTTGTCCTTGTTTTCTCTGCATTTTCTCAGCTGAGGACTAAAGTTTGAGCTTACTTTACTCACTCTTCTCTGGAGAAACTGTAGCAAGTGGGGTCATGGGGTGCCTAGAGGGGCCAGGGCAGTCCAGGAGAGGCAGAAGAAGAAGCCTCCCTCTTCTGGATGCTGATGGTGCTTCCATCCTACAGAGGCAGAGGTTCCCCTGTCTCTCCTGGCCTCCAGGGAAAGGAACCAGGTTAGCCTCTGGCCGTTTCCTCTTCTGCCTTTACAGCCATGGCCTCTGCCATATCCAGTTGACCTTTGGCCCAGCTGGGGTGTTTCCTGGGGTAGACCCTGTGAGGGAGAAGATGTTGGGGCTCTGTGACCAAGCTGTCTTTCCCTCTAGCTGTAGTAGCACCTTGCCCAGGGTAAGGATTGATAGTCAGGCCAGTAAGCCAGACAGGGGGATTTGGGGATGAACCAGATGTGGGTCTCACCTACAGAGAGTGCTCTCTGGACCTGTCTAAGCCTTGGATTCCCCATGTTTAAAAATTCCTATGTAAGGATGCTGGATTCTAGACCCAAGAGTATTTACTGGGCACCTGCTATGTGCCAGGCACTGTGCTGGATGTTCACTGTCATTCTCTCTTGTTTTCTTCCTGCCTCTGGCCTCATCCTTAAGTGACAGTCAGGTTCCTGAATCTTGGGGCTTCTAGGGAATAGCTTTCTCCCATCTCTGTTCTGGCCTGGCTTTGTGGACCACAGGCTGGCTTTCTTCTCTGTAGCATCACCTGCTTCATCCTGTTTCTCTCCTTGCATTAGGCTTATTTCGGGGTGAGGTAAGGGAGAGAACACAGGCCAGAGGTCACAGCCACCCTTCCTGGTGCGGTGGACCTCCATGTCCATGTAGTTACACACGTGCCCAGTATATATGCAGATATTCTGGTGCTGGGGTTGGGGAAGGGGGCCGGGGAGCCGTCTGAATGAGCTGTGCAGTGTTCTCACATTCAGGGCTGCAGCCACGCTGGAATTGCTGGGCAAGGTAGAGCCAACACGTCTGCTTTTGCACAGTAGCCGGCAGTGGAGGAAGAACTGTGAATCGCCACCTAATCGAATTCACTCTCCAAGCTTCTAGGTGGGTGGCTGAGCCTGCAGTGTTAGTTAGAGAAATATTTATGCCTTAAGTTATTTATTTTGTAAACTGAATTTTCCAAAAGTGGGGCAGATCTGGTTCTGCCCTGGCTTAATAGAAACCTGTTTCTTTGCCTCCATGCAAATAGTCTAGGAGCCTGAAGGTCAGGACTGAGGGTGGGGATGGGGAGAAACCAGGCTGTTCCTGCTTCCTTGGGGGCTTCCTCCTTGGAGAGCTGTGGACAGGACAGGAGGACAGGAGGTGGGGTTGGGTCAAGTGGCGATGGGTAGAGGTTGGGGAAGGGAAAGGGGATGCAGTGGCACCTTTCCCCTTTTCATTGACTGCAGCTTTGCAGGGTCCGTTCTCCAGTTTACTTGAACTGTGGGGTGAAGGGCTGAGGAGAGTGGAATGGTCCCTGATTGTAGAGAACCAGGGACTCTGTTCCTACCCTTTCCCCCAGGCCTCAGATGGGGGTGGGGTGGCATCTGTGCTAGAATGGGGTGGGTACTTAATAGCCTGTAATCCCAGCTGCTTTTCAGAGGTGGGACAGTGGCCGGCAAATCCAGCACTGAGAATCCCAGAGCTCTCTGCCTCTGACTGGGAGAAGTAGGATCAGATCTCTGAGGGAGCTGGGGATAGTACCAGGGGTGGTGGGGGGAAGGGGTGTGTATATATGTCTGGGGTGGGAAGGGCAAGTGCACGTGGGTAGCCAAAGTGGACAAATGCAGCCTCCTCACCCCTGTCATTGCCAAATCCCTATGCTTAGAGATGTCAGGGCCTTAAGGAACCTCAGGGATGCTGGTGCCTCTTAACACCCCCATTTTACAGATGAGGAAACTGAGGCCTAGCATTTTCATGTCTTACTTAATTTGGCAGAATCATTTCTCTTTATGTATTGCCAGCAGGGGCAGGTGCAGGCTTGAGGACTAAGTTCTTCCTCAAGTCTAGCCTTGATCTTTCTGACTGCTCTTTTTCCTCCTGGTCAAACAATGCCTCCTTGTTGCTTCTTATCCCCACCACTTCAGCAGCCCCTTAGGCCTCAGGATGGGTGAGAAACTGGGTTAGTTGGGAGGGCCCCTCCCTTCATGGGCAGTGTTCCCAGCAGGGGCAGCTCTTTCCAGAGGCAGGATGTGGGGGCTGGTTTTTTTTTTTTCTTTCCCTTTTGGTAAAACCAAAAGCGCCTTGTTGCTTTAGTTGATGTATTTTTGCTCCTCCTTGAACACAAAGCTGTGGTTTTTGAAGGGGTCCAAGCCTGGAAGAGGTGAGGTTACATGTAGAAAGGGGAAGCTGGGCTTTTGGGATCTCTGGTCTCTTCTTGTTCTGCCCCTGCAATGTAGCTAATGGCAGGACAGGGGAGTGAGGCTGGTGTCCTACAAGCTGTCCTTGTCACCCGTGAACCTATAAACTTTGTAGCCTCTCGGCACCCTCCTTGCCCTTGTAGTCCCTCCAAGCAGGAAGGTGACTCAGAGGTCCTAAGAGATAACCCATCTTCTGGGACAGAGGCCACTTCCCCTGGATCCCCACAAGTCATTATCTGGCCTCATGAAAAGTGCTGAGGAATAAACAGGTCCTAATTGAAGTGGCTGAGAAACTGCAGAGTCTGTCATCGTGGCCCATCTTGGAAACAGGTTGGGTTTGGACTGCTCCCACCCTGTCAGGCACATCTTCGCCTAGTGCCCTGAGTGGATGGGGTCTACTTGGCAGAGAGGTGTCAGCCTGCCCTGAGCTGGCCGGGCAGCTGTGGTTATGAGAGAGTGTTGGACAAGGTCTTTGCCCTTGACATTCAGCCTCAGTTTCTTCATCTATAAAACAGGCACAATGATAATGCCTGCCTTCTCCATCCCAAAGCCTTGTAACAGGTTTCAAGAGAGAATGTGCATGGCACATAGGGACCTCCCTTCTAGAAACACAAAGGATGTGGCTTTGTGTGCCTACAAATTCTCCTGAAGGTCTAGGCTGCCCCAATAGCAGACTGATTGCATTGCCTGGTCACTATTCTCACCCACTTCTTTTTGACTAAGAGAGGCATTTTCCTGGTTTTTGCCTCATGGATGCTGGGTCCCTTCCCCTGCCACCCTCCCCTGCATCCTATCCTAGTGGCCTGGCTCCATTCCCCCCACCTCAGAGCGGATAGCAGGGAGGAGGGTGCGGAGAGACATTTGCCGAGTCTGATGATTTGGAATGATTAACCAGGGGCCAGGCCCAGACCAGCCCACGGAGGGACAAAGAGCAGCTGTACTCTGGACTCTGTTCCGTACCTCACCCTGCCCCTTGTTCCCTCACTATGCCCCCAGTTTGTGGTGGGCCCTGGGTTTCAGAGGTGTCACTAGCTGGGACGGGTGGCCCCTTGTTTGACTTAGCCCCCACATTGGGACACACACATCCATCTATCCCACACACGTCCATTTGTCCCTATTGGGATCTGAGCGTAGTGGGTCAGGGAGCTTCAGCTTGGGGATAGAGTGGAAGGGAGAAGGTAGAATTCCAAAAAATTGTTTCTGGAAGGAGGTCAAACCAGTTGGAGCCCTCTTCATAGCCAGTCATGTTAGGGGGAAGGGCACAGTACTGCCATTCTCATGCCCTCCCTCTAGAAACAAACCCATGGCTCCTGTCTTCTTACCTAAATTGTCTGCAGGGATCCTGCAGACAGTCTCCTGGCTTTGCCCTCCTGGGCTCTTCCTTAGTTGAGAACCCCACTGCTGACTGTGTCTCTTCCCTCACCCCCGTAGACCTCTCTCCCTTTCTTTCCCTCCCTCTCTCCCTCTCTCTCTCCCTCCCTCTCCCTCTCTGCTCTCACTGCTCTCCTGCCTGCAGCTGAAGATGAGGTTGCCATGGGAACCTGAAGCTCACTGAGCAGGGGGAGGGATAGGCAGGGTTGTCTCGCCAGGGCTGGGGGCTGTGAGGAGGGGACAGGGTTGACCCAGCAGGAGGAATATAGCCCATGCTGCATGTCTGCCTCCTTCCTCTGCTGGGGTTGGGCTTAGGGGGCTGGGGTAGGAAATCGAAGGTTCTGGAGCCCTCTTTAATCTAGTTAATCTGATGCAGGATTAAAACCCTCCCCCTCCCCTTGCCAAGTTAAGCTGAGTCAACGTCTAGGCTGGTTCATTCCTTCTTCCCTTCTGATGGGATTAGTGGTCTGACTGTGGGAGCCTGAGATCCGGGGGTACTGGTGGTTCCAAAGAGAGGATGAAGTACCTGCCAGTGCCAACTGAAGCACTTATACTGCATGTTGGAGGGGCTCTCAGACCTCCCGGTGGGTGTGGGGTGACGGAGCAGAGGGACATAGTAGGAGGTGTGTGAACATAGCATGAATGCAGCTGCCACATGTGGACCTGCTGGCCTTGGTGGCTCGGAGATGCCCGTCACTGAGGGGCCTATGTATTCACTGAGTGGGAGGCACAGCACCGTGTGTGTAGGGGCCTCAGGACTATGGAGTGGCTGGGGCACCTGTCTGACCATTCTTGGGCCATGGGAGCTGGCTCTCCATTTTATCTTTGTACATTCCAGCAAATAGGAAACCCTAGTGTTTGCAGACTGGCTCCTGAAGACGTGTTTGCAGAGCCTGTCAGCCACTCTGGCCCCGGTCCCCCAGCCTGCCTCCACTTCCCCACTAAATGCTAACCAGAGCCATCTCCTCAGAATTGATCATGTTCTGGGCCAGAGCTGCCTGGGGGACCCCTCCACCTGCTGCCTGCACCTGTCTGTACTTACAGATGTCCTCTTAGCTGTAGCCCTTACCCCATGGCTTTTGTTTGGGGGGAAGATGGTCTCTGAAGCCCTCCCTCATAGGCCTCAGGGCCAACAGTTCTGCTAGAGATCTTATTTCAGTCCCTCTACTCTTTTTGGTCTCCAGGAACAGACTCCCAGTTGATCTTCCTTTCCCCAGGAATTCTGAAGGGAGCTCCTTGCTGCGGGGACCAGACCCTAGTCTTAGCCCTGGGTTCATCATGGGCCGTGTCTGTTGCCAGCTGTAGGCATCTGTGTTTGCTTTTCCTTATCTGATTCCCTCCTCCTCCTAGGTAGCTGTGAGCCTGGGCTGACCTGGGTGGCCAGGACCCAGCACCCTGGCATCCTATGGGGGCTGGAGACAGGGCACTGCCAGAATCACTGGGGCTGGGACAGTGACGCTAGACAAAAGGGAAAAGGATTTGCCAAGGTCAAAACCTTGTAAGGCAGTGGCAGGACCAAAGCCCAGTTAATGTGCCCTTTCTAGGCATACCTCCCACTTGGTTGAGTTCTCCAACCTGTATCCTGCCCTTCACAAGGTAGCCCAGAGGAAAAGTGTGTTTTTATAGGGCTCAGGGTGGTGTGGGTAGCTGGAGAACGTGCCAGATAGATGGGCAGCTCATGTCTAGCTCTTGGGCTTCTCTGCCAACCAGGTGGGACATGCTTGGAAGGAGGTCCCAGGAGGTGGTCTACCTCTTACCCAGGGGCAGCGTGTGAGTCAGGGATCTGCCATGGTCATGGATGTGGTAGGATGTGGTTGGCCACCCAGAGCTAAAAATGGCCCGACTTCAGGCTCCTACTTGAAAAAAAATACACTCCAGTCCTCAAAAGAATTGGGGCCCATGCAGACCCCCAGCTATTTCTCTTTTTTTTTTTTTTTTTTCTCTCGTGGCTTTTGGCTGGGGCTGGCTTTGAACCTGCCACCTCCGGCATATGGGACCGGCGCCCTACTCCTTGAGCCACAGGCACCGCCCCCAGCTATTTCTCATGCTAGTATATGGATACCGGCTGCCAGGACTCAGGGCTGCCTCTCTTACAGCTGGTTTGGTGGGGGATCGTGATGACCTGGGGGATAGAAGAGGCCCAAATTCTAGTCCCCACACAGCTTTAATGCCTGGTGTGACATTTGTTTATTCAACAGATATTTATTCAGCACCAGCTACTATTCTAGGAACTTGAGAGAAATGAATGAGTAGGAGACTAAAAAAAATAAAAATCCCTCTTCTCATGGGGAAGTAGTGGGGAGAGATGATAATATACCGATGTAATAAGTAAGTTAATTGGGCAGCGCCTGTGGCTTAGTTGGTAAGGCGCCGGCCCCATATACCGAGAGTGGCGGGTTCAAACCCGGCCCCGACCAAACTGCAACCAAAAAACAGCCGGGCGTTGTGGCGGGCGCCTGTAGTCCCAGCTATTCGGGAGGCTGAGGCAAGAGAATCACTTAAGCCCAGGAGTTGCAGGTTGCTGTGAGCTGTGTGAGGCCACGGCACTCTACCGAGGGCCATAAAGTGAGACTCTGTCTCTACAAAAATAAATAAATAAATAAATAAATAAGTAAGTTAATCGTGAAGACTGCCAAGTGAGAAGGGCTGGGCACTTCTCTTCTGTAATGTGGGGGTGGGACTGGACTGTCCTAGAAGTAGGTGCAGGATTGGCTTTGTGGGTTGGCCAGACTTCTGCTTGCCTCCAAGATAGCCCTCTTGCTGGGAGTCAGGACACACCGGTCTATCCCATACCTGGAGATCAGGCAGTTTAGTTTCATGTGCTGGGCTTGGAAGCTATTGGGTACAAATCTGGCTGTGTGCCTTGGCCACATTGTTCAATCTGTCAGGCCTCCATTCTCTCATCTGTCAAAGGGAGACCCTGACAATACTAGTCACATAGGGGGCTATGAGAGCTTGATAAACTAAGGCCCATAAGCCCTTAGCACAAGGGCAAACAGTCACTGTTATTTGTGGGCTGAGCATCCCTAATCTGAAATTGAAGTGCTCCAAGCTCCAAAAATTTTGAGTGTTTACCTGACACAAGTGGAAAATTCCACAGCTGACCTCATGTGACAGGTTGCAAAGAGCAGCCAAAACTTAGTTTCATGTACAAAAAAAGAAATTTTTTTTTGAGGCAGACTATGTTGCCCTCAGTAGAGTGCTGTGGCATCATAGCTTACAGCAACCTCAAACTCTTGGGCTCAAGTGATTCTCTTGTCTCAGCCTCCTGAGTAGCTGGGACTATAGGTATCCACCACAATGTCTGGCTATTTTTTAGAGATGGGGATCTCCCACTTGCTCAGGCTGTTCTCGAACCTGTGAGCTCAGTCAATCCACCTGCCTTGGCTTTCCAAAGTGCTAGGATTACAGATGTGAGGCACCGTGCCTGGCCTTGAATTTTGTGTTTAGACTTGAGTTCCTTTCCCAAAATGTCTCGTTATGTATGTCTTCCAAAATCTGAATCAAATCCAGAATCTCAAACACTTCTAGTCCTAAACATTTTGGATAAGGGATGCTCAACCTATAGTCTTACCCGTTACCACAGGTGACCTCCATTTTGGCCTCAAGCTGGTCTTCCTGCCTACCCGCCCATTAAGATGGATCTTATTAGCTCTTTGAAATACCACTTGTAATGGCTGTGAGCATCTCTCACCACTTCCTCCAGGAAGCCCTCGTGGATAGGCGTCCCCTCCTGTTTCCCTCTTGTCCTTCCTCTGCTTGGCTGGTCTCCATTTCTGTTATTAGCTGAAAGCGTAGTCCTAACCTCATGCCCATCTTCTCCCCTGTCTGGCCCAGTGACTTCAACTTCCCTTTGTGGTAGATTTTAAGGCATGGAGTATCCTCAAGGGTGATTTGAAATCCTCAGAGAGTATCCCAGTAGCCTTCCTTTGGCTCAGGGTAATTCTACATGGCTTGCTGGCTGCTTGGGCCTGCTGTGTCTTCCCAGGTCAGCCAGCCCAGGCAAAGTCTGAGAAACGCTTGCCTCCACTCAGCCTTGGCAATGGGCACCGTGGTCCTGTTGCCAACACTGGGGCAGGGCTGCCCAGGTATGAGAGTAAGTTCCTAGGAGAAAGCCAGAGCTTGGTGAGAAGCCCTCTCCCTAGAGTGACCCCGCTCTTTTTTCTGTCCTGCAGACACTACCCTAAGCAGTCCTTCACTATGGTGGCTGACACCCCGGAAAACCTTCGCCTCAAGCAACAGAGTGAGCTCCAGAGTCAGGTGAGGCGGGCAGCGGGTGCTGTGGCCCCGTGGGGAGGGGAGGCTGTTGTAACGCCCCGGTTTGGCAAGGACTCCTTCCTCCTGTGGTACTCTACAAGGCCAAGGTGCTGAAATCCTAGCGCTAGCTTTGGCTCTCTGCCCTCAACCCCAGTTACTTCATATATCTCGACTTTATCAAAAGAGTAGGGGAGAGCATGCCCCGCTTGCTACATAAAGTAGGCTGGAGAGGTGTGAGTGCCTGCCCCTTTCTGTGTGCTCTGGGGGCCCCCCAGGCCCGCCTCCTCCCCCCCAGGCCCGCCTGCTCTCCCCTCCTTCCTCTGCATTCGTACCCACCCGCAAAGGAGGGCTTGGGGCAGACCTGGGAGCTCACCTCTCAGGCTCAGGCTCATGCCTGTCTGAGGTTATACTGCTCACCTTCAGTAGCCTTGCCCCAAACCTTCTGTGCCTGTTAGAGGGCAAGGGGACAGGTTCTTGGCCCAGTGAGAACTTGATCTTTTTTTTTTTTTTCTTTTAAAGACAGAGTCTAGCTCTGTCACCTAGGCTAAAGTTCAGTGGTATCATCGTAGCTCACTGCAACCTCAAACTCCTGAGTTCAAGTGATCCTCCTACCTCAGCTTCCCAAATAACTAGGACTTCAGACACCTGCCACCATTGACAGCTAATTTTTTAATTTTGTTTTGTTTTGTTTGCGACAGAGTCTCTCTGTTACCCTGGGTAGAATGCTATGGTATCATAGCTTACAGCAACCTCAAACTCTTGGGCTTAAGCAATCCTCTTGAGTGAACCTCCCAAGTAGCTGGGACTATAGGAGCCCATCACAACATCCAGCTAGTTTTTGTATTTTTAGTAGAGGCAGAGTCTTTTTTTTTTTTTGAGACAGAGTTTCACTATGTTGCCCTCAGTAGAGTGCTGTGGTGTCACAGCTCACAACAACCTCAAACTCTTGGGCTTAAGCGATTCTCTTGCCTCAGCCTCCCAAGTAGCTGGGACTACAGGCACCTGCCACAATGTCTGCCTATTTGTTGTTGTAGTTGTTGTTGTTTGGCAGGCCCGGGCTGGGTTTGAACCCGCCAGCCTCAGTGTATGTGGCTGGCATCCTAACCACTGACCTATGGGCGCCAAGCCCAGAGTCTTAATAGTCTCACTATGTTCCCCTGGATAGAGTGCTGTGGCATCACAGCTCACAGCAACCTCACACTCTTGGGCTTAAGTGATTTCCTTGCCTCAGCCTCCCAAGTAGCTGGGACTACAGGCGCCCGACACAATGCCTGGCTATTTTTTGTTTCACTTGTCATTGTTGTTTAGCTGGCCCATGTTGGGTTCAAACCCACTAGCCTTGGTGTATGTGGCTAGCACTGTAACCACTGTGCTACGGGTGCCGAGCCTAGAGACGGAGTCTTGCTTTTGCTCAGACTGGTATTGAACTCCTGAGCCCAGGCAATCCACCCACCTCGGCCTCCCAGAGTGCTAGGATTATGGGTGTGAGTCACCGCTCCCGGCCCAATTTTTAAATTTTTCGTATGGCTGGGGTCTTGTATCACCCAGGCTGGTCTTTTTTTTTTTTCTTTTTTTAAGAGATAGAGTTTCACTCTGTCACCCTTGGTAGAGTGCCTGGTGTCACAGAAACCTCCAGCTCTTGGACTTAGGTGATTCTCTTGTCTCAGCCTCCCCAGTAGCTGGGACTACAGGCGCCTGCCACAATGCCTGGCTGTTTATTGTTGCAGTATGGCCGGGGCTGGGTTCGAATCTGCCACCCTCGGTATATGGGGCTGGCGCCCTACTTACTGAGCCACAGGTGCTGTCCTACAGCCCCTGGTTTTTAACATAGATTTAAGCATTTGAGTAAAGAGTTCTTGCTCCTTTGAGTCTGACTGTCCCATAATTTATATTTTTTTTGCAATTTTGGCCAGGCTGGGTTTGAACACGCCACCTCTGGCATGTGGGGCCAGTGCCCTACTCCTTTGAGCCACAGACGCCGCCCTGTCCCATAATTTATTACTCCCCAGGATGATTACCCTGAAAAAAAAAAATTACTTGCTGCAGTTTCACTTCTTTGTTCTCAAGGGGAGTCCCTAACCTGTGTGCACCTACTGCCCTGTACTCTGGTCCCTGTTTGGGGTGCCACCTTTAGCGAACTTTTGCTCAGGCTTGTCTGGAACTAGTGAGCTCAAGCTATCCACCTTCCTCAGCCTCCCAGAGTGCTAGGATTACAGGCATGAGCCCTCAGGCTGGTCTTGAACTCTTGTCCTCAACTAATCCTTCCACCTTGGCCTCCCAAGAGGCTAACACACCCAGCCAAGAACTGAGTGTTTAGCGGATACTGAGGAGTAAGCCAAGAGTCTGGATCCTTGAGACCAGAACAGTAACCCTGCCTGGGGGTTGGGAGGGCTTCTGGGCCAAACTTTGCCTGGGGTGGGTGGGGTGGTGCAGCAGCAAGGATTAAAAGATTAACTGAGAATGCAAGGAGGGGAATTTACCAAGTGGGCAGGGGCCTAGGGCCAGGAAGGCCTAGGGCCAGCAGAGGCTCCACCTCGGCCACAGTGGGATCTTTGCTGATCCCTCTGGAGGGGGCTTGTCGCCCATTCTTAACATGACCCCCTGGGTCCCATCAGGGAGAACCAGCTCCGCCCTGTGTTGGCTTCCCAAGCTTTCTCTCCTGTAGTCCTCCCAGCAACCCTACCAGTTTCTTGCATTGCACAGATGAGGTAAAATCAAGGGACTTGCTAAGATCATGCAGGTAGCAGGAGAGGTGGTAACAGTGTTTATAGCTAATGTATTGAGTGCTCGTTTCATCCTCATGACAGCCCTGTGCAGAGAAAGCAGACACAGACTGCTGTGAGTGCAGGTTGGTCTAACCCAGAGACTTAAGTTCTTTCCAGTTTTCCATTGACTCCCATGAAAACCAATCTCTACCTTAATAATGAACATGATAATCCCTTATGCTGCTGAGACCTTTTGTAGCTCAGCAAATGCTTTTAGTTACTTGGCCTCGTTTAGCCTCGACTTGACTCTAGGGGGTGGGGAGAAGACCTGCTACCCTTGTGTCCGAGATGAGGGGCTGATGCTGAGAGAGGCCCAGGGCTTTGCCTGTTGACTCGTGGTGAGTGAGTGAGGTTCCAGGATTTGGGCTGTGGTCTTTCCATTCCCACATGCGGTGACCTTGACCACATGCAGCCCTGGTGTGGCTCAGGCTGGGGCCTCCTGAGTGTTCCACAGAGTAAGGGAGCAATGGCTCATACCTGCCACCCTTTTTTCCTGTAGCACAGAAGCTACAGTTCCTGGGGGGGGCCACATGCACAGCAGCACTCAGCCAGCTGAGGGGGCCAGATGGTCCAGCAGACAGGGAGAGGGCTCAGAGATGTCTCTCGAGCCTATGGAAGGCCCCTGACAACCAGAGGTGGAGGGGGTGAGAGGGACCTGGGGAGCAGGTGCCGGGAGCAGACGGCAGGTCTTTGGTGACATACACACACACACACACCCCTGCTCTCAGGAGGAGAAATTCAACCCCCAGCCTTTCTCAGTCCCACAAAAGCATGACTGCGGCTCTTTTTACCCTTGAAACCTGATCTCCAAAGGGTGGGGTCTGTAGGAGGAAGTACCACCTCCTACCCTCCCCTCCCCAGTAGCAGGTGCTCCTCTGCTCCCCAGGGGCCCAGCCGCACAGGCAGGATTTAGAGACTCGTCTGCTCCCCAGGGGCTCAGCCTGCTGCTCTTCTGCAGGTCTCTAGGAGTTTGTGAGAATGGCAGTTACTCTTCATGAAGTTCTCCGAGCCAGGCCGTGTATCTCTGTGTGGTGTGTGTGTATCTCCATATGACCATCCTTCTACCTGACCTTATTTAGTCCTCGTATTCACTTGATAAAGGAGGATCTCTTATCCCCATTGCGCAGATGGGGACACTGAGGTTTAGCAAGGCTGCACCACTCCACCAGAGCCCAGTGACAGGCAGATTTCAAGCCCAGCGGATCTGGTCCCAGAAGCCTTTGCTCTTGATAATGCTGCCATGCTGGATAACTGCCATGGCATCCAGCTATGTGTTCCTACCCAACAGTTATTAGGGACTTGTTGGAATGCAGGTTCCTAGGTCTCATTCAAGGGGCTCTGGGTTGGCAGCCCTGTGTGAGGCTCAAGAATCTGCATTCTGGGGCGGCACCTGTGGCTCAGTCGGTAAGGCGCCGGCCCCATATACCGAGGGTGGCGGGTTCAAACCCGGCCCTGGCCAAACTGCAACCAAAAAATAGCCGGGCGTTGTGGCGGGCGCCTGTAGTCCCAGCTACTCGGGAGGCTGAGGCAGGAGAATCACTTAAGCCCAGGAGTTGGAGGTTGCTGTGAGCTGTGTGAGGCCACGGCACTCTACCGAGGGCCATAAAGTGAGACTCTGTCTCTACAAAAAAAAAAAAAGAATCTGCATTCTGACCGTCCTGGTGATTCTGGTAAGGCTTTCAGTCCCATCGTAAGGGACGTGGAGCTGGGCGGGTGAGCAGGAGCAGACAGTTGGGAGCTTACTCTGTGTGTGCTGTGGGGGGCGTGAGGTGAGGGCACAGCTCTGTCCCCTGAGGTTGGGGTCCTTGGTGGTGAGGGCTCAGAGTTGAGGAGGCAGAGGAAAATGTGCTGTCCTCTTTGGGGTTTGTTCTGTCTCCTTTCTACCACCCACCAGCTGTGTGGTCTGAGGCTGGCCTCTCCTAACTGTTTTTACCTCTTAGTTTTTTTTTCCTCACCAGCAAAATGGGGACAGCAAACCCAGTTACCTCAAGCTGGGGGCTGGGCCTGAGGTTTGGAAGGGCTGAGCTGGCCAGGCTGGGGCCTGACATGTTCTGGTTCCTGTAGCCACAGTCGGGGCAGGGCTAGTAGGCTGTCAGGAAGGGAAGTGGGAGCCTCTTCTGCCTACCTAGCACCACCCCACCAGGGTGTCAGCTGGTCTCTTTTCAGTGCCTCTGGGCCTGCTGTGGGGTGTCTCAGTCCTTCTCTGTTTCTGGAAGCTGCCCGTTCTATTTCAACTTTGTTTTCCCATTTCTATATTAGTCCCCAAAGTGGTACTTTGTGTGTCTGGGACACTTGGAGCAGCCTCCCCTGCAGGGGAGGGAACACAGAGCTATCCAGAAATGACCCTCTGGGTGGTCTTGCCCAGGCCTGGCTGAGGCTGGGAGCTAGTAGCTGGGCCCTGCTGCTCCCCTACCTGACCCCCAGGCTGAGTAGAGGTAGCAGCTTTGGGGTGGGACTGAGCTGGAGATATCAGTGTGGCCCAACCCCAGGGAGAAGTGCCGGAAGACTGTTTTTTTCCTTCACCGTCTCGTTCATGCTACTGTGGGAAATGCCACAGAGAGGAAGGGAGAGTCCAGTGAGAGCCCTACACTGTGCCCTGGGCAGGGTTTCTGTTCTTTTCTTGGATCTTGTGACCAACACGGCAAGCAGCAAGCCCTCCCACCTGAACTAGCTGGCCTAAGGTCAAATCCCAGATGTGTGACCTCAGGCAAGTTATTAAACATTCTGTGCCACTGTGCCTTCATCTGAAAAATGGGGATTACTGCAGTCCAGAGGTTGTTGTGAGGATGTTAGTGTATGCTACTTCATGTTTTCTGGCATGGAGTCAGCACTCAGTTAATGTTGGCTCTTCTTATTCTCCTGCAAAGAGAGGAAATGGAACTTGGGCATGAAGCAAGGAATGGACACGATCACTTTTGGCCATTGCTTCCAGTCCTGGCCTTTTTCATTAGTTCTTCTCCCATCTGTTTGTGTCTAACTTATTTATTTATTTATTTTTATTTAATTTTTTCTTTTTTTTTTAGAGACAGAGTCTCACTTTTTTTTTTTTTTTTTTTTGTAGAGACAGAGTCTCACTGTACCGCCCTCGGGTAGAGTGCCGTGGCGTCACACGGCTCACAGCAACCTCTAACTCTTGGGCTTACGCGATTCTCTTGCCTCAGCCTCCCGAGCAGCTGGGACTACAGGCACCTGCCACAACGCCCGGCTATTTTTTTTTCTGTTGCAGTTTGGCCGGGGCTGGGTTTGAACCCGCCACCCTTGGCATATGAGGCTGGCGCCCTACTCACTGAGCCACAGGCGCCGCCCGACAGAGTCTCATTTTATCACCCTCGGTAGAGTGCTATGGCATCACAGCTCACAGCAACCTCCAACTCCTGGGTTTAGGCGATCTCTTGCCTCAGCCTCCCAAGTCGCTGGGACTACAGGTGCTGCCACAACACCTGGCTATTTTTTTGTTGCAGTTTGGCCGGGGCTGGGTTTGAGCCCGCCACCCTCGGTATATGGGGCCGGCGCCCTACTCACTGAGGCACAGAGCCACCCTATTTTTATTTTTTCATTTACTTATTTTTTTTGAGACAGAGTCTCACTCTGTTGCTCCAGACTAGAGTGTCAAGGTATCAGCCTAGCTCGCAGCAACCTCAAACTCCTAGGCTCAAGTGATCCTCCTTCCTCAGCCTCCCAGGTAGCTGGGACTATAGGCATGCACCACCACGCCCAGCTAATTTTTCTATTTTTAGTAGAGACAAGGTCTCACTCTTATTGAGGCTGGTCTGAAACCCCTGAGGGAAATGATCCTCCTGACTCAGCCTCCCAGAGGCTGAGTGTCAGTATTATAGGCATGAGCCATCACGCCTAGCCTGTGTGTCAAATTTAAAACTTGGTTTATGGGCGGCGCCTGTGGCTCAGTGAGTAGGGCGCCGGCCCCATATGCTGAGGGTGGCGGGTTCAAACCCAGCCCCGGCCAAACTGCAATAAAACTTGGTTTATTCTTTGTTAAAAGAGGATGGGTGGGGGGGCGGCGCCTGTGACTCAGTGGTTAGGGTGCTGGCCCCATATACCAAGGGTGGCGGGTTCAAATCCGGACCCGGCCAAACTGCAACCAAAAAATAGCCGGGCGTTGTGGTGGGCGCCTGTAGGCCCAGCTACTCGGGAGGCTGAGGCAAGAGAATCGCCTAAGCCCAGGAGTTGGTGGTTGCTGTGAGCTGTGTGATGCCACGGCACTCTACCAAGGGTGATAAAGTGAGACTCTGTCTCTACCAAAAAAAAAAAAAGAAAGAAAAATAAAAAAGAGGATGGGTTACATAGTATACGGGGCCAGCACACAGTTGATTCGGCACATGATCTGGAAATTGTTGGTATTATATTTTGCTCAACAAATTTTTTTTAAGTCATGATCTTCTTACATTGGGTCATCCAAGCAGTTATTTTCCAAATTCTGTTGCCTTGTTTGTTTGGAGATTATGTATCTGCATTCAAAACATTGATTTGGGGCGGCGCCTGTGGCTCAGTCATTGATTTGGGGCGGCGCCTGTGGCGCCGGCCCCATATACCGAGGGTGGCGGGTTCAAACCCGGCCCCGGCTGAATTGCAACCACAAAATAGCCGGGCGTTGTGGCGGGCGCCTGTAGTCCCAGCTACTCGGGAGGCTGAGGCAAGAGAATCGCTTAAGCCCAGGAGTTGGAGGTTGCTGTGAGCTGTGTGATGCCATGGCACTCTACTGAGGGCCATAAAGTGAGACTCTGTCTCTACAAAAAAAAAACAAAAAACAAAAAACATTGATTTGTACCTACTGTTTGCTGGAATAAATAGTGAACAAGATAGATCCAGGGAGAAGAACCAAAAGCGTACATAAAAAACACAGTTTCACAGATGGGTGTCAGGAGCCTCTGGCGTCAGTCCTGGCCCTGTTGTAGGAGTTTCCAGGATAGAACGCCCAGGCGTCTCCCCGGGATGGAGTCATCTGGCCAAAGTGCTGGGTTGCTGACCCAATGGACAACTGGGTAGAGTGACCTCAGCAGGTCCTTCCCTCTACAGGGACCCCCATTATACCCTGGTGCACCATCCCAGACAGTGAGGGCGAGCGTTCCCGCTTGGTGGGGGAGGGGCTCCAGGCTGCAGCCTCCAACACTCCTGACACTCCACCCCCCACTTTTGCTGCCCTTCCCAGCACCCAAAGGTCTCAGAGAATCTTCTCCACTTTGATTCTCCATATTCAGGGTCTGGAGATGAGTAAAAATGGTCACAGGGAACTGACTGGCTTAGAGTCACACAGCAAAGTGGTGGCAAGCCCAGGCTCCCTCTTTTCTCAGCCCTACTCCCCTCCCCACCCCAAACCCCATCCTCCTGGGTCTCCTGTGTTAGGAGTGAAATAATTATCCTGCCCCGAAAGGGAGGGGGAGGCAGTTCCTGAGCCTGGGAACCAGCTGTTGTCCTGTGTTGTCGCCATGGCGATTATTTCTCTGGATTAAGGGCCTGACCCTTGCAAAGCCAGGAAGCAAAGGAAGGAGTGGAGGACTGGTGTTCGCACTCTAACATGGACAAAGCACTTTCATTAGTGTGTACTGAGCCCTACTGAGCGCTCCACAATGCAATTGCCCAGTTAGAGGCACTGACTGCATCATTTATTGACATGACTGGTATTAGGATCCCCAGTTTACAGATATGGAAACTGAGGCTTGAGATTAAGTCATTGGCTCCAGATCACTCAGCAAGTGGGAGACTGAGGGTATGTTAGCACCAGTTCTGTCTGGGTGATAGGAAATCTTCTCCCCATATTTTAACTGATCTCTATAACAACCTGCTTTACAGATGAGGAAACTAAGGCCAGGGGCCTTTGACTCAGGGCTTCTGGGTTTGGAGCCACGTTTTTCTTTTTCTTTTTTTGAGACAGAGTCTTACTCTGTTTCCCTGGGTAGAGTACCATGGCGTCGTAGCTTGCAGCAATCTCAAACTCTTTGGGTTTGAGCAATCCTCTTGCGTCAGCTTCCTGAGTAGCTGGGGCTATAGGTGCCTGCCATGATGCCCGGCTAGTTTTTTTCTATTTTTTTTTTTTTTTAAATTTTTTTTGTGTGTTTTTGGCCGGGGCTGGATTTGAACCCACCACCTCCAGCATATGGGACTGGTGCCCTACTCCTTGAGCCACAGGCGCCGCCCGTTTTTTTCTATTTTTAATAGAGATGGGGTCTCACTCTTGCTCAGGTTGGTCTTATGCTCCTGAGCTCAAGCAATCCTCCCACCACAGCCTTCCAGAGTGCTAGGAGTATAGGCATCAGCCCCTGCGCTAACCTGGAGCCACATTTTTCTGAGTGCCTTACCTCCACGGATGCCCCTTCCCAGAGAGCTCCCACTAACAGGCACCATGCTGGCCCAGGGCTTCTTGGAAGAGCAGGTTTTGGACCTAAGGGTGGCCTGGTGCTTCTATCCACTGCATTAATTTCAGGTCTAATGGGGACTAACTAACACATTCAGGCCTTTCTCTTTAACCTGGATTATAGTAAAGAAGGAAGAAGAACTGAACTCCACAGGTGGGTGACTGGGGCTCCAGGGGACAAACAGGGACCCTGGAGATGTGCAGAGGACATGACAGGTGTGGCTGTGGCTGCATCTGTGTGTGTTGTCACTTGGTGTGGGGTGCAGCTCAGTGCTGCAGCCAGATGACTCTGCCTGGAAGCTGCCTGGGTTTGTCATCCTGGAAACATCCAAGGTCTTAGGCCCTGTGTCCTAGGCTGACCTGTTTCCTCCACAGTGCAGCCCCTGTGGAGGAAATCCAAGCAGCTGGTGGGTCTGGAACAGATGGCTGCTGAGGTGGACAGTGAGGTCTCTGGAAGCAAAGGAACAGTTGCCTGTCCCATGAGTATTTCCCAGCCTCATTCTGTGCTTTAAACAGCCCCAGGGGAGGACAAGCTGTTCCTCATGTTTCAATTCCTGTAGTCAGTGTCAGGGAAGTCCTTTCGGACATCTGACTTGAGTCCCTCTAGTACTGTGGTGGGAGGGTAGGGTTCTTCCCGGATATTGGAACCCTGTTCTGAAGCACCATCTGACCCATCCAGTGTCTTCCCCTCCTGAGGCAGTGACCTCGGAAGTCAGCCTTGCAAACTCCTTTAAGCCACAGGGCCTGTCAAAGAGTCATTGATTGAGCCTTCCGTGAGTTTGTCACACCGCTCTCCTTGCTGGGCACCAATTTGTCATTTGGCACAGCCCTCATTCAGCTGGTCCTCAGTGGATAGGGCCATATTCTGGCTAGGGTGAGGGTGAGGGTGAGGACTGGGCCTTAGGAGTGCTGGAGAGAACCTTCTTCTATAAGCTTTTAGGCAGGATGGGCTGGCAGGGAAATGTCAGGAGTCAGGCACGTGAGGGTTTGCATCCTGGTGGCTCTTGACATTTGCTGCTAAAGCTCTATAACCTTGAGCAGGGGACTTGGCTTCTCTGTGATTCAGTTTCCTTATCTATAAAATAGAGCTAATAATACCAAGTCTCTGTGTATGTATGTGTGTGTGTGTGGCCTTTGGCACTGTGCCCACCACTCAGAAAACACTGAAGAAGTATTAATGGCCATTATTATTAGTCTGACACTTTCTGACTAAGGCTTTTGCATGGAGTTGGGGGTTTCTGGTCGGGGGTGTTCTCCTGATTGATTGCTGCTTCAGATGAGGCCCTTTCTGCTCCCAGCTTGACTCCAGTCCCTCTTCCCTCCCTCTCGGGTTCTCCAGGTACGCTACAAGGAGGAGTTTGAGAAGAACAAGGGGAAAGGCTTCAGTGTGGTGGCAGACACACCTGAGCTGCAGAGAATCAAGAAGACCCAGGACCAGATCAGTAACGTAAGCTCCTGGCACCTCCTGTGGCCTCAACTCCCTTCTGGGGCCCGCCCTGCCTGCCTGGCAGACATGAATGAGGCAGTTCCCTCCACTGTCCCTGCTGTCCCTCGTTGGTCTGGCTGGTGGCTGCTTGAGAGAGAGGCATTTGGGGTTCCCAGATGCTTCTTATCTGTGCCTCCCCAGATTTCTTTTTGCCAGACTTTAGCCCGTGTAGCATTTCCTCTTTGAAGGGACTATAGTTTTGTGGGGGTGTGTGTAGGGGCCTGTGTGCTAAATCACCCCCCACTCTCTCGGAAGCGGTTTTTCCTTTTTCTGGGTATGGTGGTTGTCAGGGTACAGATTGGATGTTTCCTCATCCAACAAAGGTCAAGACTGGAGGATGGGGCGGGGCGGGGTGGCCTCCCCCGTCTGCCTCTGGGTGCTGACATTACAGTCATTTCCGCCCTTCCTTGGCTTCCTCCCCCACCTCGGCTTGTTCTTCCTTCCTGTGTAAAAACCCCACCTGCAGCGTCCTCCAGCCTGACACCTCCTAGTCTGGGCCCTCCTGGGCCTGGGATGGCCAGCAGGGTCTGGCTGCGACAACGGGTGGTGGGTGGTGGCTCAGAAGTCTCCAGCTTTGTGTGCACTCCATGGCACCTGTGGCTGGAGAACAGGCTGCTGTTTTCCTGCTGGGCAGAGCCACAGACCAGCAGCCTGTGTGGTTTTGTGCATGTGGGAGCAGGGTGCTGCTGTAAGCCATAGCCACAGAACACGGACGCAAGACCCATGCACAGGGGCCTGGGGTGCACAGAGCTGCAGGATGTGCCCAGCGGCCTGGGCTGGGAGGTCCTACAAATGACTTATTGGGCAAGCACAGTCATCTTCATGTCTGTAACAAGAAGGGATAGATGAGTTGCCAGTGTCACTCTGGGCTGAGGGACTGGGGACAGAGTCTGGGGGAGGGCTGGGTACTGCTAGGCCACCCTACCCCACATCCATTCCCATCCCTCCACCTGGCCTACTTGGCAAGATGTTCTTTCTAGAGGTTGGTGGGCTGTGCTTAGAGCAGGCTACAAAGGTGGGTCAGGAGGGTTTCAGAAGCACAGGGCAGCCAGCAGCCCACAGCTTACAAAACTAGTCATGTTGGGTGGCACCTGTGGCTCAGTGAGTAGGGCGCTGGCCCCATATATGAGGGTGGCGGGTTCGAACCTGGCTCTGGCCAAACTGCAACAAAAAAATAGCCGGACGTTGTGGTGGGCTCCTGTAGTCCCAGCTACTCGGAGGCTGATTCAAGAGAATCGCCTAAGCCCAAGAGCTGGAGGTTGCTATGAGCTGTAACGCCACAGCACTCTACTGAGGGCGACAAAATGAGACTCTGTCTCTAAAAAAAAAACAAACTAGGCATGTCCAGGACTGTGGCTTTCAAACTTGCCATTGTGACCCACCAAGCAGACACGCACTTATTTAGAGAGAAAACAGAATCAGAACTTTTATGACTGAGTATTTACTGTTAGTAGGACATTCAGATCTTTGTTTTCTGAAGATGCTGGCTACGGACTTACTGAATGGGTTTTGCAACTAGGCTGTTGACCTCCAGTTTGCAATTGGTGGCCTGCGGAAATTGCCAAGAGGGTGTGCCTCTCAGGGCTCTGATCCCTTTTCCCACCAAAAAAGCCTGTTTCTATGCCAGGGCCTGGCCTCACACCCCAGAGCTTCTCTTCCACCCAGAAGGCTCTAGTAGCAAAGTAGGGAAGGAAGAAGGTGGCCTTGGTAATGTTGGAAACACAGAGCCTCCCCCAAAGCCAGGCGCTGGGCTCTGCAGCCTCTGTGGCTTTTCACTGTGAAAGGCCTTTGTCTTTTATCAGTGACACTTAACAACCCCAACTCCCAGGCCCTTCACTCATTGCTTCATCCTGTGGGTTTTAGAGGAAGAGAGACAAGCAAACCCAGTCAGCCCTGCCTCCCTTTCTGGATGGCTTCCAAAATATTCTATACCCAAGGCCATCTACCTCCTCTTCTTCCCTCATCAGTTATTAGAGGTGTTAATGTCCTAGTAACAACACTCACTGGCCAAGACATCCACACCTCAGGAGATAACCATCTTATCATGAACCATAATGCTTGGTGCTAGCACTGCAATTAGCTGATTGCTGTCTGCTCTGAGGTGGGGGAGGTGACTGGTCCCTGACCTGGTTGCTGCCTCTGCAGCTTTATCTGGTACCTGTGAGGTGTGACCACAAAGCTGGAAGACTTTTGGTTTTAGTGCACTCAGTTAAAGTCTGGCTGATGCGGGCCTCCAAACAAGTGTCTCACAATCACTGGGGAGTCAGCTGAAAAAGCAAAGTCATAGGCCTCCTCCCCTGGCCACTAGAATCAGCATCGCTAAGCCTGGGGCCTGGAATCAGCATATTAAACACATTCCCTGGGTTTCTAAGACTTCCTCTCCAAAATTTGATAGCATCACCTAAAAGTCTAAAAAGTTTCACCAACCCCTAGGTCAGAGGGTGCCATATCTGGCTCTGTCCCAGAACCCCAAGGGAACTTTGAACTATCTTTAGAACTATTGCAAAATTGTCCCAGCCTCCACAAGAGTTTTGGGAAAGGTGGTGTTTAGAGCTACACCTTGTGTTTTTGTACCCAAAATAGTGTTCCTGTATGAAGCTTGTCCCTTGCTTCCCAGATTAACACAAATGACTTCTGGCTCTTTCTAAAGGTCAGACTATCTTACTTTCCTGGATATACAGCAGAGGTTTCACCAGGCAGAGCATTTTTATTTATTTATTTATTTATTTATTTTTATTTGAGACAGAGTCAAGCTGTCAGAGTGCTGTGGCGTCATAGCTCACTGCAACCTTCAACTCTTGGCTCAGCCTACCAAGTAGCTGGGACTACAGGCTCCCACCACAACACCAGGCTATTTTTTTTTTTTTTGTAGAGACAGAGTTGCACTTTATGGCCCTCGGTAGAGTGCCATGGCATCACACAGCTCACAGCAACCTCCAACTCCTGGGCTTAAGCGATTCTCTTGCCTCAGCCTCCCGAGTAGCTGGGACTACAGGAGCCCGCCACAACGCCCAGCTATACACCCGGCTATTTTTATTGCAGTTGCCACTGCTGTTTTAGCTGGCCAGGGTGAGGTTCGAACCCACCACCCTCAGTTTATGGGGCATGCGCCCTACCCACCGAGCCATAGGCACTGCCCTTATTTATTTATTTTTGAGACAAAGCCTTACTATATTGCTTTGGTAGAGTGCTGTGACGTCACAGCTCACAGCAACCTCAAACTCTTGGGCTTAAGCGATTCTCTTGCCTCAGCTTCCCAAGTAGCTGGGACTACAGACACCTGTCAGAATACCCAGCTTTTTTTTTGTTGTTGTTGTTGTAGTAGTTGTCATTGTTGTTTAGCAGGCCCGGGCTGGGTTTGAACCCACCAGCCCTGGTGTATGTGGCTGGTGCCCTAACCACTGAGCTTGGGTGCTGAGCCAGGCAGAGCAGTTTTCTTTTTTTTAATTTTTTTGTAGAGACAGAGTCTCACTCTATCGCCCTCGGTAGAGTGCCATGGAGTCACATAGCTCACAGCAACCTCCAGCTCCTGGGCTCAGGCGATTCTCTCGCCACTGGGACTACAGGCTAGGACTACAGGCACCCACCACAATGCCTGGATATTGATTTTGTAGAGACAGAGTCTCACTTTATGGCCCTCTATATATAGAGTGCCGTGGCATGACACAGCTCACAGCAACCTCCAACTTCTGGGCTTAAGCGATTCTCTTGCGTCAGCCTGAGTAGCTGGGACTACAGGCGTCCACCACAACGCCCGGCTAATTTATTATTATTATTTTTTTTGAGACAGGGTCTCAAGCTGTCACCCTGGGTAGAGTGCTGTGGCATCACAGCTCACAGCAACCTCCAACTCCAGGGCTCAAGCATTTCTCCTGCCTCTGTCTCAAGTAGCTGGGACCACAATGCCTGCCACAATGCCTGGCTATTTTTTGGTTACAGCCGTCATGGTTGTTTGGCAGGCCTGGGCTGGATTCAAACCCGCCAGCTTGGATGTATGTGGCTGGCGCTTTAGCCACTTGGCCACAGGTGCTGAGCCCAGGCTATTTTTTTGTTGTTGTTGTAGTTTGGCTGGGACTGGGCTTGAATCCACCATTCTTGGTATATGGGGCCAGAGCCCTACCCACTGAGCCCCAGGCAGAGCAGTTTTAAAAACTAGTGTCTGGCAAGAGGGACTTTACCTAACAATTGCAATCAGTGTAACCTGGCTTATTGTACCCTCAATGAATCCCCAACAATAAAAATAAAATAAAATAAAATAAAATAAAATTTCCAGATACCAAAAAAAAAAAACAAACTAGTGTCTGGTCTCCAGGGGTATCTGCATTGGGTAGATGCAATCTTTCCTTAGTCCTGCTGGAGGCAAAATGGTGAGGTGGGAGGAGACTGCAAGGGCTGGAATCTAGTTCTGTCCAAGCCTCAGTTTCCTCATCTGTAAAAATGGGGACAGTAGGCTTTACCTTGAAAAATGATTATGGGGAGGGCCAGGTGCAGTGGTGAGGCAGGCGGATTGCTTGAGCTCAGGAATTTGAGACCAGGTTGAGCAAGAGCGAGACCCCCCTCTCTAAAAATAGCTGACTGTTGTGATGGGTGCCTATAGTCCCAGCTACTCGGGAGGCTGAGGCAAGAGAATTACTTGAGCCCAGGAGTTTGAGGTTGCTGTGAGCTATGATGATGGCACTCTACTGAGGGCGACAAAGTGAGATTGTCTCAAGAAAAAAAGTGATTGTGGGGAAAATGTTAAGCACTTGGCATATGATCAGTGTTGTTGATAGTAGTATGAATGCCTTAAAAGCCAACTTGGCTGCTTTCTATACTGTGACCAAAGAAGTCATGATGTGAAATTTGGCTGAAAACTTTGGCTGTTGTCTAGTACTGAGACTGTGTGGAAAGTTTTGAAGGAAGATGCTAGTAAGTCATATGCCTGTGCTGAGTAAAGGTGTCATCATTAAAGGCATCAAAAGGGTTGATAAGCCTGGGCCCACGCAGTAGGATGACACTTAGACCTTAGGAATCCCGCATTTGGTCAGCTTCAGTGGCATTATTGTGTTAATGGATGGGAAACTTTAGTGGCTGGAGGCCCATTTTGGGAGCCTCTGCTTTACTTATATATTCATTTTCTCGATATAATTTCATATCTTTTAACTTTTTCTTTTTTGTGAAATGTATGTAGTAACACATAGTAACACATACGGTAAACACCTGTTTGTTCACCATGCAGGTCAGTCAGGATAGAACATTTTTATTTATTTATTTATTTATTTATTTTTTGCTGTTTTTGGCCAGGGGCCGGATTTGAACCCACCACCTCAAGGAGATGGGCCTGCGCCCTACTCCTTGAGCCACAGGTGCTACCCCAGGAAATAGAACATTTTTTTTTCTTTTTTGTAGGGCGCTCACTTTATGGCCCTCGGTAGAGTGCCGTGGCCTCACACAGCTCACAGCAACCTCCAACTCCTGGGCTTAAGCGATTCTCTTCCCTCAGTCTCCCTAGTAGCTGGGACTACAGGCGCCCGCCACAACGCCCGGCTACTTTTTTTGTTGCAGTTCGCCGGGGCCGGGTTTGAACTCACCACCCTCAGTATATGGGGCTGGCGCCTTACTGACTGAGCCACAGGCACTGCCCCAAGAAATAGAACATTTTAAGATGGAGTCTCACTTTGTTGACCCTGGTGGTAGTGTCACAGCTTACAGCAACCTCAAACTCTTGGGCTCAAGCGATTCTCTTGCCTCAGCCTCCCGAGTAGCTGGGACTACAGGCGCCCACCACAATGCCCAGCTATTTTTACAGAGGGGGTCTTGCTCTTGCTCAGGGTGGTCTCAAACGCCTGAACTCAGGCAATCCACCCGCCTTAGCCTCCAAGAATGCTAGCATTACTTTACAGGTGTGAGCCACCACACTTGACCCCTAGTTTAAAAACATAACTCGTGAAGTAGGCACTTATCGTATATTTATTTAGCTTATTGTGAAGCAACAAGCTGGGGAATGTGAGAGGCAGAGGTAAATGCTAGTCAGTGAAGGAAAGTGCTGGGTACAATTAGCTATAGGACTGGTTAAGGTCCTACCATTAGCTACACACTGGTTATATGTCCTATAGGATAATAAAACCATGGACTTTGAAGATATCTTTGCTACAAGCAGAAACCCTTTGCATCTCTGTCAGCCAGAAATAATTGCCATTTTATATATATATATATATATTTTTTTTTTTTTTTTTGATACAGTCTCATTAGGTCACCTTCGGTAGAGTGCTATGGCGTCACAGCTCACAGCAACCTCAAACTCTTGGGTTTAAGCAGTTCTCTTGCCTCAGCCTCCCGAGTAGCTGGGACTACAGGCACCCACCACAACACCTGACTATTTTTTTATTGTAGTTGTTATTGTTGTTTGGCAGGCCTGGGCCAGGTTCGAACCCACGAGCCCCAGTGTACGTGGCTGGCACTCTAGCTGCCGAGCTATAGGTGCCGAGCCAACCATTTTATATTCTATAATTACCTTTAGTCTTCAGAGTCTGGGCCTAATCATATAGTAAATAGTTAAACAAAGTTTCACCCCCAAAGTCAAGTAATCTGGAGGTAGTTTTGTTGGACAATCCTCTAGTTTAATTAGAAAACATGTACTTGCCTTTTCTTTACCGTTTTATAACCATGCATTTCTAAATACCAGAATTTTGTTTCTCCTAATTTTAAACAAAGAATAATGTTTTTGTGTCTTGCTGCTTTTATCCAACATCGTGTTTAAAGATTCATCTATGTTTGCATGCAGTAGTACATTAGTTTTCATTGCTGTGTAGTATTCCATCATGATTATGCCACGTTTTATTGATTCTGTCGTTAGAAGCCATTTATATTGTTTCTAAGTGCTAGGGACATCCTCATATGTATTTCCTGGCACTTGTTTAGAGTGGAATTACTAGATCTTAGAGTGCATGTTCCTTCAACTTTACCAGATAATGCTGAACTACTTTCCAAGTGGCTATACTGATTTACCCTCCCACCAGCAGTGATGAGTTTCCATTGTTCCACATTCTCAGATGTGTTCATTTTCTCCACTTTGACCATTTGTAGTGGCATCTCATTGTGGCTTTAACTTGCATTTTTTTGGTTACTAATGAAGTTGAGCACAAATTTATATTTGTTTTAAAAACATTTTGAGTTGGGTGGTGCCTGTGGCTCAGTGAGCAGGGCGCCGGCCCCATATACCGAGGGTGGTGGGGTCAAACCCTGCCCTGGCCAAACTGCAACAAAAAAATAGCCGGGCGTTGTGGCGGGCGCCTGTAGTCCCAGCTACTCGGGAGGCTGAGACAAGAGAATCACCTAAGCCCAAGAGCTGGAGGTTGCTGTGAGCTGTGACGCCATGGCACTCTACCAAGGGTGACAAAGTGAGACTCTGTCTCTAAAAATAAAAAAACAGGGGCAGTGCCTGTGGGTCAAAGGAGTAGGGCACCAGCCCCATATACCAGTGGTGGTGGGTTCAAACCTGGCCCCGGCTAAAAACTGCAATAAAATAAGATAAATATTGTGAGTCTTTATTTATTTATTTTTTTTACAACAGCACAAATCCACTTTTATTTACTTTTCATCACTTTAAATCCTTGAGGGGTATAGCATCACACGGATTCTGTGTCCAATGGCCTTAGCAGGAAGGTTGCTTCGGAATTTGGCACGAACCATGCCACTGTTTCCATGGGCTCGAGTTATCTTTCCCCAGATTACTCTGGTTTTGTTTGGTTTGCCGCCAGGAGTCACTGTGTTGTTCTTTGCTTTGTATACATAAGCACATCTCTTGCCCAAATAAAATTCAGTTTCATCTCGGGCATAAACACCTTCAATTTTAAGAAGAGCTGTGTGCTCTCTTTGGTTCCGGAGACCTCTCTTATAGCCAGCAAAAATGGCCTTGGACCACAGCCTTCCAGACATATTTGCCTTTTAGAAGACCTGTTCCCAGCAGACCTCCACAGGCCCCAAGATGGCGGAAAGAGGAAAATATTGTGAGTCTTTTTTTTTTTTTTTTTGTAGAGACAGAGTCTCACTGTACTGCCCTCGGGTAGAGTGCCGTGGCATCACACGGCTCACAGCAACCTCTAACTCTTGGGCTTACGCGATTCTCTTGCCTCAGCCTCCCGAGCAGCTGGGACTACAGGCGCCCGCCACAATGCCCGGCTATTTTTTGTTGCAGTTTGGCCGGGGCTGCGTTTGAACCCGCCACCCTCGGCATATGGGGCCGGCGCCCTACTCACTGAGCCACAGGCGCCACCCAATATTGTGAGTCTTTAATAGGAGCATTGTTCCCTGGTAGCTGAGAGCTAAGCTCTGATGTTAGAAGTGGATTATGACTTAATTCACCACTCACCTACCTCTTGAGTTTTGGTTTGTAAAGTATGGACGCTAATGGTAAGTTCTTGAGCTGATTGAGAAAAGGAAATGAATAATGCATATAAGCACACCAAATAATACTTCAACAAATGGGAGCTGTTGTTATTTTTGAAAAAAGAATGTGCTGCTGGGCATCATGCCTGTAATCCTGGCATTCTGGGAGGCTGAGGCAGGTGGACTGCCTGAGCTCAGGAGTTTGAGGCCAGCCTGAGCAAGAGCAAGACCCCATCTCTCCTAAAAATAGTTAAACTAGCTGGATGTTGTGGCAGCAGGGGCCTGTAGTCCCAGCTGCTCCAGAGGCTGAGGCAAAAGGATCACTTGAGCCCAAGAATTTGAGGTTACTGTGAGCCAAGATGCCAAGGTGACAGAGTAAGACTCTCCAAAAAAGAATAGTGAATAGCCGCTGGACTCCAGCCTGGGTAACAGAGCAAACAAGATCTTGTCTCAAAAAAAAAAAAAAGACTCTGGCTAGTGAGTTGATTATTCCATTTAGTGCCTGATGTCCCTTCACTAGCCATGATGTGCAATCATGTGAGAAGCAACATGTGGAAAGCCCGACTTTTGTTTTCCACCACAGTGGAGAGCAGGAGGTTCAGAAAACGGAACATCAGCTGGCAGAGCTTTGCACATCCACACTCACCCTGGAGTCCTGGTTAGCAAATGCCTGGTGCGTGGGCAAGGTCTTTAGGACCGGGCCCCTGGAACCATGTGTACTTGGGTCTCGTGGGTACGGTTAGAGTGTGGCCTTCTTCCCTGCAAGTCCAGGACAGTCCTTGAGCTGGGGCTCTGCAGATGTCTGGGCATGTGGCAGCTCTCATCTGGGGCTCTTAGAAGATCAGAACTTTGCTAAGCTTGGAGCAGGGATCAGCTAGGTCCTTGGAGTCTGGGAAATGTTTCTTTGTTTTGTGGATGTGCTAAACCCCCTTCATGTGCCTATTTGCTTAACAAACCACTACGTGGGCCAGCAAAGCAACAGTAGTTTCCTCGTTTGCTGGGGAGACGAAGGAGAGGAAGTTGAGGGTATGGACATTTTGTCCAGGTGGGCCCAGGCCAGAGGGAGCCAGCCTGGCTTCTTCTTAGCCCATCTCTCCCCTCTGTGCTGTGTCTCCTGCGTTTGCATGAATGGTGTCCTCTTTTCTCCAGATTAAGGTGACAATCAGATTATCATGCTTTCTCAGCATGAAAGGGGTGCTATTAATATTTATTCCTACACATCAGACTAGAAGTGGGACTAGAGGCAGACTTGGGCGTGTGGTCACCCTGCCTCGTGCCTGTTCTGAGGAAATCGGCTGGGTAGCTGTGACTCTGTCCTTGGGTCACCATCTTCAGCTGGTGTTGAGCAATGAAAGCTCTGCTTCAGGAAGTCATTTTACTTCTGAGCCTCATTTTCCTCGTCTATAAATGGAAATTAAAGTGTCTATGTCAGCTTTAATTAAGTTGGACGTAAGTTCACAAAATCATCCTAGAAAAAGTACTACGCACCTCATTGCTGAATATCGTGACGGTCACCTTTGAAGGCCTCCCGTTGGGAAGCTATGCAAGGACACCAGTACCTAGCTACCCTTTCAAGCAGTTTTGGAACCTTTTCCCGGAATGGCCATCAAAGCTATCATTGTATTCATCAGTGGTATGTCCAATGAAAAATAAATAAACTTTAAAAAAAGCTGTCATTGTAGGAGGTCTGACAATTAAATTTGAGAACTTGTTGTAGAAAATGGGCTACATCCCTCACTGCTGAACATCTCTTCCGAGTACTTTCCTTGGCCATCTGGTGACTATAATGATGTTCAGAAATGAAGCACGTGAGCACTTTTTCTAGGATGATTTTGTGAACTCAGTTGTCTGACCTCATGTTTTTTAGAGTGATTATTGTCAGGGTCATAGAAGGTAATCTACAAAGAGCTTTGACCTCAGTGTGAAGAGCTCTGTGGATGTGAGGTCACTGATACTGATAGTAGCAGGTGGAACGGCCATGGTAGCGGGGAGGGTATCTTATGTTCAGGCTGCCACTACTCCAGCTGTCTGGATCAAATGACTTTACTTTTATTTATTTAGAGACAGAGTCTTGCTCTTCACCCAGGCTGGAGTCCTAGGTTCAAGTGATCCTCCTGCCTTAGCCTCCCAAGTATAAGTAGCTAGGGCTCCAGGCAGGTGCCACCACACACAGCTAATTTTTATTTATTTTTTCTTTTAGAGATGAGGTCTTGCTGTGAGGCTGGTCTCAAACTCCTGGCCTCAAGTGATCCTCCCACCTCAGTTTCTTGAAGTGCTGAAATTTCAGGCATGAGCCACTGTGCCTGGCTTGCCCTTAATTTTATATACATTTATCCACCTGCGGTGACTTTTTAAGGAGAAAGATGATTTTATTTTCACCAGCCACTTGTGGAAATACCTATGTGTCTACTTTCAGCTTAGAGTTTGCTTAGGTTTCTAGAGCTGGCCAGGGTCCTCAGGACCACCTGGAAGCAGATGGGGGAAACTGAGGCCCAGCAGGGATAGGGACTCTCCCAGGTCATATGGATAAGGGTAGGACTCCCACTCCCGCAGGAATGAGGCATGGGGTGGAGGACAGTGTAGCCCCTGATGAAGGACTGAATCTATAGGAGATTGGTGGGGGACAGAAGAGGCCTGGGCTCCTGAGCTGCCCAATGCTCTGGTAGGAGGAGCAGGCGGGACCCAGACATGCCCTCATCCCCAAGGGGAGAAGGCTCCCTGTCACCCATCACTAACCACTCCCAGGGAAAGGACTGTCCTCCAGGGTAGCAGGACCCCCAGCATCAGGGACACCTATTCCTCCAGGTCACCGGCTGGCTGGCTCAGGGCGTAGAGCAGACCTCCATCCACCTCCACAGCTGCACTTCCCTCCCTGGTCACTGATTCTAGGTGGCAGGCCTCTTTGCATTAACAGAAAGTAAACAAGGGAAGCTTCTCTTTCTCACTCCAGGATAAAAGTCAGAAGGGCAGATGCTTTGTGACCCTAGAGGTCTGGGGGAGGGAGTGTCCTGTTCCCTTGTCCACCTCCCCCCACCACCAGGGGTAGGGGTCATTAAGGAAGAGAGTCTGGGGAGATTCATCTTTTGCCCTGTGTCTATAAGGACTTCACCCCGGGTGCCCTTCCAAGTGGGAGATGGGGGTCCGAGGGCTTTTCAGTCTGACCAGAGCTAGCTGCCTCCTCCTCAGGAATTGGCTCAGCCTCTTTCACCTTTGGGTGTGGGTCCCTGCTTGAGTGTGAAGTCAGGAGGCAGGGAAAGGAGGGGCTGGTCCTGACCCAAACCCCTAAGTGAGCTGCTTTCGGTGTCTAGATCGCGCCCCTCCCAGACTCTGTCCTGGGCTTTGCCGCTGCTGCCTGGCCTATTTCCTCAGCCCAGGCTGCAGGAAGAAACTGCTATTTAGCTAGCAGAAGCAATTGGCCATGGCTCCTTCAGCCCAGCTATTAACGCATAAGCTCTACCCAGCCAATTGTTAACTCTTGCTCTCCATAAAGCAGCAAGTGCCAAGGCAGGGAGAAGGCAGCAGAGAAAGAAAGCATGTAGCCGCCCTGGGGCTGGGCAGCATGGATCCGGCCCAGGAACAGAGCAGGCTTTGTTCCTCCTCTTTCTCTATTCCCCCACCTTCACCCCATTTTCCAGATCAGGAAAGGCAGGGCAGGATCCTGGTGGACGGGAAGTGAGGACCAGCTTCCAGTCATGTGCCCCCAAGACTTGGGGAGAATTCAGGCCTGGGCCTGCCTGGAAAGGGCCAGTTTCTCTCATGTCCTGGTGTCCTGCTTTCCAAGTTTCCCTTGGGAGGTGGTGGAAGGCTGTCACTCTCTGTTCCACTTCCTTCCCCATCCCCAGGCCAGCACAGCACTCACAGGGCACTCAAACCCTGAGCCTTAGCACCTTTCCTTGGTTGTTTACCCTCCTTTGTTTCCTCCCTGAAAAGTGAAGGGAATAAACCTCAGTGAGGGTCTTCAAGGTGGAATATGGGCAATGCATCCTGGTGAGGGTATAGGAAGAAAATCTTAGAAATCCTGCTTCTGGTGCCTGTAGCTCAATCAGCAGGGCAACGAGTACATACACCTAGGGTGGCGGGTTCGAACCTGGCCTGGGCCTGCTAAGCAACAATGACAACAGCAACCAAAAAATAGCTGGGTGTTATGGCAGGCGCCTGTAGTCCCAGCTACTTGGGAGACTGAGGCAAGAGACTCGCTTAAGCCCAAGAGTTGGAGGTTGCTGTGAGCTGTGATGGAACAGCACTCTACAGAGGGCGACCTAGTAAGACTCTGTCTCAAAAAAAAAAAAAAAAGAACTCCTGGTTCTTTTTCATATCATACTTTTCTTATTCCTATTTTTTGTGTAAGTTTTACAATATACATTCCATATTTGTATATTGTATACATTCCATCATTTCTATATGATATTTCTGTACAACTTATAAAATACACATAATTCAGGAGAATTGTTCTTTAAAATATTTAACCAACAAGAATATGCAGCCAAAGCATTTTGGCAAGCGAGGGTCAGCAAACTTTTTCTGTAATGCGCTGGGCAGTAAATTTTTCAGGCTTTGCAGGCCATATGGGCTCTGTGGCAGCTACTGGGCCATGTAGTTATGCGTGAAAGCTGCCATAGTAAGGGGAAAATGAGTGGGTGTGACTATGTTCCAATAAAACTTTATTTCCAGAGATTGAAATGTGAGTTTCAGAGAAATTTCATGTGTCATGAAATGATGAAACATTATCTCTCTTCTCCCCTCCCTGCCAACTGCATTAAAAATTGTAGAACACATTCTTAGCTCACGGGCTGTAAGCAAACAGGCCTTGGGCTGGATGTGGTTCATGGACCATAGTTTGCCAATTTCTGCTCTAGACCACTGGTTCTCAGACTTGAGCCTGCTTCAGACTTACCTGGGGTGCTTTTTAGAAATGCATATTCCAGGCTCAGCACCTGTGGCTCAAGCTGCTAAGGTGGCAGCCACATATACCTGAGCTGGCGGGTTCAAATCCAGCCCAGGCCTGCCAAACAATAATGACGGCTACAACCAAAAATAGCCGGGCGTTGTGGTGGGCGCCTTTGGTCCCAGCTACTTGGGAGGTGGAGGCAGGAGAATCACTTGAGCCTAGTAGTTGGAGGTTGCTGTAAGCTGTGATGCCACAGTACTCTACCCAGGGTGACAGCTTGAGGCTCTGTCTCAAAAAAAAAAAATGCATATTCCAGAACCCCAGCCCTGATTTGGAAGATTCTCCGGAAGGCCCTAGAACCCGCATACTAACAAGCCATCCAGTTGAGTCAGAAACAGATAGTCTGGAGACCAGATCTTAGGAAATACAGCTAGAGGGCGGCGCCTGTGGCTCAGTCGGTAAGGCGCTGGCCCCATATACTGAGGGTGGCGGGTTCAAGCCCGGCCCCGGCCAAACTGCAACCAAAAAATAGTCGGGCGTTGTGGCGGGCGCCTGTAGTCCCAGCTACTCGGGAGGCTGAGGCAAGAGAATCGCTTAAGCCCAGGAGTTGGAGGTTGCTGTGAGCTGTGTGAGGCCACGGCACTCTACCAAGGGCCATAAAAGTGAGACTCTGTCTCTACAAAAAAAAAAAAAAAAAAGAAATACAGCTAGAGGGTCTTCAGGGTCCTGGTCTATTCATTTGATAAGCCCTGAGGCCCCAGGATCAGAATAATTGGCTCCTTCACCACCTTCCAGGAGCTTCCATCTAGTAGGGCGCTGGTACGGACAGCACACCCAGTTGTTGATGTTGTGGAAGCCGATGGATTCAGCCTGGGAACCAGGGCCAGAGGCCCCAGAATGAGATGCTAAGATGGCCTTGAAGGATGAGAGAAGGCTAGACTAGCCCTGAGTGAGGATGGGCTGCCTCCAGCTTCTTGATTCCTTTCCTTCCTCACCATTTGTTTGGATGACCTTGGGCAGGTTCCTTGGCCTCACTGGCCTCAGAGCTATGAGAGTGCTGCTTTAGAAGCTGGTGGGGAGGACTGGGTGAGCTAATATGCATGATGTGTGTGGACTAGGCCTGCTACACAGTGTCTCCCTCCCTCAGTCCCACATCCACCCTTGCCATTGGACAGGGGTACACTTAGTGAGTGGGTTGAAGATTCACCTGTTCCCCCTGTCTTACGGACCTGAGGCAGGGCATTGCCTCATGGCTGGGCGTGCCTGGCTTCCCTTCCTGGAGGGAGCTAGTTCTCAGTCTGGCCAGGCTTCCTCCGTCATAAACAGGTTCAGCTGGAGGTGATTTCCCATTTGGGGCAATATATGTATTTGAGACTCCATGACTCATCTGATTGGGAAGTCCAGGGGATCTTGTTTCTGTCACAATTGGACCAGTCAGGCTGCCATTCACTATCCTTGTTTGGCTTTGTTCTTGAGACGGGCCCTCTCCATGGAGTGGGCAGGATGGCCAGCAGTAGCCCCAGACTTGCACTCTCCACCTGCTCCCTCTTAGCTCCTGCAGGTTTCTGACTGTCCAGAGAATGGCCGGCCCCCTCTGGCCAGGTCTGCACCTGAGCACCCCAAGTCAACCTTTCCCTCTTCCCCTCCCTCTCCCCACCCATCACCTTCCTAAGCTCTGGCCACCCTGAAGACCCCTGCCTCTCAATCCCAGACATCTGCACACTTGAACTCCTGTGCTCTCCTGCCCTTTATATCTTCAAGTCTTCCTTGTCATTCAGTGCTTAGCTCTAAGGTCACCTCTTCCAAGAGGCCTTCCCCTGATTCTCCAGGAGGAAGAAACTTCAGCCCCTTGTTAAGACTGCCCGTATGTTGGGCGGCACCTGTGGCTCAGTGAGCAGGGCGCTGGCCCCATATACCAGTCAAACTGCAACAACAACAAAAAATAGCCAGGTATTGTGGCGGGCGCCTGTAGTCCCAGCTACTCGGGAGGCTGAGGCAAGAGAATCGCCTAAGTCCAGGGAGTTGGAGGTTGCTGTGAGCTGTGTAACGCCACAGCACTCTACCGTGAGCAGTAAAGTGAGACTCTGTCTCTACAAAAAAAAAGAAAGAAAAGACTGCCTGTGTGCTCAAGGGCTCATGCCTATATTTCTAGCACTGTGGGAGGCCAACAGATTGTTTGAGCTCACTGAGTTCAAGACAAGCCTGAGCAAGAATGAGACCCCATCTCTAAAAATAACAGGGCATTGTGGTGGGTGCCTATAGTCCCAGCTGCTCAGGAGGCTGAGACAAGAGAATCACTTGAGCCCAAGAGTTTGAGGTTGCTGTGAGCTGTCTACCAACGGTGACAAAGTGAGACTGTCTCAAAAGAAAAAAAAAAGACTGCCTCTGTGGCTGGGCACAGTGGCTCACACCTGTAATCCTTATAACTCTGGGAGGCTGAGGCAGGTGGCTTGCTTGAGCTGAAGAGTTCTAGACCAGCCTCAGCAACAGTAAGACCCCATCTCTACTAAAAATAGAAAAACGAGCTGGGTTTCGTGGCAGGTGCCTATAGTCCCAGCTACTTGGGAGGCTGAGGCAAGAGGATCTCTTGAGTCCAAGAGTTTGAGGTTGCTGTGAGCTATGATGCCATGGCACTCTACCGAGGGCAACAAAGTGAGACACTCTGTCTCCAAAAAAAAAAAAAAGACTGCCCACGCCTTTCCATTCTGTGGGGCAATTACCTGTTGGAGAATCTCCTTCCCAGTGAACCAATCTTCTTGAAGGTGGGACCCACTTTTCCTCCTTGTTCATCCTCTTGACCCCAGTGGATGGCTCAGGTCTGTGCACAGAGCAGATCCATTAAATGTGGAAGGAAAGACCCGCAGAGGACACAGCACAGTTGCCTGTACGTAGGGTAAACAGCAAGTTTCCAGAAGGAGATTCCTCTCTTTCATTCCTGGTCATCCTGGCTGTCTGAGGAAGGAGTGGACAGCCCATGGTGTCCACAGAGAGCCCACATCCATGTCCTGGGGGCCGCATCAGCCGCACTCAGTGAGGAGGCCCAGCTTCTCCTGGTTTGAATTGTTTGTGGGGTAATTCTTGAGCAGGTGCACCTAATACAAACCTCACAACCCACCTGGGACGGGGGCTGGGGGTGCCTGGGAACATGGATCTTAGCTTTTCCCCTGTCCCATATTGGTCCAGCATGAGAGGAGCTGGACAGGAGGCTGAGGTGATGCTGAGGGCAGCGGGCCGTGCTGAGCAGCCAGAGGAAGGAGGGCGGACCGGCCAGCTGCAGGGCCAGGGTGCCACTAGGTGCAGGGAGCTGCTGATGAGTCTGACACAATCACAGAAGGCCATCTGGACAGTTCCTCAGAACTGTGAAGGGGAAAGGGCTGGGGAAGAGGTGCCAAAGAGTATGAGAATAGAGAATTTGGACCGATTGGGGTCTGAATCTAGCTGAGGAAACCCCAAGCCCGTGTTCTTGCCCCACCTTGGGACTCGACTTGAAGAACAAGGTGGATGAGGGACTGCTCTTGTCTGACTTGGTCGGCCAGGAGGATTGAGCTGGGGCTTGGGACACAAAGGGATCAGTTGACCCTGAGAGGTCCCTTTCTGGTGGTTGGGGGTAGGTGCTTCTTCTGGCTGACCCTGCTTAGGTCTTTGTGATGGAGCTGGCAGGGGCTGGAGACCCCACCCCGCACATTGGCCAAGCCCTGCATCTATGCATCTGAACAGAGAATGCACCTTCTCTCTCCTCCCCTGAGTTTATAGGCTGGGCAGTTGCTCCTCCCCTGCCTCCTGACCTTGATGGCTCATGCTCCCAGCCCCGAGCAGGCATAAGTAACAGTCCTCAAACAACACAAGGCCCAATTTAAGGCCTTGTGATGGTGGTAGAGGCGGGGGTGCCTACAGCTAACCGTGTCCTACGGTGACAAGGGGCTAGATTAAGGGTTTGGAGCCTCACATGCCTGCCCAGGGGGGTGGTCTTCACCAGAGCAGTAGGCCTCTCTTTGCCTACTTGGGAACCTAACAAGAGGAGGATCCCATCTCCAAGATAGCAGCCCACTCTTAGGGAAGGTCTGGCATTTCCTTGTGCCCACTGTCCAGGGTTCAGAGCATTCCTAGACTCTGGCCTCTGTGACTTCATGCACAGGCCTTAGGACATGCATGATCTTGGGCAGCTTACTTCACTTATGTCCCTTTGTTTCCTCTTTTTTTTTTTTTTTTTTTGAGACAGAGTCTCACTGTGTCACTCTCGGTAGAGTTCCATGGCATCATCATAGCTCACAGCAACCTGAAACTCATGGGCTCAAGGGATCCTCCCACATCAGCCTCCCAAGTAGCTGGGACTACAGGCACCCACCACAATGCCTGGCTAGTTTTTCTATTTTTAGTAGAGACAGGGTCTCACTCTTGCTCAGGCTGGCCTTCAACTCCTGAGCTCAAGGGATCCACCTGGCTAGGTCTTCCAGAGTGCAAGGATTACAGACCTGAACCACTTTGCCTGGTCCCTTTCTTTCCTTCTAGTCTGCCACATGAGGACTGGGCTGTCCCCCTCGTAAGGTGCTGACGAGGTCAAATGAGCCTGTGACATGAAGTTCCTGGCACATAGTGAGAGCTCGAGAAACAGGAGTTGCTGCTGTGCTTAGTGTTGGCCAGGTAGAAGCCCTTGCTGCAGGCGTATAAAAATAACAGTTTACCTTTGTGTGAGGCTTCAGTTTTTGTGTCCCTATCACATCCTTCATGTCATTACATCCTCCGACAACACCAGAGGGAGTCATCAGATTCCCATTTTGCAGAGGTAGAAACTGAGGCTTGCCAAAGTGAGGTAGTTTATCCAAAGTTAGGTAGTTTATCCAAGGGCACAGACCTGGCTCTCTGCCTGGAGCCCCTGGGGAGTCTCCCCTCCCAGGAACTTTAGTGCCAATAAGAGGGGACTGGTTGGCTTGCTGAGTTCTTCACCCAGTGCCTTCTGCTCCTGCAGATAAAATACCATGAGGAATTTGAGAAGAGCCGCATGGGCCCCAGCGGGGGCGAGGGCTTGGAGCCCGAGCGTCGAGACTCCCAGGACAGCAGCAGCTACCGGCGGCCCCCGGAGCAGCAGCAGCCCCACCACATCCCGACCAGTGCCCCAGGTGAGTAGGGCAGGGGACACGTGGCCAGGCCAGGACTGGGGTGGGATGGATGTGGGAGAAGCCTCGTCCACACACTCCTCTCCCAGGAAGAGCACTGCTGCTCTGAAATGAGGGTCAGGCATGTGCTAGGCACACATGGACATAAGCCTTTGAGAAGTGGGGTTTGAACTAGGCTGGGGGTGGGGAGGAATACATAATAGGGGCTTTGAGGGACTCTGGGAGGTACAGGACTGGTTCTGAGCCCCACTGTCCCCTCCTCTAGTTTACCAGCAGCAGCAGCCGGTGGGCCAGTCCTATGGTGGCTACAAGGAGCCGGCAGCCCCCGTCTCCATACAACGCAGTGCCCCTGGCGGCGGCGGGGTGAGTAACCCAGACTGGAGGGGAGAGGCCTGAGGAGGCCTCAGGGAAGGCCCCTTGAACACAGGCCTCGATTCTCCCGACCTTTGCTCCTGGCCCATATTGTGTGTGCAAGTCCCAGGGATCTCAGCCCCTGAACGGAGAGGAACTGTCGGTAGTGGGCAGAGCCTGGCTGGGCAAGTCACTGCTCCCTGCTCCAGGCTAGGTCCCCTCACTCCAGTTCCCTGGGAACACACCAAGCCCCTTAGTGTATGGAGCCTTCCTGACCCGGGCCTGCTCCCTGCTTGTCATGAGGATGTCCCTGGCAGTTGTAGGTCTCTGCTTGCCCCTGCCTGTCCCAAACCATGCCATATGAAGTGAGTCTCCCTGATGCTTTCTGTCACTTCATAGCACTTTGTCCAGATAAAAAGACAATGTTTGCTAACCTCTCTGTGTCCCCCACTGGACTGGGTCTGAGTGGGCCGGGCAGCCTTGCTTTGGTTCATTTACTCTGAGGCAGACACAGAGCAGAACTCATCAACTTTGCTGAATAAATGAATGAGCACAGGTAGGACGTGGGCGGGATCATGCTTAATGAGTCCTCAGAGTTGAAGTCCTCCATCTGTAAGTCCTACTACTTGTTCCATAGCTGAGCTACCCTTACTGAGCTGCTCCATCCTGGCTGCCTAGGACTTCAAAGTAGTTCATTGTAGGAGTGGAAGAGACAGATACTTAGAGAAACAAAATAGCCTGAGATAAGTGCCCTGCTGGAGCCTCATGCTCTGGGCACGTAAACAAGGGGTGACAGTGCTGTCTGGGGCATCAGGAGGACTCAAAAGGTCATCTTAGGATAAAGGTCCGGGGTGGAGGGGTTGGGACCTGCATCCTCAAGGCCACATGTGGACCTCCAGATTCCCAAGACTCCCCTGACTGAATCCAAACAGGCCAGGTGCAGCGACTCATACTAGTACTAGCCTGTAATCCTAGTACTCTGGGAGGCAGAGGGGGAGTGGATTGCTTAAGGCCAGGAGTTCAAGACCAGCCTGAGCAAGAATGAGACCCCATTCATACTAAAAAATAGAAAAACTAGGCTTGGTGCCTGTAGCTCAAGCGGCTAAGGCACCAGCCACATAACACCAGAGCTGGCGAGTTCGAATGTAGCCCAGGCCCACCAAACAACAATGACAACTACAACCAAAAAATAGCCAGGCATTGTGGCGGGGGCCTGTAGTCCCAGTTACTTGGGAGGCTGAGGCAAGAGAATCACTTAAGCCCAAGAGTTGGAGGTTACTGTGAGCTGTGATGCTACGGCACTCTACCCAGGGCGACAGCTTGAGGCTCTGTCTCAAAAATATATATATAAAATAAAATAAAAATAGAAAAACTAGATGGGCGTGGTGGTGGGTGTCTTTTTGCCAGCTACTTGGGAGACTGAGGCAAGAGGATCGCTTAAGCCTAAGAGAGGTTGTGTGAGCTAGGCTGAGGCCTACTTCTACATGGCACTCTACTGAGGGTGACAAAGTGAGACTCTGTCTTTTAAAAAAGTCCCTTTGTTAAAGGATTTGTCCTGTAAAATTTGGATTCGGTCAAAAGTCTATACTCAAGGTTCTAGAAGGCCACTTGTAGCCGTAAGGCCTCATGTTCCTTACTCCACCTCCCTGCCTTCTGGGAGCTTTCATTCCAGTCAGGGAGACAAAGAAAAATGCAGCAAATAGGGGGTGGCGCCTGTGGCTCAAGGTGTAGGGCGCCGCTCCCATATGCCAGAGGTGGCGGGTTCAAACCTAGCCCCGGCCAAAAACCAAAAAAAAATGCAGCAAATAAGTAAGTATAAGTACAAGTCCATAATGTAAGGTCAGGTAGCGGCACATGCTGCAAAGAAATACAGCAGGATGGCCAGAGAGCAGCAGAGTCAAGACATGACATTTGAGCAAAGTCCTCAATCAAGTGAAGGAGTAAGTGGTGCAAGGAGAATAGCAAGTACAAAGGCCCTGAGGCAGCGGAATATTCTAGAAAAGTTCTTGGACTAGCAGGAAGGCCAGGGTAACTAGTGAGGGAAAGCAGGTAGGAGGTCAGAGAGGGCAAGGACTTACAGCTCACAGGAAGGCCTTCGCGGCTGGTGATCTGTGCAGCGTGACGTAGTTTGACTTCGGTTTTTAGCAGTTCGCTCTGGCAGCTGTGTTGTGAAGAGGCAGTAGACGTTGAGGGGAAGCAGGAGACATGTTGGGAGCCTGTGGCCGGATGCAGATAAGAGGTGGAGTTGGAGATGGAACAGGCCAAGTCACTCCATGAGGGCTGTGACCTCTTATCCCACAAGGCTGTGGGTTTCAGTGTCCTGTGGAGTCTCAGAGACAAGTTGATGTCAAGGGCAGGTCAGGTCAGACGCAGTTAGAATGTTGCCCACCTTGGAGACCATCAGTGGTTTCACCTACCTTTACTGGATATTACCTAGAACTGGGCTTAAGCAGAAGATTCTGGCTGAGATTTGGAAGGTGGAACCTGTACCTCTTATGTCCCCCAAAGATTTTTCTCCCAAGATTTTTGTCCTGATCTTGGGAGTCTTCTCCCAGACTTATCACGGCTTCAAAAAGAAAATACTGGTGCTTATAATAATACAAATAATAGCATACAGGACATAGGAAATAGGACATAAATAATACATACATGTCCTATTTTCAGACACAGCCTGTCTTCTTTCTCTTTTTTTTTTTTTCTTTGAGACAGAGTCTACTCTGTTGCCCTGGGTAGAGTGCCATGGCCTCATCATACCTCACAGAAACCTCAAACTCTTGGGCTCAAGAGATCCTCTTGCCTCAACCTCCCAATTAGCTGGGACTACAGGTGCCTGCCATGATGCCAGGATACTTTTTTAATTTAATTTTATTTTTTTATTATTTTTTTGTTTTGTAGAGACAGTCTCACTTTATGGCCCTCAGTAGAGTGCTATGGCCTCACACAGCTCACAGCAACCTCCAACTCCTGGGCTTAAGGGATTCTCCTGCCTCAGCCTCCCGAGTAGCTGGGACTACAGGCGCCCGCCACAACGCCCAGCTATTTTTTGGTTTGCAGTTCAGCCGGGGCCGGGTTTGAACCCACCACCCTCGGTATATGGGGCCGGCGCCTTACCAACTGAGCCACAGGCGCCGCCCTATTTTATTTTTTTATTATTATTTTTTTTTTTGTAGAGACAGAGTCTCACTTTACTGCCCTCGGGTAGAGTGCCATGGCGTCACAGGACTCACAGCAACCTCTAGCTCTTGGGCTTCCACGATTCTCCTGCCTCAGACTCCCGAGCAGCTGGGACTACAAGCGCCCGCCACAACGCCCGGCTATTTTTTGGTTGCAGTTTGGCCGGGGCTGGGGGTGAAGGGTGCCAACGCTGGAAACTCAGTTGCTCCCATCTGTGAAATGGGAACACAACTAGAGGGCTCACTCTTGCTCAGGCTGGTCTGGAACTCTTGAGCTCAAGCAATCCACCTATCTCCACCTCCCAGAGTGCTAGGGTTACAGGTGTGAGCCACCTCACCCGGCTTAACACTGGCTTCTGGACCCTTGGACTTTATTGTATCTCTTGTTTGGGGAGGTGGGGCAGAGCTGATGTGACCTCAGTCCCTGCCCTGCGTCAGGTGCTTAGTAGACACCAAGTACATTGTAAAAGGTTAATTACACAGAGAGTCTGGTGCCCCGTCTCTGGTTCCTCTGTTGCCCCGGGCTCTGCTCCAGAGTCCTGGACAGTTGGGAAGCTAACCCAGGCAAGCTGGCCAGCCAGCTGTGTCCAGGGCCCTGGCTCACTGTGCTTTCCCCACAGAAGCGGTACCGTGCTGTGTACGACTACAGTGCTGCTGATGAGGACGAGGTCTCCTTCCAGGATGGGGACACCATCGTCAACGTGCAGCAGATTGATGATGGCTGGATGTATGGGACGGTGGAGCGCACAGGCGACACGGGGATGCTGCCTGCCAACTACGTGGAGGCCATCTGAGCTCCGGGCGCCCCACCTCTCCTCCTGGGCGTGACCAGTCCACCCTTCAGTGTCTGTTTTTTAAAATCCATGACAGCTTGTGATTCCCACCCCTCCTCCAGCTTCTTTTGCCAACTGAAGCCTTCTTCTGCCACTTCTGCGGGCTCCTTCGTCTTGCAGGTTTTCCCCTTGACCGACTTCCTGGTTTTCTCTCTGGATGGAACAGGCGTGGGCCTCTCTGCGGGAGGGCGAGGCTGGGCTGGGCTGGGAGACGCGTTGGCTCCCAGCCTCCCCTTCCTCTGTCTTCTCCCTGCCTCACCCTTCCACCCAGTCCCTCATACACCCTCACATTCCAGGGCCGAGTGAACCCCACACTCCCAGGACCTCCAGGGCAGGGGCTCCATACATTCCCCAGAGTAGGATCCTTTGTCCCCGGGTTGGGGGTGGGGGCCTCCATGTTGTACAGGGCCCAGCACAGTGGGCTTTACTGCTCTTCTAAGAGTGGGCTGCTGGCCTGCGGGGGGCCTTGCTCCTCAGTTTCTCCCTCCTCAAGGGCAACAGCCAGAGGGGGGAGTCCTACTCTGGCATGAATCTATCCCCCTCTGTGTTCCTTCTCACTGTGATTTTGCCCTCCTGCCACGCAGACCTTGGGTGAGCTAAGAGCTTCCAGGAAGCACAGCTTGGGTCAAGTTCTAAGGACAGCCACAGGAGGGTGGGGAACAGGCTGTTTCCCCCCACTCGCACCCTAGTCTCTGAGGACCCTAGCTTGCCTCCTTGGGTGGAAGCTGTCAGTCGTCTAAAGGAATGGCCAAGGACACCTTAGGCCCTCTTGGTCTGCAGCGGCCTCCAGCCCCCAGGCTATGGGTTAGATGGGCCAATCCTCCCGGGAAGAGGTCTCCGGGCCTTCCCTGGCCTGATGCCAGGTGGATTTGGAGCAGTGCAAGGCTGGCAGGGGCCTCTGTATCTCAGGTGCCATGTGCAGGGGCAGGAGCGCGTGTGTCGGCAAGTGTTTGTGGCAGGCGCACGTGAGTGTGAGCATGAGGTTGAGAGATGGTTCAGGGAGGGTGTGAGGGCACACAGAGCTGTCCTGCTCTGACATTGTCCTCAAAACCTATAGCAAGAGAGGAGGCCCATGAGGGAGAGAAGTTCCTCCTTCCCCATCTCCACATGGGGGAAGCCCACCCCTCAGCCTGTGCAGTGTGCTGGGCAGAAGGAAGGGTTCGTGCGGAGTTGGTGGGGGCTTCCTGGGGTGGGGGTGGGGGAAGGCTCCATGGCCCCAGGCTTATCCTCCTCCCTGTCCCTGTGACCGGGGCTGCAGGGCAAGGTGCCAGGAGGACCCTCTGTCACCCACACTGTGGGTGCCTAGCTCTGGGGACCCTCCCCATAAGCTCCCCCTAGCTGACATAAAGCCCTCCTAAAGCAGGGTGGGGGATCCCAGGGCTGCCACCCTGGAAACACAGACTCTAGGGCAGGGAAGGGAATGTGGTGCTATGTCCAGTTCCTTCTCTCCACTTAGTGGTGGCCGTGACAACCCCTGCTGGACTTTATTCATCTCTCCATCTCCTTGTCACCCTCTAGGCCCTCCTCCCATCTTCACCTGCGTCATCCAGGCCCCACAATTGACTTCTTATCATTTTGTACATTTGTGCCCTGCAGGTGAGGAAAGGGGCCTGGAGGTGTCCGCCTATTCAACAGTTGAGTCATCCTGGGTGTTTTTGTCAACTGCTTGTTGGCTGATTTGGGAGGATTTGCTCCAAGCCAGAGATTGAGGAAATGACTGTGAGTGAGGAGCCCCTGCCTGACCAGTCCCTTTTCCTCTTGCTGGCCCCAGCCTAGGGGAGGACACGCAGAGCATTTTACACTGGGCAACTTTGAAGATGAGGGAGGCAGAGGCTCTCTTGGGAAGGCAATCTCGGGAACCTTGAGGGAGGTGCTAGTGCATTCCATTTCCTCTTGCTTTCAAAGCACAATGTGGATTTGAGGACCAATGGTCAGGAACATATCGTGTTCAAGGACCTGTAGTTGGGGAAGTGGTGAGTGAGTGGGTGAAAGTCCCACTCCTAGAGCAAGCAGCAACCCGTTGTCGCTCAGCTTAATTTTCCTTCTCAAATGAGAGGCCAGGCACTGGAATCTTGCTACAGCCCCTGCCTCCACTCTTCTCATCCTACAAATAGGGACCATTTTCCCATCCCCAGAGAGAGGAGGGACTGTCATACTGGTGCTGAGGGACCCAGGGGCTACTGGGTGTCCTTGTTCCTTACCAGAACCACCCATCCCTAGAAGAGCACAGAACCCCGAAGGCTGGGCTGAACCCCTGGTCTTTTCTACAGCTCACAAAGGTCTTTTAGCCAATCTGATCCCAGGAGAGACGCATCACAGCTAGAATGTGAATATAACTTTTGTGGACCAATAATGAAATGCAAGCCCAACGGTGAGAAAAATGAATTCTCCCAACTCTGCTTTCTATTTTCTCCCTTCATGTCCCTCCAGGGAAAACTCCTTTATTGCTTAATTTCTGCCTTTCCCCCCCCTCACATATGCACTTTTGGCCCCTTTTTTATAGCTGGAAAAAAAAAAACAAAATACCACCCCACAAACCTGTATTTAAAAAGAAATGACCGTGTGAAACTTGCCTCTGTCCAACATGTTATCCATGTGTATGTGTGTGTGTGTGTACGCGTGTGCAGCCGTCCGTTCATCTTTTTATATGAGGGTGTTGTCTTATTTTGGTCTGTTTGGTCTCCTCCCTCGTGGGCTTGTGCTCGGGATCAAATCTTTCTGGCCTGTTATGATTCTGAACATTTGACTTGAACCACAAGTGAATCTTTCTCCTGGTGACTCAAATAAAAGTATAATTTTTACCTGCGGACTTGGTTTCCTCTCTGGCTCTGAGGAGATGTTCTGTGTGTGTGCTTTCATGTCCTGTCTGCTTGAGGTCCGGGGAGCCCTGCTGCCCTGCCGTGGCCTCTACTTCCTCCTAGCTGAGAACCCCCCAGCAGCCCACTTCTAGCTTCTACCCATTCATTCCTCTCTGCCCAACATGATAACACTCCCAGAAGCCTCCCTGAGCTCCCTGTCTCCTCTTCCTGTTTCCCCTCCACAGTTATTGTCTGTCTCCCTACCCTCTGCCCCACCATATACTCTAAATCCCCAGTATCTGCCCAGGGGCTGGCAGGGAGCTGCTGCTCAAATGTTTGTTGGGTGAATTAATGAATGAGCCAGCCTGGGGGCAGTTCTAGCACTGGTCCCTGCCTGGCAGGTAGCAGGAGCTCAACACGTGCTTGGAAGATGACAGGACATTTCCACAGTGGGACAAGATCTGGATAAAGCCATTGATAAGGCAGCCTGCAAGCCAAAGTACTATTTGCAATACCTTCCAAATATCATCTTTTAACACACATCTCTTTTCTTCCATCTTTCTAACAGCCATGTGAGAGAAGGAACTCTGGTGTCCTTACAGATAGGGCTCACCGACACCCAGAAAGGTTTGGTGGAAGTTGTGCAGCTAGTAGCAGAGCTGGGGTCTTAGCCCCCCACCATGTGATATGTATAATCTCATGAGGGGCCACCTCACCATGACGGGCTGTGTGCCCTGACAGCTCTCATATTCGTGTCTCCTGTGCTCAGAGTCTGTGACCTCTGGGCAGAGGCCCAGGTGGCCTCCCCTCTCACACAGTGGATTGGGAAGAGGACGCTGGCCAAGAAGGGGATCCAGTCTCTTTCACCCCCACTCGAGGATGCCAGTTAGCCTCATGTCCAGCCGCCTGTGGAGAAGAGCATTTCCCGCTTGGGGCTCAGAAGGAAAGCATTCTCTGGCCTCAGGGTTACAGAAAGGTGGAGAGGAAAAGGGTTTTCCCCAAACGGGGCATTTGCCAACTGGACAAAGATATGCCCTGAGCCAGCAGAGCTGGAACACTGTGGGGAGTGGCTGAGGCAGCACTGACCTCCACTTCCCACAGAAAGGAGCTGGCTGCCCAACATTTTCCCACCCGAGGGGGATGAGTTGGCAGATCCACTTTTTTTTTTTTTTTGCATCTCACAGACACATTCATGCCACAAGTATACAGCACTTATACAAGTACACAGGGGCAGTCCATGTCCCCATGTAACACAGCTTGCTTAGCTCTCCGGGCAGACTGATGGTCTATCTCGTGCACTTAGTGATGACCATGAGCAGGTGCAGGAGCTTTCAAATCTTTACTTATTTTATCAGCACTCCTGATTTTATAAACAATGAAGCTCATCAAGCAACCCCATTCCAATCCAGATCTCTTGGTAAACTTTGGTATAGGAAGGTTTCGTGGGGACCCACATATTTTTTTTTTTTTTTGGTTTTTGGCCGGGGCTGGGTTTGAACCCGCCACCTCCGGCATATGGGACCGGCGCCCTACCCCTTGAGCCACAGGCGCTGCCCATGGGACCCACATATTTTTAATAATGCTTTGAGGCATTTCTTTCACCCGAATCTATTCTGTGCGGCTACATCTTCCAGCTCCATGTCAGTTTTACACCACATCCTCGGCTCCAAAGCAACGGCTGGGCCCAGTAGAGACCCACAGCCAGATTGACTTGGCAAATCTTGCCTCCTGTTGGGCTGCAGGAGCTGCAAAGCCTCTCCTCAGGAGGCTTTGTTTACCCTCAGAGCGATCTGAGGGGGCAGTCTGCTTTGGGGGGGATATCCATGCCAAATCCGGGTTCCCTGCTCACGGGAAGCTCTGTGCTCTGCCTCATGGGGACTTGCCAATGGGAGGTGTTTATAGACCCTTCTAGAAGTGGCTTAAGTTCCTGAGATCTAGCATGATGAGGGGGGTTACTAATGTCTTAACCCCAAACCTTTCAAAAGAACTGTTTGGGTTGGGGGCCAAGGAAACTAAGCCTCAGATGTCCCAGAGAAATTTTCTAATTTAATGGGAAGTAAATTGAAGCTTACAAAAAGGCACAAACCAACACAAGACATAATTTAAATAAAACATCAATCTTGGGTGGCACCTGTGGTGAGTAGGGCGCTGGCCCAATATACAGAGGTGGGTGGGTTCGAACCACACCCTGGGCAAACTGCAACAACAACAAAAAAATAGCCAGGCGTTGTGGCGGGTGCCTGTAGTTCCAGCTACAGGGAGGCTGAGGCAAGAGAATCACCTAAGCTCAAGAGCTGCAGGTTGCTGTGAGCTGTGGCGCCACGGCACTCTACCAAGGGCAACCAAGTGAGACTCTGTCTCTAAAAAAATAAAAAATCAATCCTTTTCTCTTCAGAGGAAACCAGTTGACTTCCCATTTGTAGACAGTTCCTCGCAAGAATGGGCCTGGGAATTCTTCAGCGTCTTTGCTATGTGTAGAACTATGCTGAGCTCTCTAAAGAGGGTACAAAAGAAAACAAAACCATGGGGTAGTGACTGCAGAGAAGAGAAGGAACAGATGGAGAAGAAACCTGGGTGCTCATCCCACAAATGAAATGACATGAGCAAAAGGCACCTCATGCTGACAAGTGCAGGCAGTTCAGGAGCCCTGCAGACTCGCAGGTGAGCCAGTCTGGGGTGGGAGAAAGAGTATAGACTTTGGAGGCCCGGCATGGTGGCTCCCACCTGAAATCCTGGCACTTTGGGAGACTGAGGCAGGAGGATCACTTGAAGTCAGGAGTTTGAGACCAAACTGAGCAAGAGTGAGATCTGACTATTGAAAATAGAAAAATTAGCCAGGCATGTGGCACACATGAGGCTGGGAGGCAGGATGCTCTCTTGAGCCCAGGAGTTTCCGGTTGCAGTGATGACACCACTACACTCTAGCCAGGTGAAAGAGCAAGACCCTCAGGGGGAAAAAAACAAAGTCTTTGGAGCCTGCAAGTCCATTTTTGAATCTTGGCTCTGCTATTTCTAAGCTATGAAACATTAGGCAAAGTTTCTGACCTCTCTGAGCTCCGCCTATGGACAACTTGGAGGGAGGCTGAAATTACAGTAGTGCAGTACCTGGTCCTGGCATAGTGTAGGAATTGCAGGTGTGTGAGCTCCATCTCCCAGGGATGCCAGCTTAGACCACATGAGACCTTTGTCCATGCCCCTCCTAGAATGTGGCCTACCCAGCCATTATTTGTCTGAGATAATTTGCTGGAGATGTGTGAGAGGAAGAAGGGAGGCAGCAGCAGTCAGGTACCTCCTCCTACGTTCATAACATGCAGACTCCACTTACACACAAAGGGGTGGGCCTGGGTTCCCGGGGAGAAATTGTGAAATTGAGCCTCTTCAGTTCTGTCTGGTCTAAATCTAGCAGTTCCCTGGTTACCCACCCCCGGGCTTTGTGATTGGCTGGCTGTGGTGAGTGTGGTGCAGGCATCGGAGCATGTGTGAGCTGCTGAAGGAGCTGCAGCATCCCTTAGTCTCAGGCCCCCGGGAGGCGGAGGGGGAGGGGAAAGAGCAAGGGCTGAGCCGTGCAGGGAAGAGGAGCCATTTCTCTTCACTGATTACGGCGACCCCTGTGCTCACAGCTCACATTTTTCCAGAATCTAGGGGCCTCATCAGCCTAGGACTCCACAATGCTGGATATTTTCATCCTAATGTTCTTTGCCATTATAGGCCTGGTCATTCTGTCCTACATTATCTATCTGCTCTAGTGGCCTGGAGCTGCAGCGGGGAACCCACAGAACAACTCAGAGGGGAAGGATGAAGCTGAAAGGCCGAGCATCCTGCTTGCTGACGCACCGGTGGATTTTTGCTTCTGGTCATGATTTCGGGTATTGATTCAGAAACAAAATGAAAAGAGCTTGTTTTCCTATTTTTTCTTAGATGCATTGATGTAGCATTTCTCAGACTGCTCTGAAGAGAATAAGAAATGCCAGTTTCTTTCTTGGGGACCTAGTTTAAAACAAAATTTTTTCAAATTAAAAATAAAGCCCACAGTGCAAAGGTTTTTTCGGTAGCAAGGGCTGGGAATGATGGGTGTGGCAGAGAAGGACTATTATTTCCTAATTTTTTCTTAAAATTTGAGCAAATTTTAAGTGCTCAAATTCCAAGTTGTCTGTTTTCTCCTGATGATTAAAGGTAAAACACATCTCTATATGTCAGCAGAGTTGTTTATGAATATGCTTGCCTAGATGGATTGAGTAATTATTAATTTATTCTTGAGGATGAAATAGCAAATAAAATTTACTTGGGGTGGGGTTTTGGGAGGAGACGTGCATTTTTTCCCAGTTGTGGGATTTGGCAGAGAGGAGGGAAAAACTCCTAATTCTTCTCCTAATCCATGACCAGTACTGATACATGTATCTTTGCTGCTATCCCTATCTGAGACTTTTTGTTTCTGGGTTTCCCACAGCTCCTGGTCACCAGTCCAACAAAGACCTCTTATCAACAGCAGCAGTCCCACTGCCCAATAGACCCCTTCCAGAGCCTTCCCGACATGGTTAACCCCTGGCGAGCAAGGGGCTCTTTGAGCTCAGAGGCAGAGGCACTTGACTGGACATCAGGAATTCGTGGACGTGATTGGCAGATGCTGCATGTTTTTGAGCTGTAGATAGAGGGTGTTGAGACACACAAAGTTGAAATGTAGACTCATTAAAGTTATCATGGATAACGGCTCAAAAATTCATTTTGGTAGCCTTTCCTTAGGTCTAAATGCAACTGCATATTGCACTGACTTATGTTCTTTCCTTTCCCTCTCACATGCAAGAATTCCCTTGTTAAGTTCAAGACCAAGTTCAAGTTGTCTTATCTTCATGTATGAAGTAGTCACTTTATTATTGTCTTTACAGATTGCACAATCTGAGGTTGTGTGGTTTCTCTTGTCTCACTCCCTGGCCAGAAGGAACTTGTCTTTTTTTTTTTTTTTTTTTTTTTTGTAGAGACAGAGTCTCACTTTATGGCCCTTGGTAGAGTGCCGTGGCCTCACACAGCTCACAGCAACCTCCAACTCCTGGGCTTAAGCGATTCTCTTGCCTCAGCCTCCCGAGTAGCTGGGACTACAGGCACCCGCCACAGCACCCAGCTATTTTTTGGTTGCAGTTCAGCCGAGGCCGGGTTTGAACCCACCACCCTCGGTATATGGGGCCGGCGCCTTACCGACTGAGCCACAGGCGCCGCCCGGAACTTGTCTTTTTTAAAAAAAGATTTATCATTTCTTCCCCACCTCGAATCGCTTGTGTTCCAACCTCCAGCTTAAAGGGAGAAATGTGTATAGTCTTCCTTCTTTGCACCTGACTGAATTATAAATTATTGAAATAAGATGGTTATACTTACTTAGGAAAAATGTCTAACCCCCAAATGAGGGTCTTTTATTTAATTGTCAAATGTTCCTTTCCTGGGAGAGGGGGAAAGTTTCAATATATTTCTCTGATCCTTTAGGGCAGAAGAAACTATGTATTTTGGGATTCATAGTAGAACTGGCCCCCAAAACTAGGGTTTTTTTTTTTTTTTTTTTCAGTTTTTGACCAGGGCTGTGTTTGAACTTGCCACCTCTGGTATATGGGGTTGGTGCCCTACTCCTTGAGCCACAGGCACTGCCCGGGTTTTTTTTTTTTTTTTTGAGACAGAGTCTCATTGTGTCACCCTCGGTAGAGTGCTATGGCATCACAGCTCACAGCAACCTCAAACTCTTGGGCTTAAGTGATTCTCTTGCCTCACACCTGGCTATTTTTTTTTTGTTGTTGTAATTGTCATTATTGTTTAGCAGGCCCGGGCTGGGTTCAAACCTGCCAGCCTCGGTGTATGTGACCGGCATCCTACCCACTGAAGTACGGGCACCACCCGAATCTAGGGTATTTATTCCTTTGACAAATCCATCACAGTTTGTTCTACATTCGTTTTTCCCTTATAGCTTAAAAATAAGGAGAAAGATTAACAATTTTTAGCAATAACATTGTATTCAGTTTCTCTGTTTTAAAAAGAAATAAAATCGGGTGGCGCCTGTGGCTCAGTTGGTAGGGCGCCGGCCCCATATGCCGAGGGTGGCGGGTTCAAGCCTGGCCCCGGCTGAACTGCAAACAAACAAACAAAAAAATAGCCAGGCGTTGTGGCAGGCGCCTGTAGTCCCAGCTACTCGGGAGGCTGAGGCAAGAGAATCGCTTAAGCCCAGGAGTTGGAGGTTGCTGTGAGCTGTGTGATGCCATGGTATTCTACCGAGGGCCATAAAGTGAAACTCTGTCTCTACAAAAAAAAGAAATAAAATCAAGGCATTAAAAAATATATATATAGGGCTGCACCTGTGGCTCAAGGAGTAGGGTGCCAGTCCCATATGCTGGAGGTGGCAGGTTCAAACTCAGCCCCAGCCAAAAACCAAAAAAAAAAAAAATATATATATATATATATATATTTTTTTTTTTTTTTTTTTTGAACAGAGTTTCAAGCTGTCACACTAGGTAGAGTGCTGTCGTATCATAGCTCACAGCAACTTTCAACTCGGGCTCAAGTGATCCTCTTGCCTCAGTTTTTCTATTTTTAGTAGAGATGGGGTCTTGCTTTTGCTCAGGCTGGTCTTGAGCTCAAGCAATCCCCCTCCCAATCCACCCCCACCTAAGCCTCCCAGAGTGCTAGGATTACAGGACTGTGCACTGTGCACTGTGCCTGGCCGATATATTTGATAATTAAAGTGGCACACTTGCATTTTAAATTTTGGACAAGAAAAAACACTATTCTGGATGCTTTGTCTTGGCAGCAAATTATGTGATCTTCAATAAGTCATTTAAACTTAAGGGCTTCAGTTTATTCTGTCAAATGAAAGTGTTAGACTAGGCTCGCCTGTAGCTCATTGAGTAGGGCTCCAGCCACATACACTGAGGTTGGCAGATTTGAGCCCTGTTAGGGCCTGCTAAACAATAACGACAACTGCAACCAAAAATAGCCAGGTGTTGTGGTGGGTGCCTATAGTCCCAGCTACTTGAGAGGCTGAAGCGAGAGAATTGCTTAAGCCTAAGAGTTTGAGGGTGCTGTGAGCTGTGACGTCACAGCACTCTATCCAGGGTGACAGCTTGAGACTCTGTTTCAAAAAAAAAAAGGAGGGTGGTGCTTGTGGCTCAGTCGGTAAGGCGCCAGCCCCATATACGGAGGGTGGTGGGTTCAAACCCGGCCCTGGCCGAACTGCAACCAAAAAATAGCCGGGCGTTGTGGCGGGCGCCTGTAGTCCCAGCTACTCGGGAGGCTGAGGCAAAAGAATCACTTAAGCCCAGGAGTTGGAGGTTGCTGTGAGCTGTGTGATGCCATGGCACTCTACCGAGGGCTATAAAGTGTGACTCTGTCTCTACAAAAAAAAAAAAAAAAAAAAAAGGAAAAGAAAATATTAGACTAGAAAATTCCTAACTAGACTAATATCCCTAACCTTTAAAAATTCTTGAATTCTAGACAGGGCACTCTGGTTCACACTTGTAATCCTAGCACTCTGGGAGGCTGGAGTGGGTGGATGGCTTGAGCTCAGGAGTTCAAGACTACCCTCAGCAACAGTGAGATTTCATCACTACTAAAATTAGAAAAAGTAGCTGGGCACTGGGGCGGGCACTTGTAGTCCTAGCTACTTGGGAGGCTGAGGAATGAGGAGCTCTTGGATTCAAGAGATTGAGGTTGTTGTAAGCTATGATGAGGCCATGGCACTCAGGTCGGAAGAATGAGACTCTGTCTCAAAAAAAAAAATTCTATAATTCTAGAATGTATTATCTTTGGAAACTACATCATTGAGAGCAGAATTACCACAGCTCTCACTATGTTGCCCAGGCTGGCCTTGAAGTCCTGGCCTCAAGCCATCCTCCCACCTCAGCCTCCTTCATACCTGAGACTATAGCTATGAGCTACTGTACCCAGCTTGAAACAAATTCTTTTTTTGTAAAGATAGTGTCTCACTTTTTTTCCCTGGTTAGAGAGTGCTGTGGTGTCATCAGAGGTCATAACCTCAACTCTTGGGCTCAAGGGATCCTCTTGCCTCAACCTCCCAAGTAGTTGGGACTATAAGTGTCCAGCACTATGTCTGGCTAGGGTTTTTTTTTTTTTTTTTTTCCTTTCTGCTTTTGGTAGAGACAAGGTCTTACTCTTGCTGAGGCTGGTCTCAAATGCCTGAGCTCAAGCTATCCTCTACATCAGCTCCTGTAACCACTGTGCTATGGGCGCCGAGCCTGTCTTTTCTTTAAACATTTATCATTTCTTCTCCACCTTAAACCATTTGTGCCCCAACTTCTCACTTAAGGGAAAAATGTGTACAGTCTTCCTTCTTTGCACCTGCCTGAATTACAAATTATTGAAATAAGATGGTTATACTCACTCAGGAAAAAGTCTTACCTCCAAATGAAGGCTTTTTATTCAATTGTCAAATGTTCCTTTTCTGGAAAAAGAAACCTTTCAACATATTTCTCTCAGTGATAAATACTACTGGTACTGGGCAAAATGTAGGGAGAGAAGATTACGGATCTTTTCAATTATTTGAGAAATATAGTTTAAAAAAAAAACATACATTTCAAAAGAAATCTTATGACTTTGTGCTTATATCCATGCTATAACTTGCTAGTTTATAACAGGTTTTTACTATGTTATTTTGATAAATTTTATTTTACTTAATTTTTTTGTAGAGACAGAGTCTCACTTTATAGCCCTCGGTAGAGTTATGTGGCGTCACACAGCTCACAGCAACCTCCAACTCCTGGGCTTAAGCGATTCTCTTGTCTCAGCCTCCCGAGTAGCTGGGACTACAGGCGTCCGCCACAACGCTCAGCTATTTTTTGGTTGCAGTTTGGCCGGGGCCGGGTTTGAACCCGCCACCCTCGGTATATGGGGCCGGCGCCTTACCGACTGAGCCACAGGCACCGCCCTATTTTGATAAATTTTAAAATCCCATATTTAGACTATTTGTACATTGGCATCCTAAAATTTAGTAAAACATTTTTAAAAGTTACTTCTATAATATAAAGTTTTGTATAAATTTTATAAATCTCTGTCATAGGGTAATCATGTCCAATAAAAGAGGAGTGTACTTGGTTCAGGTCAATGTAGTGAAGGAAAGTACTACCAAATCCAAAAGGGGGGGGGACCAGATATGTAGCAGCACCCCTTGCCCCCTACCATAAGAATGTGACCTTTTGTAACTGTCCTAGGAAATAGCCCCGAGCTGAAGCAGATAACGGGTAACTGGTTCTGAAAGAAAAAAGCTAAGCAAATGTTTAACTGCTGATCTTGTCTTAAGACAGATGAGTAATGAACCAGAGTTCTTCTTATCTGGAAAAGCCCCTATGTCTGCTACCCCTCCCTAAAGCCCCTGCTATGTCTGCTGCCCCTCCCTACTTTATGGTTTTTGCCTTTATAAACTTGTAAAACCTGCTGTTCAGGGCTTGACTCCTCGGCTCCTAAAAGAGTTGTGAGTCAAGCCCCAGCATGCTGGAATAAAATCCTCTTGCTATTTGCATCAAGCGCCATCTCTTGCGGTTGATTGGGGTCGTCAGAGCTCAGGGCAGAGTGGAGGGTCCTGCCCCAAGTCTTTCAGTAGCAAAAAACAATTCTGAATAATTGTAAATTACTTAGAAAAAATTAGTGTGACATGATGCCAAGAATCATTATTACATTAATACCTGATTTCTTGGTGAAAGTAGGGGGTTTGTGTAGAATAGTGATATATTTAAGGAGAAAGGATTACTAAGAGGACAGATTTTGAAAAAGTTAAATAATAGAAAGGCTCCATGCCTGTGGCTCAAGTGACTAAGGCGCCAGCCACATACACCTGAGCTGGCAGGTTTGAATCCAGCTCAAGCCTGCCAGACAACAATGATGGCTGCGACCAAAAAATAGCCAGGCATTGTGGCGGGCGCCTATAGTCCCAGCTACTTGGGAGACGGAGGCAGGAGAATCACTTGAGCCCAGGAGTTGTAGGTTGCTGTGAGCTGTGATGCCATAGCACTCTACCCAGGGTGACAGCTTGAGGCTCTGTCTCAAAGAAAAAAAAAAAAAAAGGAAAGATAAATATAGGATTAAAACCACCTATGACTCATTGTTCTGGGTGTATGGAATCAAACTCAAACTACCTGAATCTCAAATTTGTCTTGACATGACTTATTACATTTTAAAAACTTTGCTTGCTTTTATTTTTTAATTTTTAATTTTTAGTTTTTGAGACAGAGTCTCAAGCTATTGCCCTGGGTAGAGTGATATGGCGGTCGTAGCTCACAGCAACCTCAAACTCAGGCTCAAGCAATCCTCTTGCCTCAGTTTTTCTATTCTCAGTAGAGACAGGGTCTCACTTTTGCTCAGGCTGATCTCAAACTTAAGCAATCCACCCGCCTCGGCCTCCCAGAGTGCTAGGATTACAGGCGTGAGCCACTGCACCTGGCCTTTGCTTGCTTTTAAAAGGCTTCAATATAGCATTATTCAGACTTTAAAAGCCCTTAAAATACTTTAATTAATTAATTTTGAGACAGTGTCTCACTCTGTTGCACTAAGCTAGAGTGCTATGGAGTCCACCTAACTCAAAGCAACCTCAAACCCTAGGGTTCTCCTCCTGAGTAGCAGGAACTACAGGAGCCAGGCATGATACTTGGCTATTTATTTTTCTTTCTATTTTTAGTAGAGATGGGTCTTACTCTTGCTCAGGCTGATCTCAAACTCCTTTTTTTTTTGTAGAGACAGAGTCTCACTTTACCACCCTTGGTAGAGTGCCATGACGTCACAGGACTCACAGCAACCTCTAACTCTTGGGACTTACGCGATTCTCTTGCCTCAGCCTCCTGAGCAGCTGGGACTACAGGCGCCAGCCACAACGCCCGGCTATTTTTGTTGCGGTTTGGCTGGGGCTGGGTTTGAACCCTCCACTCTTGGAATATGGGGCTGGCGCCCTACTCACTGAGCCACAGGCACCGCCCCTGATCTCAAACTCCTAAGCACAAATGATCCTCCCACCTCAGCCTCCCAGAATGCTAGGATTGCGCAAATCACCGCTCCTGGCTCATTTTAATTTTAAATTACTCAAAAGTAATGGGATTTTTTTTTTCTTAACGAGGTACTTAAGCATAGCTGAAGTCGAAAATTGTCTCATGTAAATTATATTCTTTGTTTTTTTAAAACTCTAAATATTTACTAGGCCTAGAATGGCTTCGTCTAAGTTAGTTTTGCTACTGTCTAAAACAAAAATAAAACCAAAGTCATATATAAAGAGGGAACAGAAAAAGCCACTGACACAACTTCCAGTACAAAATCAAAGACACTAAGGCAGATATATTTAAAAATACATAAGAACTTCTTTGTTCTTTTTTTTTTTTTTTTTTTTGTAGAGACAGAGTCTCACTTTATGGCTCTCGGTAGAGTGCTGTGGCCTCACACAGCTCACAGCAACCTCCAACTCCTGGGCTTAAGCGATTCTCCCGCCTCAGCCTCCCGAGTAGCTGGGACCACAGGCGCCCGCCACAACGCCCGGCTATTTTTTGGTTGCAGTTTGGCCGGGGCCAGGTTTGAACCCGTCACCCTCGTATATGGGGCCGGCGCCTTACCGACTGAGCAACAGGCGCCGCCCAAGAACTTCTTTGTTCTTAAAAACTGTGTAAGATCTTACATAGTCATAGGAAGTCATGGGAAATTGCAGGTAATCACAATACTAATTATACTTTTTGTCTTTTGTAACCAAAGTTAAACTATAATTATTGCATCTAATAATATCAATTGCCACTCTGGGAGGTTGAGGCAGGTGGATTGCCTGAGCTCACAGGTTCGAGACCAGCCTGAATCAGAGCAAGACCTTGTCTCTAAAAATAACCGGGCACTGTGGCGGGTGCCTGTAGTCCCAGCTACTTGGAAGGCTGAGGCAAGAGAATCGCTTGGGCCCAAGAGTTTGAGGTTGTCCCAGCTGCTGGGGAGGCTGAGGCAAGAGAATCACGTAAGCCCAAGAGTTGGAGGTTGCTGTGAGCCATGTGACGCCACGGCACTCTACTGAGGGCAGTAAAGTGAGACTTGGTCTCTAAAAAAAAAAAAGTTTGAGGTTGCTGTGAGCTGTGATGTCATAGCACACTACTGGGGGCAACAAAGTGAGACTCTGTCTCAAAAAAAAAAAAAGAAAAGAAAAGAAATACCAATTACTTGGGGATTTGGTCTGAGTTACACAGCAGAATAGTCTACAGTACTGTTCTATGTAGAGAATATGGTTCAATTTATGAGTTGTTGCTAGTAAATGAAATTATTTAATTTTTTATATATATGCTATAATATTAAACATAAGTATCACTTATACATACATATATAGCTAATTACAACTTTATATTAAGACGTTTCATTTTTGATCATGGTTGAGCTTTAATTAACAGCATAAATGCAGATAAATTTCCCCACAAGAAACTCAATGACTTGCACAATGACAAACTCTGAACAAGTTGGAAATGTTTCATTTTAATGTGATCTTATTAATATAAATAAGTAACAAAATTTAGCAAACATCAAATATTTAAGTGTCAAAGACATTTTACAATAAATACAATACTTTTGAAATAACAGTGCATATTTTTTAGTTTTGTGCACCTTTAAGAAAGCAATGATCTGGCTCGGCGCCTGTGGCTCAAGCAGCTAAGGCGCCAGCCACATACACCTGAGTTGGCGGGTTCGAATCCAGCCTGGGCCCGCCAAACAACAATGACTGCAACCAAAAAAAAAGAAATAGCCGGGCGTTGTGGCGGGCGCCTGTAGTCCCAGCTACTTGGGAGGTGGAGGCAGGAGAATCGCTTAAGCCTATGAGTTGGAGGTTGCTGTGAGCTGCGATGCCACAGCACTCTACCCAGGGTGACAGCTTGAAGCTCTGTCTCAAAAAAAAAAAAAAAAGAAAGAAAAGAAAGCAATGATCTTAGAATGTCTACAAGCATTGGGTGGTGCCTGTGGTTCAGTGGGTAGGGCGCCGGCCCCATATACTGAGGGCCATATACTGGCCCCAGCCAAACTGCAAGAACAAAAAATAGCCAGGTGTTGTGGCAGCTACTTGGGAGGCTGAGGCAAGAGAATCCCCTAAGCCCAGGAGTTGGAGGTTGCTGTGAGCTGTGTGACGCTATGGCACTCTATTGAGGGTGATAAAGAGAGACAATGTCTCTGCAAAAAAAAAAAATAATAATGTCTGCAAGTATTAATTAAAAAAAAAAATAGGAGTCTTTCAAAGGCTAAACAGTTGGGTTTTAAGGTTTGTTTTTTTAAGGCTAAACAATAGGGTCTTAAGTTTTTGTTTTTGTTTTTTTAAGTCTCTAGTTACTTGAGAAATTTTCGGGACTTATATTTGTTTTGTTGATGGAAAAAATGTATCCGTAGTCCTTTGGAACTTTTTTCTTTTAACCTGGAGTAGACTGTCCAATACAGCTGTCCTACGGGTCATCTTTCCTATCTTAGTAATCTTTCAATAAACGAAGAAGCATATGTCCATATCCTGATTTCTTGAGGGTTTCACGCTATCTGCTATTAGAATTGCTACAGAAACCACATTGCTAGTAAAGTATCTAATAACCAAAACGACTTTTTGTAGCAGCTTTGTTTTACCCTTCACAGTATTTGTTGATAGAAAAATCTATAATCGTATAATTGAGTAATAGTCACAAGAGGTTAACTCTTGAGTAATAATCACACAAAAAGAGGTTAGTGCTTGTTAGTGACATAAGATGGTTCTCCCAGTTGCACCTTCTGCTGGGTACCTCATAACAGCCCTAATCTCCAAAGGGGAATAATTACCCTAGTAATAAAATCTTTGTCATTAATTGAAGATCTAAAAGCAAGAACTAACGCATCATATGATGAGAAAAGTATGAAACAAGGTGCCTATTGTTCATGCTATGGAGAATTGCCTAATAAACAATGCTTGAACTTCTTGAACACTTGAACTGCTTCCCAACTGTCATTTATCACCTGTGAGTATGATAGAGGTGAGAGGATCGAAGGGCATGAGAAGGAATCATCCAAAAAAAATGTTAAGGTTCTATAGTTTCATAAGGTACAGAGTAATCGCATCTTAGCTTTTTGGCTAAGATCAACAGCATAAGGTACAGAGTAATTATCACAATATACAAACTTTGGTTTGTAAGAAAAGTAGCATCGTAAGTTTATTGGTAGTACTATTATGGTGTGTGGTATGCACACAGAAACAATAATAAAGATAAATATAACAATGTGTTGTTAAGTTTGCTTTGTAGTAGAAGTAAAAATCATCCTACATATCAAAGTCAGATGAGGGTGAGGATATCACTATGAAAAGCAAAGAAAAGGGCTGGGAACCTAGGTCTTTTCATTTATGCCAATATTCTAATTTAAAAAAAGGTATAGGCTGGGTGGTGCCTGTGGCTCAAGGAGTAGGGCGCTGGTCCCATATGCCGGAGGTGGCGGGTTCAAACCCAGCCCCGGCCAAAAACCACAAAAAAAAAGAAAAGGTATAGGCTAAATTATTTGACTTGTTACTAGTTTACATAGTTATGTTATTTATTTATTTTTTGCAGTTTTTGGCCAGGGCTGGGTTTGAACCCCCACCTCCGGCATTTGGGGCCGGCGCCCTACTCCTTTGAGCCACAGGCACCACCCTACATAGTTATTATAACTGTTCTAGAGTTACTTAGGAATTGACAGTCTCCTAGTGTTTTTAGGATATTCATTTGGCAAATGCTCCTTTTTTGTGACAATTCACTTAAACATCAATAGTAATAATAATAAGTGTTTTTTGCAAATTAAACTCCCACTTTTAAAATTTGATATTTTACTTTATTCCTGATGACAAATGTATTCAGATAAAAAATGGACCACTGAATTGAAGAAATGGCAAATTTGGTCATAAATGTTAATTATATCTATTAATAATTGAATGAATAATTTGTCCATTTACATTTTATTGTGGCAAAACGATACCATTTATCTACTGCCTCCAAAAATTAAATCACAAAATCTTTTTTGAGACAGAGCTCTGTTGCTCCAGGTAGAGTGAAGTGGCTGCTGTGAGTGAATCATAACTCATAGCAGCCTCCAACTCCTAGGCTTAAACGATCCTCCTGCCTCAGTCTCCCAAGTAGCTAGAAGGTGCCCACCACAATGCCCAGCTAATTTTTTCTATTTTTAGTAGAGATGGGGGTCTCACTCTTGCTCAGTCTGGTCTCAAACTCTAGAGCTCAAATGATCCTCCTGCCTTGGCCTTCCAGAGTAGGATTACAGGTGTGAGCCACTGCACCTGGCCAATTCTTTTTTTTAATGTTCCAAATTTCTCGGGAGGGTGAGATAATAATCTCACAATTATTGAAAATAATGAAATAATTATGAGTTTAAAAAAAACTTACAGCAGCAGTCATATAAGTTCAAGTATGTAAAGAGACTCAAAATCTAAATCAAAGACGGTTTAAACTAGGCTTCTTTTGTAAGTTTCTGAAAATAATTGCTGTGGAGACTTGGTTAATTCAAGAACTTCAAGGAAACTTTATAGCGCCAAATTTCTTTCTTCAAGAGAATGAAATCTAGCATCCATTTTGTAAAATATTGAAAATATACACTATTTATATTAAAATCTTTACTTTTTTCTTGATTTTTCTCTTACTCCCCACCAAATAACTGAGATATATTCTTCACTTGGAATCACCAGAGTTTTAATAAATTTATGCTTTGTAAGCATATGTGAGAAACAGAAAAAGCAAATTAAGGTATGATTTTTACATTCTACCATCTGCCAATTTTTAACCTTTATAATCCGATTGTGAGTGAGTTCTGAAATTGAGAATAAGAAAATAAAACTAAGATAGAAATAAGAATTTTGTTTTTATATTAATATGAAAATGACAAACTCTGGAGAAAAAAAATCCTGCCATCAATGAAATTATAGTTGGAAAATCCATGTAAGAAAGGTAGTTAATTTCTGTCCCTTCAAAAATGAAAGCAAATACTTTTGCTACTGAAATAGAGTAAAATATTTATTAGCACAATTTATATTTTCTCCACAATTTTCACTCTTCTTCTGCGCTATTATTCCCTCACTGAGTCCTTTTTGCTAAATATTTGAGAATTTCCCACAATTTACATCCTATTTTTGCAGGTAATTTCTGTATTTTCTAGTGTTTTTTCCTTCCATCAGTTCCAGAGGTAAGTCAAATCTAGAACTTGGGAAAAGAAAGCCGGGGAAGGAGTGGGGTCTTCAGAAGTAAAGTGATCAAGCCAAAGGAGAAGAAAATCAGAGATCCCAGGAAGACTCCAGTACCATGTCAGCCCCGTTTAGCACTGCAATTATCTCCCTGAGTAGTGGTGGTGGCAGAAGCTAGTCAGACTGAAACACAGTCCTAGAGATTCTTGTAATCCATTTAATAGAATGAAAAGAACCCTTATCTCTCATAGCCTGCTCTAACCATCTATGCCTCTAGCTTCCTTCATCAAATTCCACTTTCTGAGATAAGGAGAAAAGCTTTAGAAATAAGTGCAAATTATTTGTGAAAATTGTTCTGGCAGCTGAGTAGCTTTCATTTTATCTTCTCCCTCATTTGTTACGTTTTACTCTAATCCCCAAGAAAGTATAAAAGATGATTTGATTGTATTGAGACAATATATATCTTTTTCTATTTATAGATCTTTTATATGATTCATCTTAAAGAAGGAAATATATGTCTGTTGCATGTGTCTATATGTATATTTACATATACATATGAGAGATGGGGGTTGGGCTTAAGCAATTCTCTTGCCTCAGTCTCCCAAGTAGCTGGGACACACATATACAACTTCCTTTGGTTCTTTATCTGTTAGTTTATGCAAAACATGAACAAACTATAATGTTCTTTGTAAGCATATTGCAAGAAGGTGGCAAAAAATGTGATTTATATTCAGCACATTCCAAAACACCATATTGCAAATCTTTACAAAACATTCTGGGCTATGTCTATACAACTTAAGCAAAGTAACAGATATTAACTATTTAGTGTATTTGGGTCTGCTCTAACTATAAAATAGAATTTTCTCTTGCTTCAAAGATCCTAGATACAGGGCCCAAGATTCTTGGACAGCTAACATTCTACTTCAGTTTGATGTGAGAATGACCAAAGGAGAGGAGGAGAGGCAGGCCTTGTTTTTCAGAGAAATCTCAATACATTCTTGGGTTTGCCTATTATTTTTATATTAATATTAATGATATAAGCAGTTGCTTCTAAAATTATATGCAGTTTTTGAATTCTTAGGTCACTTAGATGACAAAAAGTCTCATGGATGCTATTTTTTGGGGTGTAAAAAAGAAAAAGTAGCACTCTTCTCATTGTTAGTTCAGTGAGGTTTTCTAAAGGCAAGGCTTCCTGAGTACTTAGGTAGAGAGAGCATTCATGGTCAAATACAGGACCTCTTTATGGAAATTAGCCTGAGCATGTACAAGATGGAACAAATTCAAAAAGCTTCTGTCATCTTCATCATGGTCTCCTATATACCAAACACAGGAATAGACAGTAGGGAAAAGAAAATGATAGTTAAAACTTTAAGTATATTTGAAACACAATATGTTCTAATTATTCCCAAAAATATTTAAACAGAAGACTTTCTGTTAATGACATTAAGTCAGATGTTAACCACTGAAATCATGGAACACCAGAATAAAAGTCAGAAGAAAAGGATTCTGGGCCACGTTTAATTGCTTCTAACTTTATGACCTTGGGTAAGTCATTTGATTTCTTTTCTTTTTTTTTTTTTTTTTTTGGTGACAGAGTCTCACTGTCTTTGGTAGAGTGCTGTGGCATCACAGCTCACAGCAACCTCCAACTGTTGGGCTTAAGCGATTCTCTTGCCTCAGCCTCCCAAGTAGCTGGGACTACAGGCACCTGCAATAATGCCTGGTTATTTTTGTTGTTGTTGTAGTTGTCACTGTTGTTTAACTAGCCCAGGCCAGGTTCGAACTGCCAGCCCCAGTGTATATGGCCAGTGCCCTAACCACTGAGTTTCAAGCATTAAGCCCTGGTGATTTCTTAAAGCCTTAGTTTTCTCATCTGTAAAATAGAGTTAATTATCATGTTGCCTATTAAGACTGTAAAATGATATTAGTTGAAACTATACAAATAAAATATTGATTTGCTATATTTTACTCTAATCCCCAGGAAAGAGTAATCCTCAAAAGATGATTTAACTGTATTGAGACAATATATATCTTTTTTATAAAAGTATAATGATTATGATAGCTGGCAAGTGAGCAAGTTAAGATTTGTGCTGTGTAAAGTTGAAACTGGTCCTTTCAGAGCAGACTCTTCAACTTTACTTTCTCCAGTAAAACCAATATCAGATTTTAAAAGTGACAAAAGCCAGGACTTGCAGGGTTACTGACATGTAAACGCTAGTATTTGATTCCCTGTGTGTGTTGCCCAGGCATGAAGGGCATTTTACCCTTGCAGTTTTACTAAAATACTCTGAAAAATATTCCAGGCTTCATATTAACCTTACCTGTCAATGTAATGATTTCATGAACATTATTATATTGTTGAATTCCTACTGACAACATTATAACTATATGGGAGCTTAACTTTATAAGGAAATGTGTTTTGACACTGATATCTTATTATTCTGATCCTAAAAAAAAAAAAAAAAGTGACAAAAGCCAGGAACATATATCTCTAGGAAAAACAAACAAAAAATGTCTGTTCCTTCTATTGTTAGTTTAGAAACAAGTCTACAAGGCTCCGCGCCTGTGGCTCAAGAAGCTAGGGCGCCAGCCACATACACTTGAGCTGGCGGGTTTGAATCCAGCCTGGGGCCCGCCAAACAACAATGATGGGTGCAACCAAAATATAGCCAGGCGTTGTGGCAGGCGCCTGTAGTCCCAGCTACTTGGGAGGCGGAGGCACGAGAATCGCTTGAGCCCAGGAGTTGGAGGTTGCTGTGAGCTGTGATGCTACGCACTCTACGCAGGGTGATAGCTTGAGGCTCTGTCTCAAAAAAAAAAAAAAAAAGAAAAGAAAAAAGAAAGAAACAAGTCTACACAGAACTAGCTTTGTCTTAAGTGGAGACTAGAATGCATTTTTACTCACACACATCTATATTCCTACTTACCAGATGTAATTGATTGCAGCATTTCCATTGTAACACATGCAAATGCATTTGCCACATTTTGAAGGAAGTTAATTCTTTCCAATGGTGTGCTAAAGACATTACAGACTTTTTGCATCATTTTAACTGCCCAATTCATGCAGTACAGTTCTTTTTCACATACCTGATTGAGACATACAAAGCATTATTGTAAACCCTCATGTGAAGAAAGCTATAGACTTACAAAATGGCATTGACAATGATGGTTTATGATTCTACATAATTTGTTATATTGACACAATATTAATTCTATAAAATGGCAAATGCTCTTACATGTATACACCTTTGCTTTCAAAAGGTACAATTTTAGTAGAAAAAGATGTGAAGTGGCCGGGTGTGGTTGCTCACACTTGTAATCCTAATACTCTGGGAGGCTGAGGCAGATGGATTGCCTGAGCTCAAGAGTTCAAGACCAGCTTGAGCAAGAGACAGACCTCATTTCTAAAAATATCTGAGTGTTGTGGTGGTTGCCTTCAATCCCAGCTACTTGGGAGGCTGAGGCAAGAGAATTGCTTGAGCTCAAGAGTTTGAGGTTGCTGTGAGCTGTGATGCTATGGCACTCTATGTAGGGCAACAAAGGGAGACTCTGTCTCACACACACACACACAAAAGTGTGAAGTATATAAAAGTCTGGTTTAAGATTATCATAGAATATTATTTATCAGTATAAGATCTAATATCAAAAAGTTATTAGATATATGAAAAATAAGACTTCTGCTCATTTACTCAGTAAACATTTATTGAGCACTTGCTAAGAGCTGGAGTTACAATTATAGGTTATAAAGACACAGTTCTATTTTCCAGGAGGCTAATGAGGATGATAGACAAACAGGCAATCAGGCAATTTCAATAGGCAAGAGAACTCTACGGTATTATCAACTTCAGATCTTGAGAGTTTTAGGGAATATTTGTTTCTCTACTATTTAAGAGATAAACATTTAATGTAAAGATTACATATGCCTAGCTAAAACTGACTGAATAGTAAAAAGTTTATATATTAACATTCTAAACAGCCAGTTGAACTCTCATAGCCTAACAGATAACATGCAAGAAGAAAAACTATATATAGTAGTAGTGTAAGTAAATAATGTTTTTTTTTTTTTGTAGAGACAGAGTTTCACTTTATTGCCCTCGGTAGAGTGCCGTGGCATCACACAGCTCACAGCAACCTCCAACTCCTGGGCTTAGGTGATTCTCCTGCCTCAGCCTCCCGAGTAGCTAGGACTACAGGCGCCCGCCACAACGCCCGGCTATTTTTTTTTTTAAATCATTTACTATTTATTAACAAAAAGGCTAAATTGTCAAGAGGATATATGATTAATATGTATGCAACACTAGAACTTCTTTTTTTTTTATTTATTGTTAAGGATTCATTGAGGGTACAATAAGCCAGGTTACACTGATTGCAATTGTTAGGTAAAGTCCCTCTTGCAATCATGTCTTGCCCCCATAAAGTGTGACACACACCAAGGCCCCACCCCCCTCCCTCCGTCCCTCTTTCTGCTTTCCCCCCCCATAACCTTAATTGTCATTAATTGTCCTCATATCAAAATTGAGTACATAGGATTCATGCTTCTCCATTCTTGTGATGCTTTACTAAGAATAATGTCGTCCACTTCCATCCAGGTTAATACGAAGAATGTAAAGTCTCCATTTTTTTTTTAATGGCTAAATAGTATTCCATGGTATACATATACCACAGCTTGTTAATCCATTCCTGGGTTGGTGGGCATTTAGGCTGTTTCCACATTTTGGTGACTGTAAATTGAGCTGCAATAAACAGTCTAGTACAAGTGTCCTTATGATAAAAGGATTTTTTTTCCTTCTGGGTAGATGCCCAGTAATGGGATTGCAGGATCAAATGGGAGGTCTAGGTTGAGTGCTTTGAGGTTTCTCCAGACTTCCTTCCAAAAAGGTTGTACTAGTTTGCAATCCCACCATTTTTTTTTTTTTTTTGGTTGCAGTTCAGCCGGGGCTGGGTTTGAACCCGCCACCCTCGGCATACGGGGCTGGCGCCCTGCTCACTGAGCCACAGGCGCCGCCCGTAAGTAAATAATGTTAATGTGATAGGAAAGATTTATTAACTTTATTATGTGTAAAGCATTGTACCAGTCACTATGAAAGAAATAAGCAACACAGCCCTGGATTTCAAAGAGCTTTCAATCAATTTGGGGAGATGACCTACCTAACACATATAATGGCTTACAAATACTAACAGTAAATGAATATAAAAGAAGACAAATTGGAGGCAATTTAGAGAACATTAATGATCAAATTTAGAGAACATTAATGATCAAAGATGAGATGTTAATCAGAGAAAGCTTTCTAGAAAAGGTTTCTTTACTCCTAGTGTCTTTCTCTCCATTCCATTTGGTATAGTTCTGCCTAAGTGACCCCTAACCTATAAGAGATCATGTCTTTCCCCTTAAAACTCAGCAGTTCCCATTAGAAGATGGGTTCAATGTGGCACCTGTGGCTCAAAGGGGTAGGGCGCCAGCCCCATATGCTGGAGGTGGTGGGTTCAAACCCAGCTCTAGCCAAAAACTGCAAAAAAAAAGATGGGTTCAAGCTCTGCAGAATGGCCTGAAAAGTCCTTCCTTATCTAGCATCTTTCTTTCTGTGCAGCCTCACCTCCTGTTACTCCTCTACTATACATGTTACCCTTCAGAAATCATACTGAACTGCTTACAGGGCCCTGAATATAGTCATGTGATTCCACTTCTCTGCTGTGTCAAATAATGTGCAGCCATCCAACACCTTCCTGGTGACCTATTTATTTTCTATATTTTATTTTATTTATTTTTTGAGACAGAGTCTCACTTTGTTGCCCTTGGTAGAGTGCTGTGGCATTATAGCTCACAGCAACCTCCAGCTCTTGGGCTTAGGTGATCCTCTTGCCTCAACCTCCCAAGTAGCTAGGACTACAGGCGCCTGCCACAACGCCTGGCTATTTTTTGTTGCAGTTTGGCTGGGATTGGGTTCGAACCCGCCACCCTCGGTATATGGGGCCGATGCTGTACCCACTGAGCCACAGGCACTGCCCAACCTATTTATTTTCTTTCTTTTTTTTTTTTTGTAGAGACAGAGTCTCACTGTACCGCCCTCGGGTAGAGTGCCGTGGCGTCACACGGCTCACAGCAACCTGTAACTCTTGGGCTTACGCAATTCTCTTGCCTCAGCCTCCTGAGTAGCTGGGACTACAGGCGCCCGCCACAACGCCCGGCTATCCTATTTATTTTCTAAAAGCTTTATCTACAGGGATTGGGGAAGCTCTGTCTTCTATTCTCACCTGAAACTGGCTCTCTTGGCTACCTTTTTTTGTATATATATTTGCAATTGTCTCACTGTATTCTCTTTTTTTTTTTTTTTGAGACAGAGTCTCAAGCTGTCGCCCTTGGTAAAGTGCTATGGTGTCACAGCTCACAGCAACCTCAAATTCTTGGGCTTGAGCGATTCTCTTGTCTCAGCCTCCCAAGTATCTGGGAGTATAGGTGCCCGCCACAACGCCCGGCTATTTTTTGTTGTTGTTGTTGTTGTTGCAGTTGCACTGTTGTTTTTGGCTGGCAGGGGCCGGGTTTGAACCCACCACCCTTGGTGTATGTGGCCAGTGCCCTGCCGACTGAGCTATGGGTGCCACCTATCTCACTATATTTATTTATGTATATCTTGATATTTCTTTTTTTTTTTTCTTTTGTAGAGACATAGTCTCACTTTATGGCCCTCGGTAGAGTGCTGTGGCCTCACACAGCTCACAGCAACCTCCAACTCCTGGGCTTAAGCAATTCTCTTGCCTCAGCTTCCCGAATAGCTGGGACTACAGGCGCCAGCCACAACGCCCAGCTATATCTTGATATTTCTTTTTTTTTTTTTCAGTTGCTTTTTTTTTTTTTTTTTTTAATTTGGCTGGGGCTGGGTTTGAACCCGCCACCTCCGGCATATGGGACCGGCGCCCTACCCGCTGAGCCACAGGCACCGCCCCCTTGATATTTCTTTTAAAAAAATTTTTTTATTAGATCATAGCTCTGTACATTAATGCAATCATGAGGTACAATGTATCTTGATATTTCTTTTTTTTTTTTTTCTTGGCTGGGGCTGGGTTTGAACCCACCACCTCCGGCATATGGGACCGGCGCCCTACTCCTTGAGCCACAGGCGCTGCCCAGTATCTTGATATTTCTTAAAAGACTATAGCAGCTTGTGGTCAGAGATTTGTTCTTTTAATTTCCATAGTCCTAGAATATCACATGGTTTATAGGGGTAAATAGTAAATTCTCAATAAATTTATATTGAATGAATATTAAACATGTTTTTAAAGACTTTTTATTTTGAAACGCTGTAATTATACAAAAATATGATAAGAAAGTATCTCCAGTCCCCATTTTCCAGCTTCAACAATTACCAACCTTGTTTCAATTCTACCCCCATTTACTTTCACATCCTCTTCCCATCCTACCCCCACACCGATTATTTTGAAGTAAATCAAATGGGATGCTTTTTAAAAATGAAACTTTTAAAAATGAATGTAACTTAGCAGAGCTATATATTGACAATTCAGATGTGAAGTGTAGATAGTTGATATAAAGAATGACTCCAAATATTATAATTATATATATTTAAATATATTGAGAAAAACTTTAAAACATATACTTAAATACTTATTCTTTCAAAACAGTCTCTACACACTTCAATTCTTTCAAGGTAGTTCCTAAAGGAATTGTGATGTTAAACAACTTGATAGAGAAAAACTTATTTTTTACTTACCAAAGCCAAAAAGACTATGAGCCTTGCCAGTTCTATGGCCCGTCCATTCACAGCTTTACTAGCCATGAAAGTGAAACAGATGTTGTTCCCACTTAGGATTAGGAGACGTGCATTATTCTCTAGAAGCCACTCACGGGGTACCACTTTTATTAGAGGAAGAATAGTTATTTAGTGAGAAATTACACAATAGCTATAGTAAGCACCATTAAATACATGCAATATTTTATCACTTTATTAGAAATACAATTACTGCTAAGGAAATGCTTGGAAAAAATGCTTTAGTTTTTCAGTTTCAGCACTGAGCCAGAGACAGATATTATAGCCATGTCATGGTGGCTCTTACAAACGTACTAGTAATATAGTTAAAACAATCCTCCTGCACATAGATCATTAGGCAAAGTGATCTAACCCTGTTTAAGGAAAGCAATTTTGTAAACTTTGGAATCTAAAGGATTACGCAGGAATGAGAAAAACTGTTTTACCTCTCTTGTATTGATAGAAGGCTTTCTTCTTACATAACCTAGGAGGGTGATTCTGAGAACTTGGAAAATGGGAGTAATTAAACTAATTAAACTATAAAGCTTTCAAATAATAATAACATATATTTATAAAATTGGCAAGCAAAGGAAAGTAAGTTAATTATATGCATTCTCTTCAAACATAATGCAAAGTCTTTAAACATTTTAGAGCATTTAGTGATTTTCAATAGGCACTTCATTGCTAATAGAATTATCATTATAATTTTAAAACTGTATTCTACTAATAAATTTATATTATTCCATGTTAGTAAATATATATATTTTTACCTGACAGTTCATCTACAAGACTGATAACATCATCTGCTGTCCACTCTTTAGTGCCTGTGTCATATAGTAATTTAATGGCATCAGCCAAACCTTTCAAACTGGATTCATCTGTAGGTCCTTCTATCATTTTTTGCCAAACCACCTGGCCTAAATTGAAACAAAAACTAGGCTATAACAGAATAGTTGGCTTTGTGATAAAGACTTCATGAATTGTTTAAAAAGGAAAATGGATTGCATGATGAAATCCCATTACTTATATAAGCTACTTTCATTTTAACTTTCTTTTTTTTTTTTTTTGTAGAGACAGAGTCACTTTATCGCCCTCGGTAGAGTGCCATGGCATCTCAGCTCATAGCACCTCCAACTCCCAGGGTTAGGCGATTCTCTTGCCTAAGCCTCCTGAGTATCTGGGACTACAGGCACCCCCTACAACGTCTGGCTATTTTTTTGTTGCAGTTTGGACGGGGCTGGGTTTGAACCCACCACCCGCGGTATTTGGGGCCAGTGCCCTACCCACTGAGCCACAGGTGCTGCCCTTTTTTTTTTTTGAGACAGAGTCTCAAGCTGTCACCCTGGGTAGAGTGCCATGGCATCGTAGCTCACAGAAACCTTCAACTTGGGCTCAAGCAATCCTGTTGCCTCAGGTTTTCTATTTTTAGTAGAGACAGGGTCTCACTTTTGCTCAGCAAAACTCGAGAGCTCAAGCAATCCACCGGCCCCGGTCTCCCATAGTGCTAGGATTACAGGCATGAGCCACTGCACCCAGCCCTTTCATTTTAACGTTCATAATGAAAGGTCAATTCTGATAACAGTACTATTTTTTTTTTTTTTTTTTTTTGAGGCAGAGCCTCAAGCTGTCGCCCTGGGTAGAGTGCTGTGGTATCACAGCTCATAGCAACCTCCAACTCCTGGGCTCAAGCGATTCTCCTGCCTCCGCCTTCTGAGTAGCTAGGACTACAGGCACCTGCCACAACGCCCGGCTATTTTTTGGTTGCAGCCGTCATTATTGTTTGGCGGGCCCAGGCTGGATTCAAACCCGCCAGCTCTGGTATATGTGGCTGGTGCCTAGCCGCTTGAGCCACAGGTGCCAAGCCAACAGTATAAATTTAAATTTGCTTCATCCCTTACTAATGGGATGAAGCAAAGCAACAGTAGCCAAATGAAGTAAAAAAAGGTAGTTTCCCTAAGCAGATAGTGTTTCTAGTTCAAAGATAATGCTACCCCGTAACATAAATTGGATAACCAATTCATGTAATCTTACTAAAGTAATATAAAACCTGTGAATAACCTTCTAGAAAGAAAGCATGCTATATTTGAGAATCTTATAAACATTTATATGAACATGGAGTAATTCAGTTAACTTTTTTTGTTTGTTTGTTTGTTTGTTTTTGTAGAGACAGAGTTTCACTTTACTGCCCTCGGTAGAGTGCCGTGGCGTCACACGGCTCACAGCAACCTCCAGCTCTCGGGCTTACGTGATTCTCTTGCCTCAGCCTCCCGAGCAGCTGGGACTACAGGCGCCTGCCACAACGCCCGGCTATTTTTTTGTTGCAGTTTGGCCGGGGCTGGGTTTGAACCCGCCACCCTCGGTATATGGGGCTGGCGCCCTACTCACTGAGCCACAGGCGCTGCCCAATTCAGTTAACTTTTGATTACCTATGATCAGTCATATTTGTGGATTACAGAAAACAAAAATTTAATCCCAGTCTTACTTCCTGGTTCTACTCAGCATTAGTTTAAGCTTCTTACTTCCTGAAATAAGTTAATGTGAACTGAAGAAATTCATGATAATTTTAACAATAATCTAAGTAAAACTTAGGCAATAACTTGCAAAAATTCCTACTTAAATCCAAAGTTAAATAAAGCATTAGTTCTGGGCAGTGCCTGTGGCTCAACAGAATAGGGCACTGGCCCCATATGCGGGAGATAGCAGGTTCAAACCCAGCCCTGGCCAAAACTGCAAAAAATAAATAAATAAATAAATAAATAAAGCATTAGTTCTGAATACCACTTTGCTTTGATGGCACTATTAGTTGTCTCTAATAGCAAACATAACCTTGAGTTAAGATAATGTTCAAAAATGAAAAGCAGTTATTTTAGGTAAACCAAGGATGATAGGAATACATTTGGTAATGGCCTTAAGCAGAACAATTTCTTTCTTAGGTTAGTTTAGGTGATACACAAATTAATGTAGTATACATCTATGAAATCTTGAAACAGTTAATCATTAGAAATGATGAAAACTGAGCAGATACAAAAAAATTTGTTTCCTAAAGTAAAAGTAATTAACCAGTTATGTAATGTACATCTTTGAAAAATGAGTGCTCACCATCTTGAGAAGAGATTGGACCAAAGATGATATACAGTAATCTTGCTTGATTCACCATGGGCCATGGTTTTAATATTCGTGTCAACCAAAAAGCTGAATCACTTCGATGTGTCCAGTGATCAAGCAGGACACTCCTACAGAATAATCTGATCCTTAACTCCAGTTTCCGGGCACTTCCTATGAGGACAAAAGAATTGTAAACCGTTCTTCCTAGGAAGGCCAATATGCATATTGGATAATAATCAGAACAACTTATTTACCACTGTAATTAAAAAGTTATTATAAATCAGGTTTCTTTCTTTTTTTTTTTTTGTAGAGACAGAGTCTCACTTTATGGCCCTCGGTAGAGTGCCGTGGCCTCACACAGCTCACAGCAACCTCCAACTCCTGGGCTTAAGCAATTCTTTTGCCTCAGCCTCCCGATTAGCTGGGACTACAGGCGCCGGCCACAACGCCCGGCTAGTTTTTGGTTGCAGTTTGGCCGGGGCGGGGTTTGAACCTGACACCCTCGGTATATGGGGGCCGGGTTTGAACCCCCCACCCTCGGTATATGGGGCCGGCGCCTTACCAACTGAGCCACAAGTGCGGCCCACAAATCAGGTTTCTTAAGAAGAAGTAACCAAGGGGTGGCGCCTGTGGCTAAAAGAGTAGGGTGCTGGCCCCATATGCTGGAGATGGCGGGTTCAAACCCAGCCCTGGCCGGAAAAAAAAAAAAAGAAGTAACCAAGAGATTAACTGTTCTTAAAATGCCCTAATTCCAAAATTTGACTATTGATTTATCCTTACCATCCTGATCTATAAATACTTTGAATAATGGGTTGATCAAAAGACATGCTTACCAGAATCCAGAAAGTTTACCAGAATCTTAAATGATTTTTTATTTAAAAAGAAATAAATTCATAGAAAGGGTCAGAGATAGACATCATTAATATACTTTGTACTAAAAACATTATTTCATTTGCCTCTATAAAAAATTTAGATTATGGGCAGCACCTGGGGCTCAGTGAGTAGGGTGCGGCCCCATATAAGGAGGGTGGCAGATTCAAACCCGGCCCCAGCCAAACTGCAACAACAACAAAATAGTCAGGTGTTGTGGCGGGCACCTGTAATCCCAGCTACTTGGGAGGCTGAGGCAAGAGAATCGCCTAAGCCCAAGAGCTGGAGGTTGCTGTAAGCTGTGATGCCACAGCACTCTACCGAGGGCAACAAAGTGAGACTATGTCTCTAAAACAAAACTAAAACAAAACAAAAACAAAAACAAAAACAAAACTTTAGATTATGAAGAGACTACTTTTAAAAACGGCTTTATTGAAATGTAATTCATATACCATATACTATACTTTACCCATTTAAAGTGTACAATTGAATGGTTTTTAGTATATTCACAGACATATGCAGCCATTGCTATGGTCAATTTTTTTTTTTTTTGAGACAGAGTCTCATTTATTAACCCTTGGTAGAGTGCCGTGGTGTCACAGCTCACAGCAACCTACAAATCCTTGGGCTTAGGCAATTCTCTTGCCTCAGCCTCCCGAGTAGCTGGGACCACAGGTGCCCACCATAACGCCTGGCTATTTTTTGTTGCAGGTTGGCTGGGGCTGGGTTTGAACCCACCACCCTTGGTATATGGGGCCAGCACCTTAACCCACTGAGCTACAGGTGCCACCCTAATTTTATTTTTTTTTGAGACAGAGTCTCACTTTGTTGCCCTCGGTAGAGTGCCATGGCATCACAGCTCACAGCAACCTCCAGCTCTTGGGCTTAGGTGACTCTCTTGCCTCAGCCTCCTGAGTAGCTGGGATTACAGGTGCCCGCCATAACACCCGGCTATTTTTGTTGTTGTTGTTGCAGTTTGGCTGGGGCTGGGTTTAAACCTGCCACCCTCGATGTATGGGGCTGGTGCCCTACTCACTGAGCCATAGGCACTACCGTGCTATGGTTGATTTTAGATTTTCATCACTTCAAAAGGAATCCTTTTCTTTTAGCTATCACCCCCCTATCTCTCTGTCCTTTACTATCCCCAGCCCTAAGCAACCAATACTCTACTTTCTGTCTCCATAGATTTCCTTATTCTGGATTTTCATATGAACTACATCATATATATACTATGTGGTCTTTTGTGACTGGCTTATTTCACTTAACATTGTGTTTTCAAAGTTTGTTCATCTCGTAGCATATATCAGCATTTCATTTCTTTTCATGGCCAACTAATATTCCATTGTATGGATGTACAACGTTTTGGTTATCCATTTCACTCACTGATAGACATTTGAGTTTTTTCCACCTTCTGACTATTATGAATATTGCCGCTTTAACATTTACGTACAAGTTTCTGTGAGGACATCATGTTTTCATTTCTCTTGGGGATACACCAAAGAGCAGAATTGCTGGGTCATATGATAACTCTATACTTAAACATTTGAGGAACTGCCAGACTGTTTTCCAAAGTAACTGCACCATTTTATATTCTCAAACACATGAGTGTTCGTGTATCTTCACATTCTCACCAATACTTGTTATCTAACTTTTTGATTCTAGTCATCCTACTAGATGTAAAATGGTATCTCACTGTGTTTGTTTGTTTGTGTTTTAACAGCTTTATTGAAAAAAATTTACACACCATAAAATTCACCCATTTAAAGCGTATAATTCAGGGCTGGGCATGGTAGCTTATGCCTGTAATCCTAGTACTCTGGGAGGCCAAGGCGGGTGGATTGCTTGAGGTCAGGAGTTTGAGATCAGCCTGAGCAAGAGCAAGACTCTTTCTCTAAAACTAGCTGAGCTTTGTGGTAGGTGCCTATAGTCCCAGTTACCCAGGAGGCTGAGACAAGAGGATCAATCACTTGAACCCAAGAGTTTGAGTTTGCTGTGAGCTATGATGCCATGGTACTCTACCAAGGGTGTTAAAGTGAGATTCTTAAAAAATAAAATAAAATAAATAAATAAAAATTCAATAGTTTTTGATATATTACATTATTTTTATCTCGTGATAAATATAGATAACATAAAATGTGCCATTTTAATCTTTTTTTTTTTTTTTTTTTGGTAGAGACAGAGTCTCACTTTATGGCCCTCGGTAGAGTGCCATGACCTCACACAGCTCACAGCAACCTCCAACTCCTGGGCCTAAGCGATTCTCTTGCCTCAGCCTCCCAAGTAGCTGGGACTACAGGCGCCCGCCACAACGCCCGGCTATTTTTTGGTTGCAGTTTGGCCAGGGCCGGGTTTGAACCCGCCACCCTCGGTATATGGGGCCGGCGCCTTACTGACTGAGCCACAGGCGCCGCCAATTTTAATCATTTTTAAGTGTACAATTCAGTGGCATCAATTACATTCTCAATGTTGTGAATCATCACTACTGCGTATTTCCAAAACATTTTCATCATCCCAACATAAACTCTGTAACCATTAAGCAATAACTCCCCACTTACCCCTTTCCCTAACTCCTGGCAACCTCTAATCTATAATTTTCTGTCTCCATGAATTTGCCTCAGAGACATAGAATCATACAGTATTTGTCCTTTTGCTCCTGGCTTTTATCATCCTTGCTGTATGTACCATACACCACATTTGGTTTATTCATTCATCTGTTGATGGATACATGTTGTTTATTCCTTTTGGCTATTATGAATGATGCTGGAATGAACATTAGCATAAAAATATCTAAGTCCCTGCTCTCAGTTCCATTAGGTACATACCTAGGAGTGGAACTGTTGGGTGATTTTGTTTGTTTTTTTTTTTTTTTTTTTTTTTGTAGAGACAGAGTCTCACTGTACCGCCCTTGGTAGAGTGCCGTGGCGTCACACGGCTCACAGCAACCCCCAACTCCTGGGCTTAAGCGATTCTCTTGCCTCAGCCTCCCGAGTAGCTGGGACTACAGGCGCCCGCCACAACGCCCAGCTATTTTTTGGTTGCAGTTTGGCCGGGGCTGGGTTTGAACCCGCCACCCTCGGCATATGGGGCCGGCGCCCTACTCACTGAGCCACAGGCGCCGCCCGATTTTGTTTGGTTTTTTGAGGAACAGCCAAACTGTTTTCCATAGCAACTACACCATTTTACATTTTATTAATACTTTTTATACCATTTACATTTTACTTACTTGTAACTAAAACAAGTGTAAATGAAAAGTTTACTAATGATCTAAGTCCATATGTAAGTACTCCCTGGTGTGTCAAGCCAAGTAGCATGGAAGTTTAGAGGAGAGAGATAACTGCAGGTGGGAGATCAGGAAAGGCTTAAGAGAGGAGGTCAGGGAAATTGGGTCTTAAAGGATGAGAAAGGCTGGGTGTGGTGGCTCATGCCTGTAATCCTAGCACTCTGAGAGGCTGAGGTGGGTAGATTGCACTGCCTGAGCTCAACACAAGTTTGAGACCAGCCTGACTAGCCATCTCTAAAAAATAGCCAGGCACCTGTAATCCCAGCTACCAGGGAGGCTGAGACAAGAGGATCATTTTGAACGCCAGAGTTTGAGGTTGCTGTAAGCTATGATGCCACCGCACTCTACCAAAAGCAACAAAGTGAGACTCTGTCTCAAAAAGAAAGGATAAGAAGGTGCGAGGGCATTTCAGGAAATTAGATAGAATAAATAAAAGATACTCAGAAATGTTTAAGGTGTGTCTAAGACACAGTGACTAGAGTAATATATCTATATCAAACTGATACAGAAAGTAGTGGGCAGTAAGTTTGAAAAGATAATGTGGGGCCAGAATATGGAGGCTGCCATAAATAATTTGGACTTTATTTTCAAGACATCAGGGAGGCAACAGAAATTTTTGATCAAGGGAGAGACATAATAAATTAATTTTGTTATTTCATGGGGATTCTAAATCTATCTTTTTGATCTATAATTTGTTTTATAATAAAATACTTCAAGCTGACAGAAAAACAAAGATACTATAACAAATACTGTGTACCTATCACCTACCCTTGCCAAAGCTTTATTTTTTGCTATATTTGCTTCAGATTTTTAAAAATAAATAAAACAGACTGGGCACGGTAGAATTACACCTGTAATTCTAACACTCTGGGAGGTTGAGATGCGTGGATCCCCTGAACTCAGGAGTTCGAAATCAGCCTGAGCAAGAGTGAGATCCTGTCTCTAATAAAAATAGAAAAACTAGGGCGGCGCCTGTGGCTCAGTCAGTAGGGCGCCGGCCCCATATACCGAGGGTGGCGGGTTCAAACCCGGCCCTGGCCAAAACTGCAACCAAAAAAAAAAAAAAAAATAGCCGGGCATTGTGGCAGGCACCTGTAGTCCCAGCTACTCGGGAGGCTGAGGCAAGAGAATCGCTTGGGCCCAGGAGTTGGAGGTTGCTGTGAGCTGGGTGAGGCCACGGCACTCTACCGAGGGCCATAAAGTGAGACTCTGTCTCTACAAAAAAAAAAAAAAAAATAGAAGAACTAGCTGGGTATAGCAGTGTACACTTGTAGTCCCAGCTGCTCAGGAGGCTAAGGCAAGAGGATTGCTCAAGCCCAATATGAGGTTGTTGTGAGCTATGAAGCCGCAACACTCTACCCAGGGTGACAGAGTGAAACAATAAATAAATAAAAGGGCGGTGCCTGTAGCTCAGTCGGTAAGGCGCCAGCCCCATATATCGAGGGTGGCGGGTTCAAACCCAGCCCCGGTCAAACTGCAAGCAAAAAAATAGCCGGGCGTTGTGGCGGGCGCCTGTAGTCCCAGCTACTCCGGAGGCTGAGGCAAGAGAATCGCTTAAGCCCAGGAGTTGGAGGTTGCTGTGAGCTGTGTGAGGCCACGGCACTCTACCAAGGGCCATAAAGTGAGACTCTGTCTCTACCAAAAAAATAAAAATAAAAAAAAATAAATAAATAAAACATTACATAGATACAGTTAAAACTTCCTGTAGATCACATCTAATCCCTTTCTCCTTCTTCCTCAAAGGTATCACTATACTGAACTTGGGTTTTATCCATCCTGTGTTAGGACTCTGTAGAGAAACAGAACCAACGGGATGAACAGTGTGTGTGTATATGTGTGTGTGTGTAATACAAAGGGCACCAAAAAATGTATACACATTTTGAGAAGGAAAAACTGTGTTAAAATTGTAAAACTTAGGCTCAGTGCCCATAGCACAGTGACTATGGCACTGGCCACATGCACCAAGGCTGGTGGGTTCAAACCTGGCCTGGGCCAGCTGAACAACAATGACAACTGCAATAACAATAACAACAAAAAAAAATAGCTGGGGGTTGTGATGGGCACCTGTAGTCCCGGCTGCGTGGGAGGCTGAGGCAGGAGAATCACTTGGGCCCAGGAGTTTGAGGTTGCTATGAACTGTGGCGCCACAGCACTCTACTGAGGGCGACATAGTGAGACTCTGTCTCAAAAAAAGAAAAAAAAAATTGTAAAAATCAATATGTACTGACAATGAAAGATAAATACAAGTCACATTTCAGCACATTCTGAAAATTCAAAAATCAAATATGATGAGTATTATAATTTTAATACACTTTTTTTCTTGCTTAAAATGTGTATACATTTTTTTGGCACCCTGTGTGTGTGTGTGTGTGTGTGTGTGTGTGTGTGTAGAGACAGAAAGAGAGAGAGAGAGATTTATCTTAAGGAATTGGCTCACACAGTTGTAGAGGCTTGGTTAAGTCTAAAATCTGCAGGGTGGATAGGCAAGTTGGAGACTGGGAAGAGTTGTACTTCAAGTCCAAAGGCAGGTTGCTGGCAGAATTCTTTCTTCCTTAAGGTCAGTGTTTTTCAACTGATTGGACAAGGCCCATGCATATTATGGAGGGTAATCTGCTTCACTCAAAGTCTACTGGTTGAAATGTTAAGTTCATCTAAAAGAATACTTTCGCAGAAACACCTAGAGTAATGTTCAACCATATATCTGGGTACTATGGCATAGCCAAATTTACTACACAAAATTAACCACAACATCCAACTATGTTCTTATACTTTTTTACACATGTAATATAACCATAATGAATAAATGTAACTGTTTTACATGTTTTTAATATGAATACAAATGTTATCATACTGAAAGTATCTTTTGATAACGTTTTTTCTCAAATTATGTTTTAAGATTTGCCATATTAATATATGTAGCTCTAGTTCATTCATTTTAACCACTGATGGTTTTAATTGTATGAATATACCAAAATTCATTTATCTATTCTCCTAACAATAGGCATTTAGATTGGTTGCAGTTTTTCATGGTTACAAATATGTTGCAATGTTCTTTTTTTTTTTTTTTTTTGTAGAGACAGAGTCTCACTTTACTGCCCTCAGTAGAGTGCCGTGACGTCACTTGGCTCACGGCAACCTCCAGCTCTTGGGCTTACACGATTCTCTTGTCTCAGCCTCCCAAGTAGCTGGGACTACAGGCGCCCGCCACAACACCCAGCTATTTTTTGTTGCAGTTTGGCCGGGGCTGGGTTTGAACCCACCACCCTCGGCATATGGGGCCAGCACCCTACTTACTGAGCCACAGGCACCGCCCGCAATGTTCTTTTTTATTTTTATTTTTTGAGACAGAGTCTCACTATGTTGCCACTGTAATGCTTCAATTTTCTTTCTTTTTTTTTTTTGAGACAGAGTCTCACTATGTTGCCACTGTAATGCTGCAATTTTCTTTCTTTTTTTTTTTTTTTTGAGACAGAGTCTCACTATGTTGCCCTCAGTAGAGCTCTGTGGCGTCACAGCTCAAAGCAACCTCAAATTCTTAGGCTTAAGTGATCCTCTTGCCTCAGTCTCCCAAGTAGCTGGGACTACAGGTGCCCAACACAACGCCCGGCTATTTTTTTGTTGTTGTTTCAGTTGTAATTATTGTTTAGCTGGCCCGGGCCGGACTTGAACCCACCAGCCTCAGTGTATGTAGCCAGTGCCCTACCCACTGACCTACAGGCGCCAAACCTGCAATGTTCATTTTTATATATGTGTCCTAGTGAACATTGTGGGAGTTTTCTCAGAAAGAAACTGCTGGATGTGAGAATCTATAATATTTCAAGTATATAGAAAGATTTTAAGAATATTATAATAAACCCTTTCACATCTACCACCCAGTTTAAAGAATAAAATATTATTGGGCGGTGCCTGTGGCTCAGTGAGTAGGGCGCCGGCCCCATATGCCAAGGGTGGCAGGTTTAAACCCAGCCCCGGCCAAACTGCAACAAAAGAATAGCCGGGCGTTGTGGCGGGCGCCTGTAGTCCCAGCTGCTCGGGAGGCTGAGGCAAGAGAATCACGTAGGCCCAAGAGTTAGAGGTTGCTGTGAGCCGTGTGACACCACAGGCACTCTACCCGAGGGCGGTACAGTGAGACTCTGTCTCTACAAAAAAAAAAAAAAAAAAAAAGAATAAAATATTATCAATATAGTTGAAGCCCTTTGAGTAATTCTTTCTCCATTTGCTCACTGCTTTTTGCTTCACTATCCCATTCAGTGCTTATCATTCCATATTTCTTTGTTCTTTTACTATACATGCCTGCTACTAATATATATATATATTTTTTTTTTTCTTTTCTTCTTTTAGACAGAGTCTCACTTCGTCACCCTTGGTAGAGTGCTATAGTGTGTAATGTCACAGTTCATAACAACCTCAAACTCTTGGGCTTAAGAAATCCTCTTTCCTCAGCCTCCCAAAGTAGCTGGGACTACAGGTGCCCATCACAACTCGTGGCTAGCTTTTTAGAGATGGGATCTCACTCTTGCTCAGGCTGATCTTGAACTCTCTTGCTCAGGCTGATCTGGAACTCGTGAGCTCAAGCAATCCACCCTCCTTGGCCTCCCAGAGTGCTAGGATTACAGGAGTGAGCCACTGCACCTGGACAACAATATATTTTTAAATATAACTTTTAACTTTGCTTTTCTCCCCCTTATTTTCATCTCTGTATAATATTACCTACAAATTGTAGGTCTTTACCTGGTTTGCTGCAGACAACAGTCTGCATCTTACGGGAGAGGTTAGTCAGCTCACATAAGAAGTTATAAACACGGTGACACTCAAGTTCATCCCAACCTGCTGTTAAGGTCTGAGGAAAATAAAATAAAGGAAACATTGTGGATGTTCAGACCATCGAATCAAAATGTAACTCACTACTGCCTTATGAACATAACTTTTTAGCATATGATCTAGGTAACATGCAATTTCTATCCACTATGGAACTATCAAATTAATAAGTAATTTACATAAACAAAACTTAGAAAGGCTCCACAATCTAAATTTCTTTTTAGTTGGAAAGAAGTATCTTTTTAGACACCTTTTAAATGGTACTAAATCCTAAACTTTGACAATATGAGGAAAATAACAAAGTATAAGGGCAACGTCTTAGAACACAGCTTTGGATATCTAACTCACAACTGCATACTGTGGCTTAGTTTAAAGCTATAGTAGAATTCCTTTGACCTTTACAGTTGTCATTTATGATGCTGCTTATAAATAATGATCTCATTTTAATGTGATGATTCTGAACATTTATGACTTTGGAATGTACACATCCAAAAAACTTATTTAGAAAAATTTATATCTTTGAACATACTAGAATGTACAAAGATACATGAAAAGAAGATTCAATGGTTTGTAACTATAATTATATTTTGAAAGATTTACTAATCATATAAATTCTTCTTAAAATAGTTAACTGGATTTCAGGAGTTTAAAAATTAATCTTATTCCCTCTGGAGGACATATATGAAACTGGTAACAGGGTGGTGCCTTGGCTCAGTGAGTAGGGCGCCGGCCCCATACATCGAGGGTGGCAGGTTCAACCTGACCCCAACCAAACTGTAACAAAAAATAGCTGAGGGTTGTGGCAGGCACCTGTGGTTCCAGCTACTCAGGAAGCTGAGGCGAGAGAATTGCCTAAGCCCAGGAGTTGGAGGTTGCTGTGAGCTGCGACACCACAGCACTCTATAGAGGGCGACAGAGTGAGACTGTCTCTAAAACAAACAGACAAACAAACAAACAAACAAAAAAGAAACTGGTAACAGAAAGAAACTCAGTGGACAAGGAGGAAGACTTAATTTTCACTTTATATATTTTGTACTCTTGGATTTGTACATGAATACATGTGTACTTATTACCTGCCCCAAAGAAAGAAAGAAACCCAAAAAACAAAAAATTGAAGCAAAAACCTATCTTTGGCTTGGCGCCTGTAGCACAGTGGTTAGTGCACTGGCCACATACACCCAAGTTGGTGGGTTCAAACCCAGCCTGGGCCAGCTAAACAACAATGACAACTGCAACAACAACAAAAATTGCCAGATGTTATGGCTGGTACCTGTAGTCCCAGTTATTTGGGAGACTGAGGCAAGAGAATTGCTTAAGCTCAAGAGTTTGAGGTTGCTGTGAGCTGTGATGCCACAGCACTCTACCAAGGACGACATAGTGAGACTCTGTCTTAAAAAACAAAACAAAACAAAACTATCTTTGAAGAAGGCTAGTAGGAGGGCCTATACCTCTTAAATAAGGGTGTGAGACACAAAGCCAGTGCTCCCAGTTGCAGTTCTTACCTCATAAGGTTGTAAGTTTCAAATTAATTAATACACATCAACTGCTTAGAACAGTGTCTGGCATAGTAAGGGTTCAATAAATGTCGATTTTTATTTATTATCTTCATTTACAATAAAAGATTAGTAAAACATGTTCTTGAAATTATACAATTGATTTCTTTCTTTTTTTTTTTTGAGACAGAGTCTCACTTATGTCACCCTTGGTAGAGTGCTGTGGCGTCACAGTTCACAGCAACCTCAAACTCTTAGGCTTAAGTGATTCTCTTGCCTCAGTCTCCTGAGTAGCTGAGACTGCAGGCGCCCATCACAATGCCCAGCTATTTTTTTGTTGTAGTTGTCATTGTTGTTTAGCAGGCCAGGGCTGGGTTCAAATCCGCCAGCCCCGGTGTATGTAGCTGGCGCTCTAACTACTGAGCTACGGGTGCCAAGCCATACAATTGATTTCTTTCTTTTTTTTTTTTTAGAGACAGAGTCTCACTTTATTGCCCTCAGTAGAGTGCTGTGGCGTCACACAGCTCACAGCAACCTCCAGCTTCTGGGCTTAGGCGATCCTCTTGCCTCAGCCTCCCAAGTAGCTGGGATTATAGGCATACAATTGATTTCTAAAATCACATCTTAACTAGATCAAGATTTTAAACTCACTGCATATATGTCCACACACATACATCTCCCCATAATATTTCTAGTCTTCACAACTGGTTGGAAACTTTGAAAACATTAGTATAGAGTAAATAAATGTCAAAGTATTTTACCACTAAGAAACTCAAGACAATAATCTGATGGCACACTATTAGATTAATATATTTTTAAATCTTTATAATTTTATTTTGCTTTATTTATTTATTATTTTTTGAGACAGAATCTTCACCTTGTTGCCCTTGGTAGAGTGCCGTGGCATTATAGCTTACAGCAACTTCAAACTCTTGGGCTGATTCAATCCTCTTGCCTCAGCCTCCTGAGTAGCTAAGACTATAGGCACCCACCACAATGCCCAGTTATATTTTTTGCTCTTTAAAATTATCATAACTTCTACTAATCTATAAAAAGATAGATGTCCCACTTGTTAACCATTCAAAAGTCATTTCTTAAAAAAATGTACCTGTAAAAACATGCCATAACATGGTAATCCTAAACATTGCAAAGGAGTTGCACATCCATTGAATTTAAAACAGGAAACCTATAAAGAAAGCAACTGTTAATACTTCCTCTTCAGTGGAACTACAGAATGATTTGATATTCAAATTTAATGGAAATTAACAAGAATTTGTTCAGTATATATTCTGATTAGCATTGTGTTATATATGTGAGACTTACAAGGAGCTCACAAATTATTTAGAACAGTGGTTCTCAACCTTCCTAATGTCGCGACCCTTTAATACAGTTCCTCATGTTGTGGTGACCCCCAAACCATAAAATTATTTTCGTTGCTACTTCATAACTCTAATTTTGATACTGTTATTAATTGTAATATAAATATCTGATATACGGGGTGGTCTTAGGCAACCCCAGTGAACGGGTTGTTTGACCCCCAAAGGGGTCATGACCCACAGGTTCAGAACTACTGATTTAGAAGAAGATATACCTGGGCAGCACCTGTGGCTCAAGGAGTAGGGCGTCGGTCCCATATGCCAGAGGTGGTGGGTTCAAACCCAGCCCCGGCCAAAAAAAAAAAAAAAAAAAGATATACCTATGTGAAATTATTGTAATAATTCAGGTCAGAATATGTATAAACATTAAAATGACTGAATAAACATGATAATCACATATGTGAAAACTGGGAGAAGTTTGAGAATGATGCAAACAGTTTATTTATTTATTTATTGGGACAGTCTCACTTAGATGCTCCAGGCATCATAGCTCACAGCAACCTCAAACTCCTGGGTTCAGGCAATTTTTTTGCCTCAGCCTCTGAAGTAGCTAAGATTACAGGTGCCTGTCACAATGCCCTGCTAATTTTTCTTTCTTTCTTTCTTTCTTTTTTTTTTTTTTTTAACAGTTTTTGGCCGGGGCCTGGTTTGAACCCGCCACTTCCAGTATATGGGGGCAGCACCCTACTCCTTGAGCCACAGGTGCCACCCTAATTTTTCTATTTTTGGTAGAGATGGGGTCTCTCTCTTGCTCAGGCTGATCTCGAACTCCTGAGCTCAGGTGATCCACCTGCCTCGGCCTCTCAGACCCGAAGAGTTTAATGAAAGAAACATGAAGTAAATAATGTCTAGAGTAGTATTCAGATGTAAAGAATGGAAAGAAGTAGTGAGAGAAACAGTAAGAACAAAATTGTATGGAGGTGGAATAAACAATGTTTATCTGGTAAGAAAGATATGACAAGTTTAATAAGGCCCAAAGTAGTAGAAAATAAGGTTGGATTGGTAGAAAAACCAGACTTTGGACTTATCTTGCTAAAACTGAGTAGCCATTAAAAGATTTCTGAGTAAGAAAGTTATCTGGATAAAAGTGAAGCTTTAGGAAGAGTAACTTTTTTTTTTGAGATAGACTCTCACTTTGTTGCCCTGAATAGAGTGCCATAGTGTCATAGCTCACAGCAACCTCCACAATGACTGGCTAGTTTTTCAATTTTTAGTAGAGACAAGGTCTCACTGTTGCTCAGGCTGGTCTTGAACTCCTGAGCTCCAATAGTACCCCTGCCTCAGCCTCCTAAAGTGCTAAGATAACATGTGTGAGCTACCATGCCCGGCTTAGAAAGAATAACTTTAATACAGCATTCGGAGTGCTTTGGAGAGTAATAAAATGGATGGCAGGAAGATCATCTGGAAAGCTGCTGCAATAATATAGACTAAAACTCAATGCAAATATTGACATGAAAAAATGAGTGTATCAAAAAGTTTGCATATTACTAAGTATAGAACTGAACTGTCAGAGTCGGACATATGTTTGTATTTGTACAGTAAAACTCGGTCTTTTTAATTTTTTGCAGTTTTTGGCCGGGGCCGGGTTTGAACCCACCACCTCTGGTATATGGGGCCAGCGCCCTACTCCTTTGAGCCACAGGCACTGCCCAACTCAGTCTTTGTAATAGATATTATGCCCCAATGCATTGATACTCATATCTAAATTTACTATCATAAAAGATTTGTCACTTTTTTTTTTTTTTTTGAGACAGAGTCTCACTAAGTCACCCTTGCAGAGGCCCTAGTGTCATAGCTCACAGCAACCTCAAACTCTTGGGCTCAGGCGATTCACACAGACTGGAGCTCCTAGGTCAACCGATCCTCCTGTCTTAGCCCACCAAGTACAAGTAGCTGGGGCTACAAAAAAGCGCCACCACGTACAGCTAATTTTCATTTATTTATTTTTCTTTTAGAGATGAGGTCTTGCTGTGAGGCTGATCTCAAACTCCTGGCCTCAAGTGATCCTTCCACCTCAGTTTCATGAAGTGCTGAAATTTTAGGCATAAGCCACTTTAGGCATTAGCCACAAGCCTAAAATTAAGGCTTGGCCTTAATTTTATATACATTTATCCACATGTGGTAACTTTTTTTTTGAGACAGAGTCTCACTTTGTTGCCCTTGGTAGAGTGCCATTGTGGCATAGCTCACAGCAACCTCAAACTCCTGGGCTCAAGCATTCTCTTGCCTTAGCCTCCCAAGTAGCTGGGACTATAGGTGCCTGTCACAAGGCTTGGCTATTTTTAGAGATGGGGGTCTCACTCTGGCTCAGGCTGGTCTCAAACCTGTGAGCTCAGGCAATCCACCTGCCTTGCCCTCCCAGAGTGCTAGGATAATAGGCGTGAGCCACCGTGCCCAGCCAAAAGGTGTGCCATTTTATCTATTACCATAATTTCACATGGGTGGCACCTGTGGCTCAGTAAGTAGGACACTGGCCCCATATACCAAGGGTGGTGGGTTCAAACCCGGCCCTGGCCAAACTGCAACAAAAAAATAGCTGGGTGTTATGGTGGGCACCTGTGGTCCCAGCTACTCTGGAGGCTGAGGCAAGAGAATCACCTAAGCCCAAGAGCTGGAGGTTGCTGTGAGCTGTGATGGCCCAGCACTCTACAGAGGGTGACAACTCTAAAAAAAATTTTTTTTTCACATGCATTTGTACATTTAAATGATCTAATTTTATTTATTTATTTATTTTTTAGACAGTGTCTCACTTTGTCATCCTTGGTAGAGTGCTTTGGTGTCATAGCTCACAGCAACCTCAAACTCTTGGGCTCAAGTGATTCTCTTGCCTCAACCTCCCAATTAGCTGGGACTACAGGCAGTCTCCACAACGTCTGGGTATTTTTAGAGATGGGGTTTTGCTCTTGCTCAGGCTGGTCTCAAACTTGTGAACTCAAGCAAGCCAAATGCTTCAGCCTCCCAGAGTGCTAGTATTACAGCCATGAACTACTGTGGCTGGCCTTAAATGATACAATTTTAACATTCAGAAATTTATTTCACTTTAATTAATGTCTAAATCATCACTTTAAAAGTTCTTTAGGAGTTCTCTGTGGGGTAGATACTTTAGACCTTGAGAAACATAATAATCTTGACTGATGTGCTTAGTTTTTTTTATGCTCCTGCCATGTGCTTAGATATATACAAAAACTATTTTATAATAAATAGAAGACTATTCTACTAAATTTTGGTGTTATATAATCTCTAAGTACTTGGTAAAGTATGAAGTTATCATATATCATATTTTTAGTGCTAATTCATGATATTCTACTAGTTAAGGACAGATTTAAAATGATTGTAAGACAGTAATAACAAAATACTTTTACTGGAAATTAAAATTGTGAACTAATTCAGAAGTATGATCTTACTTCTGTTAGTATCTTGTGAATATACTTTAGTCTTTCCTTGGTAGGTAGCAGCAACGTGCATCTTTTAAATAGTAGACCTAAGAAAGTAAAAAGACACAAGAAAAAATAATAATGCAGTTAATTTAAGAATTTCAATAGAGTACAGCATAATGTTTCCTGAAAGTCAAGTATGGTATATTACAGTGGACAATAGACTGATGTTTTGCTTTTTTTTTTAATTGAGACAGAGTCTATGTTGCCTTCAGTAGAGTACCATGGTGTCACAGCTCATAGCAACCTCAAACTCCTGGGCTCAAGTGATTCTCTTGCCTCAGTCTACTGAGTAGCTTGGACTACAGGTGTCCGCCACAACGCCTGGCTATTTTTTTTTTTTTTTTTTTTTTTGTAGAGACAGAGTTTCACTTTATCGCCCTCGGTAGAGTGCCGTGGCCTCACACAGCTCACAGCAACCTCCAACTCCTGGGCTTAAGCGATTCTCCTGCCTCAGCCTCCCGAGTAGCTGGGACTACAGGCGCCCGCCACAACGCCCAGCTATTTTTTGATTGCAGTTTAGCCGGGGCCGGGTTTGAACCCGCCACCCTCGGTATATGGGGCCGGCGCCCTACTCACTGAGCCACAGGCGCCGCCCTATTTTTTTTTTTTTTTTTTAAGCAGGCTCTAGCTGGGTTCGAACCCACCAGCCCTGGTGCATGTGGCTGGTGCCCTACCCACTGCAGTACAGGTGCCACCCCTGGATGTGTTTTTTAAGATAAAGTTTAGGAAGACGGGTGCAAAACACTTACATGGTATTTACCCAGTGACTCTGATGTTTATCTAAGAGGCTTCAGTATAAAATCTTGCAAAAATTTAAAAAATTGATACTATGGGACATACGTGGAAAAGTATTTAGAGTAAAAAAATATATAATAATAAGACATAAAGATACACTAAGGAAATTTTATTTTGTCTTTATTCCATAGGAAACAGATTCCAATATCTCTTGAAATTAACCTCATGTCCACAAAAAAAGTTTTAAGAGTTAATGTAAAACATAGAAAGAATGAGAAGAGATTTTGTATTCCCCCTCCAAATACAAAAATTTAGTCATAAGACTTAAAACTTCAGAGGTTAGGGCGGTGCCCATAGCTCGTGGGTAGGGCACCGGCCACATAGATCCAGGCTGGGGGGTTTGAACCCATTCCAGGCCTGCTAGACAACAATGACAACTGCAACAAAAAAATACATAGCTGAGCATTGTGGTGGGCGTTGGTAGTCCCAGCTACTTGGGAGGCTGAGGCAAGAGAATCACTTGAGCCTAGGAGTTTGTGGGTGCTGTGAGCTGTGACGCCACAGTACTCTACCAAGGGCGACATAGTGAGACTCTGTCTCAAAAAAAAGAAAAAAAAAAAAAGAAAAACTTCAGAGGTTAGATCCGGCGCCGCCCCAAATATATCCTTTTATGGAGCTTGCATGTTAAGAATGTAGAGGATTTTGTGTTCAAATACTTAACAAAGAAAAAATCCCGTCAATTTCTCAGTGAGATATGTAACTTGAGCTACAGTGACAGGAAGTGTTTTGATTTGTTTCCTTTAACCTTAAGTATTCTGTTTTCCTAAAATGGCAATACATTATTAACATTCCTATAAGGGCAAATGTCCTCAATCTAAAAATAAGATATTATATGTGCTAGGAAAATATACACCTGAATGTCATGAATCTTCAGCCTTCATCTTTTCTGTATTTACTTTTTTAATAACTAAAGAATCTATGGGAATCTAATTTATTTTTAGATGGTGCTATGTTTGGTTAACACATGAACAGAATTGAGTTCTAAACATAACCCCACCTTATTTTTGTATTAAAAAATTTTTTTTCAGTGTTCGTTTTTAGGCTAAATTCTCCTTTCATGCTTTGGCATCCAGTCCCATGGCATATCATAGCTGAGGAATCGCAAGCATGTATCATAAGTTGGTTGTCTTTTCTTATATAAAACTCCTATTTTGAAGGATTGCAATTTATGATAAAACCCAATACTGGCTGACGTTTTTTTTTTAAACACAGGTGCTGTACTATACTCTTTAGAGACCAGCTTCTTTAAATTTTTCCCCACTAAAATAGAGTCAGATATAATGTTCTTCACACACTGGCCATCTGCTCTGTTTTATATGAAGAAGCAAATTAAAATTTATAATCTTCAGAGCACAGGAAAATGTTATTTTAGTATCTTAAAACAAGAACAGATCAGATAGGAATGGGAACATGAGAAAATGGTAAGTATATCAAACATAAAAGAATCAATCATGGGTGGCACCTGTTGCTCAGTGGGTAGGGCACCGGCCCCATATACGGAGGGTGGCGGGGTTGAACCTGGCCCCAGCCAGCTAAAACAGCAGTGGCAACTGCAACAAAAATAGCCGGGCGTTGTGGCAGGTGCCTGTAGTCCCAGCTACTCGGGAGGCTGAGGCAAGAGAATCGCCTAAGACCAAGATCTGGAGGTTGCTGTGAGCTGTGATGCCACAGCACTCTACTGAGGGAAAGAAAGTGAGACTCTTGTCTCTAAAAAAAAAAAAAATCAGTCATAAGCCAGGTGTCTACATTAAAATTAAATGGAGGACTGAAATCATAACATAAATAAAAACATTTTTAAGAGTTAGCTATAAAGATCAATATATACTTATATTTTTAGGCTGAATTTTCCTCATCATTGTCTTAATACTTTGTTTAAGCAACTGAGATTTGGTCACGGAGGAAAAAATTCAGGTACCACTTCCCCTGCAACCATTGATGTTTGAAAAAAGATATTTACTGCTATCACTCTGGGAGGCCTAGGCAGGTGGATTGCTTGAGTTTAGGAGTTCGAGACCAGCCTGAGCAAGAGTGAGACCCCATCTCTAAAAATAGCTGGGCATTGTGGCCAGTGCCTATAGTGCCATAGTCAAAGGTATTCTACTTAGGAGCTTGAGGCAAGAGAATCACTTGAACCCAAGAGTTTAAGGTTGCTGTGAGCTGTAAGGCAAGAGCACTCTACTGAGGGCAACAAAGTAAGACTCTGTCTCAAAAAAAAAAAAAAAGACATTTACAATGAGAAGTAGCAAAAAGCAACTGCCATACTTGGTCACAGGATTTACTAAGCCTAATCATAAATATTGAAACTAACAATACTGTAATCAGATTACATGCCTTTCATTTGGTCTTATTAAAGACATAGGTAACTGTCAAAATACTTTAATATATTTACATAAATACATTAATATATTTACATATTACAAATATTAATATATTTACATAATCAGATTATATGCCTTTCATTTGGTCTTATTAAAGACATAGGTAACTGTCAAAATACTTTAATATATTTACATATTTACAGGGTACAGTGTGGGGGGGGGAGAGACTGTCAGAAGGGAAAGAGGCCAGTCCACGGATTGGAAAGGCTTTATTTAGCAGAAAAAGAGGAAACGCAAAATGGAGTCTAACCAGGACCCAGGTCAGCTTTCACACAGTTAGTCTCCATAGGCTTTTATTTTCCCTTATCAGTAGAGTTGGAATGTGGGAGGGGGTTCCCTAGAGGTAGTCATCCCTTTTGCAGAGGGACTAATTTTTGCACTAAGGGAGAATCTTGGAGTTACTCCCTTAAGGCCAGAGTAAAAATTACTGTCCGGTTGTTTCTCTGGAACAATGCTGTGCAGAATTCCAGGGAGTGGGGAAGGGGTTTGCTGTGATCAAACAGTTTGGTTTCTGGCCTGCTTTTTTTCTCACCAGCTGTTTCCCAAAATGACTGTACTCTTGTCAGGGTAGTAAGGATGTCTTTCCCACATCTATGTAGTCTTATTTTATTATCTTAAAGCTAGGCATCCCTAGATTACTAAAAGGCAGTATCTTTTTTTGTTTTCTTGAGACAGAGTTTCACTTTGTCACCCTTGGCAGAGTGCAGTGGTGGCACAGCTTACAACAACTTCAAACTCTTGGGCTTAAGGGATTTTCTTGCCTCAGCCTCCCAAGTAGCTGAGACTACATGTGCTCGCCACAACGCCTGGCTATTTTTAGATTTTTAGAGATCAGGGTCTCATTCTTGCTCAGGCTGGTCTGGAACCAGTAATCTCAGGGCAATCTTCCTGCCTTGGCCTCCCAGAGTGCTAGGATTATAGGTGTGAGCCACCACCTGGCCTAAAAGGTAATATTCACTTAATTAATTTAAATCACAACATCATCTTAATATTTTGGTTTTATTACCATGCTTTGGTTAACCGTAAAGTGGTGTCATAATTAAATTGGTGTCATTAGTCAAATCAATATTAGAATTTTGGCTTGCTGCCTATAGCTCAGTGGTTAGGGCGTCAGCCACATACACTGAGGCTGGCAGGTTCAAGCCTGGCCTAGGCCTGTTAAACAACAATGACAACTGCAACAACAACAACAAAAAAAAATAGCTGGGCATTGTGGCAGGTGCCTGTAGTCCCAGCTACTTGGGAGGCTGAGGCAAGAGAATTGCTTAAGCCCAAGAGTTTGAGTACTCTTAGAATGAAATTGATGAATGGGGTAAAAGATATAAATGATTATAAATCAAGGGAAGAAAGATTATACAGAATCTTCTTTGATAAGGTCAATTTAATGATAGCATAATTTATTAGTAAATGTGTAGCAGACTTAAAACAAACCCATAGTTTTGGATAAAAAATAGTCTTCCACAGTAACATGTTTAAATTTCTTTTCTATTTTTTTTTTTTTTTTGTAGAGACAGAGTGTCACTGTACCGCCCTCAGGTAGAGTGCCGTGGCGTCACACGGCTCACAGCAACCTCTAACTCTTGGGCTTACGCGATTCTCCTGCCTCAGCCTCCCGAGCAGCTGGGACTACAGGCGCCTGCCACAACGCCCGGCTATTTCTTTTCTATTTTTAAGAACTAGATTATGGTTGAAAAAGAAAAGAGATAGAGAAATGAAACTCATTAGTTCTATAGGAAGTGAAGCATAGAAAATACATTAATTTTCTAAACTGGTAAGCCACCTAGACAATAAGCATAAGTGACATTTTATCTTCATGAAATTACAAAGACTAAAACTTCACATTAAAGTGCATTTTCTTTTGGCGGTGCCTGCAGTTCAGTGGGTAGGGCCCCAGCCATGTACACCGAAGCTGGCAGGTTTCAACCTGGCCCAGGCCAGCTAAAACAACAATGACGATTGCAACAATAAAATAGCCAGGCATTGTGGTGGGTGCCTGTAATCCCAGCTACTTGGGAGGCTGAGGCAAGAGAATCGCTTAAGCCCAATAGTTTGAGGTTGCTGTGAGCTATGATGCCACATCACTCTACTGAGGGCAACATAGTGAGACTCTGTCTCAAAAAAAAAAAGTGCATTTTCTCATCTTTAATTAAAGATACTCTAAAAAATTGTTTTGGTCAAGTATAGAATAGAATTGAAGAATAGAAACATCATAGAAACAGGCACATTTTAGAAAATATTTCATTTCCCACTGGTCTTATAGAATTTATAATAAATTCCTCTTAATTAAGTATAGTTCTTTACATGTTGCAATTTTCATTACATAAATTACCTAGAGATCTGTAGTGTTCCAGTATAGTAAAGTCTTGTCTCCTGACAGGCAGCTCAAGGTTATGAAAATCTTGTAGCAAAAGTCTTTTGCTTCCTGATGAGGTTGAGATATAATTAATAATGTGCTGGCTGAATGTTTTGGACACCATGCTTAGCATACTGACATCCTTCACTATCAAAAGAAAAAAAAATAGGAATAAATGGTTTAAATGCAAAAAATGTCACTATTAGTATATTACATTAACATATAAGTTAATAATAATAATAAAGTGGAAAAAAGAGAAAAATCTTAATATTGTTTTAAATTCATTTCTCAATGAATTAGAAACATGTTAAGCTATAATGATCAAGTTACCAAGTCAATATCATTAAAGGTATGTTTTAAAGAGTCTGAGTATTGTGCTCTCTCATTGTATCCCTTACCTGACAATGATGAAACTTTAGAAAAAAACCTTAATGTTAATGTTATTAACATTTTAGTAGGGCCTATAGTGACAAACTAGTTCTTGGGAAAAATTAAAATATTCTAGTGCCTTATGTAGTCCATTCACAATTGTCAAACCTCACCTGACAAATATCTTAAAATTATTTGGAATATTTCCAATGGTAAAGCTTTAAAATTTCCAAGTGCTGTTAAGTGATGAGAGTCTGAGCCAAGGGTGTTGGAAAAATAGCAGGATCGACGATTACTACGTCTACATTTCTGGTTGGGAATCAAAGTGAAACTGGTATTTATTCTGGATGCCATCCTTGTTCTTATCTCATGAATTTATCCTGGTTAGAAAAACAATGTGTAAGAAGGGAAATTAAAGAAATATAGAGTTGGTTTTTATTTGCTTTGCTTATTTATTTATTTTTACTTATTTAAGATAGAGTCTCACTCTGTTGCCAGGGATGGAGTACAAGTGGCATGATCATAGCTCACTGCAACTTCAAACTCCCAGGCTCAAGTGATCTTCTGCCTCAGCTTCTCAAAACACTGGGATTACAGGCATGAACCACCAAGCCCAGCTTATTCATTTTTAATGAAGAGGTTGATACTATTATGGGCAAAGCACAATAGCTGTCTCTCCCTATTTACATAAGTTTTAATATGATGGCCAATTTACAGAGTTCCCACCAATAGAGTCTTATTTATTCATCTCAGTATCACTTGAAAAAAAAATTTTTGTGTGTGTGTTTTTTGGCCAGGGCTGGGTTGGAACCCATCACCTTCAGCATACCGGGTCGGCACCCTGCTCCTTTGAGCCACAGGTGCTGCCCCATTTGAAAGATTTTAAAATCCTTTATCTCCTGGCCAAATAGTCTAGATAAAGAGTTTTAATAGGAAATGAGACATGTATTGGGATGAGATGCATTCTAAGAAAGAAAAATGCAAATAGAAAAAAAAACAAAAGATTTAACACAAAAATAAAAATAATATGAAATATTGGATAATATCTGTCAATGAGTATTGAGTTGCTTTTATACTCTTTAGTTTCTAAAATCAAGGCATTAATGTAGATTTAAAAATTCATAGTAATGTTTTTCTATTTTTTTCTTTTTTTTTTTTTTGAGACAGAGTCTCACTATATTGCCCTCAGTAGAGTGTTGTAACATCACTGTTCACAGCTACCTCCAACTCTTGGGCTTAAGTGATTCTCTTGCCTCAACCTCCCAAGTAGCTGGGACTACAGGTGCCCACCACAATGTTTTTCTGTTTCTTAAAAACTGAGTATTGACATGTTCTTTTGTTTGAAACAATAAAAACAAAGAGATAAAAAAGAGACTAAGTTTAGAGTAATGTAAATTTACTAGCTCTAATAGATCAAGTAGGTTATATTATATTACCAATCATGTGCTGTATAGTGCACAACTAAGCAGTGAAATTAAAGTCTTATAAAATAGGGCGGCACCTATGGCTCAGTGAATAGGGTCCTGGCCCCATATACTCAGAGTGGCGGGTTTGAACCCGGCCCCGGCCAACCTGCAACAAAAAAATAGCTGGCGTTGTGGCAGGTGCCTATAGTCCCAGCTACTCAGGAGGCTGAGGCAAGAGAATCTTCTAAGCCCCAGAGCTGGAGGTTGCTGTGAGCTGTGATGCCACAGAGGCATCAAAAGACGAAGTGAGACTTTGTCTCAAAAAAAAGTTTTTATAAAATTAGTAAGACTAGAATAAATAGATGAATAGTAATACTTCATTCCTCAATTCCACTTATTGTTAATAATAGTGACTAATATGTCTTAACTTGATTTCAAAATGAAAGGAAACTTATTAAATATAACTTATTAAAATCACGGATTTACTTCTACTAAATAATAATTCTAAAAAATACATATCACACACAGTGATGTATATCACTTTATTGCTTCAGTTCAGGAAATATCTTTGTGTCCACATATATATGTACCCACACACATATATCAGAGGTGCCAAAAAAAAAATTATACACATTTTAAGAGATCTTGTTGGAAGTAAATTGGTCATTCCCCAAATATGTATGACTTGCAGGTAAAATGGATGTGCACTGCATACCCAGGTACACTTGACCAGTAACAGTACTTTTTTTTTTTTTTTTTGTAGAGACAGAGTTTCACTTTATTGCCCTCGGTAGAGTGCCGTGGCATCACACAGCTCACACAACCTCCAACTCTTGGGCTTAGGCGATTCTCCTGCCTCAGCCTCCCGAGTAGCTGGGACTACAGGTGCCCCGCCACAACGCCAGACTATTTTTTTGTTGCAGTTTGGCCGGGGCTGGGTTTGAACCCGCCACCCTTGCCATATGGGGGCCGGCGCCCTGCTCACTGAGCCACAGGCGCCGCCCCTTTTTTTTTGAGACAGAGCCCACTGTGTCAGCCTTGGTAGAGTGCTCTGGCGTCACAGCTCACAGCAACCTCCAACACTTGGGCTTAAGTGATTCTTTTGCCTCAGCCTCCCAAGTAGCTGGACTATTGGTGCCTGCCACAATGCCCAGCTATTTTTTGGTTGCAATTGTCATTGTTGTTTAGCAGGCCCAGGCTGGGCTCAAACCTGCCAGCCTCAGTGTATGTGGCTGATGTCCCACTCACTGAGCTATGGGCCCCAAGCCAGTAACAGTACTTTCAATTCAACTTTGAAAAGTAATACATAGATAACATCTCTTAAAATGTACATACATTTTTTGGTACCCTCTGTACAAGAATAGCTATAATTTCAATGTAAATTTCCTTGTTTCTGAAGTAACAACTAAGACATTTCATCAGTTACAAATCTATCTGCCAAAATAAAATTTCTCCTTTCCATACAAAATTGCTAATGTCACATTGTTACCTGTTCATATTAAAAGGTTACATGTCAATCGCTTCTCAGCCTTTTGGCTAAGATCAAGTGTAAAAGGTTACATGTCAACTTACATCAATTTAAAATTTGTTATACATTTGAAAACAGGACAAAGAAACTTAGTGTTTAGTGAAAAACATAACCTGAACCTCCTTTCAAACCATTACTGCATTGCTTTGCCTCAGCACTCAGTAAATTTTTAAATTAAATATTTTTAAAATAATCATTAAAATTACACAAATAACTTGTCCAAAAGCGTACAAAATACAGCTACACAAAACGGAGAAAATTAAATCCACTTATAAACACTTTGGTTTGTATCACTCCACAGAATTTTACACATTTACTATTTTTTTTACAAAAAAAGGAGATGACTAGTCATACTATTTTGTAATCTGCTTTTTCAATGAATTCTCTTTCCATGCCAATAAATATACTTCTACAAGGACACATATCTCAGTGACTGCGTGTAATTCTATAATTCTACCAAGAAGAAGAATCCTAGTTTATTTTATCCACTGCGTGTAATGCTATAATTCTACCAAGAAGAATTGTAGTTTATTTTATCCATGCAATTGTTTTTAACTTTCACAGTAGGCGTTTTAAAGCATTTTAACTACAATACAATATAAATCTGGCCTAGGATTTGTCCTGTTTCTCCGAGGACTTGTGTAAAGTGGGATTTGGGTGGGGTCTGTGAGCTTTTCAAAAACTCACTGACACACTGTGGGGGGACTTCAGTGTGTCCACTAAACCTTTAAGGGAATTAAAAATAACTTGGGCCCACATTATTTTAAAACTCAAGTCTTCCCTTACAATTCCTTACTTTCCTCTCAGACCAGACCGTTTTGCCGGGGACACAGGGACTTTCCTGAAAACCGTAAAGGGTGTAACCCCAAATGATTTCTAGTTGCCTCTAAAATAGGCATCACAGTGCCCCGCCCCCGTTCCGTCCCACTAATCCTGACGCGTGGGAAATTCGGTTTTGAGGGCCCTATTGGCGGAACTTTCTTCCTCCCTTTCAGAGGAAAAAGCAATACAAAATCCTTTGAAGAGACCCCTCGGCTTCTGTATTAGCCCGAAATATCTCAAAGAGGCAAACGAGGGAGACCTAAAAGACAAATTAGTCAATATGAGAATCAAACCACCTGGTGGTGCAATTTTTAACCCTTTCAGTCTATGAAAAGATGAAATTATCTCAAGAAAGTATTGGGGACGAAAACGCCCGCTTTTTACCACAGATTTTGATAGTTTTCCGGCCAAAGAGTCACAGGAAAATGGGATTTAGTCGTTTTACCCCACCATCCTCAAGTTTCTTAGTGTTTAAAAGTAAAGTATCTTCTCAAGGTCTTTCCGCCGGCTCCCGGGCAGCGTTCCCGCCGCCCAGGCGCTCCTGTGGCCTCAGGAATATTTTAGAATCCTCCCAGGAGTCCCAGCGGGGGGAAGCTCCGCCCCCCTCATGAATAGTAAGAAACCTCGGCTTCGTAGTGCCTGCCTCCCTCGTGAATATTTTATAAATCTTCCCAGGAGGCCCCTCGGGAAAGAGGCTCCTCCCCCTCATGAATAGCAAGTGCGCCGACTACTTTAGTGCCCACCTCCTCATGAATAATCAATGAGGACGAAGTCTGCTCTCTAAACAAAACCACAGACACCCTTCACCACAAGTTGAAGGCCGGAAGGGGCTGGAGCCGTTACAGTTGGAGGGAGGGGAGGGTTCAGTCCCAGAGCCGGAACCGGCTAGCCGCACGTCTGCTTCACTTTCTTTCCTTTCACTTTGTCTTGAGCCGGTTCCCCAACTGCCACACTGGTAGAGTAAGTTACAGAATCTTTCATCGAAACATCTGTTGGAAAAAAAGCTCTAAACATTCCTTTTTAAACCTATCTGTTTAGAATCAAAGGAAGATAAGTGCCTTGGGCTCTCTTAAGATGGAGTCCAAGACAGAACTTTCTAGTTATGCCCTCCCTTCTTGAAGACTAAATTCTCATTCATTCATTATTTATCGACGCCTGCTTTTGGGCCAGACATTGGAATAGTCCCTAAGGATACAACAGAGAACAAAACATAGAAGTTTCCTGCTTAGTGGAGTTTATTAGTCTACTGGAGAAGATAGAATAAACAGACCAATTGTCTGCAGATGGTGAGAGCAGTGTTAAGAGGGGGAAATAAGGCAACAGAGAATAACGGTGTTGGGCTGGGGAGCTATTTTAGAGGGATTGGTCATCGAGGTCCCTTTGAAGAGGTGAGAATTTAGATTTTAGTTAAAGTGTCATTGGAAGCCATGGAAGAATTTTAAGCAGAGATTAATATGATCTAATTTACATTATTAAAAGATTGCTCTGACTTTTATGAAACTAGGAGTCGAAGGTGAGGAGATCTTTTATGAAACTAGGAGTGGAAGGTGAGGATATTGTTGCAGGACGACCTCTGGAGAGATGAATTTGAGATATGCCTGTATTATGGGGATAGAGTAACTGAATTTGCTGATGGATGGGAAGGGGAAGGAAAGAGATAGGGAAGATTCTTGGGTTTCTGACTAATAAGTGGGTGGAAGTTAATCCTGTGTATTGAGATATGCAAGTGGGCAGGAATATTTTCTAATGGAAAATTAAAAGTTTAATTTCCCCCGCTTCTTTTCCCTTCCCTTTTCTTCCATTGCCTTCTCTTCTCTCTCCTCCCTTTAAAAAGAAGAAAAAAAGAGTTTAATTTTGCGAGTAGTAGGTTTTAAGATGTCGTCCAGACATCCAAGTGGAGATGTCAAGGAAGCAGTTGAATTTACAAATCTAGAGATTGGAGGAAGGAAGATCTTTGGGCTGGCGATAAAGGGTTAATGATTTAGAGGAATTGTCAACATTCAGAGATTGGGAAACGGAACACAATCTCTCAGAGGAGACTGAAAAGGAGTAGTTACTAAAGTAAATTGAGGAAGTCCAGGAGAGGTGGGAGTCACAGAATCCTCAAACAGGATGCTTTCAGAATGAGAAGTTGGTCTCAGTGCCTGTAGCTCAGTGAGTAGCTTCACATACACTGAAGGTGGCGGATTTGAACCCAGCCCGGGCCAGCTAAACAACAATGACAACTGCAACCAAAAAATAGCTGGGCGTTGTAGTGGGCATCTGTAGTCCCAGCTACTTGGGAGGCTGAGACAAGAGAATCCCTTAAGCCCAAGAGTTTGAGGTTGCTGTGAGCTGAGATGCCATGGCACTCTACCAAGGGTGACAGCTTGAGACTCTTGTCTCTAAAAAAAGAAAAAAAGATTCATACCCTGCATAAAGCTTGTTTTTTCAATAAGTATGCTTTCTCTTCTAAGTGATGCTATGAAACTCTTGAGATGTCTTATATCTCTTTTGTATACTTCACATAGAAAAGAACAATTGATACAGAGAGAGACAGAACTACCATCAGGTTATGGATACTTAAGCTTCAGGGCTTCCTGCTTATACAGGCCACTTCCAAGGCCTTGAACCTAATTTTTTTTTTTTTTTTCATAAACAGCAGGTGAAATTGAAGAGATATTTGTTGATAAGCTCAGCATAACTAACCCCAAATATTTGTTGATTTGTTACATTGCTTTATTAATGGGATCTATGTGAGGATTTCAGTTACTGATTATATCATCCCCTTGACCCAAAGCCTTTAATGACTGTTGCAGTGTTTTTCTTTTTTTTTTGTAGAGACAGAGTCTCACTTTATGGCCCTCTGTAGAGTGCCGTGGCCTCACACAGCTCACAGCAACCTCCAACTCCTGGGCTTAAGCGATTCTCTTGCCTCAGCCTCCCGAGTAGCTGGGACTACAGGCGCCCGCCACAACACCCGTCTATTTTTTGGTTGCAGTTTGGCCGGGGCCGGGTTTGAACCCACCACCCTCGGTATATGGGGCCGGCGTCCTACCTACTGAGCCACAGGCGCCGCCCTGTTGCAGTGTTTTTCAATCTTTTTTGTCTCATGGCACACCTGAACCTATAGTTAAACTTCTGTGGCACACATAAATTATGTTGATTTTAAAAAAGAGTAAAAAAACAAGAATATACTTATGTCTTTGAACTTCTTTTTTTTGAGACTCTGTCTTGTTTTGTTGCCCTTGGTAGAGTACCCTGGCGTCATAGCTCATAGCAATCTCAAACTCTTGGTCTCAAGCAGTTTTCTTGCCTCAGCCTCCAGAGTAGCTGGAGGTGCCCACCACAACACCCGGCTAATTTTTAGAGACAGGGTCTTGCTCTTTCTTGCTCAGACAGGTTACGAACCTATGAGCTCAGGCAATCCACCTGCCTCGGCCTCCCAGAGTGCTAGGATTATAGGTGTGAGCCACCGTGCCTGGCTGAACTTCTTTTGAAAATAATTTGATTAATAATCTTTAAAATCTTTCTCAGCACACCTAAGATCCTCTCTCCGCATACCAGCGTGCTGCATGCACACTGGTTGAAAATCACTGCTGTATTGCCTCTAATTAAACATAAGCTTGTTCTTCAAGCCTGTCTCTATGTGGCTGCATTTTAGGTCTTCCAGCCTTATTTTCCCCCAAATCTCCTTATTTCCCTGAAACTGAATCCCCCACTGTTCACCCTGGTAGTATTGTTTGTCTGCTTAGAAAGCTCTTTTCTAACTCCACACTTCCACATCCTAAAATACTCTGTTAAGCCTTTGCTTCTGTAATAGAGGTTCCTCGACCAAGCTCCTGAGAGCTTGTTAGAAATGTAGAAACTGAGATACCACCTCAGACTTAGTGAATCAGAGTCTGCATTTCAATGAGATCCATACTAAAACTTAGGACATACTGCCTTAGATGTTTCACAGGTCACCTCCTCAAAGAATCTTAAACCTTTTAAAATCCCTATCATGAGGCTGAGTGCGGTGGCTCGCACCTGTAATCCTAGCACTCTGGGAGGCTGAGGCAGGAGGATCCCTTGAGCTCAGGAGTTTGAAACCAGCCTGAATAAGAGCAAGACCCCATCTCTACTAAAAATAGAAAAAATTAGCCCAGTGTTGTGGTGGGCACCTGTAGTCCCAGATACTCGAGAGGCTGAGGCAGGAGGATCGCTTAAATCTAGGAGTTTCAGGTTGCTGTGACCTAGGCTGATGCCATGGTTTCTAGCCTGGGCAACAAAGGGAGACTCTGTCTTAAAAAAAAAAAAAAATCCCTGGGCGGCGCCTGTGGCTCAAAGGGATAGGGCGCCAGTCCCATATGCTGGAGGTGGTGGGTTCAAACCCAGCCTCGGCCAAAAACCACACACACACAAAAAAAATCCCTATAACGAGATATGTTTTTCCTCTTTTGAACTCTTCTTTCTTTGCTGGTACTACTCTATGGGCACTTAATTCTGCCTCAATTGTGGTTAATTACATGCAAGACTTACTTATCTGTTAGATTGTGAGGTCTTTGAAGGCAATAACTTAGTCTCAACTTAGAGATGGGTTAGTTGGTTTGGTAACATCTCCCCCCAATCCCCAAACACACATATACCCACATATACCCATGGTGGTGTTTTAGTTGATCCCCCAAATTAAATTAAATTAAATTTAGACATTAAAAAGCTACTTTTTAAAATAGTCACATGATTGCTTCTAACTGGGAAATATTTTGTAAGGTCCTATTCCCAGCTAAAAAGTAGTGGATTCTGGCTTGGCACCTATAGCTCAAGTGGCTAAGGTGCCAGCCATATACATTAGAGCTGGCGGGATCGAATCTAGCCCGGCCCTGCCAAACAATGACAATTACAACCAAAAAATAGCAGCGTGTTGTGGCGGGCCCCTGTAGTCCCAGCTACTTGGGAGGCTGAGGCAAGAGAATGGCACCCTACCCAGGGTGATAGCTTGAGGCTCAAAAAAAAAAAGAGTGGATTCTATTATTACATAAGATTGAAGGCTAGTGTGGTGGCTCAGACCTGTAATCCTAGCACTCTGGGAGGCTGAAGTGGGTGGATATGGATCATCTGAGCTGAAGAGCTGGAGACCAGTCTGAGCCAGAGTGAGACCTTGTTTCTAAAAATTGGTGGGCATGGGGCGGCGCCTGTGGCTCAGTCGGTAGGGCGCCAGCCCCATATACCGAGGGTGACGGGTTCAAACCTAGCCCCGGCCAAACTGCAACCAAAAAATAGCTGGACGTTGTGGCGGGCGCCTGTAGTCCCAGCTACTCGGGAGGCTGAGGCAAGAGAATCGCTTAAGCCCATGAGTTGGAGGTTGCTGTGAGCTGTGTGAGGCCACGGCGCTCTACCGAGGGCCATAAAAGTGAGACCCTGTCTCTACAAAAAAAAAAAAAAATAAAATAAAAAAATAAAAATTGGTGGGCATTGTGGTGGGCACCTATAGTCCCAGCTACTTGGAAGGCTAAGGCAAGGGGATTGCTTGAGCCCAAGAGTTTGAGGTTGCTGTGAGCTATGATGCCACAGCACTCTTCCTAGAGCAACAAAGTGAGATTCTGTCTCAAAAAAAATAATAATAATTAAAAAAAAGAGGGTGGTGCCTGTGGCTCAGTGGGTAAGATGCTTGTCCCATATACCAAGGGTGGTGGGTTCAAACCTGGCCCTGGCCAAACTGCAACAACAAAAAAAATAGCCGGGCATTGTGGCGGGCACCTGTAGTCCCAGCTTCTCTGGTGGCTGAGGCAAGAGAATTGCCTGAGCCCAGGAGTTGAAGGTTGCTGTAAGTTGTGACACCATGGCACTCTACCAAGGGCAATAAAAAAAAAAAAAAAGTTTAGGGCGGCAAGCAGGTGGCTCAAAGGGATAGGGCGCCAGCCCCATATGCCAGAGGTGGCGGGTTCAAACCCAGCCTTGGCCAAAAACTGCAAAAAAAAAAAAAAAAAAAAGTTAAAAAAAAGAAAGGATAAAAGAGCAGATATGATATCTGCTTCAGTTCCTATACAAAAGGTAAACACATTTTTCATTTTTGGTACATTTTGCCTTCTGGTTTCTCATCCCTTAACAGCTTTTTAATGTCTAAATTAATCTAACGACAACTTAAGAAATGTCCTGTTGGTTCTTGACAAACACATTTGACTTAATATCTTTTATATATGTAACTGGAAACAATTCCATCCACTTACAGCTTCCCTTCTTTAGAAAAAGTAATTTCCTTTCTAGTTTAGCTTCTTTCAAGCTTCCAAATCCTAGTCTATCTTTCTGAGATATTTCTCATCTTCTTTTGATGTTACTTTATTGTGGTCCTTAATTTTGTTACCTTTTCTTCCCACTAAATCATAATTGTTTGCCTGAATGAATTGAAATACAGTGATTTGATCCTATACTTTTGTGTATTTCTTTCTTTCTTTTTTTTTTTTTAGAGAGAGAGTCTCACTTTATCACCCTCAGTAGAGGGCCGTGGCGTCACACAGCTCACAGCAACCTCCAGCTCCTGGGCTTAGTCTGTTCTCTTGCCTCAGCCTCCCCAGTAGCTGGGACTACAGGCGCCTGCCACAATGCCTGGCTATGTTTTGTTGCAGTTTTGGCCAGGGCCGGGTTTGAACCTGCCACCCTTGGCATATGAAGCCGGCGCTCTACTCACTGAGACACAGGCGCCGCCAGTGTATTTCTTTCTTTAACTACAAAGAGAAAAGCCCAACAATTAATGTTTATTTGGCTTTTGGGGGGGTACTTCTTGTTTTTAATTAAAAAGATGGGTATTTTCCTTTTACTCTTTATTATTAAAGACTGGTCAGCTGAATCACAAAAATTGTGAGCAAAAATAATAAGGCAGATTCAAGCAATTTTCATACAGCAGTTAGAAAAATATACTAACAAAAATGAAAAATATGGGGCAGCGCCTGTGGCTCAGTGAGTAGGGCGCTGGCCCCATATGCCGAGGGTGGTGGGTTCAAACTCGGCCCCGGCCAAACTGCAACCAAAAAATAGCCGGGCGTTGTGGCGGGCACCTGTAGTCCCAGCTACTCGGGAGGCTGAGGCAAGAGAATCGCTTAAGCCCAGGAGTTGGAGGTTGCTGTGAGCTGTGTGAGGCCACGGCACTCTACCGAGGGCCATAAAGTGAGACTCTATCTCTACAAAAAAATAGCTGGGCGTTGTGACGGGCGCCTGTAGTCCCAGCTGCTCGGGAGGCTGAGGCAGGAGAATCGCCTAAGCCCAGAAGTTAGAGGTTGCTGTGAGCCGTGTGACGTCACGGCACTCTACCCAAGGGCAGTACAGTGAGAATCTGTCTCTACAAAAAAAAAAAAAAAAAAAACGAAAAATATGTACAAACTAGGGATATGTGGAACTTGGGGCTGTTGCACAGAGTCCATAGGATATAACGCTGTCGACCGAAAAGAAGCTATACCCTGTAAAATAATTTAAAGAAGTTTATACTGAGGCAAATTTGAGGACCATGACCCAGAGCCACACCCAAGAGCCCTCAGGCAAGTGGACTCCTTGTGGTGGGGTTACAATTTGGTTTTATACATTTCAGGAATGGAGGAATTATAGGAAAAGTCATAAATCAATACATGGAAGGCATACATTGGTTTGGCTCCCAAAGGTGAGACATCTCGGAGTGGTGGCTCACAGGTTATAGGTGGGATTAAAGATTCTCTAGTTGAAAGAGTTAGGCTCTGTCTAATAGACCAGAAGTCAGTGAAAAGGAATACTGAGTTAAGATAAGGATCTGTTGGGCGGCGCCTGTGGCTCAGTCCGTAAGGCGCCGGCCCCATACACCGAGGGTGGCGGGTTCAAACCCGGCCCTGGCCGAACTGCAACCAAAAAATAGCCGGATGTTGTGGCGGGCGCCTGTAGTCCCAGCTACTCGGGAGGCTGAGGCAAGAGAATCGCTTAAGCCCAGGAGTTGGAGGTTGCTGTGAGCTGTGTGAGGCCACGGCACTCTACTGAGGGCCATAAAGTGAGACTCTGTCTCTACAAAAGAAAAAAAAAAAAAAAAGATAAGGATCTGTTAATCAGAGACAAACAGGACATATGACCAGACTCAAGTGGTTTGATACATATATATTGAGGACCTGCAGGCAAGCCTTGGATAGCCTTAGGCCTGTTCATGAGTCACAAAAGACATCTCTAAAAAGTCCGGGGCACATGATGAGATGTGTCTGATCTCCTTTCTCATGACGAACAACTCAGTTTTAGAGTATCCCGTTGGCCTAGTGGAGGTTCAGTTACCCAGCCATGGGGGGAAGGGGCTTAAGATTTTATTTTAGTTCACAAAACAATGACAAGATTTCCTTGAAAAACAAGCTTTTGCAGGAGAATGGCTTTTAGGGTTAGGAAAAAAATGTTTTCATTTTTTAGACAAGGGCCCCAAGGCCCAAGGAGGTAAATGTCTTTCCCAAGGTTTTCCACCCCAGCATCCTGGCATGCAGCCAGTTTGTGTTATTATATATGGATCATGTCAAATTTTGTCTGGGAAAGTGCTATATTAAAAAGCAAACTATAAAATAATATGTACAGTATTATACTATTTTAAGAGGAAAAAATGTATATATAAGTATATAAAAGACTGGAAGGGATGATGCTGTTAATATGTCAGCAGTAGCTATTTTTGCGCAGCACGATTAAGGGAGATTTAAGTTCTTTTTTATTAAGTGCATTTCTGAGTTTTCCAGGCTCTCTCTATCACGTCTATATAATTTGTATTATTAGAAAAAATATTTCAAATATGCCGGTTGTATTTTACTATACCACAAATGGAAGAGATGAAGAAGGGTTGGAAAGTAGTTTTGGATATTTTTAACTGAGGGTCATCAAAAATTGAAAGTAGGCAATAAATAAGTATTTAAATATCTAAGCCAGTTCAGATCTCTGTCTGGGAAATTACAAGGCAGAGGGACAAATAGCATAGCAGTGAGTAAGCATTATCTCCTTTCCCCAAAATCTTTTCCTGACCTCCTTTCAAAAGAAGTCCTCTTATCCCCCATTAGTTTTTAGAAATACATAGTTCTGATTTGATTTCCTCTTATATTGCATTAAGCTCCAGGCAGCTAGCTATACAAGGAAACCCTGAGATAGTGTGAATTCAGATGTGAAGGGACTGGCTATTGGCTCTCAGCCTCTGAAGCAGGCTCAACCCCAACTTGCAATCATTTTAACTGCATAGTTCATATTTTATGATTGAATTATTTGAACTTAACTTTTAGCATTATAATGGGAATTCTATAAAGTAGGGTTTTTTTGTTTGTTTGTTTTGAGTCAGAGTCTCACTTTGTCACCCATGGTAGAGTGTTATGGCATCATCGCTCACAGCAACCTCAAATTCCTGGACTCAAGTGATCCTCTTGTCTCAGCCTCCTCAGTAGCTGGGACCATAGGTGCCCACCACACCACCTGGATATTTTTAGAGATGGGGTCTTACTCTTGCTCAGGCTGGTCTCAAACTCCTGAGCTTAAGCAGTCTGCCCATCATGGCCTCGCAAAGTGCTAGGATTACAGGTGTGAGCCACCTCGCCTGGCCTGCAAAGTGGTTTTAATTGTTTGTTTTTTTTTTTTTTTTTTGTAGAGACAGAGTCTCACTTTATGGCCCTCGGTAGAGTGCCGTGGCCTCACACAGCTCACAGCAACCTCCAACTCCTGGGCTTAAGCGAGTCTCTTGCCTCAGCCTCCCGAGTAGCTGGGACTACAGGCGCCCACCACAATGCCCGGCTATTTTTTTGGTTGCAGTTTGGCCGGGGCCGGGTTTGAACCCGCCACCCTCGGTATATGGGGCCAGCGCCTTACCGACTGAACCACAGGCGCCACCCGGTTTTAATTGTTTTAAAAAATTAAGGCCGGGCGGCACCTGTGGCTCAGCGGGTAGGGCGCTGGCCCCATATGCCGAGGGTGGCAGGTTCAAACCCAGCCCCGGCCAAACTGCAACAAAAAAATAGCCGGGCCTTGTGGCGGGTGCCTGTAGTCCCAGCTACTCGGGAGGCTGAGGCAGGAGAATTGCCTAAGCCCAAGGATTTGGAGGTTGCTGTGAGCTGTGTGATGCCACGGCACTCTACCGAGGGCGATAAGGTGAGACTCTGTCTCTACAAAAAAAAAAAAAAAAAAATTAAGGCCAACAAGTTATAATCTGGGGAGAATATATTTGCAAAAAACATATCTGATAAAGTACTATTATCCAAAATGTAGAAAGAACTCTTAAAACTCCACAATAAGAAAACATATCACCTAATTTAAAAATGGGTCAAAGACCTGGACACATCACCAAAGAAGATATACAAATGGACAAGGAAGCACATGAAGGTGATCAATATCATATGTCATTAGGGAAATGCACAGTTTTAAACTGCAATGAGATACCACTACACACCTATTAAAATGGCAAAAATCCAAAATACTGACAGTGCCAAATGTTGACAAGGATGTGGAGCAACAGGAACTCTCATTCATTGCTGATGAGAATGCAAAATGGCACAGCCACTTTGGAAGACAGTTTCAGAGTTTTTATAAAACTAAACATACTCTTACCACATGATTCAGTAGTTATATTTCTTGGTATTTACTCAAGTCAATTCAAACCTACGTCCACATAAAAACCTGCACGTGGATGTTTATACAAGCTTTATTCATAATTGCCAAAAGCAACCAAGATTTCCTTCCGTAGGTAGATGGATGAACAGTGGTGAACACAGACAATGGAATAGTATTCAGGGCTAAAAAGAAATGAGTTATCAAGCCATGAGAAGACATGGAGGGCCTGGTGCCATGGCGCATGCCTGTAATCCTAGCACTTTGGGAAGCAGGAAGATCCTTTGAGGCTAGGAGTCCAAGCCTAGCCTGTGCAGAGATCCCATCTCTGAAAGAAAAAAAGTTAAAATAAAATTTAAAAAGGACATAGGAGACATTTAAATGTGTGTTACTAATTGAAAGAAGCCCATCTGAAAGGGCTGCACATTGTATGATTCCAATGTGACATTTTGGAGAAGGCAAAACTATGGAGAAGGTATAGAGAATTGGCGGGGTGGGGGTGGGGCGGAGTTAAAATACTTTGTATGATAACATAATAGTGGATACATGTCATTATACATTTGTCAAAACCCATAGAATGTACAACACCGAGAGTGAATCCTAATGTGTCTGGGCAGGGTGGCTCATGCCTGTAGTCCCAGCACTTTGGGAGGCTGAGACAAAAGGATCCCTTGAGCCCAGAAATTTGAGACTGCAGTGAGCTATGATAATGACACTATACTCCAGCTTGAGTGACAGAGTGGGACCCTGTCTTTATAAATAATAATAATAAACAAAATTTTGAAAAGATGGAACCCTAATGTACATCATGAGTTTTGGGTGATAATGATGTGTCAATGTAGGTTCATCAATTGTAACAAATGCACCATGTTAGTAGGAGATGCTGGTAAGATTCTGACGTTTGGAGTAGTGGAATACGAGAAATCTCTGTACCACTCCTTAAATTGCTGTGAACAAAATTACTCTAAAAAATAAAGTGTATATATATATAAATAAAGGCCGGGCTCAGTGGCTCACACCTATAATGACAGCACAGCACTCTACTGAGGCAACAAAGTGAGACTCTGTCTAAAAAAAAAAAAAAAGAAGTCCAGCACTTAGCCTTTGATTTAGCAACATTTTTCAGTTTAAAAAGTTTATGTTTTCCAGATACCAAGCAGTCAGATTTAAAAAAAAAAAAAAGTGCATTTACTCCAGGTCATGCAAAAGTAGTTGAGCATTGCATCCTTGTCATCCCCAAAATGCAAGAATTAAATATTTCATAAGTCTTTTTTTTCTATTTCATAAGTCTTAAATGGATAATTTATATATTTTTATTTAGAGACAGAGTCTCATGTTGTCACACTCAGTAGAGTGCTGTAGCGTCACAGCTCACAGCAACCTTCAACTCCTGGGCTTAGGCGATTCTCTTGCCTCAGCCTCCCGAGTAGCTGGGACTACAGGCGCCCACCACAACGCCCAGCTATTTTTTTGTTGTGGTTTGGCCTGGGTCGGGTTTGAACCCGCCACCCTTGGCACATGGGGCCGGTGCCCTATTCACTGAACCACAGGCTTATTTATTTGAGACAGAGTCTCAAGCTGTCATCCCGGGTGGAGTGCAGTGATGTCACAGTTCACAGCAACGACAGCTTACAGGCGCCACCCTTTAAAGGATAATTTAAACACACAAAAATTTTCTTTTCTGGGACACAATTATAAGAGGGAATTTACCTAAAAATGCAATCAGTGTAACCTGGTTCATTGTACCCTCAATGAATCCTCAACAATAAAAAATTTTTTTTCCTGCTGTATTAAATACTTCTAATCAGGCCTCGTGAATGCAACACTAAAGACAATTATTAAAGCAAATTCTGTGTGAATAGATTTAGTAGGACAATCACTGCAAAAACACTAGACAAAGGCCAGGGGCGGTGGCTCACGCCCGCCCATAATCCCAGCACTCCGGGAGGCCGAGGCGGGAGGATTGCTTGAGCTCACCGACTCCAGACCAGCCTGAGCCAGAACGAGACCCGGGCTCTTAAACATATCCAGGTGTTGTAGTGGGGGGAGGCTGAGGGCAAAGAGAATCACTTGAACCCAAGAGTTTGAGATTGGTGTGAGTTATGATGCCATAGCACTCAACCCCAGGGCGACTGAGTGAGACTCTGTCTCCAAAAAATAATAATTAAGTAATTAAACAAAAAAATAAAAATAAAAAAACAAAAACACTAGACAAGTTTGAAAAATACTCTGGGTGGCGCCTGTGGCTCAAAGGGGTAGGGCGCCGGCCCCATATGCTGGAGGTGGTGGGTTCAAGCCCAGCCCCAGCCAAAAACTGTAAAAAAAAAAAAAAAAAGAAAGAAATAAAGAAAAGAAAAAGAAAAATACTCCTCTGTGGGAAAAACTGCTGAAAAATTAATTTCCAGATGGTCAAAGTTCAGGCTTGACTCTTTTGGCATGTTTTATAACTTGAAAACATTGAAACTTAGATAACCCAGAAAATGATCATTGTCATTGTTGAAAGTATTTTTTTTTTTTTTTTTTTTGTAGAGACAGAGTCTCACTTTATGGCCCTCGGTAGAGTGCCGTGGCCTCACACAGCTCACAGCAACCTCCAACTCCTGGGCTTAAGCGATTCTCTTGCCTCAGCCTCCCGAGCAGCTGGAACTACAGGCGCTGGCCATAATGCCCGGCTAATTGTTGAAAGTATTAAGCAAACAAGCCATGGTATCAAAGGGACTGTAGTTACTGAAAAGAGCTTGTTTTCGAGCAGAAATATGTGCTGTAATTTTTTCAGCAGGTGGCAGCAGAGAGCTGTATAAAATTGAATATGTTTTCTCACAAGAGGCAGGGGATATTCTAAATGTATTCTAGAAAAACTGCAAAGTGCGTTAGTTGACAGAGCACCTTCAGTTTACCGACAAGGAAGCTGAGCTCCAGAGAGGTTATCTCACTTTACCCAGGCAAAACTCTTCATTAATATAAATTTCTTGAGAGCCAGTGTGCGGTGTGGCTTGCCTGTAATCCCAGCTACTTGGGAGGCTGAGGAAGGAAGATCACTTGAGCCCAGGAGTTCAGGGCCACACTGTGCTGTGATACAGCCTGTGACTAGCCACCATACTCCAGCCTGGGCAAACAAATCTCTCTTGAATAAATTCCTTGAAGCATATCAAACTATGCAAATGTCATATATAATTACATTATAAATGCAAGCAAATTTAATGAGATGTTAAAAAGTGTAATATTTGGGTTATAGCCTTCATATGAAAGCTATAAATTAGCTTCATAGTAGGGCTGAATACATTGGATACTTTTTCTTCCATTCTTGAGATACTTTGCTAAGAAGAATATGTTCCAGCTCCATCCATGTATCCATGAAAGAGATAAAGTCTCCATCTTTCTTTAAGGCTGCATAATATTCCATGGTATACATGTGCCGCAATTTATTAATCCATTAGTGGGTTAATAGGCACTTGGGCTTCTTCCATGACTTAGCAATTATTAATTGGGCTGCAATAAACCAAGGGAGGGGAGGGGAGAGGGGAGGTTGGGGTGGAAGGAGGGTAATTGGTGGGGCCACACCTACGGTGCATCTTTTTTTTTGTGGTTTTTTGCCGGGGCTGGGTTTGAACCCGCCACTTCCGGCATATGGGACCAGCGCCCTACTCCTTGAGCCACAGGCGCTGCCCTACGGTGCATCTTAGAATGGGTACAGGTGAAACTTACTAAGTGCAGAATTCAAATATCTTCATACAATAACTAAGAAAATGCCATGAAGGCTATGTTAAACAGTTTGATGAAAATATTTCAGATTGTATGTGAAACCAGCACATTGTACCCCTTGACTGCACTAATGTACACAGCTATGATTTAATAATAAAAAATAATAATTTTGCCAGTAAAGAAAGTATAATATTAAGTTATGATATCAAAACCTTTGGAGTATTTTCAGAACCTTCCCCTCTTTTGGATTAAAACCTTAAATAAAAAAAAAAAGCCTGTCTGAAAGCTTTCTGATGGGAAGTACTCAGGGAATAAAGACACATTTGGGAAGCAAAACTGAATTTGATTCCTCATCTATCTGATGCCTGCTATCTCACCTTGAATAAATTATTCAAGCTTTGCACTCACTTGTAGAATGGAGTGATAATCTGTACCACTCAGGGTTGTTGCAAGGTTTAAATGAGATCACACTTGTCACGCAACTAATTATATAGCAGATAATAATGGTTACTTTCCACCCACTTTAGGACACACAGAGGTGGAGCAGCTGTGTACTTCCATTTTTAATAGGACTGTCAGGTAAAATACAGGACAATCATTAATTTTTTTTTTTTTTTGAGACAGTCTCAAGTGGTTGCCCCGGATAGAGTACCGTGGCATCACAGCTCACAGCAACCTTTAACTCTTGGGCTTGAGCGATTCTCTTGCCTCAGCCTCCCAAGCAGCTGGGACTATAGGCGCCCATGCAACACCCGGCTATTTTTTGGTTTTAGTTCTCATTGTTTTTTTTTTTTTTTTGTAGAGACAGAGTCTCACTGTACTGCCCTTGGGTAGAGTGCCGTGGCGTCACACGGCTCACAGCAACCTCTAACTCTTGGGCTTACGTGATTCTCCTGCCTCAGCCTCCCGAGCAGCTGGGACTACAGGCGCCCTCCACTGTAGTTCTCATTGTTGTTTGACGGGCCTGGACTGGATTCGAACCTGCCAGCTCCAGTATATGTGGCTGGTGTCCTAGCTGCTTGAACTACAGGTGCCAAGCCCCCATTAAATTTTAATTTCAGATAGATAATGCTTTTTTTAGCGTAAGTGTTTTTTTGGTTTTGTTTTTGTAGAGACAGAGTCTCACTTTATAGCCCTCGGTAGAGTGCCATGGCCTCACGCAGCTCACAGCAACCTCCAACTCCTGGGCTTAAGCGATTCTCTTGCCTCAGCCTCCCGAGTAGCTGGGACTACAGGCGCCCGCCACAACGCCCGGCTATTTTTTGGTTGCAGTTCAGCCGGGGCTGGGTTTGAACCCGCCACCCTCGGTATATGGGGCCGGCGCCTTACTGACTGAGCCACAGGCACCGCCCAGTGTAAGTGTTTTTTATTAAACTCACACATTTTTTTTTTTTTTTTGTGGTTTTTGGGCGGGGCTGGGTTTGAACCCTCCACCTCCGGCATATGGGACCGGCGCCCTACTCCTTGAGCCACAGGCGCCGCCCTAAACTCACACATTTTGCATGGTTTGCACTCATGCTAAAAATTTCCTTGTTAGCGACCTGAAATTAAAATTAACTAGGAGTCTTGTACTTTTGTTTGCTAAATCTGACAGCCCTATTTATTTTATTTACTTATTATTTTATCAAAACATTTATTTTCCAAGTAGAGTTTGTATCTCTCTTACATTTATAGGTCATAAGTTCAAATATTTTCAACTGAAAACAAGTTTTTGTTTCTATATTATGTAATACAACTATTTTTTTTTGGTACTTTATAGTTCAGTTAGTCTAATAAGAAAACTTAATATAAAAACCTTTTTTTTAGTTCAGCACCTGAAGCACAGTGGTTACAGCACCAGCCACATACACCGAGGCTGGCGGGTTTGAACATGGCCTGGGTCAGCTAAAAACAACAATGACAACTGCAACAAAAAATAGCCGGGCATTGTGGTAGGTGCCTGTAGTCCCAGCTACTTAGGAGGCTGATATGAGAGAATTGCTTACGCCCAGGAGTTTGAGGTTGCTGTGAGCTATGATGCCATGGCACTCTACCAAGGGCGACATACTGAGACTCTGTTTCCAAAAAAAAAAAAAGCCCAAAAAGCCAAACCTTTTTTTCCCTAATGAAGGCCAGAAACATCACCATTATAAGAATTTGAACTTTTTCAGGGCCAGAATTATGCCTGCCTTACAATAGTAGAGTCACTTTGGAATCTCTCAGATCTGATTTCAAACACAAACTCTGTTAGTTGCCACTTATCCTTGGTCAAGTACAAAAAGATTCTGTATTCTATAGCTGCAGTAAAGTAAAACAGAAAAATATGTAAGGATTGTTTGGTGAATTTATCTAATGTAGATGTTCTAAATAGATTTTTAGAACCCTATTTTTTTAAAGCTCCTGATTTATTATAAAATGAGGAATACCAAAGCAATGTTATAAAATTTGTGATACACTTAAAAAATATTTACATTTAATAAGTTAGAATTCCAAACCAAGAAATATATTGCAATATGACTGCCTAGGATAATGATAGGACTTACGAAATATTAGGACTTATTAAACAAGATAATGATAGGACTTATGAAAATATTAATTCACAGGGCATAGGAGGCGCCTGTGGTTCAGTGGCTAAGGGCGCTGGCCCCATATACGGAGGGTGGTGGGTTCAAATCCGGCCCCGGCCAAACTGGAACAAAAAATAGCCGGGTGTTGTGGTGGGCACCTGTAGTCCCAGCTACTCAGGAGGCAGAGGCAAGAGAATCGCCTAAGCTCAGGAGTTGGAGGTTGCTGTGAGCTGTGTGATGCCACGGCACTCTACTGAGGGTGACAAAGTGACACTCTTGTCTGTAGAAAAAAAATAATTCACAGGGCATTATAGGCAGTGTATGGTCTGGTATTTGCTTACAGCTATATAACAAATACCTTCATTTCTTCTTTTTTTTTGAGACAGAGTCTTACTTTGTTGCCCTCAGTTAGAGCACTATGGCATCATAGCTCACAGCAGCCTTAAACTCTTGAGCCCAAGTGATCCTCTTTTCTCAGCCTCTCAATTAGCTGGGACTATTGGTGCCTGCCACAATCCCTGGCTATTATTTTTAGAGATGGGATCTCACTCTTGCTCAGGCTGCTCTGGAACTCCTGAGCTCAAGCAATCCACTCACACCTCCCAGAGTGTTAGGATTACAGGCGTGAGCCACTGCATCTGGCCCTTCATTTATTCTTATTTATTTGGGGGGTTGTATTATAATCTCATTTGAAGATGAGGTCAAAGATCTAAATTTAAGGAGTCTGAGGCGGTCAGATGATCTCTTCAGCTCAGGAGTTCGAGACCAGCCTGAGCAAGAGCCGGACCCTGTTTCTACTAAAAATACAAAAAATCGGGCAGCTGTAGCTCAGTGGTTAGAGTGCCTTCACACCAGTGTGGCGGGTTTCCCAGCCTGGCCTGCTTAACAATCACACACACACACAAAGAAAGCTTTGGCTGGGCACAGTGGCTCACGCCTGTAATCTTAGCACTCTGGGAGGCAGAGGTGAGTGGATTCTGAGCTCAGGACTTCAAGACCAACCTAAGCAGAAAGTGAGACCTCGTCTCTAAAAATGGCCAGGTGTTGTGGCGGGCACCTGTGGTCCCAGCTATCTGGGAGGCTGAAGCAAGAAAATTACTTGAGCCCAAAGAGTTTGAGGTTGCTGTGATCTATGATGCTATGGCACGCTACCAAGGGTAACAAACTGAGATGGGCCTTGTGACTGGCGCCTGTGGTCCCAGCTACTCAGGAGGCGGAGGCAGGAGGATCACTTGAACTCAGGAGTTTGAGGTTGCTGTGAGCTAGGCTGACATCATGACACTTTAGCTTGGGGAACAGAGAGAGACTCTGTCTCAAAAAAAAAAGAGAAGAAATTCTAAATTTGAGGTTCTTTGTGACCATGTTAGGATTTTATTTTAAAGTGAAATTTATTAAATACTGAATAGACTAAAAAAAAATTTTGCAGGTGGCGCCTGTGGCTCAGTGAATAGGGCACTGGCCCCATATACCAAGGGTGGTGTGTTCAAACCCAGCCCCAGCTAAGCTGCAACAATAATAAAAAAGAATATTTGCAATATACTGTATACACAAGAAAGAATCATGATGCAGTGGACTCCTGTATCACCTATGATTTAAGAAACAATAAGCCAGGTATGGTGGCTCACGCCTGTAACCTTAGCTGAGGCAGGAGGATCCATTGAGGCTAGGAGTTTGAGACCAGCCTGGACAACATAGTGAGGTTCCAGTCTCTCTCTTTTTTTTTTTTTGTAGAGACAGAGTTTCACTTTATCGCCCTTGGTAGAGTGCCGTGGCGTCACACAGCTCACAGTAACCTCCAACTCCTGGGCTTAGGCGATTCTCCTGCCTCAGCCTCCGGAGTAGCTGGGACTACAGGCACCCGCCACAACACCCGGCTATTTTTTGGTTGCAGTTTGGCCGGGGCCGGGTTTGAACCCATCACCCTCGGTATATGGGGCCAGTGCCCTGCTCACTGAGCCACAGGCGCCGCCCAGAGGGCCCAGTCTCTTAAAAAAAAAAGAAAATCATGACCTCTGAAGTCTGCTGGAATTCACTTCAGGTCCCCTCTCTCCCCTCAGAGGCAATTATTATTCCAAATCTTTGTAAATTCCCTTGTTTTTCATGATAGTTTCAGCATATATGTTTATATTCCTAATATTTATTTGTGTGCGTATGTGCTTGAAATTTTAACAAAGATAGTAAGCATACAAAATGATGCATACAACAATGTATGTATGATTTTTTAAACAACAATAAAATGAACACATGTGAATTTATTACCAGCCAAGAAAAAAGAGGCTAGGAAGCCTCTCCAATTGCATTGCCTTTCTTCATCCTAGAGATGAATATTATCTGGAATTTTGTCTTAACCATTTCCTATGGTACCATTTTAACCATTTCTAAGTGTATAATTCTGCGGCATTAAGTACATTTACACTGTTGTGCACCTGTGAGCACCATCCATCTCTGGAACTTTTTCATCTTCTTCAAATGAAACTCTGCATCCATTAAAAAAATCACTCCTGGCTTGGCACCCGTAGCACAGTGGTTATGACGCCAGCCACATGCACCAAGGGTGGCAGGTTTGAACCCAGCTTGGGCCTGTCAAACAGCAATGACAACTACAACAAAAAAATAGTGGGGCATTGTGGCGGGTGCCTGTAGTCCCAGCTACTTGCTTGGGAGGCTGAGGCAAGAGAATCGCTTAAGCCCAGGAGTTGGAGGTTGCTGTGAGCTGTGACTCTACAGCACTGTACTGAGGGTGACATAGACTGTCTCAAAAAAAAACACACACAAAAAAACAAAACCACATCCAGGACCCGGTACTAATCACTACTCTTCAGGAGCCTACCCTGAGAGAGGAATGAGCTCTCAGGAAGCAGGACTGGCTCTCCAACATCTCTGAGCCAGGTTCTGGACTGAAAATAAATTAACCCTGACCCTGAGGTCCACCAAGAGACTAAGGAGGATCGCAGTTCCATATACTCATGACTCTTTGATTTCCCCAAACCCAGTATCATGAAAATAAAAATGGAAACTGAAAAGATAAAATAAATAAGTAAATAAAATAATTTTATCTCCTATAGAATTATCTCTAAGTTGTTTATTGTTTAATTTTGTCTGTTTTAATTTTTTTTTTTTTTTTTTGTGGTTTTTGGCCAGGGCTGGGTTTGAACCCACCACCTCTGGCGTATGGGACCGGTGCCCTACTCCTTGAGCCACAGGTGCCACCCAATGTCTGTTTTAAATTTTTAAAAATTGGGATTACACAGCATATTTTCTCTTGTGACTTGCTCCTGTATTCAACATTGTACTTTGGAGGGTCTTCCACCTTGATATATATACTCGGAAGGTATTCGTTGTTCCTGATATACAGCATTCCATTATGTGGATGTATGACTATTTATCTATTCTACTGTTCCAGAATGTCTGAGTTGTTTACATTATTTGTTATTGCATATAATGTTATTGTGAATATATATTTTTTCATATCTCCTTTTTTCTCCCTTATCATCCCTTTTCCCCATTGTCTTGTCTTTAATTAATTGTAGTTCTTTCTATATCCTACATATTTCTTAGTCTCTCTCTCTCTCTCTCTTTTGAGACAGTATCTCCCTGTATTGCCCAGGCTAGAGTGCAGTGGCATCATCATAGCCCACTGCATCCTTGAACTCCTGAGCACAAGAGATCTTCCTGCCTCAGCCTCCTGAGTCGTTTTCTGTCTTTGTGTTTTCTTCATTTCCACCTTTGCCCAAGTCATCTGGTTTTTTATGGACTACTATTGAGCGGCCAATGATGGAATGTTCTCCTGAGAGTGAGAATCTTCAATAGAGACAATGGCTCACCATTTTTGCCAGTAGTCATATTGCCCAGATCTCCAACATGCCTCTCTTCGTCCTTTGTCTCACATTGATTTTTGGGTTGAGGATTTAAGTGAGGACCTACCCTGTTTCCCCGAAAATAAGACATCCTCCGAAATAAGACCTACTTACAGGAAAGATAAGACGTCCCCTGAAAATAAGACCTAGCGCATCTTTGGGAGCACACCTTAAAATAAGACACTGTCTTATTTTCGGGAAAACTGGGTACATTGATATAGCCTTGAGTATGATCTCCAAACTGATGGACATGGAATTAGTGCTGGCTTTCAGTCAATTCTTTAATGAGTCCCTTTACCATATCCCTGATTCATTTTCTTGCTACTTGAAGTGAATGGTACCCTGCACCGGGCAGTCACCCTTCAACACGCACACAGGCTTCATGGTCATGACTCACGGGGTACATGTGCCAGGCTCTGAAGGACAGGAAGGAGAAAGGATCCACTGCAGTAAATGGTGGCACCTTTTCCTTTTTTCTTTTTCTTTCTCTTCTCTCCTTTTCTTTCTTTCTTCTTCCTTCCCTCCCTCTCTCCCTCCCTTCCTCCCTTCCTTTTTTCTTTTTTTGATATAGGGTCTTTCTCTGCTGCCCAGGCTTTCATGCAGTAGTGGATGAAAAACAGTGGTGGCTCACAAAACGCTGGAACTCTTGGGTTCAGGTCATCCTCCTGCCTTAGCCTCCTAAGTAGCTGGGACTACAGGCCTGTGCCAACATGACCAGGGTAGACATGGGATCTCTATGTTGTTCAGGCTAGTCTCTGGCTCCTGGCCTCAAGTGATCCACCTGCCTCAGCCTACCAAAATGCTGGAATTACAGGCATGAGCCAACACACCTGGGGAGGGTTTCTTAAACAAGAAGCAAAAAGCACTAACCCAGTGGTTCTCAGCTGGGGGTGATCCCCCCCAGGGGAATTTTTGCAGTATCTGGAAACATTTTCAGTTGTTACAATTTGGGCAGAGGGGGTTTATGGGTATCTAGTGGACAGAGGCCGGGGATGTTGCTGAACATTCTACAATGCACAAAACATACCCCCCACACACACACAACAGATAATTTTCTGGCTCAAAATATCAACAGTGCCAGGATTGAGACATTCCTCCTACATTAACATTAAAGAATATCTGTTCATCACAAAATACCATTAAAAGACTATAAAAGGTTGGGTTCCATGGCTCATGCCTGTAGTCCCGGCACACTGGGAGTTTGGGGTAGGTAGATAACTTGAGGCCAGGAGTTTGAGACCAGCCTGAACATTATAAGGAGACCTACCTCTTATCTCTCCACCCTCTCACCCCTATCTCTACAAAAAATACAAAAATTAGCCTGGTATGGTGGCACATCCCTGTAGTCCCAGCTACTCAGGAGGCTGAGGCAGGAAGATCCCTTGAACTCAGGAGTTAAAGGACGCAGTGAGCTATGATGATGGAAGTTGATTAGCTTGTGGTATAATTGGGTTCAACCAATAAACATTCCCAAGGATGTTGTCTGAGTCCTAGTCACTCATTTGTTATCCTGCTAGTTGTAGAAATGTAATTTGATAAACATTAAACACTATAATCTTTTTTTTCTTTTTTTGAGACATAGTCTCACTTTGTTGCCCTGGATGGAGTGCTGTGGCATCATAGTCTACAGCAACCTTGAAGTCCTGGGCTCAAGAGATCCTCTTGCCTTAGCCATCCAAGTAGCTGGGACTACAGGCACCCGGCTATTTTTTAGAGATGGGGGTCTCACTCTTGCTCAGGCTGGTCTCGAACTCTTGAGCACAAGCAATCTACCTGCCTCAGCCTCCCAGAGTGATAGGATTATATGAACCATCTCACCCAGCTAAACACTATAACCTTTTTTTTTTTTTTTCAGTTTTTGGCTGGGGCCGGGCTTGAACCCACTATCTACGGCATATGGAGTCAGCGCCCAACCCTTTGAGCCACAGGCGCTGCCCACCTTTTTTTTTTTTAAACACTATAATCTTAAAAAAAATAAAAAGAGGAATCTTCCTATACTCTGAGGTCATCAAAATATCCTTTTTAATTATCTTCTAAAAGTTTTTTTTTTTTTCCCTTTCACATTTGGTCTCTGATTCGCCTGGAACTGAATTTTATGTGTGGTGTAAACTAGAGCTCCGATTCTATTTTTCTGTATAGATATGCAATGTCCTAGTCTACTTATTGCTCTCATCCATCTGCAGCACTTCCTCTGTTTTATATCGAGTGTCATGTAGGCAGGTGTGTTTCTGGGCTCACTACTCTTTTCAACACTAATTTCTGTCCTTGCTCCAATATCACACTGTCTTGGTTATTGTTGCCTCTTAAAAAGGCTGGATCTGGAAGGGAAGTCCTTTTTTTTTTTTTTTTGGTCTGGGCTATTCCCAGCCTTTTGTACTTTTATTTTCATTTTAGAATAAGCTTGTCAAATTCTTTTTTTTTTTTTTTTTTTTTTTTTGTAGAGACAGAGTCTCACTTTATGGCCCTCGGTAGAGTGCCGTGGCCTCACACAGCCCACAGCAACCTCCAACTCCTGGGCTTAAGCGATTCTCTTGCCTCAGCCTCCCAAGTAGCTGGGACTACAGGCACCCGCCACAACGCCCGGCTATTTTTTGGTTGCAGTTCGGCCGGGGCCGGGTTTGAACCCGCCACCCTCGGTATATGGGGCTGGTGCCTTACGGACTGAGCCACAGGCGCCACCCAAGCTTGTCAAATTCTTTACAAAATCTGTTGAGATTGCTTTGAATCTATAGATCAGTTTGGGGAGAACTGACATTTTTATAAATTTGAGCCTTGCATTCTACAATCATAGCATTGTCCTTATTTGATTTAATACCCTTTAATATCTTTTAATAAAGTTTTATAATAATTTCCTCATAGAGGCCTGGCATATCTTTTGTTCATTTAATTCCTAGTCACTTCATATTTTTGATCTTATTATAAAGGATATCTCTTTTAAATTATAACTTCTTTTAGTGGATGGTATCTAGAAATGCACTTAATTTTCATTTATTGATTTTGTATCTAATACACTTGCTTGCTGAGTCCTCTTATTAATTCTAGTAATATATCTGTGGATCCTAGCTTGGCGCCTATAGCTCAAGCGGCCAAGGCGCCAGCCACATACACCAAAGCTGGCGGGTTCGAATCCAGCCCGGGCCTGCCAAACAACAATGACAACTACAGCCAAAAAATAGCCAGGCACTGTGGCAGGCCCCTAGTCCCAACTACTCAGGAGGCTGAGGCAAGAGAATCAGTTAAGCCCAGGAGTTGGAGGTTGCTGTGAGCTGTGATTCCATGGCACTCTACCCAGGGCGACAGTTTGAGGCTCTGTCTAAAAAAAAAAAAAAAAAAAATATATATATATATATATATATAAAGATATATATATATCTGTCGATCCTTTGAGATTTTTGATGTAAACATCACATTGCCTATGAATAATGACAGTTTTATTTTTTCCATTCTGATTTTTTTTTTTTTTTTTTTTGTGGCTTTTGGCCGGGGCTGGGTTTGAACCCACCACCTCCAACATATGGGACTGGCGCCCTATCCCTTTGAGCCACAGGCGCCGCCTCCATTCCAATTTTTATACTTCCTCTTGCTTCACCATGTTGCCCTCCACTACAATATTGAAAATTAACCATCTCAGTTAACACTTAAGTGCACATTAAAAAAATAAAGAAAATTAACCATCCTTGTCTTAACTCTTAAAGCAAATGCTATTATATACTACACGTCACCACTGTGTGTATGAGTTTTTCTTTTTTAAAATTTAAATAAATATTAAATTTTACCAAAGACTTTTTCCCCTTAACTCTATTAATGTGGTAAGTTTCATTACTTGCTTTTCTTTTTTTAAATAACTTTCCATTATGAAAAATTTTTAGTCTACATAAAAGTTGAAAGAATAGTACAATCACCACATGACAATATCCTGCATCTGCAGATGCTGGTATGGAGACAAGGGAACACTTTTGGACTGCTGGTGGGGTTGCAAACTAATACAACCTCTATGGAAAGAAGTATAGAGAATTCTCAAAGAACTAAAAGTGGACCTTCCATTTGATCCCACAATCCCATTGCTAGGTGTCTACCCAGAAAACAAAAAAATCATTTTACCACAAGGACATTTGCACTAGAGTGTTTTTTGCAACTCAGTTCACAATTGCAAGATGTGGAATCAACCCAAGTGCCCATCAATCCATGAATGGGTTAACAAACTGTGGGTTATGTATATCATGGGATTCTATTCACAAATAAGAAAAAATGGAGACTTTACATCTTTTATGTTTAGCTGAATAAAGTTGAAACACATTCTTAGTGAAGTGTCACGAGAATGGGGGGAAAGTATCCAATGTACTCAATACTAATATGAAACCAATATATAAACAACTACAAACCTACACGAAAGAAAAACACAGGAATAGTCTAACAACTTGTTGAGGCCCAAGGTGATGGGATAGCCCAGAGCCAGGGCTGGACTTATGTTATAGCCGTTGGGGTCTGGATGGCAGTGCATCTACTCTTGTTAGTTTCTTTCTTTCTTTTTTTTTTTTTTTTTTGAGACAGAGTCTTACTTTGTCACCCTTGGTAGAGTGCCATGGGGTCACACTGCACAGCAACCTCAAACTCTTGGGCTCAAGCGATTATCTTGCCTCAGCCTCCCAAGTAGCTGGGACTACAGGCACCCACCGCAATGCCCAGCTATTTCTGGAGACAGGGTCTCACTCTGGCTCAGACTGGTCTCGAACCCATGAGCTCAGGCAATCCACCCGTCTCAGTCTCCCAGTGTGCTAGGATTACAGACGTGAGCCACCACAACCAACCCCTTCTTGTTAGTTTTATAATATCATAGGATGATATTATATTATATTATGTATTATTTATATATGTTTTTTGGAGACAGGATCTTGCTCTTTTGCCCCAGCTGGAGTATGGTGGCATAATGATAGCTCACTGCAGCCTCAAACTCTTGGGCTTATGTGATCCTCCTGCCCAGTCTCCCAAGTAGCTAGGACTACAGGCATGCACCACCACACCTGGCTTATATTACTCACTTTTTTGTAGAGATGGAGTTCTCATTATGTTGCTCAGATTGGTCTTAAACCCCCGACCTCAAGTGATCCTCCTGTCTTGGCTCCCAAAATGCTAAGATTATAGACATGAGCCACCGGGCCCAGCCTATTCACACATATTATTAATTCGCGTTTTTATTTCTTTTTTCTTTATTATTTATTTATTGAGACAGAGCCTCAAGCTGTCACCCTGGGTAGAGTGCCATGGCATCACAGCTCACAGTAACCTCCAACTCCTGGGCTCAAGCGATTCTCCTGCCTCAGCCTCCCAAGGACCTGGGACTACAGGCGCCCGCCACAACGCCTGGCTATTTTTTGTTGCAGCTGTCACTGTTGTTTGGTGGGCCCAGGCTGGATTTGAACCTGCCAGCTCAGGTTTATGTGGCTGGCGCCTTAGCCCCTGAGCCACAGGCGCCAAGCCGCGTTTTTATTTCTTACAAGCTCTAAAATAGGTATTCAGTGTTTCTGATAATTGCTATATGTGAGGTTTTTGTAGGTCCTTTTATCCATACTTCTCTTCTTCATGGTGGCTAGTTTGCTTGGGTTTTGTGATTTTTGACTGTGACCTTCTATTTAAGAAATAGGTGGGTCCTTCTAGAGAGCACTGCATTTGCTTCTTCTAGCACTTTAGCCACTTAGGGACACTTCGGATTAAATTCTCTGCTAGAGGCTTTTCAGATCATTCAACTAATAAGAATCTGGGCTGCAAATTTGTGTTAGGACTTGCTTTTGTTTCTGTTTTTTGTTGTTGTTTTTTTTAGACAGAGTCTCATTTTGTGGCCCTGGGTAGGGTGCTGTGGTGTCATAGCTCACAGCAACCTCAAACTCTTGAGCTCAAGTGATTCTCTTGTCTCAGCCTCCCAAGTAGCTGGGACCACAGGCGCCCACTGCAACACCCGGTTATTTTTTAGAGATGGGGTCACGCTCTTGCTCAGGCTAGTCTTGAAATTGTGAGCTCAGGCAATTCATCCACTTTGGCTTCCCAAAGTGCTGGGATTACAGGCATGAGCCACCGTGCCTGGCCTAGGACTTGCTTTTTTTTTTTTTGTAGAGACAGAGTCTCACTGTACCGCCCTCGGGTAGAGTGCTGTGGCATCACACGGCTAACAGCAACCTCTAACTCCTGGGCTTACGCGATTCTCTTGCCTCAGCCTCCGGAGCAGTTGGGACTACAGGCACCCACCACAACGCCCGGCTATTTTTTTTTGTTGTTGCAGTTTGGCCAGGGCTGGGTTTGAACCTGCCACCCTCGGCATATGGGGCCGGCGCCCTACTCACTGAGCCACAGGCGCCGCCCAGGACTTGCTTTTGTTACGCATTTTCAAGAGTTCTTTTTCATGTTGATGTTATACCAAGAGACAAGGAAGGCCATTTTGCTTGCAGACCCTCCAGGTGCAGGGGTGAGATATATTTCTAGTTTAGCCTAACCATAAGGGTGCAGCTTTATGGGCTCACCTGTATGGGAGGGTATCTAGTTAGAATCTCCATCTTAAAGACTATACTTTCAGGGATCATTTCTATAGTTCCTTACTAGAATCTCCATCTTGGGCATGTTGTTGGACCAAGAAGTCTGTCTGTTACCCAAGCCAATCAACATCCACATCCACAAAGATGTGGTTGAGAGGTCAACAGTTTCACTTTTATTCATAGAAAAGCCAGCAGTTCTGAAGAACATCAAGATATCTCCTGAAAGAACTGTTCTGTTTTTTTCTTTTCTTTTTGTTACTTTTATATAGCAAAAGCACTCATCAGCAGTGTTATTAATCAGCATGGTAAACAGATTCCTCCCCATAGGTTACAAGGTTACACAATATTTTCCTATCTTAAAGTAGTTATGTCTTGGAAGCATTTTTACTCTAGACTAAACTCATAGTTAGTCAACACTTCACTGGTGCACAGAGTGCCCTAGGTCCTTGACTGGTACCGTGGAATCCAGTTCCCCAACTTATCTATGACAGTAGGCCTTGGAAGTGAATAAACAATCTCCAGATGTCATCACATAGGCTCACCCAGCCTTTTAGGGCCTGACCAGCAGCACCGTGCATGAAATGGCTGTTCAGGTAAACAGTGGCTGCTAACAGGCAGACCCTGGTCTCGGTCTCGTGTCCCTGGAGCTCCTTGGGTTCTTTTTTTTTTTTTTTTTTGGCCAGGGCTGGGTTTGAACCCACCACCTCCGGCATATGGGACCGGCGCCCTACCCGCTGAGCCACAGGCACCGCCCACTCCTTGGGTTCTTGAAAACGGAAAGCTAATCGGTTTGGCAATTACTCCATTTATCTCTATGGATTGATTTTGGCTGAATATTCCTTATTATTAATTTATTTAGAAGATTTTTAAAATATTTTATCTAGAATTTTTAGTTGTTTTCAGCAGTTGTGAACAAAAATAAAATCCTAAGCCTCTTGCTGACACAACAGACCCCCTCTTTAACCAGGGGACCAAACAGGAACCTTAAAACTTGAGTTCCCAGCCATGACAGGAAGGGAGGTCAGACATGATTCATTACACCCCCTCCCTTGCTAATGGCCATCAGGCTTTTTTCCTAAGGGCTAAACAAAAACCAATCTTTTTTTTTTTTTTCTTTTTTAATTTGGCCAGGGCTGGGTTTGAACCCGCCACCTCCGGCATATGGGACCGGTGCCCATACCCGCTGAGCCACAGGCGCCGCCCACAAAAACCAATCTTGTCATCCACATCAGTGTTCTTTCTTGATATGAGACCACTGATCATGGAGTGGTTTTGACCAATCTAAGGAGCACGTGCCGAGAGCATTTTCGTGTTCTCTGCTTTACCGTTTCTGAACATGGACCCCATAAATGTGTATAAAGCACGATTATGTTTCTCTTTGCATAAATATTCATGGTTCCTCCTACAGCTTGTTAAATATGTATATTTTCCCATTCAGCTCAGTATAATAAATTCCTGTTCCCATTGTTCTTGGAACAATATATTGAAACACATATTCCTGACTTCTGGCTGGGGCTTTGCTTTTCGGACTGTTAGAATGGCGACCCACAGGCTGCAGCTCTTTATGAGAAAATAAAGCTCTCCTTTGCAAATGTATGAACCTGGTCATTTTCTTCAATTAACAGGGATCAATTATATCAACTGAAATGGAGGTTTATATTACTTATTTTTCAATAATAATCCTTAAAGTTTCTCAAGACAATTCTCAGGCCTCTCTGTGCTTTGGTTCCCAAATCTTTTAACATCTCTTTATATTATTTCCTTTCCATAGCCTGCCCTTGAAGTACGACACATACATAGTGATTTTTAGCATGTGAAACTGATCTCTTTGGCTGACGAAGAATTATGTAATGTTAGGCGAAAGAAAATATTTCAAGGACAGCTGAGGTCTACAATGCTTAGTTTAGGATTTTTTTTTTTTTCTGCTTGTTTTCTCTCTGGTTTAAACTTCAATTTTGAAATACTCCTAAATAGCCCTGTTGTTTATTTTCCTTGTTAATGTTTTTGGTAAACAGAACAGTTTAATGTTCATCAAAGGAACATTTTTAAGGACAGCACGATCACATTGGATGGTCTCCATTTTCAGCGTGTTTGAAACATTTTGAACATCTGATTCTCCACATTTTGGCAAATATCGTGCTTTATTTTCTGTGAATGGACTGATTATTGCAGCACGAATCAAGAAAACACAGCAAAGAGGAGGACTTTTATCTTCTCTTCTGTTTCCTAAGGCCTTCTCTGACCAGGCTGGGGAAGCCACCTCCCCTCTCCATGAAAGCAATCAAAGATGGTTCTTGCTCTCTCATGTGAGCCCCTGGATTTCTTTGTCTTCTTGGACATCACTTTCTCCTTGTTTTCTCTCCTGCCTCTTTAGCCTCTCCTTCTCAGTTCTCTTCTCTTTCACACACTCCATATATGCCAGTGCTCCTCATAGCTGTGTGATGGACCCTTTCCTCTTCTCCCTCCAAACACTCCTCACCAGTGGCTTTAATCACTACCCATGTTGACGGCCCATGAACGTACATCTCTAGGTCATCCTCTCCTGGTAGCTCTAGATACCCATATGCAACTGCTTCCTGGACATCTGTACCTGGATGTCGTATAGGCTCTCAATCCAACGTGTCTCGAACTTATTTTCTACCCAACTCTCTACTCCCTTCATTATCTACATCTCTTCCTGCTAGAAGAAGAGAATCATCCAAGACCCTTCCTTTCCTTATTTCCTTATCTTCTTCTTCCTCCAAGACTGGCTAGTTCTTTCTTCATAGACAGAAGGACATCCATTCCCTATTCCATTACAAATACTGCTGCCCCTGTCCAGGCCCTCAACCTCTCTTGCCCAGGCCACTATATTTGCATCTTAACTGGTCTCCCTGCTTCCCACAACATCCTTCTCTAACCCTCCTCCATGGGACCTCCAGAATAATTGTTCTAGAAGGCAAATCTGATGATATCCTTTCCTTGATTAAAACCCTTCACTGGTTTAAGGAAAGGAGAAACTAATTCTTCAGAGTAGCTCTGCCATGTTCCCCTGCTCCATCTTGGCACACTCTTCTTGCCCCAGCCACACCCACCCCACAGTCCAGCAGAGTGAACTGCTCACAGGTCCCAAAGGCCCCAGGCTCCTGCACACCACTTCCGATGCTGGGAATGTCTTTCCTCCTGTACCCACTTTGCAGCTAGGTTGTTTTTGTTTGTCTGTTTGTCCTTTTAGACTCAGCTTGAACTTTACCTCCTCTTGAAAGCCTCCCTGGCATCCTACCTCTCTCCCTTCCTTGGTCTGAGTTAATGCCCCCCTCTGCACACATTCATGTTTTTGGAGTATGTTTGTCAGTAGAGTTGAGCTCAGTCCCCTGGACTGTGAGCTCCCTGAGGGCAGGAGCCATTTCTCATTCTCTATGGGACCTTCAGTACCTGACACGGTACTGGCACTGCAGGCACTTTATCAATGCATGTTTCTCTTTTTTGTCACCCTGGGTAAAGTGACGTGGTATCCTATCACACAGCAACCTCGAACTCCTGGGTTTGAGCAATCTTCTTGCCTCAGCCTTCCAAGGAGCTATGACTACAGGTGCCTACCTCCTCACCTGGTTAGTTTTTTTTTTTTTCTTCTTCTTCTATTTTTAGTAGAGACTGGGTCTCGCTCCTGCTCAGGCTGATCTTGAATTCCTGAGCTCAAGCAATCCACCTGCCTCAGCCTCCCAGAGTGCTAGGATTACAGGTGTGAGCCACTGTGCCAGCGGCATGTCTCTCGAGTAACTCTTTGAGCCCAAGTTTTTGTATTGATTAGCTGGGTGATCTTGGGTAAATCATTTAACTTCCTTGCATTTTTTTTTTTTTGAGACATAGTCTCACTTTGTCATCCTCAGTAGAGTGCTACGGCATCATAGCTCACAGCTACCTCAAACTCTTGGCTTAAGCGATTCTCTTGCCTCAGCCTCCAAGTAGCTGGGACTACAGGCGCCTGCCACAACACCCGGCTATTTTTAGAGATAGGGTCTCACTCTGACCCAGGCTGGTCTCAAACCTATGAGCTCAGGCAATCCACCCCTTATAAGGATTAAATGAGATAAAGCATATAAAAATGCTTTTGTAGAATGGCGCCTGTGGCTCAAAGGAGTAGGGCGCTGGCCCATATACCGGTGGTGGGTTCAAATCCAGCCCTGGCCAAAAACTGCAAAAAAAAAAAAAAATGCTTTTGTAGATTGCATTTCACTGCTTTCAAATACAAGGACTTACTATCACCACTTCTGTGCTGCTTTGACTTGTACGCTTTTTTCAAAATGCGCTCTCTTGAATTCCCCCTCCTTATCTGGGACCTTCTCTGCTCCACCAAATGCCCTCAGTCTCCTTCCTTTTCCATCTCACTGTTTCCTTCTCTTCCACCCACAATTCTGTTCTGGACTCACCCATTTTAAAAACATGTCTTCCTCCAACTCGCCTCCCCCTTGAGCCATGGTTCTCTCATTCTTCCCCCCATTGCTGCCAAAGCCCTTCAGAGAGTGTGTTTGAGCTGGCTGCCTCCCGCTCTCACCTCCCACTTCTCCCTTAACTGGCACAGTCTGGGTCCCCCCTCAGCACCACAGTCACAGTGCCCTCTGAGGACTCTTGCAACCTCCTATTGCTGCTAGATTCGGGATCTTTCTCCGGCTTGGGCCTCACTTGACCTCTGAAGCATCTGGCTCTGCTCATCACCTCTCCCTGCTTGAAATATTCCTCCTGGCTATCAGGATCTGGCACTTTCCTGATTTTCCTTTTCTCTTTCCAAAAGTTGCTTGTTCTCTTCCCACAAGTGCTGGCATTCCTCCTCTGCCCTCCTGCCTCTTATTTCCTCCCTTCCCTGCTGGGTGATCTCACCCATTCCCAGGATTGCCTGTAAGTCCTCTTTGCAAACCCTTCCCCAATCTGGGCATCTAGCACTGACCTCCCTCCAGAGCGGCCTCTCCACCTGTCCAGCTGCTGGCTGAGCAGCTACTTGGGGCACCCCGCTGGCACCTGAAATTCAAAACATCCAAAATGAAAAGCATCCTCTTCCGCCTTTCCCCACCAGCCCACTTCTGCTCCTGTTTGTCTTATTTCTATTTATGGCCCCATCATTCTCCCAGTCATTAATTCCTTGTTCCTGCTTTCCTCCCACATCCAGTCACTCGCCAAGTCCCCTAGATCCTCTTACTGAAATATCTGTGGCTCCCCCACTTTGACGTTTACTTCCCTGCAGAAAGGCCTTCGTTATCTGGCTCCTCTGAACCATCACCATGGCCTGTCCTAGGTCTGCCTTTCTTCATTGTTCTCCTTCCTTCCCTTCCTCCTATTCCCTCTCTCCCTTTTGACAAATATTAATGAAGCACCTACTTTATGTCAGGCCCTGGAATTTTTTTTTGTAGAGACAGAGTTTCACTTTATTGCCCTCGGTAGAGTGCCGTGGCATCACACAGCTCACAGCAACCTCCAACTCCTGGGCTTAGGCGATTCTCCTGCCTCAGCCTCCCGAGTAGCTGGGACCACAGGCGCCCACCACATCGCCCGGCTATTTTTTTTGCTGCAGTTTGGCCGGGGCTGGGCCTGAACCCACCACCCTCGGTATATGGGGCCGGTGCCCTGCTCACTGAGCCACAGGTGCCGCCCAGGCCCTGGAAATTTTTTTTAAAAAGGCCCATTCCCAAGGTGTCGAGAGCCAGTAGGGGGCCTATTTCAGAAGTCCCACATTCCAGTGGTGGCTGCAGAGAAGTAAGCCACAGCTACAATGGCGTGTGTACTCAGGGCCTCTGGCTGGTCTCCTGGCCTCCGTTTTTAACTCCCTTCCAAGCCCTGGTATTTCTTGTGCCAGGTTAACATTCTTCAGGTCCGGTGACAATTCTCCTAGGCTCTTTGGTCAGTTCTCCATTGCCTGTATAAGTCCTCAGCATGTTTTTACAAAATTTCCCAGCCTCCTTCTCCAGATGGGTCACCAAGGTTCTCTCTCCCCTTCTACTCTCCATAGTTCCAGAAAATTCCTCTATTTGAAATTCTCTGAAAAAGCCTGGTTCCTGCCCCAGTGCCTCTCTTCTTATAGTCCCCTCCCCCATCACTCTGCCCGTGAAATTCCTAATCATGGGGCTATCTTCAGCCCTGACTTCAACAGGTGTAACTCTTCCCTCCAGCAGCATGTCCAACCCCTTGTAAGTCTCACTGTGACACAAAGCCAATGATTCCAGGAGCAAATCACCTGCTGCAGACACAGAGCACTGCAGCATCTCCCAGCTTTCTGGGGTTAACAAGCAAACCCCAAGCACCGTCTCCACCAGCAGCAAGGGTCCCATGGCAAAGGACAGATGGCCCAGAGCAGTCAGGGGACTCATCAAAGAAAGGCACATGAGACCCAAGCCTGCCACACACAGTAAGAACCATCACCAGCATGACTGTAAGAAGGAGGCCTTGGAGGGTAGAACCCAGTATGTGGCCTCTAGAGTCCATAGTACATGGCTGGTAGAGCAAACTGGAGTCCTCGGTAACAATCTACATCTCACATGCCACAACCCCAATACTTTCCTGATTTTGCCAGCAACACGTTGCTACTATTGTCTTTTAATATTGCCCTTTGTGGTGATATTTCTACATCTGCTGTGACGGTATCCTCTGCCGAGTAGATCTACTTCTTTGTGTAATTTGTCTTACCCATCCTGGTGGACTCCCAAGCTCCTTAGGATGGGGATCACAAGCCCTGCAGCATGGGAGAAGGACAGTACTAAGTTTTTGTAGACTCAAGTCAGGTTTCTTCCAAGGCAGGATAAGGCCGTGTGGGGCAGAAACCATATGCTAGTTTTGGTACTGCCTAGGGTGATTCTCAGGGTGGCTCATACACACACACACACACACACACATACACACGCATGTACACACACATATATAGGATGTGTTCAGCCCCTGAAGGAACTATTGTCTCTTCCATAATATTCCAACAGAGGATGGAATGTCAAACCAAATGGAAACCCAAACCACAAAAATAGAATCAAAATTTTAAGAAACCTGAGTATTAGGCTTCTAGCACATATGGAAATGCCTAGCTCAGTGTCTGACATATAGTACGTGTGCTCAGTGTTAATATTATTCCTTGTACACATGACAGCCGACATGAAACAAGGTGTCGGGTTGTTCTGAGATGGTGAGGGAACGTCTTCTAGCAGGTTCCCTTTGCGGAGCAGTAGGTGTTACTCAGGGGCAGAAAAAGGTTGTTCCACGTGGCCAGGTGAGCTGATCATCACTACAGGGGTTTCCGGATGGGCATTCCTGGACTCGGCAGACAATGACTGTGCCCTCTCCACATTGCACTGAAATGGCACAGGCAGCTAAAAAAAATTATTTATTCTCGGGTGGCGCCTGTGGCTCAGTGAGTAGGGCGCCGGCCCCATATACCGAGGGTGGCGGGTTCAAACCTGGCCCCAGCCAAACTGCAACAAAAAAATAGCTGGGCATTGTGGCAGGCGCCTGTGGTCCCAGCTCTTGGGAGGCTGAGGCAAGAGAATTGCATAAGCCCAAGAGCTGTGAGTCGTGTGATTTCATGGCACTCTACCGAGGGTGGTAAAGTGAGACTCTGTCTCTACAAAAAAAAAAAATAGAAAAACTAGACAGCCCTTGTGGCCAGCACCTGTAGCCCCAGCTGCTCAGGAGGCTGAGGCAAGAGAATCTCTTGAGCCTGAGAGTTTGAGGTTGCTGTGAGCTATGATGACATAGCACTCTACCCATGGTGACAGAATGAAACTCTGTTTCAAAAAAAAGAAAAAGGGCAGCGCCTCTCGCTCAGTGGATAGGGCGCCCGCCCCATATACCGTGGTTGGCAGGTTCAAACCCAGCCCCGGCCAAACTGCAACCAAAAAATAGCTGGGCGTTTTGGAGGGCGCCTGTAGTCCCAGCTGCTCGGGAGGCTGAGGCAAGAGAATCACGTAAGCCCAAGAGCTGGAGGTTGCTGTGAGTCCTGTGACGTCATGGCACTCTGCTGAGGGCGGTAAAGTGAGACTCTGTCTCTACTAAAAAAAATTAAAAAAAGAAAAGAAAAGAAATTTAATTGCCACTGTGATTGTATAAAGAGGTGATTAGATCATGGGGGTTTGCTCTTGTGAATGGGTTTGTGTTGTTGTGTGGAAGTGGGTTTATTATTGAGAGAGCGAGTTGTTATGAAAGCAAGCTTGACCCTTTCTTACTCACTGTCTTGGGCTTCCGCCTTCTACCATGGATGACACAGCATAAAGGCCCTCAAAAGATGCTAGTACCATGCTCACTGACTATCCAGCCTCCAGAACTATGGGCCAAATAAATGCCTTTTTTAAAAAATGTTTTTATTTATTTATTATTATTTTTTTTTAGAGACAGTCTCATTTTTCTTTTTTTTTTTTTTTTTGTGGGTTTTTGGCTGGGGCTGGGTTTGAACCCGCCACCTCCGGCATATGGGACTGGCGCCCTACTCCTTGAGACACAGGCGCCGCCCCAGACAGTCTCATTTTTTCGCTCTCGGTAGAGTGCTGTGGCGTCACAGCTCACAGCAACCTCCAACTCCTGGGCTTAGGCGATTCTCTTGCCTCAACCTCCTGAGTAGCGGGGACTACAGGCTCCCACCACAACGCCTGACTATTTTTGTGTTGCAGTTTGGCTGGGGCCGGGTTTGAACCTGCTACCCTTTGGTATATGGGGCCGGTGCCCTATCCACTGACCCACAGGTGCCACCCAATTTATGACAATTTTTTTTTTTTTGCAGTTTTTGGCCACGGCCGGGTTTGAACCAGCCACTTCTGGTATATGGGACCAGCGCCCTACTCACTGAGCCACAGGCACTGCCCCAAATAAATCCCTTTTTTTTTTTTTTTTTTTTTTAAGACAGAGTCTCAATTGTTGCCTTTGGTAGAGTACGGTGTGGTCATAGCTCATAGCAACCTCAAACTCCTGGGCTTAAGCGATTTTCTTGCCTCAGCCTCCCAAGTTGGTGGGCGCCCACCACAATGCCTGGCAATTTTTAGAGATGGAGTCAGCTCTGGCTCAGGTTGATCTCGAACCTGTGAGTTCAGGCAATCCACCTGCCTTGGTCTCCCAAGTGCTGGGATTACAGGTGTGAGGCATGGGTCCCGGCCCCAAATAAATTTCTATGAATAATAGTGTGTGGTGTTCAGCTTTAGCAGCATAAAACAGACTAAGACACCAACTCTTAGGATCAGCCTGCAATCCTGGTTACAAGCGGATGGCTGGCCTGCAATCCTAACCACACGCAGGGCCTGCCACAGACTCAGTAGGTAAAATGGAACTGGGGATCAAATTACAGACTGCAGACTCTTTACTGAAAACTCCTGGAGGGCATTGCTTTTATTATTTTTTGCTGTAGAAAGTGGAGAAGAGAAGGGAAGGGGCAATGGTAGGGCTTGTTCATGGCTCTGTTGTCACTGAGAGGGCTGTGGGGGGGAGAGGCACAGACCAGAAAAGCAGACCCATGGAGAGTCCATGGAGAGTCCCATTTGCGGGTCCCTCCTCTTGTTTTTGATCCTGGACATTCACCTGTCAGTGGGCAGCCAGCATTTCACAGGCTGTCTTAGAACTTGAGGTTCTGTCTACCTGGGCACATTTTCAGCTTCCTGCTGGCAAGGCAGCCTCGCCAATTTCTGCAGAGGAGCATGTACTGGAATAAGAGAGAGTGAGATCACAGGAATTCATTATCATCCCATATTCATCTTCTTTTCCTTTCTAGGCCTTCTCCCCAAGCCCCCTCCACCTCGGTGATTTTTCCCCCCTTACAGTAGCTGAGGGAATCTGTCAAAGCCAGGCCAGGAGCTTGCCTTTCTGAAAAGAAACAGCATTCAGCCTTCACCAGATGGGATCCTATCAGTGCAGCAGGCAGATAATTATCCTTTCAGGGCTGGGAGGCCTTACCATGAATGGAAATTTAAGTGTTTGCTGCAGCTGTGGCCCTAAAACCACATCATGGAAGCAGTGCACAGAGCAAGATTTACCTGAGCCAGTCTGCAGGATGCCCTGGTCATCCGAGGAGGGAGCAGTGGGGGGTAGGTGGATGAGGGTTCCCTTCCCTTGCAACAGCGTGGAACCTGCCATGCCTGAACCTCCAGTCTCTGCTTAGGGACCAGAGCAAGTCAGCATATCCTTTTGGCCTTGCTTAAGTGGGCTACTCTCCCTGTGAGGATCCAGAACTCAAGAGCAGATTTTAGGATGAACATATTTATCCTTATTTGATGGAGGAGAACTCTAATAAAGTGTACTCATTTGCCACCTGGAAGAAAATCTCAGACCCCATTTCAGGTATAAATCAGATGGTGATTTATTATACTTGCACAGGCGGGTCACTGCCCCAAAGGGCAAACGGCCTTGAAGAGAGGAGCAGGGTGATTTTTATACCCTTTTTGTGCTATGTGGTAAGCCAAGCAAAAACAGAAGCAGAACGAGGCCGGTTAGCTCAGGGACGGGGTTACAATCAGGGGGCTACAACGTGGCGGGGTTACAGTGAGTTGGCTCAGGGGGTGGCATCATGGCAGCTGGCACGAGGACAAACTTGGCTTGGGAAATTTTGCTTGAGTAAGCTTTCCACCATTGTTCAGCCATTGCTAGGGGGTTGGGGTAAGTTCCACCATTGTTTTACCTGTTGCTAGAAGTTTTTGGGAACTCAGGGAACTTCCTTGTTCTATTCTGAAAACTGTTTGAGGAATTAACCCAAGGGGGGGCATTGAGACATGTGGGGACTTAGGCTGAGACAATTAGGGGCCTATAGGGGTCCTTTTGCTGGGTACCACATAAGCAGCTGCCAATAATGGTGAATGCTGCCTAGGAAGGTGATGAACTTCTCCTTACTGGCAGTATTTAAACAGATACTGTCTGGCCACCTTCTAGGGATAATGCAAAGACCTGACGTGAGTGAGAGTTGGCCTCCTATGTCCTCCAAAGCCTCTTTGCCTCTATTGGCTCCCTTGGGTAAGAGGATGAACTTGGGAGTTGACATAGGCCCAGGGTTCATGTCCTGGCTCTACAGCCAGCTATAGTCGGTCACTTAATGTCTTATTTAAAATAACTTACATAGGTATAGTTTATCTTTTTGATAATAGACAATCATTATTAAAAACAAAACAAAACAATTTATTGTGAATACTTTCCATCCCAACATCCCAAGGTTGTTTTTTGTTTTGTTTTGTTTTGTTTTTGAGATAGTCTCATTCTGTCACCCTGGGTCTCTAGAACAGTGGTGTCTTTATAGCTCATGGCAACCTCAACTCCTGGGCTCAAGGGATCTCCTGCCTCAGCCTCCTGAGTAGTTGGAATTACAGGTGTGTGCCACCACAACTGGCTAATGTTTTTCTTTTTTTTTTTTTTTTTGTAGAGACAGAGTCTCACTTTATGGCCCTCGGTAGAGTGCCGTGGCCTCACACAGTTCACAGCAACCTCCAACTCCTGGGCTTAAGCGATTCTCTTGCCTCAGCCTCCCGAGCAGCTGGGACTACAGGCGCCCACCACAACGCCCGGCTATTTTTTGGTTGCAATTTGGCCGGGGCCGGGTTTGAACCCGCCACCCTCGGTATATGGGGCCGGCGCCTTACCCACTGAGCCACAGGCGCCACCCGCTAATGTTTTTCTATTTGGGGGGAAAGACGGGGTCTCACTCTTCCCCAGGTTGGTCTGGAGATTTTGTCCTCAAACAATCCTCATGCCTTGGCCTCTCAGAATGCCAATACTATAGGTGTAAGCCACCACACCTGGCCTCCAAAACACATAGTTTTAACTTGTTCTTGTTTATTAATAATAGCTATATACTTAATTCTTTAAAAGCAGCACTGTGATGGATGTGTTACTTAGTTCAATGTAAGCATTTCACATTGTATATCAAAGCAGTACCCTGAACCCCATAAATGCATCAATGTACAAAGTTGTGATTTAATAAAAAATAAAAAAACAAAACAAAATAAAAGCAGCAGCTTCCTCATCTAAAAAACAGAATAAATGAAATTGTGGAGATGATGCAAAAATTAATTAAAGGAATGCACATAAAAGACTTAGCATTTAATTAGTCATTTATAACATGTTGATGACTGATCATTATTCAAAACTAGCCCTGTCTCATGGAAATATTTTCTAGTAGCCACATTAACAAAGTAATAACAAACAAATGAAATTAATTTAAATAAGTTCTTTAGCCCAACATATTCAAAACATTATCATTTCAGCTTATGATCTATACTAGCACATCTCAGTTGGGACCAGCCCCATTTGAGGCACTCAGTAGTCACAGGTCGATAACAGCTGCCATATTGAATAGTGTGTACTAAATCTTCCTTCTTAGCTCTCCTTTGGTTTACCATAATTCTGAGCGTTCAGTCTGCCAACTCATTTAGGTTTTAAATATGGATTAGATTGTATTGTCCTCTATTTCATGTGATTTCATCTTGTCCCACTGACTCTACAAGAAAGCCCTGTACATGCCACTGGCTCTCACTTTCTATATTTCCAAAACTACTTTTCTGGCCCCCAAAGGCGTGTTTTGATTGACATCCTTGGGAATCCAAACAGCGAGTAAAGATAATTGCTTCCTTTCCACCTTCTGGCGTGCAATGCACAAGATGCTTTGCCTTGCTTGGACCACAAAAGACATTCTGTAAATTTTAGCTCTCTTTGTTCTGTCATTTGTGGTGGCCAGAGTTGAAGTTCTGATGAGAGCTTCTTAGAAGGGCTACGTGTCAGAGGCAGTGGGCCTGGGAAAATCAGTTAGAGCTTTAGTTTCTTTTATCCTTGAAAGAAAGGGATGTGAATTCCCACCGTGCTAACCTCAAATGGAGGACTATGATAATCAGATGAGATGCTGTTCTGAGAAGGTGTTTGGAAAACTAAGAAGATCCATCAATATGAAGTGTGATTTTATTTGGACTGAATTCAGCATCATGCTAGGGCCTGGGCCAAGGAGGAATAGCGGTGGGTGCTTAGATGGGTCCACCTGGGGCATGCGCTCTGCTTGCCCTGCCTTCAAGACTTGAACATGTGAAAGTGTTTTGAAAGCTGTAAAGCCCTATCCAAGGGATCCTTTTATTTTGAGCGGGTGTGGAGGCAGTGGTGGGAGTGCCATCTATGCCAGACTGATGAGGAGCTTTGTTTTACTAGAGCACAGGAAATAAAACTGGGGCAAGAGACCGGCATTCATCTGGGTTCTTATAATTGCTGGTTGTCACATCCACACAGTTGCTTGAAAAGAAGAAAAAGTAACAGAAAATACCATAGTGGATATGTCTTTAACCATCACACCCAAGGAGAAGAACTAGAAGTTTGGGGGGAGGGAGGGAGGTTTTCTGCTTCTCTGAGGTCTCTAAGGCAGAATTACTTTCTTCGTCTTCTCTCTCTTTTTTTAAAAAGACTAGTGTCACTCTGTTGACCCAGGCTAGAGTGCCATGTCATCAGCCTAGCTCACAGCAACTTCAAACTCCTGGGCTCAAGTGATCTTCTTGCCTCAGCCTCCCAAGTAGCTGAGATTATAGGCGCCTGCCAGAACACCTGGCTAATTTTTTTAATTTTTAGCAGAGATAGGGTATTGATCTTGTTCAGGCTGGTCTCGAACTCCTGAGCTCAAGGCATCCTCCCACCTTGGCCTTTCAGAATGCTAGGATTATAGGCGTGAGCCACCACTAATCCCACAATTACTCTCTGAAAGGGGCTTTGGTAAATTGTCATAAACAAAGGAAAGGAAGAATTACTTTACAGCCTTTTGGTGCTTGATTTTTTTTTTTTTGGCCGGAGCTGGGTTTGATCCCGCCACCTCCGGCATATGGGACCGGCGCCCTACTCCTTGAGCCACAGGCGCCGCCCTTGGTGCTTGATTTTAATTTGACTCGAGACAGAGTGTGGTGGCTAACACCTGTAATCCCAGCCCTTTAAGAGGCAGAGGCAGGGAGGGATGTCTGAGGCCAGAAGTTTTCAGCTAGACTGGGCAACATAGCAAGACCCCATCCCCACAAAATTAAAAAATAGCCAGGTGTGCTGGTGCACACCTGTAGTCCCAGCTACGCAGGAGGCTGAGGCAGGAGGATGGCCTTGAGCCCAGGAGTTGGGAGTTTCAGTGAATTGTGACAGTGCCACTGTATGATGGCCTAGACAACACTGGCCCAAACAAAAAATAAAGAACAAAATCTGCCCTGAGCAATGGTCCCACACCTCCTACGCTCTTTGCTCCTTGGATGTTTATATCATAGGAAATGATTTTCTTCAGAAACTGAGAATCTGGACTATATAACCAGGCAAGGAAGGAATTTGTTCCAGAAACACTTGCAATGCTTCTGGCACTTTATCCATTTTGTGTCCTTTCTTTGTGCAGCAGGGTTGCCTATGAATCATATAATTTGGGTTTTGAGGATGGATAGTTAATTTGTGCTTTTTCAAAAATTTTGTTTATTTTTCTTTTTCTTTGTAGAGACAGACTCTTGTTATTTTGACCAGGCTGGTCTCCAACTCCTGATGTCAAATGATCCTCCCACCTCAGCCTCCCAAAGTGCTGGAACTGCAGGCATGAGCCACCATGCCTGGCCGATTATTATTATTATTTTTTTTTTTTTTGCACCAAATATCCAGAAAGCCGGCAGACCCAGTCCTGCAGACTGAGTGGGCCATGCTTCTGTGTCCGATGTTCCATTGTCTTGGTTCTGGGGCTACAAGAAACATCCATCTCAGGCAGTGCCTGTGGCTCAGTGAGCAGGGTGCCGGCCCCATATACCGAGGGTGGTGGGTTCAAACCCAGCCCCGACCAAACTGCAACAAAAAATAGCCGAGTGTTGTGGCGGGCGCCTGTAGTCCCAGCTACTCGGGAGGCTGGGGCAAGAGAATCACCTAAACCCAGGAGCTGGGGGTTGCTGTGAGCTGTGATGCTACAGCACTCTCCCGAGGGCAGCAAAGTGAGAATCTCTCTCTAAAAAAAAAAAAAAGAAAAGAAACATCAATCTTTGCTTCTCAAGAAGGAAAGGAAGCTGGAAAGCTGGAGAAATGAGGATTCTAAATTTGGGGTTCTGGTTATTCTGTAGGTCTAGAGATTAGAGGTTCCCTCTTCACTGTGGGTGGAGGCCTTATCCTGCCCTCCCACAGGCCTTTAGCTCACAGCCCATCCAAACTCACAAGCCAGCAAAAAAGCCACCTTCAGGCTGTCTTGTCCTTACATGGCTTTGAAAGAACATGAAGGCTTTTTTTTTGAGACAGAGTCTCACTATGTCACCCTCAGTAGAGTACTCTGGCATCACAGCTCACAGCAACCTCAAATTCTTGGGCTTAAATGATTCTCTTGCCTTAGCCTCCCAAGTAGCTGGGACTACTGGTGACCGCCACAATGCCTGGCTATTTTTGGTTGCAGTTGTCTTTGTTGTTTAGCAGACCTGGGCCGGGTTCGAACCTGCCAGCCTCAGTGTATGTGGCTGGCGCCCTACTCACTGAGCTACAGGCACCAACCCATGAAGGCTTTTCACCTTGTTTTATTTCCATCAAAAGATCCATGAGAGGCTTGGTGTCTGTGGCTCAAGCGGCCGCATACACCTGAGCTGGCGTGTTCGAATCCAGCCCAGGCCTGCCAAACGACAATGATAGCTGCAACCAAAATATAGCCAGGTGTTGTGGCAGGCGCCTGTAGTCCAAGCTACTTGGGAGGCAGAGGCAGGAGAATCGCTTGGAGCCCAGGAGTTGGAGGTTGCTGTGAGCTGTGATGCCACAGCACTCTACCCAGGGTGACAGCTTGAGGCTCTGTCTCAAAAATAAAAAAATTAAAAAAGATCCATGAGAGGATATTCCTCCGGGGAGGAAGAGAAGAGATTCAGCTGGGTTCACCAGCACCCCACTTGTTCGACATTCACTCTTTCCATAAATCTGCTCTGAATTTCTACTGGGTGTCAGACCTTACTGTGGGTGCTGCTTAACCTGTTTTTAAAAATGAATTGTAGGGCTGGGTGCAGCGGCTTATACCTGTAATCCTGGCATTCTGGGAGGCTGAGGCAGGTGGATCACCTGAGCTCAGGAGTTCTAGACCAGCCTGACCAAGAGTGAGACCCTGTCTCTACTAAAAATAGAGAAATTAAGTTGGGTCTGATAGCTCACACCTGTAATTCTAGCACTCAGAGAAGCTGAGGTGAGTGGATTGCTTGAGCTCAGGAGTTCTATACCAGCCTGAGCCAGAGCAAGCTCCCAGTCTCTACTAAAAATAGAAAAACAGACTGGGCGTGATGGCTCACACCTGTAATCATAGCATTCTGGGATGCCAAGGTGGGTGGATTACTTGAGCTCACAGGTTCAAGACCAGCCTGAATGAGAGAGAGACCCTGTCTCTAGAAAAATAAATAAATAAATAACCAGGTGTTGTGGTGGGTGCCTATAATCCCAGCTACTTGGGAGGCTGAGGCAAGAGAATTGCTTGAGCCCAAGGGTTTGAGGTTGCTGTGAGCTATGATGCCAGAGCACTCTACTGAGGGCGACAAGTGAGACTCTGTCTTAAAATAAATAAATAAACAAATAAAAATAAAGTTAAAAAATAGAAAATCAACAATGACAAAACTAGCCAGGTATTGTGGCGGGCACTTGTAGTCCCAGCTACTTGGGAGACTGAGGCAAGAGAATCGCTTAAGCCCAAGAGTTTGAGGTTGCTATAAGCTGTGATGCCAGGGCACTCTACCCAGGGTGACAGCTTGAGACTCTGTCTCAAAAAAGGTCCCCCAAACAACAAAAAAACACAGAGTGAGATGCGGCGCCTGTGGCTCAAGCGTCTAAGGTGCCAGCCACATACATCTGAGCTGGCGGGTTCAAATCCAGCCTGAGCCCACCAAACAACAATGGCGGCTGCAAACAAAAAATAGCCAGGCATTGTGGCAGGTGCCTGTAGTCCCAGCTACTTGGGAGGTGGAGGCAGGAGAATTGCTTGAGCCCAGGAGTTGGAGGTTGCTGTGAGCTGTGACGCCACAGCACTCTACCCAGGGCAACAGCTTGAGGCTCTGTCTCAAAAAAAAAAAAAAAGAAAAGAAAAGAAAAAACACAAAGTGAGATTCTATCTCAAAAAAAAAAAAAAAGGAATTGCAATAATTAATGTAATTGAGATTTAAAAGGAAATAGAAAAGTAAGCCCAATGCTTTGTCTGGTCTACTTATAAAACAATCATCCTGGGTACTGAGACGCTCTTTCAGAATGAATCACTTAGGGAAGTTCCCAGGGTTTAATTTCTACAGGTAGAATTCTGTAACAGCCCTTTATTATATCCTTTTATTTATTAAAGGATATGCAAATAAGTTAGTCTTTGCAAGATAAATACAGGTGTACTTCATTTTAGTGCAGATAATTAATTTTGACAAAATTGAAGGTTTGAGGCAGCCCTGCTTCAAGCAACTTTATTTGCAACATTTTCCCAGTAGCACGTACTGACTTCGTGTCTCTTCTCACATTTTGGTAATTCTTGAAGTACTGCAAACTTTTTCTTTCTTTCTTTTTTTATTTGTAGAGACAGAGTCTCACTTTATCGCCCTCAATAGAGTGCCATGGCATCACACAGCTCACAGCAACCTCCAACTTCTGGGCTTAGGTGATTCTCTTGCCTCAGCCTCCCGAGTAGCTAAACTGCAAACCTTTTCATCATTATTATATCTGTCATGGTGATCAGTGATCTTTGATATTATTATTATAATTGTTTTGGGGTGCCATGAATAGCCCTCATGTTAGACAGTGAACTTCATCGATCAATGTTGTGTGTGCTCTGACTGCTCCAATGACTGGCCATTCCCCTGTCTCTCTCCCTCTCCTCTGGCCTCCCTATTCCCTGAAACACAACAACATTAAAATAAGGCAGTTAATAAAGAAAAGCCATTGGGCGGCGCCTGTGGCTCAAGGAGTAGGGCGCTGGTCCCATATGCCAGAGGTGGCGGGTTCAAACCCAGCCCCGGCCAAAAACCAAAAAAAAAAAAAGAAAAGCCATGCGTCTTTCACTTTCTTTTTTTTGGTTAAGCCTAGAGTATCGTGGCCTCAGCTTAGCTCACAGCAATCTGAAACTCCTGGGGCGCTGGGGCTACAGGCGCCTGCCACAACCTAACCTTGGCTAATTTTTTCTATTTTTAGCAGAGACAGGTGTCTTGCTTTTACTCAGGCTGGTCTCAAACTCTTGCGCTTAAGGAATCCTCCTGCCTTAGCTTGCCAGGATGCTAGGATTACAAGTGTTGGCCACCACTCCTGGCTGGATCTTTCACTTTAAATCAAAAGCTAAAAATGATTAAGTTCAGTGAGGAAGGCATGTTGAAAGCTGAGATAGGCCTCTTACAATAAACAGCCAAGTTTTGAAGGCAAAGAAAAAGTTCTTGAAGGAAATTAAAAGTGCTACTCCAGGCCAGGCATTGTGGCTTGCAGCTGTAGGCAGGAGGATAGCTTGAGCTCAGGAGTTTGAGACCAGCCTGAGCAAGCGTGAGACCCTGTCCTTTAAAAAAAAAAAAAAAAAAGTGCTATTCCAGTGAACATATGAATGATAAGAAAGCAAAATGGCCTTATTGCTGATATAGACAAAGTTTTAGTAGTCTGATAGAAGATTGAAACAACTGCAACATTCCCTTAAGCCAAAGCTTACTCCAGAGCAAGGCCCTAAGTCTCTTTTTGTGTGTGTGTGTGTGTGTGTGTGTGGTTTTTGGCCGGGGCTGGGTTTGAACCCGCCACCTCCGGCATATGGGACTGGCGCCCTACTCCTTGAGCCACAGGCGCTGCCCCAAGGCCCTAAGTCTCTTTAATTCTGCGAAGGCTGAGAGGTGAGGAAGCTGCAGAAGGAAAGTTTGAAGCTAGCAGAGGTTGGTTCATGAGGTTTAAGGAAAGAAGCCATCTCATAACATAAAAGTACAAGTTGAGGCAGCAAGTGCTGATGGAGAAGCTGCAGCAGGTTATCCAGATCTAGCTAAGATCATTGATGAACGCGGCTTCCCTAAACAACAGATTTTCAATATAGATAAAACAGGTTTCTATTGGAAGAAAATGCCATCTAGGACTTTCATAAGCCAGAGAAGAGAAGTCAATGCCTGGCTTCAAAGGACTGTCTTGTTAGAGGCTAATGCAGCTGGCAATCTTAAATTGAAACCAGTGTTCATTTGCCATTCCAAAAATCCTAGGGGCCTTAAGAATTATGCTAAATCTAGGTCAGGCGTGATGGCTCATGGCTGTAATCTTAGCACTTTTGGGAGGCTGAGGCAGGTGGATCGCCTGAGGTCAGGAGTTCAAGACCAGCCTGAACAAGAGCAAGACCCCCATCTCTAAAAATAACCATATGTTGTGGCCTGTAGTCCCACCTATTTGGGAGACTGAGGCAAGAGAATTGCTTGAGTTTAAGAGTAGTGAGCTATGATGCTGTGGCACTCTACCAAGGGTGGCAAAGTGAAGCTCTGTCTCAAAAAAACAAAACAAAACAAAAACAAGCAAACAAAACCAAGAGACAAGAGTTCGGAAGAAGTTGATTCCAACCCTCAGGCACAAACTTGAGGTGGTACAAGACTTCAGTGGAGATAGTAACTAAAAATGTGATTAAAAAAAAGCAAGAACTAGAAGATGTGACTGAATTGTTGCAATCTTATGATAAAACTTGAAATTCTTTTTTTTTTTTTTTTCAGTTTTTGGCCAGAGCCGGGTTTGAACCCACCACCTCCAGTGTATGGGGCCGGAGCCCTACTCCTTGAGCCACAGGCACTGCCTGCTACAGAGAAATTTTTACTGAAAGGAAGAATCAAACGATGCAGCAAACTTCATTACACAGCCATTCCAACCTTTAGCAACCACTACCCTGGTCAGTCAGCAGCCATCAACATCTAGGTTAGACTCTCCACCAGCAAAAAATTACAAGTTGCTAAAGGATCAGATGATCATTAACGGTTTTTTTTTCTTTCTTTTTTTTTGAGACAGAGTCTCAAGCTGTCGCCCTGGGTAGAATGCTGTGGCATCACAGCTCACAGCAACCTCAAACTCCTGGTCTCAAGTGATTCTCCTGCCTCCACCTCCCAAGTAGCTGGGACTACAGGCATCCGCCACAACACCCGGCTATTTTTTGGTTGCTGCCGTCGTTGTTGTTTGGCTGGCCAGGCTGTATTTGAACCCGCCAGCTCAGGTGTATGTGGCTGGTGCCGTAGCTGCTTCAGCCACAGGCACCGAGCCATGGCTTTTTTTTTCTTTAGCAATACATTATTTTTAAATTAAGACATGCACATTTTCTTTTTAGACAGAAAAAGCACACTTAACAGACTACAGTATAGTGAAAACATAGCTTTTATATGCACTGGGCAACTTAAAGATTCATGTGGCTCTTCTTTTTTTTATTGTTAAATCATAGCTGTGTACATTAGTGCAATCAAGGGGTACAATGTGCTAGTTTCATATACAATCTGAAATATTCTCATCAAACTGTTCAATGTAGCCTTCATGGCATTTTCTTAGTTATTGTATGTAGACATTTGTATTCTGCATTTAGTAAGTTTCGCCTGTACCCATTCTAAGATGCACTGTAGGTGTGGCCCCACCTATTACCTTCCCTCCACCCTAATCTCCCTCTCCCTTCCCCTCCCTTGGCCCTTTACCCATATTCTTGTGCTATAGTTGGGTTATAGCCTTCATGTGAAAGCTATAAATTAGCTTCATAGTAGGGCTGAGTACATTGGATACTTTTTCTTCCATTCCTGAGATACTTTGCTAAGAAGAATATGTTCCAGCTCCATCCATGTAAACATGAAAAAGGTAAAGTCTCAATCTTTCTTTAAGGCTGCATTATATCCCATGGTATACATGTACCACAATTTGCTAGTCCATTTGTGGGTCGATGGGCACTTGGGCTTCTTCCATGACTTAGCAATTATGAATTGGGCTGCAATGAACATTCTGGTACAGATGTCTTTGTTATATTGTGATTTTTGGTCTTCTGGGTATAAACCTAGTAAAGGAATTATAGGATCGAATGGCAGGTCTATTTTTAGGTCTCTAAGTATTCTCCAAACATCCTTCCAGAAGGAACGTATTAGTGTGCATTCCTACCAGCAGTGTAGAAGTGTGCCCTTTCCTCCACATCCACACCAACATCTCTGGTTTTGGGATTTTGTTATGTGGGCTACTGTTACTGGGGTTAGGTGATATCTCAAAGTGGTTTTGATTTGCATTTCTCTGATGATTAAGGATGATGAGCTTTTTTTCATGTGTTTGTAGATCGTGCGTCTGTCTTCTTTAGAGAAATTTCTCTTCAAGTCCCTTGCCTACCCTGAGATGGGATCACTTGTTCTTTTCTTGCTAATATATTTGAGTTCTCTGTGGATTCTGATTATTATTAGACCTTTATCAGAGGTATAACCTGCAAATATTTTCTCCCATTCTGAGGGCTTTCTGCTTGCTTTACTTACTATGTTCTTGGCTGTGCAGAAGCTTTTTAGTTTGATCAGGTCCCAGTAGTGTATTTTTGATACTGCTTCAATTGCCTGGGGAGTCCTCCTCATAAAATATTCATGCTGGCTGATTCCTTCAAGAGTTTTCCCTGCACTTTCTTCAAGTATTTTTATAGTTTCATGTCTTAAGTTTAAATCTTTTATCCAGTGAGAGTCTACCTTAGTTAATGGTAAAAGGTGTGGGTCCAGTTTCAGTTTTCTACAGGTTGCCAGCCAGTTCACCCAGCACCCATTTGTTAAATAGGGAAGCTTTTCCCCACTGAATGTTTGTAACTGGCTTGTCAAAGATCAAATAATGATAAGTAGCTGGATTCATCTCTTGGTTCTCTATTCTGTTCCAGACATCTACTTCTCTGTTTGTCGTGCCAATACCATGCTGTTTTTGATCACTATTTGATTTATCAGTACAGTCTCAGGTCTGTAGAGTGATTCCTCCTGCTTTATTTTTATTGCTGAGTAATGTTTTGGCTATGCGAGGTTTTTTTCTGATTCCCTATAAAACGAAGTATTATTTTTCAAGATCGGTTAAAATATAACAAAGGAGCCTTTAATAGGAATTGCATTAAAATTATATATTGCTTTGGGTAGTATAGACATATTAACAATGTTGATTCTTCCCAGCCATGAGCATGGTATGTTTTTCCATTTGTTAACATCTTCAGCTATTTCTTTTCTTAAAGTTTCATAGTTACTTTTTGTAGAGATCTTTCATGTCCTTTGTTAGGTATACTCCCAAATAGTTCATCTTCTTTGGCACTACTGTGAAAGGAATAGAGTCCTTGACTGTTTCTTTGGCTTGGTTATTGTTGGTATATATAAAGGCTACAGATTTATGGTGTTGATTTTGTAGCCTGAGACATTGCTGTATTCCTTGATCACTTCTTTTTTTTTTTTTGGCCGGGGCTGGGTTTGAACCCGCCACCTCCGGCATATGGGGACCGGCGCCCTACTCCTTGAGCCACAGGCGCCGCCCCCTTGATCACTTCTAAAAGTTTTGTAGTAGAATCCCTACTGTTTTCCAGATATACAATCATATCATCTGTGAATGAAAATTTGATCTCTTCTGACCCTATGTGGATACCCTTGATCGCCTTTTCTTCCCTAATTGCAATGGCTAAAACTTCCATTACAATGTTAAAGAGTAATGGAGACAGTGGGCAGGCCTTGTCTGGTTCCTGAACTAAGTGGAAATGATTTCAATTTAACTGCATTCAATACAATTTTGGCTGTGGGTGTTGCTCCTAGATGGCCTCTATTAGTTTAAGAAATGTCCCTTCTATACCTGTTTCTTAAGTGTTTTGATCATGAAGGATGCTGGATATTATCAAAAGCTTTTTCTGCATCAATTGAAAGAATCATATGGTCCTTAGTTTTTTAGTTTGTTTATGTGCTGAATTACATTTATAGATTTATGTATATTGAACCAGCCTTGAGACCCTGGGATAAATCCCATTTGGTCATGGTGTATAATTTTTTTGATGTGTTGTTGGGTTCTGTTTGTTAGAATCTTATTGAGGTATTTTAGCATCAATATTCATTAATGATATTCGTCTATAATTTTCTTTTCTTGTTGGGTCTTTCCTGGTTTGGAGATCAAGGTGATGTTTGCTTCATAGAATGTGTTGGGTAATATTCCTTCTTTTTCTATATTTTGGAAGAGGGTTTAGTAATATAGGTACTAGTTCTTCTTTAAAGATTTGTAGGAATTCTGACGTAAAGCCATCTGGTCCTGGGCTTTTCTTTTTAGGGAGATTTTGTATAGTTGATGCTATTTCAGAACTTGATATAGGCCTGTTCAACATTTCCACTTTGTTCTGGCTAAGTCTTGGTAGGGTGGCGTACTTCCAAGTATTGGTGGATTTCCTTTCAGATTTGTCATATTTCTGAGAGTAGAGTTTCTTGTAGTATTTGTTAAGGATTTTTTGAATTTCTGAGGGGTCTGTTGTTATTTCATTGTTACCATTTCTGATTGATGAAATTAGAGTTTTGCTCTTTTTTTTCCTGGTTAAGTTGGCCACAAGGTTTATCTATTTTATTGATCCTTTAAAAAAAACCAACTTTTGGATTTATTGATCTATTGTATAATTCTTTTGTTTTCAATTTCCTTTAATTCTGCTCTGATTTGGTTATTTATTTTCTTCTGCTGGGTTTGGGGTTGGGAGTATTCTTCCTTCTCCAGTTGCTTGAGATGTTCCATTAAGTTATTAACTTCCTCTCTTTCCGTTTTCTTGAGGAAGGCTTGCAGTGCTATAAATTTCCCTCTTAGGACTGCCTTTGCAATATCCCAGAGGTTCTGGTAATTCATGTGTCTTGATTGTTGTTTTGTTCCAAAAATTTGGTGATTTCCTTCTTAATCTCATCTATAACCCCATCTATTTTTCAGCATAAGGTTGTTTAGCTTCCATGTTTTTGTCATGGGTATGCAAGTTCCTGTTGTTGAGTTCAACTTTTATTCCATGATGGTCTGAGAAGATGCAAGGAATAATTTCTATTTTTTTAAATTTGCTGAGATTAGATTTGTGGCCTAGGGTGTGGTGGTCATTTTGGAGTATGTTTCGTGGGCTGATGAGAAGAATGCGTATTCAGTTTTGTTGGGATGGAATGTTCTGTAGATGTCTGTGAAGTCCAGATGTTGAATGGTTAAGTTTAGATCTAAAATTTCTTTGCTTAGCTTCTTTTTGGGAGGATCTATCCAGTACTGCTAAAGGGGTGTTTAAAAATCTCCCAACTACTATGGAACTGGAGGAACATAAAGTTGCTCATGTCTGTTAGAGTTTCTCTTATAAATTGAGATGCATTCTGGTTGGGTGCATAAATATTAATAATTGAAATCTCATCATATTGAGTATTACCTTTAACAATTATGAAGTGTCCATCCTTATCCTTCCTTATTGTGGTTGGTTTTAAAGCCTATTGCGTCTGCGAATAAGATTGCAATGCCGCTTTTTTCTGCTTTCCATTTGCCTGGAGTATAGATGACCATCCCTTCACCTTGAGTCTATATTTGTCTTTTAATGTAAGATGTGATTCTTGTATGCAGCAGATATCTGGCTTGAGTTTTTGTATCCAGTCAGCCAACCTGTGCCTCTTTAGAGGACAATTTAAATCATTCACATTAATTGAGACTATTGATAAGCCTTTCAAGAGTCCGGTGGACATTTTTTAATCCTTTTGCCACTACGGAAGTTGGGATTTGATCAAAATTTTCTGGGTGGGTTTACTTTTGTGGGTGGAGGATTATGCTGGTCTTTATGGAGGATGGGTCTGAGAATATCCTGGAGAACTGGTTTAGTTATGATAAATTTATTCAACATGTGAATGTCATTGAAGTATTTAATTTCTCCATCATAAGTGAAACTCAGTTTAGCTGGGTACAGGATCCTGGGTTGAAAGTTATTTTGTGTTTAGAAGATTAAAAGTCAATGACCATCCTCTTCTAGCTTGAAATGTTTCAGCAGAGAGATCTGCAGTTATTGCTAATATTCTTGTCCTTGTAGGTGATGGTTTTCTTTCGTCTGGCTGCTTTCAGAATTTTATTCTTCATATGAACTTTAGTGAAATTGATTTATGATGTGTCTGGGGGATGTCTTATTTGGGGTTGAGTCGTGCTGGAGTTCTGAAACTGTCTGCTATCTGAATTTCAGAATCTCTTGGCCTGTCTGGAAAGTTCTCCTTCATAATCTCATGGAGAAGAGACTCTGTGCCTTGTGAAGCCACTTCATCGCTTTCGGGGATCCCTATAAGATGAATATTAGTTTTCTTCGAATTATCCCAGAGCTCTCTGAGAGTGATCTGTTTTTGCCCTCCATTTCTCTTCCTCTTTGGGAGTATGGGAGCGTTCAAAAGTTTTGTCTTCAACGTCAGAAATCCTTTCTTTCTGCTTGCTCCATTGTGTTACTTAGGGATTCTACTGTGTTTCTCAGATCTTTGAGGGCTGCAACTTCTTGTCTCAATGTGTCAAAATCTTTGGTCATTTGGTCTTTGAATTCGGTTGAATTCTTGAAATATCTTTTGGGTTACTGGTTGGAATTCTAATTTGATCTTATTTGCTATCCAGATTCTGAATTCGATTTCTGACATCTCAGGCTTTCGTTTGTGCATGGGATCTTGTGCTGTGTCTGCCCCATTGATCCTTGGGGGGAGTTGATCTACTCTGATTATTCATATTGCCAGAGTTTTTCTGTTGATTTTGCCTTATGATTGTTTTTCACCATTGCCTCTGGCCGTCCTCGGAGTTGGGGAGGTGTCTCTCCAAGATTAGACCCCAGTGGAATCACTCTATTGTTGCTGGATCTTTGTAGGGAGTGGACCCTGTGTAGTTCCTCTGGGGCTGCCCCAGCCAAGGAGTTCTGGTTGTGGAAGCAGCTCTGGAGTGTGACAACAGGGCAGGAACAGGGCAGGAGGTGGTGCTCATGGTTCTGGGAATGCCTGGCACCCAGTGACTTTGGCACAGAGAGCACAAGGCTCCAGCAGGCTGGGCCAGGAGAAGGGCTCTGCTCAGAGGCAGGGAGGGCTCCGGAGGAAAGCAGCTACCAGAGTCCCTGGCCAGATGCATGGGCCAGTGTGGAGGCAGGGAGGGTACAGGAGGGGGGATGCAGGGTTGTGTGTGGCTCCCGCAGCGCCTGGTCAGGGCATGCGGAGGCCCAGAGGGCACGGGTCGCATGTCAGGGGTTGTGGCACAGCTCTTATGGAGGTCCAGGCCGCGCCAAGCCCAGGAGTTTGAGGTTGCTATGAGCTGTGACGCCATGGCACTCTACCCAGGGCAACAGCCCCGAGGCTCCAGTTTGCCACAAACCAGTCTCACTCTACTCCTGAGGGTTAAGGGCTGTAAGGCAGCTCAGTCCCCGCCTTTAGGCTGCTCAGTCACTAGGTTACTAGCTCCTGCCTGATCCGTGCTCTGTGGCCCTGAGGGTGGAGCTTGCCGGGGCAGTTCTCTCACAATGGCTCTCTGCGGCCCACAGCCAAACACTATTAGCTCTGTCCGGCTCAGCGGCTCATTCTGGGGCCCTAGACAATGCCCAAAGTTCTCCGCACTCCTGCTCAAGCTCTCCCCAAGGCAGTTCAACTGAGTGCCAAGTCCACAAACACCGAAACAGTTCACAGGTAAGGCCTTTCCAGATTGCAGTCTCACTACTCCTTGTACTTACGGCTGCCAGCAGGATTAGGTCGATCGAACACACACAACCACTTGCCAGTTTTCCACTGTTTTTGTCCTCCTCTTGGGGTCCAGAAGTCCCTTGCTGACTCCCTGTATCCTCAAAGGGATGATTATAGGCAGATCCCACCAGCCAGAGATGCCTGGAGTCTTATCTCCCCAGACTCACCGTGCCCAGTTGCAGGGAAGCTTTTACTCAGCCGCCATCTTGCTCCACCCTCCTCATGTGGCTCTTCTTATTGCAATATTTGCTTTGTTGCGGTTATCTGGAACCAGACCTGTGATATGTCCGAGGTGTGCCTGTGTGGGAACCTAAGAATGAATAGTAGTAACTAGACGTGTTTCCTTCAGTGCAGTGAAAGCTGCCCCATGGAGGGGAGTAGGGAGACATCTGTCCTTGTCCTGAGTGAGTGGGAGGCCTTTCTGAAAGGGAGCATCTAAAGCCTGCAGAGCGAGCCAACCCTGCAAACTTCTTCTGGTGGAAGTGACTGCTAAACATAAAGGCAGAGGAAGCACCAGAAAATCCACTCACTGCCCTGGACAAGAGGTCATGTTGCATTCAGTAATTAACAAGTGACCTGCATAAGGTCACAGAGGTGGCATGTGGTAGTGCCAGGATTCAGTTCAGGCCTGGTGGCACCAGCCAGAGTCCATATGCCCATGTACCACATGTCTGGGAGCCAGCCCACCAACCCAGGCTCTCCTGTTGTCTGTGTGGTTTTGGGTAAATTGTTCTTGCCTTGAAGAGACTTCAGTTTTCTCTCTGTAAAACTAAGTGATTGGGGGATTTGACAAGAGGGCTATTTTTGTAGAGCGGACTATCACAGACTGGAAAACATCAGGTAACAGTCTCTAAGATGTGTGGCCAAAAGATGGGAGGGGCACCCCAAGAGAGGCCACCTCTAGAGAGCTGATGCTTAGTGAACTGGGGTCACCCTATCTGTGGCGCTCAGAGACTCCAAACTTTCACTTGAAACTGAGGCGATTGTGTCTCTTTCCATCCGATCCCACTTCCTGGGTGGGAAGTGAGGCTTCCATGGAGGAAAGGGTCCACAGGGCCTTCTATGAAGGGAGGGTGAAGATGTTGGGTGAGGAGGTCCTGGCCTCAGGAATGGAAGCCGAGGACCAAAGGCCACCTATCTTCTCTTTACCATCGCATTGCCTGAGTGACCTGGCTGTGACCTTGAGCAAATTCCCTAGTGCTCTGTGCCTCTGTGGCCCTCTCTGAAGGGTACAAATAAAGAGGTAAGGGTAGCTGCCCCCTAAGTCAGTAATTTTCAACGGGTGTGGGGGCTGGCACTGTGAGAGGATCCTAGGTGTGCCATAAAAATTTTAAAAGATCATTAATTAAATTATTTTCAAAAGAAGTTCAAAGCACAGTAAGTATATTCTTATTATTTTTTCTTGATCAACGTAATTTAAGTGTGCTATGGAAGTTTCACTATAGGTTTAAGTGTGCTGTCAGATAAAACAGGTTGAAAAACACTGGCCTACAGCAGCGCTTGTAGCTCAGTGGGTAGGACACTGGCCACATACACCCAGGGTGGCGGGTTCGAACTCCACCTGGGCCAGCTAAACAGCAATGACAACTGCAACAAAAAAGTAGCTGGGTGCTTGTAGTTCCAGCTACTTGGGAGGCTGAGGCAAGAGAATTGTTTAAGCCCAAGAATTTGAGGTTGCTGTGAGCTGTGACGCCATGGCACTCTACCCACGGTGACGGCTTGAAACTCTGTCTCAAAAAAACAAAACAAAACAAAACACTGGCCTAGGTGATGATACTGACAAATCTCATTAAACAGTGCCTGGACCATAATTGTAAGCACTCAGTCAACACAGCCCCTCTGCCACAATCGTCATCATCTCAGAGGACAAAAGTAAATGGACTGGGCCTTGGGCTATTAGTCAGCTTTGCCATCGGCCGATTTTGTTAGTTGTAGTTCCTCCTTCACTGGGGAGGAGGGCTGAGAGCCTGTCTCAGGAGGCAAAAGAAAGATCAACCCCCAGTGGGAGGAGTTTGCTCTACCCATAGTGGGCTTAGAGAAGAAGAGCCCCAAGAAGCAGAGAGGGGCGTTGTCAGCTCTGGAAAAGGGAGACTCCCACAGGGAAGAAGATAGCCCCCTTGCCCTTTTGGCTTTGAGGAAGGGCTCTTGGTATGACTTAATGTCCCTTAGGAGAGTGACGTCAGGCACGGGTTTGTTGAGAGCAGCATCTTCGTCTGTGACTTCAAAATGGAATCTCAACTGAGGGGACTGTATCCATGGAGGGGAAACCAGATCAGTTTTTGTTTTTATTTTTGAGGAATTTTCCAACTTTTCTCAGCTCAGCTGGACTTGGGGAACCTTATACGTTTTGGACCTTCCCTCGGATCACATGGTGGTGATAGTCTCTGAATAAAAAACGCCGAAGAGGAAAGACTGAAGCTGTAAGGGAAGGTTCTAGTCCAAGACTCTGGGAAGGTCTGACAAAACATTATTGGCCTGTATTCAGAGGTTTGTTCAGTGCTTTTAGCTTTGCGGAAAACTGTAGGGGTATAATTTAGCTGGCTCTAGGCACCAAATGTAAAAATGTTTTATGAACATCAGAAAAATTATCCCCCAAAGAATTTATCTTTGTTTTACGCAGTTCAAGTAAAGATTCTCCTTTCCCTTCCCACTTCCCTGTATCTCTGGCCCCATGATGCAGAAGGAAGTAATCCACTGTCCTCCATTCTAGGAAATAAATAGCAGAGGCATTGCCCTGCTGCTCTGTAAAGCTTATGGAGAGTGCTTCTAATTCTTTGTGTAGGCGGGTTGCTGGCATGGAGAGTGGGGATGAAAGGCAGCAGCAACAATTAGCGTATTTTCAAGCTCTTGAGGCTGTGTAAATAAATAGATGATAAGCTCCCAGTTTCGTGAGCCAAGAGTAAGGATCTGAAGTCATTGCTATGCATTGCTATGTAGGCTTTCTACAGGCCTAGAGGATTCTGTTGTAATCCACAATCTGCTTCTATATCAGACTGTGGCTGTGGGGTTCTGGCACCATCCTGAAGTGCACCGAGAACCACCTTAGATGAGAATTCCAAGACCTGAATTTGAGGATAGTCTCTGTTTTCTGGCTATGTGACCTCAGGCAAATCACTTAAAGGTGCCTGGCACACAGTAGGTATTTAATGAATGTGGATCGAACAAATGAATAAATAAATAAGTAAACTTTTCTGAGCCTCAGTTTCTTCATCTGGGAAGTGGGGGAATAATGCCTTCCCAACAGGCTGTGATCATGTAGGCAGAACAGTCTCCCAGACAGAGCTCCTCAAACCTTCATGTCATCTGGATTACCTGGGGAGATGCTCAAAGGCAGATGCTGGGCGGCTCAGTGGGTAGGGCACCGGACCCATATAGGGAGGGTGTTGGGTTCAAACCCAGCCCCAGCCAAACTGAAACAAAAAAAATAGCCGGGCATTGTGGTGGGCAGCTGTAGTCCCAGCTACTGGGGAGGCTGAAACAAGAGAATCGCCTAAGTCCAAGAGTTGGAGGTTGCTATGAGCTGTGACGTCACGGCACTCTACCAAGGGTGACAAAGGGAGACTCTATCTCTAAAAAAAAAAAACAAAAAAACCAAGGCAGATGCTGACTCTGGGTGGGTGGGTCTGAATTCTGCACTTCCATCTAACCCCAGGGGATTCTAATGTCTGTCTGCCCACAAGGTTCTAGACTCTAAAGTGTTCTCCAGGCACTTGACAATGTTAACATTATTTCTTTAGCCAACGGAGCCAGTGGGGGGGCCACTCCAAGGATAGGGTGACAAAATGGTCCCAGGGTACCCAGGCTTAAGGAGATTTCTGGGATGCAAGACTTTGAGGGTTAGAACTAGGAAAGTCCCAGACAATCAGGATAATGAAATAGAAAGGGATTCTTTTGTTAGGTTGCAGTGTGAACTGGGAAAAAAAAGAAAAAAAACCCAACAGGGGAAGCTATTTGCTAAGGTCCCATTTTAGACCTGGTTATTTCCTGTTTCACAGAGGCAGCAACAAGCGCAGAAAGGTCCGATGACATGACCCACGTCACACTCAGAACCAGGGCTGAACCCAGCGAGCCCTCCTTCTGCCTGCCCATGTAGCTCAGCACCCTCTCCCTCAGTCCACACTGTCTTCTCCAACACATTCCTCCTGATTTGGCAATTGCGGTGTGTTTACTTATAAATTGGCTTGTTTGCAGCCTGAAATTTGGCATCGCTGATTTTGGCTACGAGGAGTTCGAATTTTTCCTCTCTTTGTTTGGGTTTGCCGAACCATGTTTTGTGAGAAAAGACACAAAGTAATAAAAACACAATGAGGCTGCTAAAGTTGTCCGAATGCAAAGCATCCAGAAATGTGACAGCATCAACTTACTCAGATTTATTTGGTATCTCCAGACAGCAGATTAAAAATGCATGAGGTTTACTGCCAAGGATTTACAAACTTAATGTAAGTAAACAGCTGAGGTTTCTTTCCTGGCTGTTTCTCTTGGAGGGGGCTGTGGGAGGTTGGGAAAGCACCCCTCACGGGCAGATAACTGGAGGCTCTTCTGACCTCTCCAGGGCAAGTCCTTAGTGCAGATGTCAGAAACCAGCCATCAGGATTAAGGTTTGTGTGTCCATTTTCAGAATGCCCCAAATCCTTTGCACTTTATTTTGCACATAGAAGTTGCAAAAGAATGTTTCTTTTTATTATTGATACCAAGAATCTATGCAGAGAATTCACACTTAGTATGTGAATACATCGTGTTTAGGACAGCTAGGGTTCCCTCAGTCCCCAGGTCCTTCTAATTGTGCTATAAATTCAGGTAGGTTTTGTTGAGAGACAGAGAATCAGAGAAACCTTGTGGGCAGACTATCATTTTATCTGTGATATTGACTTCTGGTGTGGGTTCTCACAGCCAGGGAATCTGTGTGCATCCCCTGGTCAGTGCCAATCTGTAAATCTGTTCGAATGCAGGAGAAATAAGTCTTAGCTTTGATCACAACCAGATGAATGGTCAGCTCAAGTGGTGAATACTCTGCTGTTTGAATAGTGTGGTTGGCTGGCAGCGTTTGCCATTGTCTTTATTTAATAAACCAAGCTAAAGGCTGAGCACAGCTACAGCCTTGTCCATTGCTTTTAGAAATAAAATGCCTGTATGTGTGTCTATGTGTGTATTTGGTATTTTAGGTCCGTCAGGAACCTCTAACAGTGACCAAAGAATATTTTCAACCTCAGGGTCCAGGCTGAGGTCTGAAGTGACCTCCAGAGTTGTGGGCCTGCTGGGGTGAGTGGGTGACAACACCTGATTATGGCTGAGGGAGGCAGCCAGTCAGCCAAGCTTGGAAAGCCCATCTGTTCTACCTGCAGCATTCCTGGATGCTGCAGCTGATGGCCGGGCTCACATGCATTGTGTTCTAGAACCAGAAACCCCAGCAACTTTACTGGAGAAGTCCACAGATCTGGGAGTGACCAATCAAAGCAAACAAGGTTGTGCTTATAGCAGGGCCCCCCCTCTCATACTCAGCCTCTACTTCATATTCTTCTTCATATTCCAATTTTTTTTTTGTGTGTGTGTTTTTTGGCAGGGGCTGGGTTTGAACCCGCCACCTCCGGCATATGGGACTGGCACCCTACTCCTTGAGCCACAGGCGCCGCCCCATATTCCAATTTTTATTGTTGTTAGATCTCTTAAGAGTTCTGGCATATAATAGTGTCTTCCTGAGACTTTCTGATTTCTCTGTTCAACATAGAAAACTCCCCAGAGTCCTCTTTCACAGGATTGAAGCTTCCTCTTGAATGATGAACTTTCATGGACCCTCTTGCCCCCCCAGAATACCCCAAGACATCATGTGGGAAGGCACCTGCCAACTACCTGCTTTCTCTGGAGACTGTCTGGTGGAGAGGCATGGACGTCCGCAACCATCCTGTGACCGTGCCCAGTATGTGAAGTACCACTTCACCTTGGCAGCCAAACTCAGAGGGCTGGCCACAGGCCCAGGTCTCTATCTGATCACTCACTCTCCATAATCATCCACCTAGCTGCTCTAAACCTTGGAGTGGAACTCCTAGGTCTAAGACATGTTTGTCTTGCCAGGTATCCTAGAGACAGTCAGGAACCAGCACGAACACTGTGAGGCACTCAGCTCTGTTTCTTAGAAGACTTAGTCTACACATTTGGGCTTGAGAAATCCAGGGGCCTCTCTTGGTGATACATCATTCATTCTTTTTGTTGTGACAAACAGGCTGCCCACTACCAAACAGCTCTGCTCCCCTGGCCACTGACATCCAGGGGTCAGAGCCAGGCTTGCTCAGCCCAGGGCCGAGGCATCTGGAACTTTCTTACTCTACCTGCAGTGCTTAACAGCAGAGGCCTCCCTGCATCACTGTCTTTTTCTCCACTCCCAACCTTCTCACCTTCAGAAATCCAGGACAGATAGCTGAGTTCCTGGTGGCAAAAAGTGTGCTGGGGTTTGGGAGTGGGATATATGGTGCTATCCACTAAATTAGGCCACCAAAGAACTGCCTGCCCTGCTGGCCATTTTAGACACATAAAGGTCACAGACGCTTTGCTGGTCAGGTAAGAACAAAAATCACCCTCCAGACAGCCAGGAGGGCTGGGAGCCCAGATGACTGAGGGCACTGGACTGTGCTCCTCTCACTCAGAGAGCTGTCTTAGGCCTTTCTGTTCTTTGGAAGCTTGAAAAGAATCTGACTCTCTTTGTTGCACTATCTTTTTTCTTTCTCAAACTCTAATGCTCCTGCCCATAGCACCTTGTGTCCCCAGGGCTTCCTCATCTGGTTTATTTCTTTTATTTTTTTCTTTCTTTCTTTCTTTTTTTTTTTTTTTTTGCTGGGGCTGGGTTTGAACCCGCCACCTCTGGCATATGGGGTCAGTGCCCTACCCCTTTGAGCCACAGGTGCCACCCTATTTTTTTCTTTTTTGAGATAGAGTCTCACTCTGTTGCCCAGGATAGAGTGCAGTGGTGTCAGCCTAGCTCACAGCAACCTCAAACTCCTAGACTGAAGCAACCCTCCTGCCTCAGCCTCCTGAGTAGCTGGGACTACAGGCACCCAAGACGATGCCAAGCTCATTTTTCTATTTTCAGTAGAGATGGGGACTTGCTCTTGCTCAGGCTGGTTTCAAGCTCCTGAGCTCAAGCAATCCTCCCACCTTGACCTCCCAGAGTGCTGGGATTACAGGGGTGAACTATTGTCCTTGGCCTCTGTGCTGGTTTATGAAGCAAAGCCAAGGCCGGGCATTTTTCTGACTCCATTGCTAGCATCTCACCAAGAAACAAGCATGGAGCAACTGAAAACCAGCAGCCAAGTGTTTGGATGGGTCTGATTATCTGCAGATTGCCCAACCTCCCAGCCATTGCCTTGTACTTAAGCTAACTTCTTTCACAGTGCTCCTGGTGATATGCATAAAAGGCATGACTAAGCAGAGACTGTGATTTAACATTTATTTGCTGCTGATATTTTTTACTTTGAGTGAGGGTGAACTATAGGTTTTAATTTTAAATGCTTTTCAGAAGCAACCCCAACTCATCCCTGGGACAGACCTCCCTTACAACCAAGTTAAGTTTGGGAGCCTAAACTCCCCACCCTCAAAACTTTTGTCAGAGCCGGGGAGATGACAGCAACTTTCCAGGTCAAGGTCTTGTGTAGAAAGTCCCTTGCTCTCATGCTGGCTGACTCTGTCCTAACCAGTCTGGCATTTTGCTTCTCAACAGACTCCAACTGCAACTGCAGTTCCCTGCTGGGTTTGTCTCAAGGAGCCCTCTAGCCACCCTCTTTATCTTTAATGGCTACAAAAATCTATTTCAGAGGAGAGAAAATATTAATCAGGAGAGCTCTGCCTTTGGAGGTATATACCGGCACTGACGCAGAACAGGCCATGGAATAAAATGGGCACCAACATGCCATCTGAACAAGAAGCCTCACAAGGTAAACAGGCTGCGCACAGCGCAGCTGGCCTGGCTGAAGCAGGGCGCAGGTCCAGGTAAGCCCAGGGTGGGGGGAGCAGGCTGCATGTGTTTTGTGAGAAGGACTGGTCTGAGCAGAAAGGAAGTGAAGCCTAAAAATGCAATTTTCCCCACAAGTTCTTTCTTTCCTCTTATTTGGCTTTCCTCTAGCGACAACACTCCCCAGGGGCTGAGAGCAACTACCCTTGTGTCTAACTAACAGTGCAAACTCCTTTAGACTTTCAGAGCCACAGAAGCTAGGGCTAAAGACGCCGACTCCGTGGCCATGAGGACCAGCTCTTGAGTCTATGGACCCTGGATTGCAGCAGCCCCAATCTTAAGCTAGCTTGTGTCATGCGCAGGGGCATCAGGTGACTGGGAACGGGCCATCTGGCCATCTCCAGGTGGGGAGGGGACAGCTACAGAGTAGACCACTGAGAGGCCCAGAAAGGGAGAACCCTTGCATCAAAACAGAATGAGATTAGGTTATTGTTCCTTCAAAAACTCCATGTGCTTGCTCTTCTGCCCCCTCTTCAATATCTGGGCTGTGCTGACTAAGCTGCAGCTCTGGGGACATAAACCACCGTCTCATCTTCTCGTCTGGGGCATGCTCAGAGAGGCCAAGAATAACCACTTCTTCTCTTTGCTTTCACTGTCTCTGCTGCAGCCCCGTGTCTTCTATACTATGATTTGAAGGGGAGACCTGGCGTTCTCAGCACTGCTCAGCCTCCACGAAACCCTCCTTCTCGTGGCCCGAGGGCTCGACCTCAGTGTATGTGGAGTGGCTGGGGTGGTTGTGGAACTTCATGGCCGGCCAGTGGTGAGGTCTCCGCTGGGGGAGGGTACAGATGCAAAGTCAGAGGTCATGACACCAACCATGGGGACTCTTCAGGGCCCCTTTCCCCAAAGGGCTCCCACTGTGATCCCTTGACTACTGGGGAATCAGCTGGGAGCCAGAATTTGGAAGGACATTTTATCCTTCACTGCACAACTCACACCTAAAAGCTTCAGCAACACACCGAGTGGAGACTTGAGACTCCAAAGTGAAGGAGTGTGTCAGAGAAGGCTGGAATGATCTGGGAGGTTCTGTAATGCCAAGATAACCCTCTAGACAGCATGGGTCCTGAATCAGAGTGAAAGGGGCAAGGTGGGGGGAATATCGCAGGGGAGGGGGTGCTTATTAAAATGCAGATTTCTGGGCCAGCCCTAGACCTGCCCTAACAGAATCCCTGCAGTGTAGGGATCTGCAGTTCCCAGGTGTCACCCAGGTAAGCTAAGATGGGCGGCATCTGTGGCTCAAAGGGATAGGGGGCCGGCCCCATATGCCAGAGGTGGTGGGTTCAAACCCAGCCCTGGCCAAAAAAACAAAAAAATAAAGAAAAAGAAACAGAGGTTTGTCTAAACAAAGAGGGGCCTGACTGATGTGGAGGAGACTACAGTCATAGGGGTGCCACCGCACCCTGCAGAGAGCCGGCCAAAAGCAGAGACAGGTAGCAGGAACTGCTGAGCCCTATGCAGCCAAGTGAAGGGCTAAGCGCTCTGTCCCACATCCCATGCTGCACGTCAGGCTGGTTCCTCAGCATTCAGAGACGTTCAGAACTGCAGCATTCTCATAGCCCCAGAGACGGCAGCCCCTGTTATGGTTTTGGCTTGTCAGTTTTAATTTAAAACCGCATACCAGCAGGCAAAAGCAGCAGAGACCTTGGTTCCATTATGGCTTTGAATAAGTACAGAGCCTGGAATTTGGGCATGAGAGACCATAAGTCATTGAGGGCTGGCTGCACAGCCACTAAATGAGCCTTGTGTGGCATGGCTGGCCTTCTTTCTTTCCTCTGGGGACTTTTCTGATTTCACAAATGTGGGAACAAAAGCAGATGGGCTGTTCCCCAAGGACAGCAGGGCCGAGTGAGTCCCAAGGTGCTTAAGGGGCACTAGCCACTTTGAGGTGAGCCACGATGGAGTTGATGAAGCCTTCTCAGCTGTGTGGCAGGTGAGGAATGAGAGGGGAGAGGCAGATATTAAATGGCCCTGGAAACACGGAAGCAGAAACAGACAGCAGACCTCTGGCCAAATGTTACACTGACCTCAATGAAGAAGAGGGCGGCATTGGAGGTAGGGTGTCCGCTGATGTAAATCCCAGCCAGGATGATGGCCGCCACAAGGAGGACTGCCAGCACGATGCCCACAATGGTGCCCAGGTGCATGGGGGCACCCTTTGCACTGGGGGACAGGTTGTTCTGAAGGCCTGTGGAGAGACCATTTGGGCAGTGATGGGCTGCAGGGCAGCACGGAAGGTCAGGCCACAGAGATTCGGCTTCTGACAAAGTCCCCGAGATAAAAGCTGACAGTCTTTGGGCTTGATTATCAAATATTAATACCTGACAAGGTGGGGCAGGAGGTGCTGGAACCATTATGTGTATGGCATTAACATTGCTCCGGGCACTATTCAGGATGTTCCAAAGTCACTTAAAAATTGCCCCAGATCCAATAAGGATCATAAGAGCAGTTCTCTCTGATGCCTGTGCCACAAAAGTGCTATCAAGGAATTCACAAGGGGCAGGTGATAGTTAAGAGTTTGGGATGTGGAATCTGCCCGCCTGGTTCAAAATCTATACTCTGCCACTTTATGAGCTGTGTGTCCTTGGGTAAATTATTTAACCTCTCTGTGACTTCATATCACTCCTGTAGAAGTGAGAGCTAAAATGAGATAATTCATGTCAAGTGCTAAGGACCATGACTGGTATCTTAGATGACCTTAAGTAAGTATTAGCTATTATAATAGCACATGACCATGTTTTTCCTAGTCACTACTACCAGAGTGTGACTTCCTGGAGGGAAGAGATGGTGTCTTATTTATCTCTGTGTCCTTGGTACTTAGAAAAAATGGTGGACCCATCATAGGAGCTCCATAAAAGTCTATGGAATGAACTAGGTCCTCTGGAAGCTAATAAGCCAGCAGGTGTTCTCTGAGAACATCCCAAGCATTTAAGATACATTCCAAGAAGGAGATGGAGGATTTTCCACAGACCGTAGAGCTGGAAGCTCCTCTAGTATAACTGAGGTAATGGAAATACAGAGAGGTAAAGTGATTTGCCCATGGACACACAAATCCAGTGCCAGCCACTAAGAAGCCTAGTTCCTTGACATTATCTGGGCGGCAGTTTGCTTCTTTACCATACCCTAAAGGAATGTGGGGATAATGAGGTAGAGAACACAGATGAGCGGGTCAACAACAACAACAACAACAAAAAATAGAAACATGAATTCAGCAGAGTGCAGTGGCTCATGGCCACAATCTCAGTGGCTTTGGGGCCAAGGTGGGAGGATTGCTTGAGGCCTGGAGTTCAAGACCAGCCTGGGCAACATAGGGAGACTCCATCTCTACAAAAATATTTAAAAATAGCTGCGTTATGATATAGCATTTGCCTGTAGGTCCAGCTATTTGGGAAGCTGAGGTGGGAGGATCATGAGGCCCAGGAGTTCGAGGTCATAGTGAGCTATGATTGCACCACTGCACTCCAGCAAGCTGGGTGACAGAGTGACAGCAACCTGGGTGTTTAGAACTCTGTAAGCAGAAGAAACCCAGAATGGAGACCATGCTGGGGCTCTCCAGTACATGACTAGTGCCTCCATCTGCCGACAGGAAGGAGGGCTGAGGTGAAATGCCACAAGCTAGCTTTTCCAACTGGCAATCACTGCAGCCTGAAAAAGCTTGGGCTGACAAATACTTAGTGCAGACCAATGGGGTGTTCCTGGCTGCCCCTGACATAACACACACACACACACACACACACACACACACACACACTCGCTGCCTACAGGGAGCAGTGGCTTCCCCTCTGCTGGGAGCTGAAATCAAACTGTGCTATATTAATAACCTCCCCACCCCTGCTGGAGGCCCAGATGACACTGTCCAGCCCCTGGGGTGGAAAGGCATTTCCATCAGGGGTTGCAGCATGAGTCTGAGCTGGCTGTGGGCAAAGGGCAGGGGCAGTGGGGCCCCTCACACCGTCAGGGGAGATTGTCCTTCTAGGTAATTCTAGAGGCTGGAGGGGATCCCACCTCCTGCAAAAATTGTAGTGGGCGGGCGGCGCCTGTGGCTCAGTGAGTAGGGCGCCAGCCCCATATGCCGAGGGTGGCGGGTTCAAACCCAGCCCCGGCCAAACTGCAATCAAAAAATAGCCGGGCGTTGTGGCGGGCGCCTGTAGTCCCAGCTGCTGGGGAGGCTGAGGCAAGAGAATCGCGTAAGCCCAAGAGTTAAGAGGTTGCTGTGAGCCGTGTGACGCCATGGCACTCTACCTGAGGGCGGTACAGTGAGACTCGGTCTCTACAAAAAAAAAAAAAAAAAATTGTAGTGGGCAACTTTCATGTACTCTCTGCCAACCCAGGTTGGAAATGGAAGGAAGCAGCGAGAGAGAAGCTACTTTCCAGCCCTCTCATCCTACAGCCCAGGGAATGAGGGGATGTGACCCCTGGAGAGGGCCCACCTCCCTCTCTGCCCTGGCTCTGCCCTTCCCCCTCCTCTCATGCCTTTTATGGAGTGAATATTCAAAAGCCAAGAGAAGAACCACAGGAGGTTCATAGCTGGCAGGAGTCATGTTCCTGCAGTGATGATCCTTCAATCTAGGGGATCTGTGCCCAGAAGCCCCATGGCCTTCCCACCCAGCAGGGAGTCTGGAAAACTCCGGGTGTGGTTGCTCCCTTCCCTCCCCCACAACAAGAGGCCAGGCCACCACGGCACCCTCCTCTGGGGTGAGCTTACAAGGGAGTGGGTCTGATAAGGGACAAGCAGTTCTGTACTTACCATCTCCTTCTGCGTAGGGATCCAACTTGGTGTCATCTTCAAAGAGAGAGGACAGAAGGAACAAGATTAGTGTAATTAACACAGCCTTTGTCACTCTGGGTCCCAGTGGGAATTTGGGGAAGTTTGGGCCAAACTGTCATTTTAGAGGCAAGGAAGCTAAAGCACAGAGAGGGGAGGAGACTTGCTCAAAGTCACACAGCAGTTCATCATAGCTGGAGGGTGGAAAGTATGTGAGAGAGGGGTGGTGAGGGAGGAGACTGTGTGGGGTAGGGGGGTCATCCCAAGAGCCAAGTAGAAGACCTTGCACATCCTTCTAAGAGGCAATGGAGAGCTGAGGAAGGGCGAGAAGAGGGGCTATTTGTGTCTCAAGATCAGATTAGCTTGGAGACTTCCTGGGGCTGCAGCATGTAGGAGATTCCCAGCCCACGCTCCATTCTCTGGCATGCAACCTGTGGCTTTCTAAAGAAGTTCCAGCTGTCCATGCCTCCTATGATTTGTTCCTGTGCAAATTTTTATGAGGAAGAGGAAAGCAAGAGTTCCATGTCAGTAGAATACCCTAGATAACTGAAAGTTATTGTTTTAAGCACCCCAACTTTTAACAACTGTACGCACGCCACTTCCTCTCCCCTCTAACCTCCACCATCTAAGTCATTCTAAAGGCCTTGACCAGGCTTGCCTCTGTTCAGAGCTGCTCAGCACCTTCACAATTTGTCTTCAGTCTTCTTTCCTCCTGTTGTCATTTGCCACAACTCAGCACCAGGGGCATAGCAGGAACAAGCTGCTCAAGGCTCCTCAGACCCCAAGGTCTGTGACTGTCCCCTCTGCAAGGTATGACTATCCCCTGTAAGCTTTTTCTTCTTCCCTCCATCATTCCTTCTTTAGAGGTCTCACCCCTGGAAACCCTCTGTAGGGCTGGGATGAAAGCCCCATTCTGTCTACACTTAAAACTTTGATCTTTTGATATGGGATTTCTGGCATTAATTTTGATTTTTATAAATATTGCATCACTACTTATCTTGATTATTGCTTTTTTTTTTTCACCTCCTTTTTCACCTGAGTTGAGTGCCTCCCTTGTCTCACCCTAGAGGTGAGGACCAATGGTTGTCCTGGCCTCCACGCCCTGTTGGCCTTGGTCTCTGTTTCTGTAGCTTCTTGGTTTCCATTGTTTACCTGCCCCTCTATGCCCAACCTGTATAGCAGAGCAGGGCCTGGACAGGGCAGCCTGCTCTGCTATACATTTCCAGTAAATCTTGAACTATTGAAAAGTAGATGAGGAAAGAATAAACCATAAGAAAATTTTGAAATGGTTCCCTGCAGGGAAGAAGGAGGTAAAGTGGAGGGAGAGACTGAGAACCTAAAATTCTTTGAATATACCTGCTTTTGTAGATTTGACTTTGAAATCATAGCAATCATTTAATTTCTAAATAATAATAAAAAATTAATGCCTGTAGTCCCAGCTGCTCAGGAGGCTGAGGCAGGAGAATCGCGTAAGCCCAAGAGTTAAGAGGTTGCTGTGAGCCGTGTGACGCCACAGCACTCTACCCGAGGGCGGTACAGTGAAACTCTGTCTCTACAAAAAAACAAAAAAACAAAAAAACAAAATTAATGAGTGTGATGGTTACTTTTGAGTGTCAACTGCATTAAGGAATATCTAGAGAGGGTGGTGCCTGTGGCTCAAGGAGTAGGGTGCCGGTCCCATATGCCAGAGGTGGCGGGTTCAAACCCAGCCCCGGCCAATAACCAAAAAAAAAAAAAAAAAAAAGGAATATCTAGAGAACCGGTAAAGCCTTATTTTGGGTGTGTCTGGTAGGGGTTTCCAGTGGAGACTGGCCTGTGAGTCTGTGTGGTTTAAGTGGGGAAGATCCTCAGTGTGGGTGGGCTCCATCTAGTCAGCAAGGGACAAAAACAGAGGAAAGGAAATTGGTCTGTCTCACTCCTGAAGTTGGGATACACTCTTCTTGTCCTGCCCTTGGACGGCAGGATCCCAGATTCTCTGGTCTTGAGACTCCATGACTCACACCAGTGCCATACCCAGCACTGGGCTCTCAAGGCCTCAGGATGGGGACTGAGCTAGTTACCAGCATCCCAGGGGCTCTTGCTTGCAGAGCATATGGCCTATCATGGGACTTCTCAGGCTCCATAATTACATGAGCTAATTCCCCTAATAAATCCCCTTTCATATGTCTATATACACATATATTTCCTAGTGGTTCTTTCTCTCTGGAGAACCCTGCCTTATATTAAAAGCACCTCGTATTAGCCAGGCAAGTGGAGCACTCCTATAGTCCCGGCTACTCAGGAGGCTGAGGCAGGAGGATCGCTCAGTGGGAAGCAGCTCTTGAATCCACCCTTCTATGGTGCTGGCTGCTCTCCGACTCTGCCATGCCCTGGCAGGTCCCGCTGGCTGGAGCCAGCATCCCTTTGTTCACAACACTGACCCATGGTAGCCTGAACTCTGAGATAGAAGGTCCGGGACAGACTTATCCTGCACCCACAAGTCTCCCCATGCAGGCTGCAACCACATAGGCGAGAAAATGATTAAAACCTGTTCTGCCAAGAGGCCTTGAGAGTTGTGTACATGGGGAGAGTCCCCATTAAAAGTTGTTTGGTTTTTTTTTCCTCTTATTGCTGTAACTTGATAATCCTTGCTACCTCCTTCAGGACTAGAAGGACAGAGAGCCATAACTGTCTTCACCTACTTTAAAGTTTTCTGTTGGGAATTATTACACAGTAAACAGGAGTGAGACCCATCCCTGGACTGGCAGGAGATGTGCACAAAGAATAAAACTGGCAACAGAATCCACTGCCTCTGTGTAGGGATGGCCCACCGCTGCAGTGACCCGGGAGAAGTGGGCCCTCCTGGGAGCAAGGAATTTTTTTTTTTTTTTTGTAGAGACAGAGTCTCACTGTACCTCCCTCAGTAGAGTGCCGTGGCCTCACACAGCTCACAGCAACCTCTAACTCTTGGGCTTACGCGATTCTCTTGCCTCAGCCTCCTGAGTAGCTGGGACTACAGGCGCCCGCCACAATGCCCGGCTATTTTTTTTGTTGCAGTTTGGCCGGGGCTGGGTTCGAACCCGCCACCCTCGGCATATGGGGCCGGCGCCCTACTCACTGAGCCACAGGCGCCGCCCGGGAGCAAGGAATTTAATGCAGGATTTGAACACAGCTCTGCATGCCCACCATGAAGCCGCCTGCAGAAGTTGACAAGAATTCAGGACAGAAGTGTCACTATAATTAAATATTAATCAGGCTGCACGTGGGCACACCTTCCTGTAACCGGAAGTCAGGCAGCACTAGACACCGATCATTCGCACCTCCTCATTCCTATAGACAGGCTTCTGTTTAAGAATTGTTTAAGATGTTTGGGTGGCGCCTGTGGCTCAGTCGGTAGGGCGCCGGCCCCATATACCAAGGGTGGCGGGTTCAAACCCAGCCCCGGCCAAACTGCAACCAAAAAATAGCCGGGCGTTGTGGTGGGCGCCTGTAGTCCCAGCTGCTCGGGAGGCTGAGGCAAGAGAATCGCTTAAGCCCAGGAGTTGGAGGTTGCTGTGAGCTGTGTGAGGCCACGGCACTCTACAGAGGGCCAGAAAGTGAGACTCTGTCTCTACAAAAAAAAAAAAAAAAAAAAAAGATGTTTGTAAGGTCCTGAATTACATCAGAACAGCTGATGCCAACCAGTTTGAAGACCCCCCCACCCCACCCCAGAGAACGAAAGCAGCAGGAGAAGGCAATTTCTCTATCTCCCAGGCCCACAGCTTCACCCTGCACTCTTCTTCTAGTCAATGAACTCGACAGACTCACTCCAAACCCCTGAATATCCCTGTCCCCAAACTCATTAAGGTTTCCTCCTATCTCCTTATTTGTGGTCTTGTGAGAAACCCCTTTCTCTGCTGCGAGCTGGTGGTTTGGAGAATTGGCTTGCTGTGCACTTCAAGCAAACCAATCTAAATATGACAGTTACAAGCACAGCTGCCCTTCTGCCCTCTGACACCCTGTGGCTAAACCGTCTAAGTGGAGAAGGAGGCGTCTGCATCCCCAGGCCCAGCTCTGGGCTCAGAACGTGCCCTTTATAAGCACACGGGTTAACTAACGGTGACTGACCAGGGCATGCTTCCTTCTAAGTGGAGTTTCCTTTGACTAGAGGGTCACCCCCGAACTTGGTTGTTAACTCCCCAAGGGCAAGGTTACTCTCTGCCTCTTTTTAATTAACCCCCTGCAGCACCAGCATGTGCTTTGCTCTCAGTACCTGCTGTCTTAACCAGCTCCTTGTCATTCCCCGGTAACTTCAGAGTAACGGGAGCCATGGGAACCTGCCTCACTTGCTCACCCTTTGCTATTATGCCCTGCCCCCGAATCCACACAGACCCTTTTCCATTTCATTCAGCACTAAGAAAGGCAGTGAAGTCAAGGAGGAAGATCACTGCTTTTGGACTCAGATGAGACCTGAGTCCTCTTGAAGCAGAGTCTCACTTTGTCGTTCTTGGTAAAGTCCTGTGGTGTCCTAGCTCACAGCAACCTCAAATTCTTGTGCTCACATGAGTCTCTTGCCTCAACCTCCAAGTAGCTGGGACTACAGGTGCCTGCCACAAGCCTGGCTATTTTTAGAGACGAGGTCTCACTCTGGCCAAGGCTGGTCTCAAACCTGTAAGCTCAAGCAATCCACCTGCCTCTACCTCCCAGAGTGCGGGATTACAGGGGTGAGCCACCATGCCCCGCCTGAGATAAGAGATAAGAGACCTGAGTCTTATCTTTTCCTGGCTGTGTGACGCTGGGCAAGTCATCAGCCTCTACAGGCCTTAGCCTCTCCTCTATAAAGTAGGGACATAATAGTATCAACAGGCAGGAGGACTGAATATTAAACGGTATGCTGCTTTAGCACCCTACAGGGCAAATGGTCAGCCTCCCCAAATGCAAGTTCTTTCTGGCATTAGTTCATTCCCCTCTGTGAAAGCCTTCTGGCCAGGTCCATGTTCTCTACGTGATGTTTAGAAAGGCAGGGAACACTGTGGAAAGAACATTCCACCACTTACCCTTCATGTAACCCTGAGGAACCTGCTTTGTACCTTACGAGCCTGCTTCATTATCTATTAAAAAATGTCTGTGTCTGAATTATGTTTTAAAATATTAATTTCTCCAGCCTGAGTAAGAGTGAGACACCTGGCCTCTAAAAATAGCTGGGTATTGTGGTGGGCACCAGTAATCCCACCTATTTGAGCGGCTGATGTGTAAGGATCGCTTGAGCCCAAGAGTTTGAGGTTGCTGTGAGCTATGATGCCACGGCACTCTACCCAGGGTGACAAAGTGAGACTGTTTTAAAACAATAATAACAACACATTAACTTTTTTCATCTCTCCTTTCCTTCTTTCCATTATTCTTTTCAAGCTTAGGGGAAGCTATAAGCCTTTCAATCTTTCTTTTTTTTTTTTTTTTTGTAGAGACAGAGTCTCACTGTACCGCCCTCGGGTAGAGTGCCGTGGCGTCACACGGCTCACAGCAACCTCTTAACTCTTGCGCTTACGCGATTCTCTTGCCTCAGCCTCCCGAGCAGCTGGGACTACAGGCGCCCGCCACAATGCCCGGCTAGCCTTTCAATCTTTCAAACCTAGATGCAGTATTAGAAAAGGGTAAGAGAGGAATTTCTCAGAGATAGCTGAAGAATTCTAGAAGGGGGCCAGAGAAAGGGAAGAGATTTAAGAACCCTAAAACCGGAGAGGGCTGCACAGGGCTTCCAGGTGAGTGGACCTCTGGCAGCTTCAACCCGGACACCCAAGCCTTGAGGTGTCAAGGAAGCCCCTGTGGACAGCCAGGCCTGAAGGAGCAAGGCAGATCAGCAACAACCCAAAGATGGAGGATGCTGTGGCACCACTGAGACCCCCTGTCAGCACAAGGCCACAGGAGCAGGGAGCTAAGTGCCAATCTGAGGTGCAATTCCTCACCATTCCAGCCAAGCAGAGCCTGAGAGTCAGAAGTAAAATAAAGTTATAGACAAATCAAGCATCTTTCTCTAATGTCTCAGTGTGTGCATCGAGTTCACACCTGCTGCAGGGGTGATAAGATCGCTCAGGTTCTGTAAAGATACTTTTTTAGACAGAGTCTCACTCAGTCACCCTTGGTAGAGTGCCATGGCGTCATAGCTCACAGCAATCTCAAACTCTTGCTCTCAAGTGATCCTCTTGTCTCAGCCTCCTATGTAGCTGGGACTATAGGTGCCCACCACAACGCTCAGCTATTTTTTAGAGACAGGATGGTCTCTCCAGCCTTGCTCAGGCTGGTCTTGAGCTTGTGACCTGCAGTAATCCACCTGCCTAGGGCTTCCAGAGTGCTAGGATTTACAGGCATGAGCCACCGTGCCGGCCCCAGGATTACTGTTAAGATTAACTGAGATGTGTTATATACACAATACTTGGCTCTGGGCTGGAATATTAATTTTTCCCCTCTCTACAGTGAATTCTCTCAGCCCTGATGCAGGCTAGCTCTGTGGTGAGAGTCAGGAGTAGAGTCCACTTGTCCTAAACTGGACTCTGCTTTTTACCAGCAAGTGACCTAAACGGTGTGAGCTTCTGGTGGTCCCTCCTCGGTACCTGGGTGGGGCAATTCCTGTCCCATGAGATTGTCCCTGTTAAGGATAGCAAGTGCCCAGAGCAGAGGCTCTTCCCCATGGCCTCCCCCACCTCATATCTGGGCTCAGGCCTCACCTTCCGTGGTCAAGCTGTCAATGATGAGGGAGGAAGGCGTGGTGGTGGTGGTGAGGTCTTCATCAAAGGGGCTGAGGGAGCTGTCAGGGGAGGCTGAGTAGTGGTCCTCATCCTGGAAGTCCTCGCATGTCTTCCCCTCAATCTGCAAGAGAGACCTTGGTACCGCTGCCCTGGACAGAGCTGTGCCACACTTTCCACCCTATCGTGAAAGTGTCTTATTTTTCAGGGCAATTTATCTGTCAGCTGCTTCAAATCCTTCCTTAAGGAAGGAGCTGAGATGTCAATCTTAAACAAATAGAGCAAATCTGAACATTCACTAACAGCCAACATAAGGAGTGGGCTGCTAGGCAAGATTTCTTTTTTTAAGGCCAGAAAAAGATAGCTCACTCAGAGCCAGATTAATAAAACAGATGATGGTAAGTATGGGACAGTGGGGTCTGGGGAGTTGACATTTAATGCTGGGCTCAGAATCTTCTAGCTATGAGATGCAGGCCAAGTCACTAAACTTCTCTGAGCTCCAATTTTCCCCTCTGATCAGTGGGTACACTGGCCCCACTTTGGGGGTTATAATAAGTAAGAACAAGGGTACGGCAGCCCACTGCGAATGCTTGGCACGTGGAGTGTGCTGACATTACAAGAAGAGACAGAGGGAGGGAGGGAAGGAGGAAAACGGACAAGGGGTGGGACTTAGGATGATGCAGAATCATCATCAAAGTGCAGAATCAAAGTGTCCAGTGCTCTGGAAAATTTTAGCAGTGAGAAGAAACCTGTATGAGATTTTAAATGGGAAGTGCCTAGAGCAACCCTCCTTGCTCCCAGAATGACTGCCTCCCTCAAGGGCAAGTGTACTCAGTGCTTCATTAATGTCACCAAGTGCAGTCTCCCAGGGGATCCAGCGTGGCTAAGGCCATGTCCAGCATACCCTCTGCATGGAAGAAAGTTTTCTGAGGGCTGCCCACTCAAGGCCAGGTCATCATAAGTGCTTGTCTCAGGGACTCACAGAGCTCTCTAAACCTTCCAAAGTAGTGCACAGCAGTCTGGCAAACAAACCTCAGATGCAGGGGAAGATATCACCAGGGGCTAAGGACATCTTGAGAAAAGCTGCCAGGACGAGGGCCTACCAGCAGCCGCCCTGTCCTCTCCATCTATCAAAGGAGCTACAGCAGATTACTTATGCCTCTTACCTCCTGGGCACAGCCGTAGGCCAGCCACTCCTGCCGGTAGCGGTCAAAGCCACTGGAGCATCTGCAGGAGGACCAAAAGGTGAGAGATATGACAGGATTCACAGAGAAGTCCTCCCCTTTCACTCCCCCCATTTGGCAACAGCTCTGTTCCGACAATGTGTAGAGGGACTGAGCTCCCAGCGCTGGGCAGACCAAGCTCCCGAGACCACTAGGCAGGTGTCTTGACCTCAGGAAGCTATAGGACAGGAGTCAGCCCTGCTGGCCTCCTCTGTGCCTTCCCCAGAAGGAGGGAAAGGTATTTGTGGCGTCCCCACCCTCCTGAGCCAGTTCCCAGGACCAAGGCCACATCTGCCCATGCGTGTGGGTAGGGGCTAGCAGAGCTGTGTGACCTCTAATGATCTGAAGGTCCCCTTGACTCTGTGCTGCTACGAGATTGCTGAGAACCCAGGACATTTACACACGTTCTCAATCTGGAGAAAGGCTGGCTCACTCACAGATCTCCCCATTGTAGTTTGGGGGGCTTTTTGAAACAGAGCCTCACTTTTGTCACCTTGGATAGAGTGCCGTGGCATCATCATAGCTCACAGCAACCTTAAACTCTTGGGCTCAAGATATCCTCTTGCTTCAGCCTCCTGAGTATCTGGGACTACGGGCACCCGCCATGATGCCCAGCTAGTGTTTCTATTTTTAGTAGAAATGAGCCTTGCTCTTGCACAGATTGGTCTCAAACCTCTGAGCTCAGGCAATCCACCCACCTTGGCCTCCCAGAGTGTTAGGATTATAGGCATGAGCCACCATGCCTGCCATCCCCATCATTGTTGGGGGGCCAAAACTTGGGAAGGAGAGTCTGGGCTAAAGGTAGGTGTCAGCAGATGCTGTGTGTAATCATTCAAGGGCAGAGGCTGGGAGAGATTAAGAACTGGATGGAAAAGATCTCCAGAGAGGACACTGAGCAGCCCAGCTGGGCTGGAAGACACTGAGAACTCCCCCAGGAAGGGGTGGGGCCTGCACACAAACCAAAGAATGTTCTCACACGTTGTGCACACATTTCCATTCTTCACTCTTTGGTGCTGGAGAATCCACCAAGCCTGGCTCCAGCTCAGAGGCATCAGCACTGGAAAAATGACATTCCAAGCCACTAGTGCTGAGAAAGAATTCTTGGCAAGTTAGCTCTGCACCAGTAAGGTCAAGACACCTGCCTAGTGGTCTTGGGGAGCTTGGGCAGCCCGAGCTTTAGTTACCCGTAGGCTCCAGAGTGAGCCATGGGGTTGGAGCAAGGTAGGATGAAGGGAAGACAGCGGATATTGTAGGTGAAACTGTCTAAATTAGATCTGGCCCCAGAGAAGGGAGGGCAAATCCTGGGAGGCTAAGAAGGCCAAGTGTGTGGAGGGGAGGGGAACAGAGAGCCACGTGGAGATTGACAGCAGATGTTGGTGGGAGAGACCATGTGAGCTGGCCCTACTGCATCAGCCCTCACCCTCTGGCTTTTTGGGGACTGTGGGTCAGCTCTCAGTTGGAGTTGAGGCTCCAGAAAGCCAGCAAGGAGGGGCATGCTGTGGAGTGAGCTCAGGCCCATGGGGCATCTGGGGATGGGATGGGTTTCCAGCCCACATCAGCCTTGCACTCTGGTGGGGTTTCTCTGTGCTGTGCTCTGTTTCTCTTTGTTGACATAACCACAAAAAAGGCAGAGCCCACAAGCAGAGGGCCTGCCCTTCCCCCAACCTGACCAACCTCTTAATGTTGAGGCAGGCCCAGCCCTCATTAAACTGCCATGGTCTCTGAGTTTGGGAGTGTGCTTCTGATGAGGGCTGTGTCAATGCAAGGGTTTTGCTTTCATCTGACCCATTTTGCAGTTCTCATGGCTCAGCTCTTGTTGGAGGCTGAGTCATGCGGTGGCAGTGAGCCCCAAATCTCAGGGCTCATCTGAGGTCATCTCCCTATCACTGAGACGATGGTTCTCAAATTTGAAAGTGCACAAGATGGACCACTTCAAAAATCAGATTCCCGGGATCATGGTCCCAGAGGATTATATTTAGCCAGTTGGTGCAGGACCCAGGAATCTGCATTTTTATAAGCCTTCCAGGTGATTCTAGCACCTCACAGTCTGGAGATTACTCTGCAAAGCTCCACTCCAGAAGAACCAACCTGGACTCTCCACCCTGTGTATTTTTTTCTGGGCTCTCTAATTTTATGTCAAGAACCCTAAATGCTTCATAAACCGGTTGTTAGGTATTCCTAACAAATAAAGATGTGTTCCTCACTCACATCTCCCTGAATCATATGACCCTGGCCCATTATACATGGTAAACAAACTGAGGCTCCTAAGAGAGTGAATAAAAGGATAGCTGGTGGAAAGAACACCTGACAGGCCCAAGGAGCACCACCCGGTCACCTTCCAGCCCGGAGCCAGGCCCTGTGAGCCCGGCAGCCGGCCTGTAAAGGTGAGAGCTTCCACTTCTGCACCAAGATATTGGAAAGGAGCAAAGGAAATGCTGACAGTTGCATAGCAGCTGGATGGAAACTCGGAGACAATAATTTTGCCATTTTCAAGATTGCCTTAAAGACTCTTGAAGTTCACAGGGCTTCCCACTCTCATGAGAGCCCTAGACTCCAAAGAAATCCTTTTTTCTCCCCCCCCACCCCACTCTGCTGTTTATTATCTTGGACAGGGAACAAAGCTTGAAGCCTGAGTTGAATCTGTAAGGAAATGATTTTAGAATAAGGAGTGGGAGATGAGTTAGATTTAAGAACTTTATCCCTGAAACTGAATCCTACTCGGAATTTTCTGAGCTTCTAAAGCCAAGCAAACATAGCTTTGTAGCCTTCCCCAACTTTCCACGGATGCCTGCAATGTTCATACCCCTGGTTTTCAGGAAATTCTGTCGTAGTCTAAGAAAGATCTGAGGTACTGTCTGGGGTTCCTGGGGCCTTGGATTATGTCCTGTCTCTGAGCTGACAGTTTTCGTACTGGTTTGCAGATGAGGCACTATGTTAAAATGCAGCTTCCTGGGCTCTCTCCTGGAAAGCCTAATGCAGAAGGTGTGAGTGGGTCCCAGGACTCTGCATGTTTGATAAGAGTCCTCAGTATGGGATGCCCACAGCTGTGGGTCACTTTGTGACAAGCCCTATTCTAGGATGAACCAATCCTCCCTGGGTCGGGGGAAGGAGCTGTAGCAGCTGGACCCCAATGTGGTGTTCCAGAAACCTAGCATCACCACAGGCTACACACCCTGCCACACAAACACCACATCAGCCACAAGCCTCAGGGAAAACTCACTTCTGAGACACTCTTGTCCTAAGGGTCAGAGTGGCACTAGCCAGAGATACCCTCACACTGGTGGACTGTGGGCGGTGAGGCCTGAGGCCAGGAGCTGGGCCATGCCACCCTCTGTCCCTCCTCCACAGTCTGGGAATCAGCAGGTATTGCTGGGCACCAACCTCTGGAGGACATGGCACCAGCTACAGTTGAAGGTCAGGTCCGAGGACATGCAGGCGTCGCAACTCTGATGCTGCAGGCAGGCTATAAGAGAGAAGGCAGTGACCACTCGGCACCAGGACCTCTCCAGGGGCTCTGAAGGTGCCACTCCCTAATAGTGGGTGTTCACAGAACTATGGAGTCCCTGACTCAGCAGGGACACTTGAGGTCATTAACGCCGCCCTCACTTGAGTTCAGCCTAACTTCTTTCTTTCTTAACTTCCCTCCCTTCCTCCCATTATTAGGGGGCCAGGCCCTGAACCGAGGCTATGGATTCAGCAGTGACACCTAGTCCCTGTCTTCTTGGAGCTTACAGTCATATAGGGAGACAGACGCTAAGCAGATAATCAAATAAAAATAACTACAGAATTATAATTGCCATGAGGTCTATGCAGGATAATCACACATGTATACAAAGAGATCTCATCTAGTTGGGGAAATCATACTTCCAGGCATATGTCCCACAGCCACAAAATCCAGAAGGATTTTTTTTAAACATCAGAGGATACAAAGTAGCAGATACATAGGAGAGATCTAATGTTTGACAGGAAGACTACAGCTAATTAAATTGTATTGTGTTTGGGGTTGATGCTAAATGAGTAGATTTCATCTGCTTTTGCTACAAAAACAAAAGAAAATGGATAACCATGAGATGATGGATGTATTAATTAGCTTCATTATGATAACATTTTTTCCATGTACATGTATTTCATAACATCGTGTTGTATAATTGAAATATATGCAATAGAAGTTTTTTTTTTTTTTTTTGTAGAGACAGAGTCTCACTTTATGGCCCTCGGTAGAGTGCGGTGGCCTCACACGGCTCACAGCAACCTCCAACTCCTGGGGTTAAGCGATTCTCTTGCCTCAGCCTCCCGAGTAGCTGGGACTACAGGCGCCCGCCACAACGCCCGGCTATTTTTTGGTTGCAGTTTGGCCGGGGCCGGGTCTGAACCTGCCACCCTTGGTATATGGGGCCGGCGCCTTACCAACTGAGCCACAGGCGCCGCCCTATTTTTTTTTTAAAGATGCTCTGAGGCTAAGTGCAGGGACTCATGCTTATAATCTTAGCGCTTTGGAGGCCAAAGTGAGAGGACTGTTTGAGGCTACATGTTCAAGATCAGTCTGGGCAATATAGTGAGACCAATCTCTATAAAAAATACAAAATTAGCCAAGTGTTGTGGTGGGCACCTGTAGTCTCAGATACTCGGGAGGCTGAGACAGGAAGATTGCTTGAGCCTAGGAGTTACAGGTTGCAGTCAGCTATGATTGTGCCACTGCACTCCAGCCTGGGTGACAGAGGGAGACCCAGTCTCTAAAAAAAAAAAGATGCTGTGTTTGTCTCCTATCCACAGCTAGCTGGGGGCCCTCACTGCCATCAGAGTCCCATCTGGCCTCTCTCCAGCTCCTCTCTGGCCTCCTCCTAGGACACTGAGCACTAAATCTGTGAGGCTAACCAGGTTCAGGCAGTTCTGTTCCTTCCTTCTGGACCTCCTCTTGGAAGGGAGCTGCTGTGGGGACTGTGCCATCACCTTGAGTCATCTAGACTGAAGTCCTACTAGGGAAGTTACTTAACCTCTTGTTGCCTTGGTTACCTCATTTGTAAAACAGGGAGCATGATGCCACCTTCTTGGTGGACTTGCTGTGAGGATGAAATGAAATAATACCCAGAGAGGGGATCTCTCAGTGCTGGCCTCAGGAGGAGTGCCCAAAAAATGCTGTTTGTTATTACCACTGACTTATTCATTCCTCTCAATAAACCTGTGAGGTATTCATTCACTTACTTATACACTAATTCATTCATTCATTCATTCATTTATTCAACAAATATTTCTTTTCTCTTTTCTTTTCCTTTCTTCTTTCCTTTCATTTCTTTCCCCTTCCCCTTCCCTTAAGACAGAGTCTCAATCTATCACCCTGGGTAGAGTGCCATGTTGTCATAGCTCACAGCAACCTCAAAACGCTTGGGTTCAAGAGATCCTCTCGCCTTAACCTCCCAAGTAGCTAGGGACTATAGGTGCCTACCACAATACCCTGGCTAGTTTTTCTATTTTTTTTTTTTTTTTTGTGGTTTTTGGCCGGGGCTGGGTTTGAACCCGCCACCTCCGGCATATGGGACTGGCGCCTACTCCTTGAGCCACAGGCGCTGCCCTAGTTTTTCTATTTTTAGTAGAGCCAGGGTCTCCCTCTTGCTCAGGCTGGTCTCGAACTCCTGAGCTCAAGGGATCCACCTGCCTTGGCCTCCCCGAGAGCTAGGATTATAGGCATGAGTCACCACACCTGGCCCAATTAATATTTCTTGAGCACCCACCAAGGGCCAGGCATTATCCTGAGTGCTGGAGACACACAGGTAAGCAGGAAAAGACAGAAGCACTGCTTGTGTGGAGGCTGCAGTCCAGTGAGCTGATGACAGAACAGACACAAAAATCAACACAAGGGTTTCCTGTGTCAAGAAGGGCCATGAGAACAGGGGACTGGGGCAGGGAGGCAGCATGAGAGTGGGGCTCAGTTTTATTTAGGGAAGTTAAGGAAGGCCTCTTCAAGGAGAGGACATTTGTGTAGAAACTGAAAAAAAGAAGGGACTGAGCTCTCCCAGAGGAGGTGGAGGCCAGGCAGAGGGATCCCTGTGCAGAGCCAGAAGGGTGCAGCCCCAGCATGACCCTCTTGCAGATGAGCAGTGAGAGCAGGAGGCGTGGGGGCTGCATTTAAGAGCTATGCACTTGCAATTCACTGCTACTTGAGTAAGTGAACCAGAAAAGTTTCAGAGGCAAGTAGTTGCCACAAAACTCATGCTTTTTATTGCAAAGGGACATGGGAGCTCACCTAGAATACCTATGTGCAATTGAAGGGCTCATCTCAATAAGCAGCCCAACAGAACACCTTGACAGCAAGTGACAGGGAAACACAAAAAAAGGCCACTCATTCAATGAATACTATTACATGTATTTCTTCATGATGTGAGTTTTCATGCGCCTGTACCACAATCTGTTAATTAGGGAGCCAATTTGCATTACACGGAGCCCCAACAAGACAGGACCGGCCCTTGGCGAGTAGGAGAGAGGCTATGTGGGCACAGTATGGCCACCTTCAGTCAGCCTGGGAGGCACTGGTGGTGGTGGCATTGTGTCCATTTGTTTGCCATGGCGCTGAGGGCCCCTGAAGATGAATGGGAAGCCACATGCAAGAAATAAGCAGGGAACCAGTGTGATGAAAATATGTCAAATGGTCTATAAAACCAGTGTATGGTGCCCCACGATCGCATTAATGTACACAGCTATGATTTAATAAAAAAGAAAGAAAAAGAAAGAAAGAAAGAAAGAAAGAAAGAAAGAAAGAAAGAAAGAAAGAAAGAAAGAAAGAAAGAAAGAAAGAAAGAAAGAAAGAAAGAAAGAAAGAAGCAGGGAGGCAGCACCTGTAGCTCAAAGGAGTAGGGCACCGGTCCCATATGCCAGAGGTAGTGGGTTCAAACCCACCCCCCCACCCCCAAGAAAGAAACAAGCAGGGAAATAAGCAGTTTTGTTCCCTGCGTGACCAGGGGTCTGTAATGGTGCCCAGCATGTAGTTCGTTGAACTGCTATAGAGATACTTTTCAGATCTAGATTTGAACCAAGGTCTGTCTGAGCCCAGAGCTAGAGCTCTTGGCCTGGAGGTCCCACTGTGGGTTCCCTCTGCCCCTGCTCCCACCCTCACCCCAGGCCACTTTTTCATGGTTTTCTCCTACAAGATGGGCCAAAGGGACTAGCCTTGGAGTATGAAGGTTTGGAGATAAGCCTCCCACTCTCTGGAAGGAACTTGGATAAGTCATCCCAGCACACGAATGGTAAAGCAGAAGCAGACATGCAGGGGGCTTTCTCAGGACAAAGCTAACTGGCTACCCAGGGGGCTCGGATCACAGGCTTGAGAGCACTGCCCCTCTACCACCAGCTGCACCCACAGGGCACCCACATGGGAGCCTAGCCTTGGCTAGGCTAGTGACCTTGGCTAGTGACTCTGGAGGCCTCTTAAAAGGCTCTGGCCGGGCGGCACTTGCGGCTCAGTGAGTAGGGCGCCGGTCCCATATGCCGGAGGTGGCAGGTTCAAACCCAGCCCCAGCCAAAAAAAAAAACACACACACCAAAAAAAAAAAAAAAAGGCTCTGGCCAAACTGGCTGCAGAAAAACCCATGGAAGCCTTATGGGGGATTCATAATACTTCTGACCTTTCTTTCTCATCTACATTTCAGATGTCTTGAATGCTATTAAATGCTCTTGAAATTCACTGGAGAGGTGAGAAGTGCCTTCAATGTACAATGTCCCAGAAATGCATTCCCAGAACACTTCACTGCTTCCACCTGAGCAGTTAGGCCTGCCCTTGGAAGTCCTTGCTCTTAAATGCAGTTTTATCCATGTCCTAGGGTTTGAGGTGCTCTTGCTTGTCCTTGAGGAAGTATTGGTTCTCAGGCCTCTTGCTTCAATGGAGGGCAACTGAGTTGGGGGTGAGGCTGTGACCTGCAAAGTGTCCTAGCCACAGAGGCAGGAGCAGTCTCTGACTTCAGGGGAAGGTCCTATGAGATGGGAGAGGGTTAAAATCCTCCTAAAGAGACCAAGATGGAGAGAGGGTCCTCCTTCCCATACTCTCCCTCGCTATCCCAACTGCATCCCGGAAATGATCTGACCCTGATCCTGTGGGTCCACAGCAGGAGGTGGGGCCTTGGCCCCAGTTGTCCTGAACTCTAGGTGAGTGGGGTACAGAGGGCCAGAGCCCATGGATCCTGGAGGCTGGTTGCTACATCCCTTCATTACCCTCTGCCTGTGGCCTCCAGCATCACCTGTAGGAAAGTATGATGACAAATCACAGACCAGTCCAGTTCCTGGGTTGCCCTTCCTGGAGAACCAGAAAAGATAGGTGGCCATCTCCCACAGGGGTGGTGGTGGGCCTAGGACTACGTGATGCCAAAACTCTTTCCGGGGTGGTAGAATGCCCCTGCTTTTGTGGGAACAACCACTACTCACTTGGCAATGCGGTGAACTCCACAGCTGACATGCTGGTGATTTTGCTGGGGTCTAGCTCCACACGGTGATATTCAAAGATAGTCCTTCGCCGAGATTCTGAAACACAGGTAGAGCCTGTCAGGGGGAGCGTGTCATGGCTAGAGGACTTTGAGGCCTCTACCTGGAGCCTTCCAGAGTAGAGCCGGGTTAGCAGTGTGCAGCCCCTGAGGTCAGGAAGCAGACCCACCTACCTGAGAAGATGCTGCTGCAGGGGGCTGACCCTGAGAGGAGGGCTTGTGGTACCAGCAGGTTAAACTACTCAGCACAGAGGCCTGGCTACTCCCGGGGTCGGGACACAGGGGGTCCTGTGCATCTCCTTGCCTCTGTGCCTTCACAGCTGCTGTTCCCATGACACACAATATTCTTCCACCCCTTCCAGATCCAGCTCAAGGGCCTCTTCCTCTGAGCAGCACCTCCTGCGCAGCGGCCTTCTCTCCCCCACGCAGACCAGGTGCCTCCTCCCAGGCACTCAGCACACAATGTGGCCATGAGGGTCTGTTTGGAGGGTGGGGGATGTTAGACTGTGAGTGTCTGGCCCTGAACCTGACCCACAGTGAGAGCTCTGCAAATGCTTGCAGATGGACAAGCCATCCTTGGCACGTTGCTCACCACATCCCTTCTCTTCCTTCTGGATAGTGGCTCCAGCATGGTTCAGGGCCTGGAGCCGGGCTTGAGTCCTACTTCTGTCCCTGCAGAAACTTCCTACAGGGCCTCAGAGGCAGGAGACCCAGGATCTGATTCTAGTTCTGCCCATGACTTGCTGGATAATCATAGGCAAGTCATCTGGGCCTCAATTTCTTGTCTGTGAAGCAGAAAGACAGAAACACCTGCCACAACACCCTTAGGATAAAAAAACTGAAGTTGTAAGGAAAAGGCTTATCTTAAAATGGCAACCAGAGACACTCTGATATTTCCCCCTATGCCATCACGCCTATCCCAAAACCAAAACTGCAGGTTGGTTTCCTGCAACTCCAAAGGATAGCCAGGTGCTGAGCTTTGCAAAGGAGTTTCCCAAGAGAGGAAAGGGCCACTTTGTGTTTGATCTGCCCAACACCCTCTCCTCTTTCTGGAAACAGCATTCCCTTTGGAGGAACAGTGCCCAGCCCAATCCTATATGTGGACTGCACCCTTCCAGGATTCTGCCTCCCTGTCCACACAGTGATTGGGTCAGGGCTGGGTATCTGGTGTGAGCTAGACCAATCAGAGACCTTCCCTGGGACTTTTCAACTGTACCCAGTAGGGCTTTTGCTCTCTGGTAATGAGCTAAGATGCAAGCTCAGAATCCATGAATGGCCACACTTCCAGGAAAGCCAAAGAATGAAGCCACCCCATGGAGAGAAACAGGAAATATTGGTGGCGTTCCAGGCCCTGGAGTACCAAGACCAGCCCAGGTCCCCATCTTTCCAGTTGCTTAGTTCTTATTTTGGTTCTTGGACTATTTTAGTATCTCCCAATGCCCCCACCCCCTTCCCATCTTATGTGTAAGCTAGTTTGAAGTGGATTTTTGTCACTAGAAGCCCAAGATGTCAGCAGAGCTGAGCAGGGGCATCCATGAGAGAGTCAGTGTCCTATGCAACTGCTGGGTGCCCCTCCCCCATGCCCCCTTCTGTAGGGGGAATCTAGAAAAGTGTCCATGTTCAACAGAATATCTTAGCTGAACTGCATCATTTATCTTTGATCTTGGACTTGCTCCCTCCTACTTAACCCCAGCTGGTCTGGCACCCAAGTGTGCTCTCCTCTCACCACACCAGACCAGCCTGCTGCAGGGTAATGGGCGGTGGGGGGGCCTGGGGGAGGCACCTGAAACATTTGAAACTGTGAACATCAACCCATGCAAGGAAAAGAAAACTGTTGCTGGCAAAGGTCCCCTGGATCTAAACAGGAAGCTGCAGCCCTGTTCCCTGTGCCTGAAATGCTGGCTCTGCCCACTCACATGATGCTAGGAGGGTCCACCTGTTACCCACAGGTGAGGCGCCACTCTGAGCTGAGTGACGAGAGCATGGGGGACAAGAGGCCCTGTACCAGGAAGGTGGCCACACAGGAAGGCAACAGGAAGGCAAGGCTTAGGGTGACCATGGACAGGCTCTGCCCTTCTCACCTGTGTGTGACCTTAAGCTCAGCAAGCCACATCCAGAAATGGAGTTGGTTATACTACACTTAGGTTGTCCTAAGAATTAAGGAAGACAACGTATGTGCATAAAGCATGTGGTCCAAGGAACCACGTTAAGCACGTGAACCTGTCTTTCCTCTCAGCCTCAACTCCTTTTTTGTTGTTTTTCTTATGGCTGAGATTTTTAACCCAGTGTTTTCAAACTTTTTTATCTCGTGGCACACTTGAACCTACAGTTAAACTTCCACAGCACACTTAAAGTTACATTGATCCAAAACAAGTAAAAAAAAAAAAAAAAAGATTGTGCTTTGAAGATCTTTCAAAAATAATTTAATTAATGATCTTTAAAAATTTTCGCAGCACACCAGTTGAAAATCACTGCTCTAGGGCATTTTCATCCTCTCTTCTTCCCTCAGACTATGCCCTAACCAATGTTTATAAACTTGAACATGAAAAGGAAGGATGGCACATTTCTTTTCTTTTTTTTTTTTTTTGTAGAGACAGAGTCTCACTTTATGGCCCTCAGTAGAGTGCCATGGCATCACACAGCTCACAGCAACCTCCAACTCCTGGGCCTAAGGCAATTCTCTTGCCTCAGCCTCCCAAGTAGCTGGGACTACAGGCGCCCGCCACAACGCCCGGCTATTTTTTGGTTGCAGTTCAGCCGGGGCCGGGCTTGAACCCGCCACCCTCGGCATATGGGGCCGGCGCCTTACCAACTGAGCCACAGGCGCCGCCCGGCACATTTCTTTTCAATCCCCCTATCTCAACCCCTCCCCCCCTCTAGGATGCATATTTCATGTCAGAAAATCTCCAGTGGGTCCCTAAGCTCCCCCCTATTGTGGAGGATGCTGTGGGCAGAGTGGAGACCCCACAGAGGCAGCCAGCCACAGTGCTGGCTGGCCACAAGGACACCCTGGTGCCCCCACCTTCATCCTCCCGGTCTCATTGCCATCTTTGTCCTTCACCCTTATGGCCTCTCCTTAGCACCCAGGGACCAGGCTGTTGGCTCTGCTTCCTGTGCTACCCCCATCCCAACCTGGCTCCCCCAGTGTCTTTCTGCTCCAGATACTTTTTCTTGCTTTCACTCCCACTGGAGAGGGAGGTGACATGAGAAGTGGGGGACCTCAGTGCTCACTGAGGATTGGGGATTGGGGTGAATTTCCCACGCCTCCACCCAGGGCTACTAGAGCACTTATCTCAGAATCTCCCCCCACCTACACACACATACCTACTGGTTCTCACTAGGAGGGGCAAGGCAGTGGGAGGACTTTGGCCTCAGCCTTCCTCTTCCTGCCAGGGAGGACAACTGCTCCAGCCCTGAGGCACCCTCCCTCCCTGACTGCTGCATTGGAGCTGGATGGTTTGCAGTGAGGCCCAGCCCTCCTCCTGCTCTTCTGTCCCTTCCTTCCCTTCCAGGCAGATCAAGGAACTTGCTGCTTCTCAGGAAAACAGCTGGAGAGAGTGGGTGGGATGCGAGATCCAGGTGGTCTTGGTAGGTGCCCCAGGTGAGTACTGCCCAGCTGTGGGCTTTATGAGTACAGTGTTGGGCCACAGCCTCACACACTCAGATATATCAGGTTGAAAGCTGCAGGGGAATTAAAAAATAAAGTCCTGACATTCATTCAGGAGAGAGGAAACTGAGGCTCACTCAGTTTAACTCAAGGACTGATACGATTTTGTGTAACACTGTACAATTTACCCAGCCTACCTAGGGTTTTAAATGGAAAATATCTTTTTAAGTGAGAAACCTCATGCAAAAGTACAGCACCACCACATGCCATATTCATTGGCTCATTCAGCCCATAGGCATGGGCATCGATCTGTCTGGAGGTCTGTGCTGACTCCCAAGCATCTCCTGACACCCAGACCTGCCCATGCCACCGTGCAGCTCACATCATCAGAGGTTACCTGGATCTAAATTAACTTATTTGCCATCATATCTTTTTTATTTTATTTTGTTCCTTTTTTCTTTTCTTTTCTTTTCTTTTTAGAGAGAAGGAACTTTGCTATGCTGCCCAGGCTGCAGTGCAGTGGCTATTCACAGGCATCATTCTAGAGTACCATGGACTTGAACTCCTGGCCTCAGCCTCCTGCATAGCTGGGACTACAAGGTGCCAAGAGGATGGGGATTGGAAGAGAAGAGTCCTGACTTTAGCTCTTGCCAATTTCTGTGGTAGAAATACCTGAACCTTGAAGGATTCCAAGCTACCCACTTAGAGTTCCCGAATATGGAGTTAGGAAGAGACAAGTTCAATCATTTCTCCCCTGTCATGATCGCCAGTGCCACTGCTTACAGTGTCCTGATTTGTGTTTCTAAAAGAGTCAAAGGGAAACATTTACATCTCTTTCTTTAAAAATAAACAACTAAGGGGCGGCGCCTGTGGCTCAACTGGTAGGGCGCTGGCCCCATATACCGAGGGTGGCGGGTTCAAACCCGGCCCCGGCCAAACTGCAACCAAAAAAATAGCCGGGCGTTGTGGCGGGCGCCTGTAGTCCCAGCTACTCGGGAGGCTGAGGCAAGAGAATCGCTTGAGCCCAGGAGTTGGAGGTTGCTGCGAGCTGTGTGAGGCCACGGCACTCTACCGAGGACCATAAAGTGAAACTCTGTCTCTACAAAAATAAATAAATAAATAAATAAACAACTAAGCCAATATCCAAAAGATTGAACAATTATGTATTCATTTTTCTTTTTTTTTTTTTTTTAAGTTTTTGACCTTTATTTCTATGTATTCATTTTTCTCTTAAAAACCCTGAGACTAAGGGCAAAGAGGAGTAAAAACCAGGGAGTAGCTGCCAGGGTTACTGGAGTTCTTAGGAGAGAACCCTCCATCAAAGGCTGAGGGAGGTTAGGCACTCACACCTGTAATCACAGCACTCTGGGAGTCTGAGGCGGGAGGATCACTTGAGCTGAGGAGTTTGAGACCAGCCTGAGGAAGAGCAAGACCCTGTCTCTACTAAAAACAGAAGAAACTAGCTGGGTGTGTGGCGGGCGCCTGTAGTCCCAGCTACTCGGGAGGCTAAGGCAAGAGAATCACTCATGCTCAAGAGTTTGAGGTTGCTGTGAGCTGTGATGCCACGGCACTCTACCAAGGGCAACATAATGACTCTGTCTCAAGAAGAAAAAGGGGGGGAAGAGGGAAGGAAGGGCCCCTAGGTGTATTAAAACTTCCAGTAAAAAGCCCTTTAAACTTTAAAGGGCTTTAAAGAGAGGATCCTTTAAAGTTTAAAGGATCTGGCTCAGCGCCTGTGTCTCAAGCTGCTAAGGCACCAGCCACATACACCTGGCCTGGTAGGTTCGAATACAGCCTGGGCCCACCAAACAACAATGACTGCTGTAACCAAAAAATAGTGGGCATTGTGGCGGGCACCTGTAGTCCCAGCTACTTGGGAGGCGGAGGCAAGAGAATTGTTTGAGCCCAGGAGTTAGAGGTTGCTGTGAGCTGTGATGCCACAACACTCTACCCAGGACCACAGCTTAAGGTTCTGTCTCAAAAAAAAAAAAAAACGAAACAAGAGACAGTCTTGCTCTGTCACCTAAGCTAGGGTGCAGTGGCATGATCAGAGCTCACTAGAGCTCTCAACTCCTGGGCTGAAATTAACCTCCTGCCTCACCTTCCTGAATAGCTGGGACTACGAAGTCTGACAATTAAATTCAAGAACTTGGGTGGTGCCTGTGGCTCAGTGAGTAGGGCACCGGCCCTATATACCTAGGGTGGCGGGTTCAAACCCGGCCCCAGCCAAACTGCAACAAAACAATAGCTGGGCGTTGTGGCAGGCGCCTGTAGTCCCAGCTACTTGGGAGGCCAAGGCAAGAGAATCACCTAAGCCCAAGAACTGGAAGTTGCTGTGAGCTGTAATGCCACGGCACTCTACCGAGGGTGACAAAGTGAGACTCTGTCTCTAAAAACATAAATAAATAAATTCAAGAACTCATCCTAGAAAAAGTGCTACATACCTCATTGGTAAATATCCCTACAGTCACCTTCAAAGTACACCCCTTGGGAAGCTATTCACTGATGCCAGTGCCTCATCCACCCTTCAAAGCAATTTTGGAACTCTTTTTCTGGAAAGGCCATCAGAGCTGTCATTGAATTAACTTAGATGTCTTAAATACCATCAAAATGTCTTCCTTTCAATATTTCCTTTATCTTTGGGTAAAGAAAAAAGTCATTGGGGGGTCAGAGCAGGTGAGAAGGGAGGGTGTTCCAATATGGTTATTTGTTTCCTGGCTAAAAACTCCCTCACAGACAGTGCCCCATGAGCTGGTGCACTGGCATGATGCAAGAGCCACATCCTTCTCACGCCAAGGTTTTCAGTTAGGATTTTCCTGTTTCTCTATCAGTGCTTACTTGATCTGCTATGCTTCTCACTGTTAGCCAACAATGCTGGTGCACAATCCAACGAATCTTTGCAATGTTTTCCGTTCTAAATGTCACTGGCCACCCTGACCTCTCTTCATCAGTGACATTTGCTCTCCTCTCAGAAAAATGTTTTACCTAGTTGTACACTGCCGTTTTTTTTTTCATGGAATTATCCCCATAAACTTAGACTAAGCTATTCCTGATTTCACTTCCAATCTTGCCAAGTTTAACAAGAAATTTAATGTTTGTTCATTGCTCTAATTCAAGAGCTGACATTCTCACCGTGGCACACAAAAAAACACAACAATAATGAATGCCACTCAGCAAGACACTGCCACATGTCCACATGAACACAGCTGTGAGACACTGATATACCAAGGTTATGAAACCTTCTGAGTTGTTTGTACAGTGCATGGTGCCAAGTTCACAAACTTAATTGTCAGGCCTCATACAGATGCTCACTGCCACATCCAGCTAATTTTTCTATTTTTAGTAGAGATGGGATCTTGCTCTTGCTCTTGCTCAGGCTGATCTTGAACTCTTGAGCTGAAGTGCTAGAATTACAGGTGTCTGGCCCATAGTAAGATATTCTTTTTTTTTTTTTTTTTGGCCGGGGCTGGGTTTGAACCCACCACTTACGGCATACGGGACCGGCGCTCTACCCCTTTGAGCCACAGGTGCCGCCATAGTAAGATATTCTAATGCAAGACTGAACAGACCTGATGTGCCATATAACAGGCCAAACAAGTTATGTACATTTTTCTATTCATTTTCACAATAACTATAGAAGGCAAAGTGTCACTCTTATGTACAGATAAAGAAATAAACCCAGAGAGGTTAAATGACTTCCCAGGTCAGAAACTTGTAGAGTTGTCTGTACATGTACATCCAGGCTTCTAGCTCAGAGCTGAGCCCCTGAAACTGTGCTGATAACCTGGCACGTAGAAGGTGCTGGATAAAGCTTTGTAGTTAAGCCCTGGTCCTTTCCCTCATACTTCTACCAATGACAGAGGCTGTGCCCAGATGACGAATGCCTCAAGGTCAGCACTAGCTTCCTCTTTATTGCATTGCAACAGCAGGAAGTCAGAACATGAGTATTGATGGAATTCAATCAGCCACACTGCCCTGGAAGCCCTAGACTTCACAGAATGGGAGTGCCTTTCCCTTCTATGGGCAGGTGACTTGGTGGCTCCCAAGCACATCCTCTCACCCAGCCTGGCACAGCTGGGGTGGGGCTCAGAAGGTCCCCAGACCCCACTGAGCACAGGTGGGTGGGAGAGTGACAAGAGCTTCTCCCCAGACCCTCCTGGGCTCCCACAGGTTTCATGGTAGATCTTGTACTCAACTCAGCAGGAGCGTCAGGTTAAAAAGCCCCTGAGTCAGGGGTCTAGAAGCAGCAGGTGGCATACCTGCAGTTTCCCCAGAAGCTTGGATCCCAGGCCAGAAACAGGAAAGAAAGAGCTGAGGTCCCCTAAAATGTCAGCGCTAGAGGAGGACCTGGGAGGAAGCAGCACCCCTCCAGCTGTTCTCCCATTTTACAGATGAGATAGCCAAGGGTAGAGAGAGGACAAAGAGTTAATGGTGGGTCTGGGGCTGCATTCCTGTCTCCTGAAACCCAGTAATGCTCCTTTTATGCCCAAAGGTGACTGTGTTCTAGGGAAACTCAAAAACCCTAATGTGGTGTCTTTGCAGATTTCCTAAAAGGAGCAGATGCTGAGTGGAAGGGCTCTGGTTCCCTTTCCCCTAAACAACCAGAGCAGGGCCTCCCATTGGAGATTTTGGTGGGAAAAATGGTCCCTCTGCTGTAACAAAGAAAAGTTGGAACTCATTGTGCCTCCTTCTCTCCTCCAGTTCCCACTCAACTCTGCCACCCATGCCCTCCCCACCTTCATAGCCCTCCACCAGTGTGGGTTCAATCTGCGCCAAGTCCTACCCAGTCAAGGTCTCTGCAAGACCTCTGGGGACTCACCTGGCACATCTGGGGACGGATTGAGAATCATGAAGGCGTCTGACAGGCCTGCTTTGACGGGATGCTGGGAGGAGCTGATTTCCAGAACAGACATAGGGATCTGCAGTGGGGAAAAGACCCTTGGAAGACCCTCCAAACCCATGCCCCTATACAACATCACCTCCTGGAGGATTCAAAGACATCTCAAGCCCAGTGGGACCTCATCCCAATCCCAAGTCTTCCCCACAGCACCTCCTATCACATTTTCTTCTTTTCTGCACCTCAGTGGATGGCACCTCCCCATAGTCCAGAAACCTAAAATTCACACTTGGCCCCTCCCCTTCTTTCATTTCTTCCCTTCACCATCTAATATATCTCCAAATCATGTTAATTAACCTGCTAAATGGCTCTCAAATCTGTCCAGTTCTTTCCATCGCCCGTTCCCCCCCACTCCAAGCTGCCATCCCTTGTTTCTCCCGGGAACTCTCCTTGAGCCCCCAAGAATCTGTTCCCCACTCTTTAGCCAGAGTGACCTTTCTCAAAGGCAGATCTGCTGTGCCCCTGGCCCGCCCTGCCCCTCACTTTCTCCCTTCCAGCCACACTGACTTCTTCAGTGCTTTGTACCAGCCATGCTCTGCACTGCCACAGGCCCTTTGCACATGCTGTCCTCTCTCTTGGAAAACACATCACTCTCCTCTTTGCTTCCTTAACTGCTATTCATCCTGCATATTTGAACTCCTTTCCTCAGAGAAGCCTCCCTGGCTTTTGCCTAGGCAAGGAACCCTGTGAGTGGCTCTGGTAACACCAGGCACCTCTACTTAGGAGCACTTGTCACTATGGCAATTCTGCATTTATCCCTATTTCCTCAACCAGACTCACAGCTCTCTGAGTGTAGAGAGAGCAATCATCTCAGTAATTGCTGTATCTCCAAACCCTGTGCCTGGCACACTGCAAGTTCTCTACAAATATCTACTGAATAAAAGAAAGGCTCCAAGACCCAGCTGTCTCTGTCACTAGGCCCGCTCACCTCTTTGTAGCCGAAGACAATGCGGCCATCATGGTGCAGAGCTGCCTGGAAGGTGAAGCTGCCCCTGTCCTCCCGGCCTTGAAGGTAGACGTGGTCCCATTGAACAACAAACACTGTCCCTGAGGAGAAGAGTAGAGAGCTGGCTGGACAAGGGGGTAGTCCAAGGAGCAGGGCCCTGCAAAAATAGTGGCCAGAATGGATTTGGTACAGGTGGGGTCCCTTTGGGATGATGGAAGGCAGTTGGAAAATTTGAGGAGATAGGAGCTGGGCATCCCACAAACGCCTGGCTTCCACGCTGGACAGGAGCTGGGAGATCCTACTTCAGCCCCTGGACACCAGGCTTGATTATCTTGTACCCCAAGCCTACCCCCTTACTTCTTGCCTGTTCTGACCCCTTAAGATAAAAATGAGAAACAGAGCCAGGCATCACGGTGGGTGCCTGTAGTCCAAGCTATTTGGCAGGCTGAGCCAAGAGGATTGCTCAAGCCTAAGAGTTACATTGCTGCAAGCTACAATGATGCTACGGTATTCTACTCAAGGTGACAGGGTGAGACTCTATCTAGAAAAAAAAAAAAAAAAGAGAGAGAGAGAGAAATAGGAAAGATGTGTTTTCTCCTGTGGTGGGATGGTATTCACAGGACAACCCGGTAAGGATGAGAAATAATAAAGGTCCCAACATTTATTTTTAACTTTGTCAAGAGTCAAGCACTTTTCATCTTGTCATCTCATTGGATCCTGCTGGGAAGCAGGCACTTCATCCCCATCTTACAGACAAGGAAACCGAGCACAGAGAGGTGAGACTGCCTTACTGTGGGGCTGTGGGACTCCTGCCCTCTCTGGGCTTTGAGCTCCTCTAAAGATGCTGGACTGAGGCATCCCTGGGCCCAAGTGACCTAAATTCTGAGTTCTGGTCTCACCATTGTCAAAGTAAGCAACTGTGGAATTGTCCGAGTAGCCAGGGTTGAAGTTGGCCATGAGCGGGGCCACGTACTGCGTAGCTGTGAGCATCCGATGGATCACATCCCCCATGAAGATGAAGCCTACGGTGGAGAGCAGCACAGAGGAGTCACTGGAGATGGCTCAGAGGGAGTCTTTTCCCTGTGGGTAGTAAGGGGCAGTGCAGACTGAGATAGAAGTGGGCCTGGGGCCTATGCCCCGATCCCTGCCTGGTGGGCTCTGGGTCTGATGGGAGCTAAAGGTTTGCCCTGTCCCTCCAGGGGGGCACAAACTGCAGGATGAAGGGACGGGAAGAGGAATCACACTCAGCTTTCTCCATCTCTGGGGAAGTGGGACATACAATTAAAGTGTGCAGGAATTAAAGACAGGCTTCTTGTAGCAACAGAGCCAGGCCCAGGAGCCCATGTTCTCACCAGGGACTCAGAAACATGGGACACAAGGCTGCCACGCAGACTCATGCAGGCCCAGAGGAACACACACACACACACACACACACACACATGCACGAGCACGCATGTCCCTCCCCAGCTCTTCTGTACAATCCTGTCTCCAAAGAGCCTCCCTAGGGAGGCCCCTTGAGTTCAGGCTGAGATCTCCAACCCTCCCCCAGGCCCCAGACAAGGCCTTACCTCCAGTTGCTATGGTGATCTGCCGAAGTGGATGCCCATAGAAAGGGAAATCAAAGGACAAGACCACTCTCTGCAGAAGATGGGAGAGAGTCAGCATGGGCTGAGCTGCAGGCCAGACGGGTGGGCACGATGCTGCCCCCAGCTTGTCTGGACCAAGTGGGGACAGCATGTCCAAGAGAGGCCTCTAAGACTACAGGTGGGCACCCTTACTCTAGGTGAGCCCCTGGGAAACTCCTGGAAGGCACCTCCCAGATCACAGACCTCGGGCCATAGCTATGCCCACTGACCAGGCAAGGTGGGCTCGCCCTTGGCCTCCCAGCCCAGGGGATGCACTGTGGGGGCCTGGGGCACTCACCGAAGCCTGCCGGTGGGTGTTGGAGAGTATTCTGTGGACCTTCACATGGCTCCGGTTGGCCTTAGCCACATCCACCCACAGTTCCCGGCTGCGGGGTTCACTGGAACCATACAGACGAGACACGTAATAGCTGTGGTTGTCCTCCTGCTGGCACCCAAGGCAAAGACCACAGGAGACATGAGAGTCAGGCACCGGCAGCAGATACTCTCTGTCCTACCCCCTCCCAGGGGCCTAGAGATGAGTTCAAGCTCTGGAGTCCCCAGGCTCCCTGGCCCCAGACCGCTCACTACACGTCCCCCAGCTGTGCCTTTGCAGGTCTGGCCCCAGCTCAGTCCACACCTGCTGTATCCATGCTCATCCAGCCAGACAAGCCAGAAGGCCCATCCTATAGTCCTGGAGTCCCTTCAGGGCATGACCAAAGTGGAGCTAGGTTTGGGGCCCGGGGGAAGAAGAGACAAGACAGCTCCAAACAGAGTCCCTATTCCATGAAGCTCCTAGACCAAGGGGGAGACAGAGTCCCTGGCCTCGAGGAATACCTTTTTAAGGGAAAAGAAAAACTGGATCTTAGAAGGTACTGTTCTAAAGGAGAAGGCTGATCCTTGATCCTGGGAGGTATCAGTCTGATGAAGGAGCCTGGACATTTTTTTTGTTTGTTTGTTTGTTTTTGAGACAAAGTCTTACTTCATCACCCTCAGTAGAAACTCAAACTCTTGGGTTCAGGAGATCCTCTTGTCACAGCCTCCACAATAGCTGGGACTACAGGCACCTGCCACAACACCCGGCTAATTTTTGGAGATGGGGTTTCCCTCTTGCTCAGGCTGGTCTTGAACTCCTGAGCTCAGGCAATCCAGCTGCCTCGGCCTCCCAGAGTGCTAGGATTACAGACTGGAGCCACCACGCCCGGCCCCAAGGAGGCTGGATTTATGTAAACAGAATATGCAGACACACTCAAGCAGAGATGACGCAGAGTCCATACTGGGGTGACTAGAGGGCTGAGAAAGGGGAGAGAAGTGGCAAGGATGACTTCAGGGAATATTTTTCAACTTCTATTGTGTGCCCAGTGGGGATAAAATAAAGAACAAGCCAGAACACTGTGGCTTGGATCCGCTTCCGGGGGAGTGGCGCGGCAGAGAGATGGGTGTGTTGCTATTGACTAGGCTGGTCTTGAAATCCTGGCCTCCTTCCTTGGCCTCCCAGCGTGCTGAGATTATACATTTGGCTTTGGAGAGTGGAGAATCAGAAGAGACTTCAGACAGCAGGGGGGCGTGGGCCATGGCCTCTGACCTGGACTTCTCACCTCCTGAGGTGCCTGAGCCTACTTTTCTGGAGAACCTGCTACGGTACGGACTCTTCCTGGGGGCCATCTTCCAGCTTATCTGTGTGCTGGCCATCATCGTACCCATCCCCAAGTCCCATGAGGTGGAGGCAGAACCCTCTGAGCCCAGAAGTGCTGAGATAACGAGAAAGCCCAAGGCTTCTGTTCCTTCTGCAAACAAAAGGCCGAAGAAGGAGACCAAGAAGAAGTGGTAGAAGAGGAGAAGAGGAGCCCAGGAGCCGGCCGGGCCAGCAGGGCCGTGGGCCAGCTTATCAGCCTCCTATTCCCTCTTGTCTGTCCCAGGCTCAGGGCTGGAGGTGGCTGCAATGCCCTCTGATCACAGAGATCTGGACCGTCATCATAGTCCCCTCCTGCTGGGCAGACCACCACTTCTTCCTCTGCTCCCATGATGGTTGAGTAGAGTCAAGGGGACCAAAACACACCATGAGCAAGACTGTGTTAGGAGGTTTGTCCAGAAGTCAGGTCAGCTCACAGAGTCAATGTTTTCTTACTTAATCATGGTGTCCAGCCTTTAGTCATCCCCTCTTGTGGGTTTACACTACATTTTGAAGTCATTGTCTACCCTGACACACACTCCCTCTCCCGTTTTTTCTGTGCCACAGATCTCCTGTTTATCAGTCACTTTTGTCTCTCTGCTTGTGTGGATGGAGCCAGGCCTTGCCTGTTTGTTTAGGTCAAGATGCCCTGGTCACACAATGCTAGTGACCCCACCAACTGTGACAGCCAAGTCTGGGAAAGGCCGGCAGAAGGCCTGAGCCAGGGTAATGCCTATTCTCCTCCAGCAGGTAGAAGAGGTTTAGCTGAATGAGTGTGGATCTCTTGGGCACAAACTTCCTGAGCCTCAGAAATGAGAGGTGGTCAATTTCAGATGCCCCCTTTCCATCACAGCAGGTTCCAGGTGTCCCTTTTGACTTCCATCTCTGTATCCCCTTCCCTTTGATTTTTCTTTTTTTTTTTTTTTTTTTTCCTGGTTGTACTTTTCTCTAATTCCCTTTGATTTTTCATTCCCTGCCCAGTGAGAAGTTTTTGGGGGAGTAAGGGTCAATAAACTGTCCGCATGCTGAAAAAAAAAAAAAAAAAAGAACACTGTGGCTTGGGGAATCTGCAAAACCTCTCTTGCAGAGGAGCATTTGGGGCCAGGAGGCAAAGGAGCCGGAGGAATGGTTGGCAGAAAGACTAGAAGAGCAAGGGATGGGCAATATCAGAGCATTTCTTGGAGCCCACCCCAAAGTGCCAGCACAGGAGGAAAGGAGGCTGCTGGGCAGGTTTCCTTGGCAGCCACCACTGCGCAGTTGGGGCTACTGACCCGTGAGGAGCCCTGGGTATCATGGGTCATTAATCAGGCTGCCCAGCGGCAGTGGCTGCAGACAGCAGAGAAAACAATGTTCTCCCTGCTAAACTGCCAGCTGCCCGGTCAGCCCTTGCCCTGGGCCCAGCATGAGCAGGGATGAGGAGTTCCTACTTTCCTCAATCTGCTCTCCTAACTAATGACACAGTCTGGGAATGTGGGGTCTGAGTGGGCCGTGAGAAGATGAGCAGAAGAAACGGGCTGCTGGTGGGTGTCCTCAGCATGGCAATCTCACCAATCTCAAACACTCGCAAGGCCACATCACTCTGTTCACAAGCTTTCTGAGGCGCCCCTGAGATGCTGCCCTTGAGACAAAACCCAAACCTCTTACTTAGCCTGGTGTACAAGTTCCCACCATGAGCCAGCCCCTGATTCTCTGTCCCTCTCTCATTCCCCCATGGACCCTTGTGCACTCACCCACCAGACCAGACTCCCCTGACAGTCTCAGGCCACCCCTGGTCATGCATGGCTTTGCAGTCGCTGGTCCTCCTGCCCAGAATGACTGCCCTTCCCTCCCCCCACAGCAGATTCCCATCCCTTCCATGCTCAGCTGCAGCAACCACATTGTTATGGAGCTCCTGCTCCCCCTTAATGACTGAAGCCCTTGCTAAGTCCCCCAACATCCAATATTGCGGGGAGTCCTCAAGGGGTGACTCCTGTATTATCTGCAGAAATCATGTGGGGCCACCCTTGTTGGATTTCTGGTTTTACTCATGAAGCCACCTGAAGGGGCCACCCTAATGTCACCACTCCAGGACTGAGGGCAAGTGCCAAGAATGCTGCCCCACAGTGATGCAACAGCCACCACCCCTGGGATCCCGGGAGGGTGACCAGAAGAGGATGTATTGCTCCCCAGCTCTGCCCATAGACACTGAAGCAGCCAAGCCATTGCTCCAAGTTCACAGTCCCTCTGCTCTGCCCTCCTCAACCTCTGGGAGACTGGAGACCTCATTTTCTCCTTGGTCTCCCTCTCTCCTATGTCTACCTTTCTGTGCTGGAATGCAGACTTGATGACTGGAGATCCAACAGCCATCTTGTGAGTATAAGGCTAAGAGCCATACTGTAAAGATGGTGGTATGGAGAAATGGATGGAGCTTCAGCCCCTCTGACATTGCTGGAGGGATGCTCCCTAAATCTTGGATTCAGCTCTGTTAACACGTAAACACAAATGCTTCACAAATGCATGACAGTATGGCCCCCAGCCCTGCCTCCTTCCCCCCTGCCCTCACGCACCAGTCCTGTTGGGCTTCTCTCACTATTGCTCAATCTGGCCTCAAGCAATCCTCCCACCTCAGCCTCTCGAAGGGGTAGGATTAGAGGCATGAGCCACCATACCCAACCATCAATGTCACCATTTTCTTTTTTAGACAGAGCCTCACTCTGTCACCCTGGGTAGAGTGCCATAGCATCATAGCTCATAGCAACCTCAAACTCAAGTGATTCTCTTGCCTCAGCCTCCCAAGTAGCTGAGACTACAGGCGCCCACCACAACACTGAGACTACTGGCACCCCCCACAACGCCTGGCTGGTTTTTCTGTTTTAGTATAGATGAGGTCTTGCTCTTGCTCCGGCTGGTCTTGAACTCCTGAGCTCAAGCAATTGTCCTGTCCCAGCCTGCCAAAGTGCTAGGATTACAGGCGTGAGCCACCATACCTAGCTCAGTCTCATTTCCTAAGTGAGGCCCCAGATCACACAGCTATCTGAGACCAGGCCACTCTCACTCAGAGACAGTGACCTTTCCTCTGTCCATTGACTCTCGGGTCTTTAAAGAACAGCTCCCTGGAAGGTGATGTGGGCCACTTATCAGTCATTGGTTAAAGTCTCACACCAGAAGGATCATCAAAGGTCCAGGGAGGATGGAGCTCAAGGACAGGGTCACATTCTCCTCACTCCTAGCACCTGTCTAGTGCAGGGCTTAGCACCCAGCATATGGCGGGTGTTCAGGATCTGCTGCTGAAGGAGCTGAATCACAAGGTGCCTGATGGTGCCAGAAGCTGTGCTGGCAATGAGCAGCGTGGCTATGGCAAGGACAGCATTGTTCCTCATCTCTGATGGCAGGTGACACAAAAGCCACTTGTGGAGGAACAGCTGCCTCCTCTGGGAATCCAAGCCCACAGAGAGCATTGCCACAGCTGGGGCATTCTGGACACAGGAAGATGTTAGACCAAGTGGGTAGAAATCAGCAGCAGGACATCATCCTCCTTGTGACCGCCCTGTGGTCCCCTGTTGCCATGCTTTCCTGACAGGTTCAAAAAGAGAGACTTCTCACTGAGTGTGGCCTGCAAGGGCTTCCCTTAAGCCTGTCTGAGCCAACTGAGGTGGCTCCTGAACACGACAGGGGTCAGGGCACGACTGACTGGTGTAAAACAATCCACACCCCTGGGAACCAGGAATCACAGTTCAGTTAGGAAGGGGGAATGAAGTTGGGTGAGCAAACATCAGTGTTGGTAACATTGGGGTTGATGGGGAATGTGGCTCATAGCAAGTTCCTTCAGTCTTTCCTTTCTGCCGTTCTCAGCACAGGCTTCATCCCAAAGCTGGTCACCTTATGTCACAAGATGGCTGATGGTGGCAACCAGTGCTGTGCATCGTGGTTCATGGACAGCAATAGAAGGAGAGCACACATCTCTGCCACCCCTGAATGGACGTATGTACCTCAGATGACTGGGCCAACTTGGGTCACATGCCATTTCTGAACTGACACCTATTGCCAGGACAGCACCACATGCTGAACAGCTTTAACTCAAACCAAAAAGGTAGGGTTACAGTGGAGCCCCAAATCCTGTTCCTATTGTACAAGGCCATGAGGTCAGTTCTATGTTGGAAAGTCAACCACAATGTCCCTTCGTCATCTGAATCCTGCCAGTAAACCAGCACTCCCAAAAAACAAGAAAATGCCTTTTACTTCCTGGAAGCAAAGCTGAGTAAGAACTTGACTATCTTCCCAGTGTCTTCCAATCTGTCCACATGCCCAGGGAGGTACAATAATTCTGCCAACCAGTCAAGACTTGTAGCATAACAAAGAGAAGCCTTAAGCTAAGGTCGGGGTCCTCTATGACCTGTACCCTTTGTCTCCATCCAGTTCTTTATGAAACCAGAGCTTACCGAAGTTCTTCAGAGCTGAGCACCAGTGATACAATTAAAGCTGTCCCTACCCACCTAGGGTTTTCTGGAACCCATCCACTTAGTCTAGAATTTCTGATGCTCCTGGTACATCAGTGTTGCCTGGACCCCTGCTAACTAAAATTTCAAGTGTGTCCAGTACCAGACATGTTTTAGGATGCCCAGCATACCCACCCCAATGGCGTCTGGCCCCCACCCCAATGGCGTCTGGCCCCCACCACAGGCCTCATTGAGTGACCATACCCAACACATTCTCCCACATGACCTTGTGCATCCTCAGCCAGATAGATTATAGGCGGTCATGTTATTCAAAGGCAGCTCATCTACTGGAAGCCTACAACCTATGGCTTGCACAGCCTGAGTCAATCAAATCCCTCTCTAGGAGGCCAGGCATGGTGGCTCACACCTGTAATTTTAGCACTCTGGGAGGCCAAGATGGGTGAATTGCCTGAGCTCAGGAGTTCCAGACCAGCCTGAGCCAGAGCAAGACCTCGTCTCTAAAAATAGCCACAGGCATTGTGGCAGGCACTTGCAGTCCCAGCTACTAGGGAGGCTGAGGCAAGAGAATCACTTGAGCCCAAGAGTTTGAGGTTGCTGTGAACTGTGACACCGTGGCATTCTACTGAGGGCAACAAAATGGGAGCTCTTGTCTCCAAAAAAAAAATCCCTCTCCAGGGAGTGTGAAATCAGGAAACTGAGAAACTAGGGGCAGGAGAGATGAATTGAAAGGTCCTGAAGGCTCAGGAACCTTTCAACCACCATCTTGAGCTGTCTGCAGGAGCCAGTGGTCCACAGAAAGGAAAAGGAAGACTTCATATACATCTGGCCTCAATACATATATGACAATTTGATGGAAAAAAAAAACAAGAGCTGAGGGGGACCCTGGAGAGACAGAGAAAGCAGTGCTGGCCCCCAATGGCTTCCCAGTTTCCCCAAGGTCTGGCTGTCCTCCCTGCCACACCTTTCAGCCCCATGACAGTTCTCTACACCCCCACTATGTGAGACAACTCAAATGGCTCCTCAGAACCAAAAGAACATTTCATGGAACAGTCTTGCTTATGAGGTGATCAGAAGAAGCGCTTCTAGGGACAGCCCAGGCAGTCCTTCATCAGTACAGACAGCAAGAATTTGGGAGAAAAGAAGTGAGAAACCACATTTTGGGGAGAACTCCTCCCTAGAAACACCTTGGCCACTATGATTTTTCTTCTACAGAGTCCATCACTTTGTCACAGCCTTTGGACTGGCCACTGAGAAAAAGAGTCCTACGGCTTGTAATTTGCCAACCTTGGGAACACTTCCCAGCTGGTACTGTAGGCCTCCAGTCATGCTGCTACTCACACCAACAGTCTTGTTTGTTTGTTTTTACAGTTTTTGGCCAGGGCCGGTTTGAACCCACAACCTCTGGTATATGGGGCTGGCGTCCTACTCCTTGAACCACAAGCACCGCCCTTGTTTGTTTGTTTTTTAGAGACAGAGTCTCACTTTATCACCCTTGGTAGAGTGCTGTGGCGTCACAGCTCACAGCAACCTCTAACTCCTGGGCTTAGGCGATTCTCCTGCCTCAGCCTCCCGAGTAGTTGGGACTACAGGCAGCCACCACAACGCCCAGCTAACACCAACAGTGTTAATGGAGGAAGTCCACCCTTGGCTGAGACAAATAATTGTCTCCCAATAACCATTCTCCCCTCCTTCCTTGAATAGTGAACCTTCCCAGGTTTAGCTAGGCATATAGCCTGAATCTCCCAGCTGGCCGATAGAAGATGAGCAGAATAATTGCCCTTAATAGGAATGGGGTGCCCTCTGCTTTCCTGGCTGGGATGCAGATGTGATGGTGGGAGCTGAAACAGCCATCCTGGACTACAAAAGGGGAGGCACATATTGCAGAAGGCAGAGCAACAAGTTAGAAGGAACCTGGGTCCCCAACACTGTAGAGATGCTATACCAACCCTTGCTTGTTTCTGCTCACACTACCATCTATAAGAAAAGAACAGATTTCTCTCATGTCTAAATGCTTTGTCAGTTGGGCATTTGTTACAACAGCTGAACCTGTATACAAAGCCATAGACAGAGTCTTCAGGCCAGGACTTCTTTACGGTAATCCATATTGGTATTTCCCTAAAAAAGGATGTAGATATGGCACCTGTCAGTGAACCTTCCTAGGGAATTCACACAATTCACAGCCTATCATTGAAGCAATTGACAGGGGTAACTGGACACTACAAGAAGGTCGGGGACAGTAGCAAGAGCCAGACCCACTTGGCAAGTCCACTGGAGGAAATTGTTTCTTTAAGATGTGTGTAAGAAGCCTTGGTCCATAATCCACATTTGTTTTGGGAGGCAGTGTGATGTGGATTTCAAATATTTTTGGTCCTGAAATCCTTTTTTTTTTTTTTTTGGCCGGGGCTGGGTTTGAACCCACCACCTCTGGCATATTGGGACCGGCGCCCTACTCCTTGAGCCACAGGTGCCACCCTGGTCCTGAAATCCTTTTGTCAGGGGGTCCTCAAACTTTTTAAACAGGGAGCCAGTTCACTGTCCCTCAGACAGTTGGAGGGCCGGACTATAGTTAAAAAAAAGAAAACTATGAACAAATTCCTATGCACACTGCACATATCTTATTTTGAAGTAAAAAAAAAAACAGGAACAAACACAATATTTAAAATGAAGAACAAGTAAAGTTAAATCAACAAACTTACCAGTATTTCAATGGGAACTATGGGCCTGCTTTTGGCTAATGAGATGGTCAATGTCCGGTTCCATATTTGTCACTGCTAGTCTTAACAAGTGACGCAAGTGTGCATCAGTTAGTCCCGAGACTGAGAGGAGGAGTTGAGAGACAGAGAGGAGGGGAGTCGGAGTGTGCGGCGCACAGAGAGGAGGGGAGTCGGAGTGTGCGGCGCACATTCCACACATGCGCACTGCGGGCCTGGGAACAGTCTGCTGCTAAGCAGGACAGGCAGCGGTGGCAAAAACACTGAGGGCCGGATAAATGTCCTTGGTGGGCTGCATATGGCCCGCGGGCCGTAGTTTGAGGACCCCTGCGTTTTGTCCAACTAATAATCTTCCATGGAAACTCAATACATAAAATCACATCAAAGAAAAGCCACTCTGAGAGAGGGAAAAAGAAGGAGCCAGAGCCCAGCCTGCCATGCTGCTTCCTTCTCCGCCACACTCCCTGCCACAGAAGCCCATGAAGCACCTCTGGGAACCCTTAGGGTTCTGTGGAGCACAATTTGAAGATCACTTTTCTAGGCTCAATTGCAGGGGCTGTGAAGTCAGACCCAAGTTCAAAAACTGACTCCATTACACAATAGTTGGTGCTAAACATGACTCTTCTCTCTGAGCTTCAGTTTCCTCAGTAATCAACATAAAGCTCTTAGCCTGGTGCCTGGCCCACAGTAGGTAGTTGAGAAGCGAGAGCTGTTGTGATGATTTTGTTGGACCTTTCCAGGAAAGGTCTGGATTGTGGGGGCTGCCTCCAACTCCTACCTCCATCCTAAACGTCTGAGTTACAATGTCTCTTCTGCCTCAATTAGTCATGCCCGGAGGCCCGGCAGGCGTTTCATTGCTGACAGCAGGGTAGCATTTACCTTGGCTGAGCTCAAGATGGTTCTGGACAGAAACTCCGGCTGAGCTGTCACAATTGGCCCATCACCTGCCAGCCAACTGGCAGGTGGAAATGCTGGGGCAAACAACCCTGGGCACCCCGCGGGGCCTGCTGGAGAGGCTGAGCCAGCCAGGCTTGTCAGGATGGGCTGCAGGCAGCTGGGTCCAACCCAGGAGGCAAGCACAGGATTAGTAGATCCCAGTCCCTGCTGCCACCACTTCCTGAGGCCTTACAAGACCAACAGGAGTGTGTGCCAGATCTCTGCTACTCCAAGTGTGCCCTAGACTGGCAACATGAGCCGCACTCCCTTTAGGAATGCAGACTCCCGGGCTCACACCCAAACTGCAGAATCAGAATCTGCATTTGGAACAGCTTCCCAGGGGATTTTTTTGCAGAGTAAAGTTTGAGAAGTACTGATCTAAGAGCACCCTCTGCACCAAAATGTCACTCGCTTTTGACCCTGAGGAGATGATAGTTAAGAACTCAGATTCCGAAGGCAGAATGACCAGGGTTGTTGTCCTGGTCTGCCACTCATTAGCTGTGTGACCTTGGGTAAGTGACTTCATCTCTCTGTTCCTGACAGTTAATGAGAGAAAACACCTGCCTCATAGTGTAGTCGTGTGCATTATGTAAGCCATAGAGTGAAGCTGGCACTCAGGAAGGCCTCCTTTAACGTCTCCTGTTATTATTTTCCTTCCCCTCATTTTTCCATATAATAAGCTCCATCCAGCTGCCCTCTGAAGGTATTTGAATCTCAGGTTGTAATAAATACAGGCCAGGTGAGGTGGCTCATGCCTGTAATCCTAGCACTCTGGGAGGCCAAGGTCAGTGGATTGCTTGAACTCAGGCATTTGAGACAAGCCTGAGCAAAAGTGAGACCCCCGTCTCTACTAAAAGTAGAAAAAGTAACCGGATGTTGTGGTGGGCGCCTGTAGTCCTGGCTATTCTGGAGGCTGAGGCAAGAGGATCGCCTGAGCCCAGGAGTTTGAGGTTGCTATGAGTGAGGGGCAACAGAGAAAGGCTCTGCTAAAAGGAAGGGAAGAAGGAACAAAGGAAGGAAGGGAGGGAGGGAGGAAGAAAGGCACATAAAATACTTGTCATCACAGAAGTGCAGAAAGTGGGTACACTGGTATAACCCAGAAAGGAGCAACCCAGACTGAGGGCCTGGAGTAAACAGGTGTCAGGTGGGTGAGGCTCACCTAAGAAAGTCCTAGAAATGGATTTTGGATTAGGCTTAGAAAGAGAATGTGGACTAGTTTCCCAAATGAGCATTTCTTTCTTTTTTTTTTTTTTTGCTCAGCTTCTTTTTTTTTCTTTTTCTTTTTTTTTTTTTTTTGTGTGTGTGTTTTTTGGCTGGGGCTGGGTTTGAACCCGCCACCTCCGGCATATGGGACCAGCGCCCTACTCCTTGAGCCACAGGCGCCACCCAAATGAGCATTTCTTAATGCCCCCAACACTTGGTGGGAAGGGAGAAATTATCCTATCCTGGCACTGATTCAACAAATAGGGCCTTTTTGAGGGACACCAGCCAACCAGAGATTTTGATAGTATAAATATATATCATATAACCACAGAGAATTCGGACACCAAGGACAAACAAAAACAAAACAGGCCTCCCCCAACCCTCATCTGGTTCCATATTGGCCTATTTCTTTCTAGTGTTTTTTCATCTGTATATATAATTTCACAGTCATAATCCTGCTTCTGTCACATTTCATGATATCTAAAGTAGATTTTGATGGTGAACATGGTATTTCTGCCCATCACTTGTAATGGCTTCATGACAACCCACCCAGAAGAAAACCCACAATTTTCTTAACTATTTCCCTTTTATTGGACACTCAGGTAGCTTCCAATTTTTATGCTCTTGTATATACTACAGTGATGAAGTTATTTATGCATTTTCCATATCCCGGATGATTTCCTCTGCTCCAAAGCCTCTGGTATAAACTAATGCTTCTCAAACTTGAGTGGGCATATGAATTACAGTAAGTACTCACTTAACGTCATCCATATATTCCTGGAAACTATAATTTTAAGCAAAACAACATACAACACCACCAATTTTACCACCAGATAATTGATGTAAACAAGAGTTGAGTTCCTATAGCCTATTTCTGGTCTACACACATCACCAAACTTCTAAATAAAGACCAAAGCACTTCTAATATTAAACTTTGAAATAAATGTGAGCTACAGATATACATTTAAGAAAGTTTCATATAAACAAGATAATATTTATCTGGTTATTCCAGTTCAGGTGCACGGTGGCTGAAGCCTACTCCAGCAGCCCAGGGCAAAAGGCAGGAACCAGCCGTGGCTGAGATGCTGCTCCGTCACAGGGCACACTCACATGCACACTCACACTGTCTCGTGCTGGCACAACTCAGACATGCCAGTGAACTTAATGCGCACATCTTTGGGATGCGGGAGGAATCTGGAGTACCCAGAGAAAACCCACAAAGACCTGGGAAGAACATGTAAACTCCACACAGACGGTGGCCTTAGCTGGGAGTCAATTTGTTTTTCTCATCATTATAATGAAAGGATGTTACTGGAGGAGCTGGCTGTTGCTAGGAATCAGATTCAGATTCCGCAGGGCAGCAGTCTGAGATTCTGAATTTCCAGCAAGCTCCCAAGCTGCTGCTAACCTGACTGTACTTTGAGGACTACTGAGAATAAGAAAGACAGCACTGGAAGCTTCAAGGCCAGGAAATCTTTATTACCGTGATCCTAGTTTTGTACTTTTAGGTGAGGCCTGGGAGGGATCTTTCTGGTTAACTTTCTCAACCCCATTAGCGTATCTGATTTTTACAACAACTCTGTTGAGGCATTATCAGTCCCACATTACAGATGAGGAAACTGAGGTTCAGAGTGAAGCCTTGGCAAGGATATATACTATCTATCTTGCCTGGGGCCAGAGTAGGGTGAGCAACTATCCTGCTTTACCTGGAATTGAGGGATTTCCCAGATGCCAGACTTTTAGAGCTAAAACCAGGACCATCCTGGGAACATTGGGATGGTTGGTCACCCTAGACCAGAGTCTAATTCAGAGTCAGTTAATGTTTATCACGCCCAACCATGGGCCTGGCCCTTTATGTAAATTACTGTATAATACCTTTGCAGTAACATTTAAGACAATAGCATCCCCACTGGACAGTGAAGAAATGGGCTCAGAGGGGTTAAGAAACTTGCCAAAGACAAACAATCTGATTTAAAAATAGGCAAAGGAAAAAATGGACAAAGGATTTGAATAGATAGTTCTCCAAAGAAGATATAAAAATAGCCGACAAGTACATGAAAAGATGCTCAACCTTGCTAATTATTAGAGAAATGCAAATCAAAACCACAATGAGGGGTGGCACCTGTGGCTCAGTGAGTAGGGTGTCGGCTCCATATACCAAGGGTGGCAGGTTCGAACCTGGCCCCAGCCAAACTGCAACCAAAAAATAGCCAGGTGTTGTGGCAGGCACCTGTAGTCCCAGCTACTCAGGAGGCTGAGGCAAGAGAATCGCCTAAGCCCAAGAGCTGGAGGTTGCTATGAGCTGCGACGCCACGGCACTCTACCGAGGGTGACAAAGTGAGACTCTGTCTCAAAAAAAAAACACAATGAGGTACCACTCCATACCCACTAGGATGGCTATACTATGACAAAAAAGTAAGGCAAAAAAATAAGGGAAAATAACAAGTTTTAGCAAGGGTGTACAGAAATTAGAATACATTGCTGATGGAAATGTAAAATAGTTCAGTTGCTGTTGAAAACTGGCTGCCAGGCATGGTGGCTCACCCCTTTAATCCTAGCATTCTAGGAGGCCAAGGCAGGTGGATTGCTTGAGCTCAGGAGTTCAAGACCATCCTGAGAAAGAGCAAGACCCCATCTCTAAAAACAGTTGGACATTGTGGTGGGCGCCTGTAGTCCCAGCTACTTGGGAGGCAGAGGCAAGAGAATCACTTGAGCCTAAGAGTTTGAGGTTACTGTGAGCTGTGATGCTACGGCACTTTACTGAAGGCAACAAAGTGAGACTCTGTCTTAAAAAAAGAAAGAGGCCTGGTGCTTGTAGCTCAAGTGGCTAAGGCGCTAGCCACATACACCAGAGCTGGTGGGTTCAAATCCAGCCCGGGCCTGCCAAACAACAATGACAACTACAACCAAAAAATAGCTGGGCATTTGTGGTGGGCGCCTGTAGTCCCAGCTACTTGGGAAGCTGAGGTAAGAGAATCACTTAAGCCCAGGATTTGGAGGTTGCTGTGAGCTATGATGCCACAACAGCACTCCTCCCAGGGTGACAGCTTGAGACTCTGTCTCAAAAAAAAAAAAAAAAAGAAAGGAATGAAAACTGTTTGGCAGTTAAAAGAAAAAAAAGATTAACCACAGAATTGCCATATGATTCAGCAATCCAGCACCTAGGTATACAAGTACTCAAACAAATACATTTCTACATGTTCATAGCAGCGCTATTCATTCACAAGAGCCAAAAGATAGAAACAGCCAAAATTTCCATCAATAAATGAATACATAAACAAATTATGAGCCTGGTGTAGTGGTGCATGCCTGTAGCCCAGCACTCTGAGAGGCAGAGGTGGGTGGACTGCTTGAGCTCAAGAGTTTGAGACCAGCCGGAGCAAGGGTAAGACCCTATCTCTACTAAAAATAGAAAAAACTAGCTGGGCATTGTGGCTAACACCTGTAGTTTCAGCTACTTGGGAGACTGAGGCAAGAAGGTCACTTGATCCCAAGAGTTTGATGTTGCTGTGAGCTGGGATGCTACAGCACTCTAGCCTGGGGGCAACAAAGTGAGATTCTGTCTCAATAAACAAACAAAATTATGGTACATCTGTACAATGAAAATGTCATGCTAAGGAAAAGAAGCTCAACACAAAAATTATATGATTTCATCAGAATAGTTAAAGTCATAGAAGTAGGTGGTCACCAGGGACTGGAATGGAGGGGGAATAGGGAGAAACTGTTTAACAGAGTAACGAAAATGTTTCAGAATGAGATAGGGTGGTGGTCGTATAACATTGTGAATGTACTAAATGTACTGACTTCTTCACTTTATTATTATTATTATTATTATTTTTTGTGTGTGGTTTTTGGCCGAGGCTGGGTTTGAACCCACCACCTCCAGCATATGGGACTGGTGCCCTATCCCTTTGAGCCACAGGCGCCGCCCTATTATTATTTTTTTAAGAGATGAAGTTTTGCTCTGTCACTCAGGCTAGAGTACAGTGACAAGATAGCTCACTGCAGGGCGGCGCCTGTGGCTCAGTGAGTAGGGCGCCGGCCCCATATGCCGAGGGTGGCGGGTTCAAACCCGGCCCCGGCCAAACTGCAACAACAACAACAAAAAAAAAAATAGCCGGGCGTTGTGGCGGGCGCCTGTAGTCCCAGCTACTCGGGAGGCTGAGGCAAGAGAATCGCGTAAGCCCAAGAGTTAGAGGTTCCTGTGAGCCGTGTGACGCCACGGCACTCTACCAAGGGCGGTACAGTGAGACTCTGTCTCTAAAAAAAAAAAAAAAAAGATAGCTCACTGCAGCCTCCAGTTCCAGGGCTCAAGCAATCCTTCTGCCTCAGCCTCCCGAGTAGCTGGGACTACAGACATGAGTCACTGCACACCCTGCTGAATTGTTCACTTTGAAATGGTTAATTTTATGTTATGTGCATCCCACCTTAGCAAAAAAGGAAAAAAGAAAGAAACCAAGCAACCTGCACAGGAGAAAGGAAAAGCGTCGAGGAGAAGGACCTGAGCGGGAGGCAGCTCCTGGGCTGAGCAGCCAGGAGAGACACGGGGCTGCCCTTTGCTGAGCTCAGTGTATGAGAGCCATCCCATGCCTCACCTCTGGCTCAACCCCATCAGGTTAGTACTTACCACCCATGTGGGGAGTCTGAAGCTCGCAAGGACTTGCAACCAAGTGTCCGGCCCAAGGCCATGCAGATGGTATGCGTCAGGACCAAGATCTTGGGCCAGAACGCCCCAGTTCTCCGCAGCACTGGAGACTGGACATCTGGACTCCACCCCCCACCTCCCTGGATACTCTTCGTTCTCACATCTTTTACCTTCTTGCTCTTCAAACGTCTCATAGCTTTCCCTTCCCTCCAGCCACCCCACCCTCTACTCGCAAATGTCTTCCCATGTCCTCATCTCATCATGTCGAGGCACATCTCGTCACATCCCAGGAGCACGCTAGCATGGTGGGGTTCCTTGGGGAGCGCCGCTTGCTCTTTGTAGGTCTGTGCTACAAGTGTGTTTGTCTGTCCCATCTCCCTGGGCCCAGGGATCTAGGGAGGATGGCCTTCTGGAGACCTTCTTTTGGCCTCCTTTGGCAGGTTATAGGAACCAGGCAGGCATTGTTGCCCTTGTTGTCTCTCTCCCTGCCCTCCTGATAGGTTGCCTGCCCTGACACAGGGTCCCTCAGCATTCTTAGGGCCTTGTGTGGTGTGCACAAGCTGGGAAATGTTTCTTGAGCTAGAGAGGAGAGAGGGATTCAGAGAAGCTGGAACAGGGGTAAGACTGAAGTGGGCAAGGGGAGCCTTTTCTATCATGGAGTGAAAGGGGGGGGGCGGGTGAGAGATACCTACAAATCTAAATGTTCCTAATCCTAGGAGTAAGATTTGGATAGTCTCAAAGGAGGAGAACCTTTGTCCAAGGCCTCCTCCTTCCAGCCTCTTGGAGAACAAGTTGCAGCACATCCCAAGGTCTCCTACTTAGCACTGTGGCTTCCTCCACAACCCCCTGCCCCACTCCAAAAAACTCCCTCTGAGATCAATCCCTGGGGCCTCAGAATTTGTTTTGGTGGAAAATCGCTGGAAATCTTGAGTCCAGACAAGGTCCTCCACTTTGGATGTGGTGGCAGAGTGGGCGTAGGAATAAAATTGAAGGACATGGTTCTCACCAGCACCCTCGGTGCAGGCTGGATGCCTCAAGGCCTCCAAAGCAAGAGACTGTGAACTGGAAAGGGCCCTGTGGCCAGGCAGAGGGCCGGATGGGGAGCAGGGCTGAGAGGAGGGAGATGGGCCAGAGGGATGGGCCAAAAGGGAGGCCCACAGCTGGGAAGGCACACTGAGGAACAAGGGAGAAAAGTGGGGCCACTGGGGCTGGGGTGGGGGAGGCAAAGGGGAATGACGAACCCCGACTCTTCCCCTTCATGAATTGTTGCTAAACCACATCTCTCCCAACTTACTCTCTTCTGATATGCCTGGATTTATATTTATCCTGGGAATTTCTTCTTCTTCTTCTTTTTGAGGCAAAGTCTCATTCTGCCGCTCTGAGTAGAGTACCATAGCATCACAGCTCACAGTAACCTCAAACTCTTGGGCTCAAGCAATCCTCTTGCCTCAGCCTCCTGAGTAGCTGGGACTACAGGCATCTGCCACAACATCCAGCTAGTTTTTCTTTTTTTTTTTTTGTAGAGACAGAGTCTCACTTTATGGCCCTCGGTAGAGTGCCGTGGCCTCACACAGCTCACAGCAACCTCCAACTCCTGGGCTTAAGCGATTCTCTTGCCTCAGCCTCCCGAGTAGCTGGGACTACAGGCGCCCGCCACAACGCCCGGCTATTTTTTTGTTACAGTTTGGCTGGGGCCGGGTTTGAACCCGCCACCCTCGGTATATGGGGCCGGCGCCTTACCGACTGAGCCACAGGCGCCGCCCCCAGCTAGTTTTTCTATCTTTAGTAAAGATGCCCTTGCTCGGGCTGGTCTTGAACCCCTGAGCTCAAGCAATACACCTGCCTTGGCCACATGCCTCGGCCTCCCAGAGGGCTAGGATCATAGGATGAGCCACTGTGCCTGGCCCTTCCTGGGAGTTTCATGTGTTCCGAGGGGGCGGATATCATTCAAGCCCACCTATGAAGTCCTCCGGTTCCTAATCTGACATCTGCACTCTCCCTTCCAGATGGATTCTCTCTGAATGCCTGATCTTCCTATCTTCTGGGGAACACTAGGGACAACCCTGGAGGCAGACAAAGTGGGTCCTTCCAGCGTGGCTTTGCTCCTTAATGTGGACAGCTGATGTGTGGCCGCAGAGGGGGTTGGGGAATACCCGCCCCGCAGACAGCAGAAGCCTTACTTTCTGGAGATTACTCCGGTAACCAAGTATAAAACTAGTTTGAAATCTTGCAGTTCAGAAGCTCCCACAACTAGTTGACCATCAAATCTCATGGAGAATTTCCTTTTTCTATTCTCTTGGTAACTTTGCCAGGAAAACATGGGGAACAAATTCCCAAGCTCCATCTTCAATGTTTCTGAACCAGTCCGTCTAGGGTGGAGCCCGAGAATTTGCGATGTTGTTTTTTAAAGTCTGGCGTTATTGAATCCATACTGGCTCTTAATGAACCCCATTGCTCTTCCTGAGCTCTCACTGACAATTGCTTCCAGAAGTATGCATCTCCATGGCTCTTTTCAAAAGGTCCTCTTTATGCCAAGTGGGACACAACCCTTCGGACCATGGTTTGTGGCCCAAAGCAGAGCAGGGATTAGTCGTTTACCCATGGCCCAACTAAGCTGTGGGGTGGAGGTGAGCAGGTGTCTCCTTGCTCAGGGACTTCTCCTGTCCTGGCCTCCCACTCCATCACTGACCATGGTTGTCCTGCTCTGTGACTTGAGGGACTGAGTAGACAGGCAGGATGGGAGGAGGACAGGGCCGTGTGCTCTGAGGTTCCACCTCAGGTACAGTGCTAGGGCAAGGCAAGAGAGGCACTTATCTCAGGCACGATCCAGGTGGCACCAAAAAACTCAGGAATCAAGATGAAGAATTTTTCAAGATGATGCAATATTTTTTTAAATAAAAAAATGCAAGAAAAGACAATACTTCGGTGAACATAATATTGATCTATAGAATTTTATTTTATTTATTTATTTATCTATTTTTGAGACAGAGCCTCAAGCTGTCACCCTCGGTAGAGTGCCATGGCATCACAGCTCACAGCAACCTCCAACTCCTGGGCTCAAGCGATTCTCCTGCCTCCGCCTCTCAGGAAGCTGGGACTACAGGCTCCGGCTATTTTTTGGTTGCAGCCATCATTGTTGTTTGGCAGGCCCGGGCTGGGTTCGAACCTGCCAGCTCAGGTGTATGTGGCTGGCGCCTTACCCACTTGAGCCACAGGCACCGAGCCGATCTGTAGAATTTTAAATAAAGACAGACTTAGTCACAGTGCTGAACCATTTCAGAGCTTGAGGTAAAGGGGAAAATCAGTAACAGAAATGATACCGAGAGCAGGAAAAAAAAAATCTCAAAAACTTTCTAATAGCCTCAGAGAGAGAAAATAGACATGACATAAGAACAGAGGCTTTTATTACTTTTTCTTTCTTTTTTCTTTTTTTTTTTTGAGACAGAGCCATACTTTGTAGCCCTTGGTAGAGTGCTGTGGTATCCTCATAGCTCACAGCAACCTCAAACTCTTGGGCTCAAGCGCTCCTCTTGCCTCAGCCTCTCGAGTAGCTGGGACTACAGGCATCTGCCACAACACTCCACTATTTTTTTAGAGATGGGGTCTCACTCTTGCTTAGGCTTGAGTCTTGAACTCCTGAGCTCCAGCGATCCACTGCCTCAGCCTCCCAGAGTGTTAGGATTACAGGCGTGAGCAGCTGTGCCAGCCAGAGGCTTTTTTTTTTTTTTTTTCAAAAAAAGAAAAGAAGGCTCCGTGCCTATAGCTCAGCGGCTAGGGCACCAGCCACATACACCAGAGCTAGTGGGTTTGAACCCAGCCCGGGCCTGCCAAACATCAATGAGAACCACAACCAAAAAATATGCCTGGGTGTTGGGCAGTACCTGTGGCTCAAGGAGTGGGGTGCCAGTCCCATGTACCAGGGGTGGTGTGTTAAGCCTGGCCCCGGCCAAAACTGCAAAAACTAAAATCAAAATAGCCAAGCATTGTGGTGGGCACCTATAGTCCCAGCTACTTGGGAGGCTGAGGCAAAGAGAATCACTTAAGCCCGAGAGTTTGAGGTTGCTTTAACTGTGATGCCACAGCACTCTACCAAGGGCGACACAGTGAGACTCTGTCTCAAAAAAAAAAAACAAAAAAAAAACAGAAAGAAAAGAAATAATATAGAGCTCTTAGAAATTAAAATTATGGGGGCAGCACCTGTGGCTCAGTGAGTAGGGTGCTGGCCCCATATACCGAGGGTGGTGGGTTCAAACCCGGTCCTGGCCAAACTGCAACAACAATAACAAAATAGCCGGGTGTTGTGGTAGGCACCTGTAATCCCAGCTACTCGGGAGGCTGAGGCAAGAAAATCACCTAAGCCAAGAGCTGGAGGTTGCTGTGAGCTGTGATGCCACAGCACTCTACCGAAAGCAACAAAGTGAGACTCTGTCTCAAAAAAAAAGAAAGAAAGAAAGAAATTAAAATTATGATAGTAGAAAGAAATCAGTAACATTATGAATGTAAAGTTGAGAAAATCTCCCAGAAAGTGGAACAATAATAGCAAGCAAACTAACAATAAAAACTGCAAAAGCAATGGACAACAGAAGACAGAAGAGAATTCAAGGATCAGTTCCAGAAATGGATGTTTAACCAAGAGAAATTGTAGAAAGGAGAGAATGTAGTAGAGAGAAAACTATCAAAAAATAAGCAGAAAAACTTTCCAGGACTGATAAATATAGGTCTGTAGATTGAGGTCAGATACAGTGGCTCACTGTTGTAATCCTACCACTTTGGGAGGCTGAGGTGGGAGGATTGCTTGAGCCCAGGAGTTTGAGTCCAGCCTGGGCAACATAGCAAGATCCTCATCTTGACTCAAAACTAGGCAGGCATGGTGGTGCACGCCTGTAGTTCCAGCTACTTGGGAGGCTAAAGCAGAAGGATTCCTTGAGCCCAGAAGTTGGAGGCTGCAGTGAGTTATGATCATCCACCGCATTTTAGTCTAGGTGACAGAGCAAGACCCTGTCACAAAAAAGAAAAAAAAAAGTCTATAGATTGAAACAGTCCTCCAATATCCAACATGTGAAAGAAAAGAGCCAGAGTAAGACATTTCAGGCAATTTTAGAACATTAAGGTTACAAGGAATATCCTGAAAGCTTCCAGAAGTTGGGGAAAAATAGGTATATACTAAGATCAGGAATAAGAATGAAACCAAACTTCTTAACGGTGACATCAGAAACCAGAAGACACTGGTGAGATGCCTTCAAACTTCTGAAGGAAAATTATTTTTAACCTAGAACTCTATATTCAGCCACATCATCAATCAAATGAGAGGAGAGAATAAAGGCATTTTCAGACGCCCAAGTTCTCAGGAGAATTTTTCCTTTTGTTCAAGCTTTTTCAGGGAGGCAAGCGACAAGGAAATGATGTAGCAAAGAAAAGACACAGGGGCCAGGGCCAAAGACTGATCCCTGCTCTGCTCTGGGCCACGAACCATGGTCCAAAGGGTTGTGTCCCACTTGGCATAAAGAGGACCTTTTGAAAAGAGCCACAGAGATACATACTTCTGGAAACAAATGTCCAGCACAGGAGAGGGACAAAGGGGGTCCTGGGATGGCAAGCCATGGGGCAGGCAGGAGAGAGGAATCTGGGGAGAAAAAGAACCAGCAAGTTTGACCACACCAAAAATTATACTTGAGGCCAAGTGGACATGTAGGAAAATGTAGCCATGATAAGCACAGAAAACCAAGCAAAGGCAGAATGAGGGCCAAGAATGGACAAAAAAGTATCCAATGTGCTCAGTACTACTATGAAATTAATATACAATTACCTACACATCCATATGAATGGCGAAACATAACTATAATCCAGAAAGTAGAAGGGGAGAGAAAGGGGAGGGGAGGGTATTTTGGGGGACCTCACCTAATGTACATGATGCACTGGTACATTTCAAAACTATTAAGAAATGAGTATGATGGATGGGTTACTTTGTTCAATGTAAGCATTTCACATTGTATATCAAAGCAGTACACTGAACCCCATAAATGCTTCAATGTACAAAGTTATGATCTAATAAAAAATAATAATAAAGAGAAAAAAAAAACAAACAAAAACAAATGTGGGGTAAAGATCCAGAAAAAACAAACATCATACAAGAAAAGAAACAATGATGTTACCCTGTCTGGGTTAGTAGTGAAAAATATTTACATGATAGTGGTGATATAAAACTGAGCGTATGGGGCGGCGCCTGTGGCTCAGTGAGTAGGGCACCAGCCCCATATACCGTGGGTGGCAGGTTCGGCCAAACTGCAACAAAAAATAGCCGGGCGTTGTGGCAGGCGCCTGTCTTCCCAGCTACTTGGGAGGCTGAGGCAGGAGAATCGCCTGAGCCAAAGAGCTGGAGGTTGCTGTGAACTGTGACGTCACAGTACTCTACCGAGGGTAACGAAATGAGACTCTGTCTCTAAAACAAAAAAAAAAACTGAGGGCGGCACCTGTGGCTCAGTGAGCAGGGCGCCGGCCCCATATGCCGAGGGTGGTGGGTTCAAACCCAGCCCCGGCCAAACTGCAACAAAAAAATAGCTGGGCGTTGTGGCGGGCGCCTGTAGTCCCAGCTACTCGGGAGGCTGAGGCAGGAGACTCGCTTAAGCCCAGGAGTTGGAGGTTGCTGTGAGCTGTGATGCCAATGCACTCTACCCAGGGCAATAAAGTGAAACTCTGTCTCTACAAAAAAAAAAAAAAAAAAAAAATACTGAGCATATGGATTGGACAAAGAGATTGAGAGAGAGTGAAATGAAGCTCAGTGGAAGGGTACCAAAACAGATAATGCCTAAGACGGATTAATCAAGGGGGCAGGACAGGACATGCAGATTACTTGGAAATACAGTTACAAAACGCCAGAAGAAACAGCCCCAGGTAGCAGCTTGTGAGAAAGGGGAGGGTGATCGCGGGGTAGGAGAGAAGCAGGACTGCTGTGTTTTGTTTTACCATCGACTATAGCACTATTTGGCCTTTTTGACCATCTTGCATGAACAAATTTGATTTAAGAACACACAAAATAAAGAAATAGATACTGAGAAGTATGCCTTCTTATTGCTTCTTCTCATTTCATAGTTTTTTTGTGTTCCATTACTCCATCCTCCTCACTCCCAGCCATGGGTGCACACACACACACCACGCGTGTGCATGCGCACACGCACACACTCATCACAGATACTCACAAACAGCCCATGGTGACAGATACACGGGAACATGAATAGAAGACATACAAACCCTCAGGCATACTGTGCAAACACACCCTCGCTGACACTTCCCAGTTTAAAAAAAATAAAATAAAATAGTAATAAACAACAATCTCCCAAGCAAGCCAGGGTCACAAGATGTTTTGGTTCCCTACAGAAACTAGAAGATAATTTTTTCTTTTTTTGAGCCAGAGTTTTGCTCTGTCATCCAGGCCAGACGGTAGTGGTGTCATAGCTCACAGCAACCTCAAACTCTTGGGCTTAAGCAATTTTCTTACCTCAGGGTCCCAAGTAGCTGGGACTACATGTGCCCACCACAACGCCTGGCATTATTTTTTTTTGTTGTAATTGTCATTGTTGTTTAGCAGGCCCAGGCCGGGTTCAAACCTGCCAGCTCCAGTGTATGTGGCTGGTGCCCTAACCACTGAGCTATGGGTGCCAAGCTTTAACCTATGTTCTTCAGTGTTTTTCTGAAACCCAAATCCCCCAACAGAGGGAAAATACCAACTACCATCGCACAGACCTCTGATAAGGGGAGAAACTGAGGACTGAACTCTGACCACCATTCTTTGTTCTAAATTTCTTCCGGAAGGCTCTAGAGATAGCCACTCCCACAAGCCAAACTTCAACACTCCTTTCTGCTGACCCCAGGTTTTTTATTTATTTTATTATTATTATTATTTTTTTTTTTTTTCAGTTTTTTGGCTGGGGCTGGGTTTGAACCCGCCACCTCCGGCATATGGGGCTGGTGCCCTATTCCTTTGAGCCACAGGCGCCGCCCCCTATTATTATTTTTTTTTAGACAGAGTCTTACTCTATCGCCCCCTGGTAGAGTGCATGTCATTATAGTTCACAGCAACCTCAGACTATGGAGCTCAAGTGATTCTCTTGCCTCAACCTCCCAACTAGCTGGGGCTACAGACACCCACCACAACACCTGGCTGTTTTTAGATATGCGGGTCTCTCTCTAGCTCAGGCTGGTCTCGAACTCCTTGAGCTCAGGCAATCCACCCCCCTTGGCCTTCCAGAGTGCTAGGATTACAGGCATGAACCCACTGTGCCCAGCCAGACCCCACGTTTTTAGACAAGGCCTTGCTGGGCGGCGCCTGTGGCTCAAGGAGTAGGGTGCCGGTCCCATATTCCAGAGGTGGCAGGTTCAAACCCAGCCCCGGCCAAAAACCACAAAAAAAAAAAAAAAAAATAGACAAGGTCTTGCTTCCTTAACCAACACTAATCAGGCTGGGCATGGTAGCTGACCTCATCTCTACAAAAATAGAAAAATTAGCCCAGTTTTGTTGTGAGCACCTATAGTCTCAGCTACTCAGAAGGTTGACGCAAGAGGATCACTTGAGCCCACAAGTTTGAGGTTGCTGTATGCCAGGGCACTCTACCCAAGGTGACAGAGTGAGACTCTGTTTCAAGAAAAAAAAAAAGCCAGGCGGTGCCTGTGTCTCAGTGAGTAGGGCGCTGGCCTCATATACCAAGGGTAGTGGGTTCAAACCTGGCCCCGGCCAAACTGCAACAAAAAATAGCTGGGCGTTGTGGTGGGTGCCTGTACTCCCAGCTACTGGGAGGCTAAGGCAAGAAAATTGCCTAAGCCCAAGAGTTGGAGGTTGCTATGAGCTGTGACGCCACAGCACTCTACCGAGGGCAACAGAAACTCTCTCTAAAAAAAAAAAAAGCCAATCAAAGCATCTCTGAAGCCATAAGCCCCTACTTCATGATACCCTGCCTTTGGGGGCCAAAGCAATGTATAACCTCCATGTATTGATTTTTTATTTTCCCTGTAATGCTTGCTTTCCTGAAACATACCCCTACTTTTAATAACCTTTGCTTGTAAGCCACTGGGGAATTTGGATCTTAAGCATTAGCTGTGTACTCTTGCTTGGCACCATGCAATTAATGCCTTCCTTTCTCTTGCTGTGAATGAATCTGTGTCAGTTTTGACTTTGCTGTGCTAGGCAAACAGACCCAAGTTTGGTTCTGTAACAACATGAACATACATGCCCAGGAGCACATGACTAAAGATTCCCTCCCAACACACAGAGGCCTCCACGAGCTCCATAGAGAGTCTATAAGGAGGGCACTTCCTCCTGCCCTTCAGCTCTGTCCCAGAACTGTCCAGGGCAGAGAAGGCTCTTTCCTGAGCTGTACCCTAATACCTCTCTTTACTCAGCCCCCAGCACAGTGTCTTGCCCTTAGGCTCAGCAGTCTGTGCCTTTATAGCCATTAGTCCTTTTGGGCCCACAGTCTATAGACAGGGCAGAAATGGGGTTGGGGATGGTCCCAAGCTAGCAGTTAGGATGTGACTGATAACGCCACTTGTCAGCATTTTCTTCCCTAGGTTGTGGGACAGTCTGGTGTCAGGAACCCCATGACCAAGCTGTGCATCCTGGAGCAAGTCAATTTCCCTCTCTGGGTCCAGGATGAGGTAGGCAGCCTATGAAGCGCTGAGATATTACATTTGTTACAACCCAATCTGGACCCTGCTTCACCCCCTCTTGTGGGATCTTCTCTTCACTCTGACCTGCAGGTACAGGGCCGATGCCAAAGGATATGTGATTTGCATGTGTGGCAAGTACACATGGGGCACCTGGTGAAACATCCCCACCCTCACCTCATTCCCCCTCCACATTCCTCCAGCACTTACCACCACCCTGGTCCTGTTATCTGCCAGTGTGTCGATGGCCAGGGTGCCCCCTCCCAGGTCCTGGCTCACTTGGGTCCTGTCCAGCTCCAACACCTGTCCAGGGCTCTCTCGGGCTCTCCGATTCCAGCTCTTTGTGGTCCCCTTGGCAGCCCATCCTGGGCCTGGGCCTTCATCATGACATGGGAGAAGGAGACAGAAAACTGAGTGTTAGAAGTCCAGAGTGAAGACCCAGGAGTGGGGAACCAGTCGCTTATTCTGCAGAGGCCCTGACACATGCTGTCATTGACCTTGGGGACACTTGACTACTAGGACAAGAGACACTCAGCCAACATCTATGAAAGCCACATGCCCAGCTCCATGGCAAGCACTTTGCACATATGCTTTTAATCTTCACACCTGCTGCCCAAGTAGATAGGATGCTCTCTATTTTGCAGACAGGAATCAGAGGGTCAGAGGTTAAAGGTCAAACAGTGGGTTAGGGATGGGGATAAGTTTCAAACCCAGGTGAATCTGCCTCCAGAGGGGTGATTATTCTCAACCTCTGCTGCACACTGTAATACCCAGGGAGCTTTAAAAATTTCTGGGGTGGCGCCTGTGGCTCAGTGGGTAGGGCACCAGCCCCATATACTGAGGTTTGCAGGTTCAAACCCGGCCCTGGCCAAACTGCAACAAAGAAATGGCCAGGCATTGTGGTGGCGCCTGTGGTCCCAGCTACTCAGGAGGCTGAGGCAGGACAATCACCTAAGCCCAAGAGTTGGAGGTTGCTGTGAGCAGTGTGATACCACGGCACTCTACCGAGGACGATAAAGTGAGACTCTGTCTCTACCGAAAAAAAAAAAAAAAAATTCTGATGTCTGGGTCCCACCCCAGAGATCGGATATAATTATTCTATGGTGTGGCCTGGGCATTAGGTTTCTTAAAAGATCCCCAGGGGGAGATTTTGAGAACCCCCAGGACTTAAAGAATGCCTGCAATGGGTGAAAACCACTGCTATGGAAAATTCCAAACTAGTTCCCTTTTTTTTTTTTTTTTTGAGACAGAGTCTCAAGCTGTTGCCCTGGGTAAAATGCCACGGCATCACAGCTCACAGAAACCTCAAACTCTTGGACTTAAGCAATTCTCTTGCCTCAGCCTCCCAAGTAGCTGGGACTACAGGTGCCTGCCACAACACCCGGCTATTTTTTGGTTGTAGTTGTTATTGTTGTTTGGATTTGAAACTGCCAGCCCCAATGTACGTGGCTGGCACCCTAGCTGCTGAACTATAGGTGCCGAGGCCCAGTTCCCTATTTCTCTGCCAGAAATGGCACATAATCCCACCTTCCAGGGGATCAGGGAATGAGAGGCCAGAGAGCAGGGTTCTTTTAGTTCAGAGCTTTTCGATCTTAGGACTGCCGCTATTAGGGACCGGATAATCCTTTTTTTCTCGAAGTTTTTATTGTGTCAAAATACATATAATTGGTGGGGCACAATGGCTCACGCCTATAATCCTAACACTCCAAAAGGTCAAAGTGGGTGGATTGCTTGAGCTCAGGAGTTCGAGACCAGCCTGAGCAAGAGTGAGACCCTGTCTCTACTAAAAATAGGAAAAACTAAACACCATGAGACTCTGGCCTGGGGCAACCAAGTAAGACTGTCTCAAAAAAAATTTTTTTTAATAAAAAATACACATAACATTTACTATCTTCATCACGTTTAAGTGTTCTGTTCAATAATATTAAATACATCCCTAATATTGTGCAACATCCATCTCTGCAACTCTTTCCACCTTGTAAAACTGAAACTCTATACCCTTCAAACAATAAATTGCCATTCAGGGTGGCGCCTGTGGCTCAAGGAGTAGGGCGCCGGTCCCATATGCCAGAGGTGGTGGGTTCAAACCCAGCCCTGGCCAAAAAATCACTAAATAAATAAATAAGTTGCCATTCCCTACTCTCCCTGGCCTGTGGTAACCACTGTTCTATTTTCTGTCTCCATGATTTTGACTACTGTAAGTAGCTCATATAAGTGGAATCATACTATATTTGTCTTTTTATGATTGGCTTATTTCACTTGGCGTAACAAAGTCAAGATTCATCCATGTTGTAGCAAATGGCAGAACTGACTTCCTGCTAAGGTCAATTAATATTTCCATCCAAAATATACCACATTTTGCTTACCTATTCATTAGTTTGCTTCTATGTTTTAGCTATTGTGTGGATGTACAAATATCTCTTTGAGAACTGCTTTGAATAATTTTGAGACCCTGCTTCCCACCCAAAAGTGGAACTGCTGGATCAGTGATAATTCTTTTCTTTCTTTCTTTTTTTTTTTGTTGTTGAGACAGAGTCCCACCCTATGCCCTGAGCAGAGTGCAATGGCGTTGTAGCTCACTGCAACCTCAGACTCAGGCTGTGGGCACCCTGGTGCCTCAGCCTCTGGAAGCCGCTGGGATTACAGGCCCTCGCAGCGCGCCCACTGGTTTTTTTCATTTTTTTAGGAGTCGGGGTTTCAGTCTCACTCAGACGAGTCTTGAACTCCTGAGCTCAAGCAATTCTCCCTCCTCAGCCTCCCACAGTGTTGGGATGACAGGCGTGAGCCACCGCGCCCGGCAGTGATATTCTTTTCTTTTCTTTAAGAAAGAGTCTCACTCTTCACTCTGTCACCCTGGGTAGAGTGCTAGGGCATCATAACTCTAGCAACCTCAAACTCTTGGGCTTGAGAAATCAATCCTCCTGCCTCAGCCTCCTGAGTAGCTGGGACTACAGGTGCCTACCACAATGCCTGGCTAGTTTTTCTGTTTTTTGTAAAGCTAGGGTCTCGCTCATGCTCAGACTGATCTTGAACTACTAAACTCAAGCAATCCACCCCCCTCAGCCTCCAGAGTACTAGAATTACAAGTATGAGCCACCATACCCAGGCTGGTAATTCTATCTTTATATTTATTTATTTATTTATTTTTTTGAGACAGAGCCTCAAGCTGTCACCCTGGGTAGAGTACCGTGGCATTGCAGCTCACAGCAACCTCCAACACCTGGGCTCAAGCGATTCTCCTGCCTCTGCCTCCCAAGTAGCTGGGATTACAGGAGCCTGCCACAAAGCCTGGCTATTTTTTGGTTGCAGCCGTCATTGTTGGTTGGTGGGCCCGGGCTGGATTCGAATCCGCCAGCTCAGATGTATGTGGCTGGCGCCTTAGCCACTTGAGCCACAGGCACCAAGCCTATTTTTAATTTTTTGAGGAACTGTCATACTGTTTTCCACGGAACATGGCTGTACCGTTTATATTCCCCACCAGCATTGCACAAGTGTTCTAATCTTTCCACGTTCTTTCCAATGCTTGTTATTTTCTGTTGTTTTTTTAAATAATAGCCATCCTGATAGGTATGAGGTAGTATGTCATTATAATTTTTGTTTCTTATTTTTGTTTTTTGAGACAGAATCTCACTTTGTTGCCCAGGCTAGAGTGCAGTGGCATCATCCCAGCTCACTTTGACTTCTAATTCCTGGGTTGAAGTGATTCTGCCATCCCAAAGTGCTGGAATTATAGGTGTGAGCCACCGCACCCAGCCTAACTATAGTTTTGATTGGCATGTCCCTAATGATTGTGATGTTGAGCATCTTTTCGGGTGCTTTTTGCCATTTGTATATCTTCTTTAGAGAAATCTATTTAAGTCTTTTTGCTCATTTTTAAATTGAGTTGTTGGTTTGACTGGATAATCCTTTTGCTAAGGGTAGGGGGAGAGGTGCTGTCCAGGTACACGTAAGATATTTACCAGCATCTTGGCCTCTACCCACTAGATGCCAATAACACCTCTCTCCCTGAGCCCCCGCCAGGTTGTGACAACCAGAAATGTCTCCAAACATTGCCAGTTATCCCCTGAGAACAAAACTTCCCTTCTCCCACCCACTGACCCACTGTTTTAGTCCTATCACTACCCAGATATCATCTAGGATGGCAAATAGGTTATCTAAAATGCTATCTCCAATCGATTAGTGACAGCCAGTAGCACTTTTTTTTTCTTTTTGAAGACAGAGTCTCACTCTGTTGCCCTGGTAGAATGCCATGACATCATCATAGCTCACAGCAACCTCAAAGTCTTGGGCTTAAGTGATCCTCTTGCCTCAGCCTCCCCAGTAGCTGAGACTACAGGCGCCTGGTACAACATCTGGCTAATTTTTCTATTTTTAGTAGAGATGGGGGCTTTTGCTCAGGGTGGTCTCAAACTCCTAAGCTCAAGCAATCTACCTGCCTCAGCCTCCCAGAGTGAACCAAGGCACTTTAATTGAGAAGAATTCTGACGCTCCACTTGTGTCTAGCAAGAAAGACTGTCAAGATCAATTAGTAATGTCTGCCATGGGCATAGGATTGGAAAACACAGGCCATTTAGCAGCTATTCCTAGGCTTCAAGTTCTCTCCAGTTCTCTCTAGCTTGTTAAATTCATTGTAAATGACACAAAACCACTCCTTTCTATTTCAGAGAGATTTGTGCCCCCAAATGTGTGCCTTATATTGTTGTTCCATTTGTCATACCTACTATGGGACACAGACCATCAGATGGGTAGATCTGATATTCCCCAGCTGTAACTTTCATCAATTTCAGATCCACACTGTGTCAAATCCCCCTTTCAAACCTGTGTCTGCATCCTGCTCCCCAGAGCTCCTGCATGTAGCTCTTATTTTCTGGAGCACCCACTTGTGTGACTATGTACCATCATCTCCTTGAGAAACTTGAGATCCCCCAGGAATCTCTCCACTATCTTGTTTAGAGTGCCTGGCAAACAGCAGGTACTCAATCACTACATAATTGAGGACACAGTGTTGAGACTAACTCTTAAGAGCCAGCAAGGACAGAGGTTGAGACAAGGCTTGGCCAGGATCAGGACTGGGGCTGAGGCCAGGGCTCTGCTATGGGACTCTGGTTTGTCATTAGCTGTTTTATCCAATTAAGTCATTCTTGGCTGCTGGTGCCTACTGGACCCTTGCCTGCCCCCTCACTTCTCTGCCCCTAATCACAACCAGATGCTCCTGGAGAACATGGGCAGAAGGGCAGCCCCCAGATCCCTTCCCCAAGATGACTATTGGCTGCCCACAGATGGACCTGAGTCTAGTGCTGAGAAGGCAGCCTGCCCACTGCCCAGGCCCAACCCAGGGCTGTCTTACTCCTCTCGGATGGAGCCCATAGCTCCTCAGGATATAGAACTGTTTGTGCTAGGCTGCTCTGCCCAGCTCCCTGGGTCCTCTGCAAGCAGCCCTGGGGCCTGGGCAGGAGCCAGAACAGGAAAGGAGCATGTACTCAACAAGCAGAGGAACTCAGATGGCCCCCAGAGGGATGGTAAGGCTCTACAGGCTTCACAGGCCTGGAACAGAGGAGGGTGCCAGAGGGTGGAGCCCTCACGCAGGGAGTGGACCCCCACTGCAGCACTCAGGGAAGAGACACTGGGCTTACCTCTCCACCCAGCCCTGGCACCCACAAGCTGTGGGACCTCAGTCCCACCAGTTTACTTCTCCAAGCCTCAGCATCCTCATTGCTAAAATGAAGATGGCGATCATGCCTGGGGTACAGGCCGCCACAGGGAACAAGTGAGAGACATAAACAATGCTTTATATTAATAAATAGAAGGGCCAGAGGCAGAGGCAGTCCATGAAAGAGGGCAGTACAAGGGGTAGAGAGGGAGGCTCTCCCAACCCATCCACAGCTATCTCCCAGTCACCCTCCCTCCTCCCAGTTGGCTGGGACAGAACATCACCCCCTCAGCTCACAGCTGGTTGCTCACGTGCATGTGTTGGGGCCCACGTGCATGCACACCCCCACAAACACTTGATGGACAGCCTTGGCCCGCCCCTGCGTTACACACCTATTTGCCCAACCCTTGGTCACTCCTGTCCTACCTCCTGCCTTCCCCTGGAGAGCTTCATATTCCTGGCACCCATTCCATGGTTAAGCACGTGAGAGAAACTGCCCATGTGTGTTGGCAAGAAGCTTCCATAACACAAGTTGTTATTCGTTTATTCATTCATTTGTGGCCCCAAGTAACATGCAGTCTAATAGGATGTGACAATAATAATAGTAGTGATAAAATTATAGTTAACTTTCAAGGATGCGACCCTGGGCTGGCACTATCCAAGTGCTTTAAATCCATTAACTCATTGAATCCCCACAATAACCCCATAAGATAGGTAGTAGTTTCAGATCTATTTTACAAATGAGGAAACTAAAGCACAAAGACATTAAGGAGCCTCCCAAGGTCACAGAACTAATCCATGACAGGATTTGAACCCTTGGCTCCAGGGTCTGCTCAGAACCACGGAAAGTGCACACAGAAGTGATCAATAGCCCCCAGCCATTTCCTGAGGTGCAGGGGTAGCCCCAGGCCAGACTGGCATGTGGCTGGGTTCCCCAAGGACCTGGCCTAGAAGCCATTGGGCCTCAACCTGGGAGCTGCCCTGAAAGACTGTGTTCCCTCACCTGGTACTGCCCAGCTCCAGCTCAGGAGGCGTGTGCCACCCCACAGGCTGACCCATGACCACCATACCATTCAGGCCACTACAGCCTCTCTCCTGGCAGTTACTGCAGCCTCTCCCCTCAGTGCCCTAGAACTAGTCTCCCACATTTTAGCTAGAACAAGACATCTAGAGGACAAGCTTGATTCTTTCTCTGTCAGTTTCCTGCTCACTACATCCTTCCAGCTGATTCAAGGCCCTTCATGGCCAGGTTCCCTGGTCACTCCTCCAGTGTCAAGACTCCCTAAAGTCCTCTCCAGACCCAGCCATGGGGCTTCACACATGGCAGATTTCTCAGCCAGGACCATTCTATTCCATAAATCAACCTTTCTTCTGATGAGTTCTTGCTCATCCTTCAAATCTCACAAGTGTCACTTCTTCCCTGAGCCCCCTCTGACACCTCTTTCCCTCACCCCAAATGCTGGATGCACCATCCTGGCTGAGATCCCACATGTTACCACTTGCTGACAGTGTACCCCAAAGCTCTGGGTGCCTGACTGAGCATCTGCTCAGTAAGCACACATGGACGATGGCAGGAAGGGAGGGTGGGACAGAAGGCAAGGGAAAGGTGGCAAGCATCTTTAAATGTGCCCAATACTGAGATACGTGGAACTGAGAGCTCTTGTCTCTTCTGGAAATATTTATTGTAATATCACAGCAACAGAAGAGCACAGGTTTGGCATAAGACAAGCTCAAGGTCAAACCCCCAACCTGCCACTTATTGACTGTGATGCTGGACAAGTTACATAATCTCTCTAAGCCTCAGTTTTCTTATCTGCAAAATGGGATTTTTAAAACCTATACTTGGTGGTTGGTTTGGGGTCTTTAACAAAATAACATACACAGAACACCCAGAGATGTTCTGCCTTCCTTGGGTTTCATTGGATCACTGACTCTCCAAGGGGGCCGGGGAAGGCTAAGCTGAAATCTTGCCTCCTAGTTACAAAGCCCCCAACTGTACCTGCTTCCCTCCTTCTGGTAGGTAGGCACCCACTGAGGACCCCTCCATGGGGAGAGGGAGGGAGGTATAAGGAAGTGGCAGAGGACTACTAGGTAGCAGAGGGGGAAGGGAAGAGGGGAAGGGAGGGGAGGAGAGAAGGAGGAAAAAGAAGAGTTCAGCACTGTACGGGTTTCCCCTGATGGGAGAGTCTGGGGTCTGTAACCACCCCGGATTCACTTGCTCACTTACTCATTCAATACATATTTACTGAGACTTAATGTGTGCCTGGCACTGCGCTGGGTGCTAGAGAGATGAACAGGCTAACACAATCCCTGTGCCCAGGAAGATTCTGATCTTTCTCATAGAAACACATACAAATAAGGCAAGGTGAAGTAGTGGTAAGTGCTGTGAAGAAAGTCAGACTAAATGGAAGGGCTGAGGGTTGTTGCTACTCTGGACAGAGCCGTCTGGGTGTGCGTCTCTGAGGAGATGACCCTTGAGCCAATTAAGACCCAAACGAGAAGAAGCCAGTTACCTGTCAATCCAAGAGGGTGACAGCCTGGAGTGGGTTAAGGGGTGTGCCTGGGAAGGGTGAAAGATGTGCAGGATGGGGACAGGGGCTGCCTGGTGGCCACCACAAGAAGTTTGAATTTTAGCCTGTTTGTGAGAAGTCCCTGATGAATGAGGTGGAAGTTTGAAGCAGAATCATGGCTAGATGAAGCCCTAAAGACAATCTGGTCCAACACTTTTATAGAAAGGGAAAGAAATGCTCAGAGAAAGGATCAAGTTGTCAGGGTCCCTCAGCTGGGGGCACAGGACCTGGCCTCCCACAAGTTCTGAAGCCAGGATACCACCTTCAGCTTTCTTCTCCCAGTGCGGGTTGTAGGAGCCTCTAGTTCCATCTGGGCCAGAACTTCAGTGCCCCCGCTGTGCACCCCAAGGCCATCTTCCTGTCTGTCCGCCTGGTCTCCCCTGCTGCCTGACTATTCCATGGGCATGCATCTCCCTGATGCTCCGGTGCTAAAGATGGATGACATTTCAAGGCTCTACCAAACAAGCCCATCCGTCACAAGGGATGAGAGATCTCAGCTTCTTTCTGTGCCCCCGCCCCCCTCCACACAACCCAGAGAACCCAGAGCTCTAGGGCTGGATGTAAGCATCTGCTCAGATCCTGCTCCCGGCTGCCCTTTCACTGGTCACAAGGGCTCTACCATCCATCAAAGCCACGTTGTTCTTCCTTACCAACCATCCCCCAGAAGGTCCTCTTCCTATAAATGTCCTCCCTAGAAGATACCCCCTGCCTCCACACAGACTCTCCCTCAAATCCAACATTGTCTGTGAAAAGAGCACTGGACTGGGAGTCAATAGCTGCTTCCCCTGGTTTCTCACAGCTTCCTTAAGTCTAACCTCAATCTCTCCTGCTGCAGTCCATTTCTCCTGGCTGAACCTCCATCAAAACCAAGAATACAGGGTGCCCTCTGCTTACAGAAGTGATTCAAGTCTCTGCCTGTCTCCCTCTTCTTGGCCTCTCCTACTGTTTACTATACAAATGGGACTCTGAAGAGGCAACCCTCAGCCAGACCTGGGTCTGGCCACCATCTTCCAGCCCATCCTTATTCCCTCCTAATTCCACTTCCCCAACCCTCTCCATGGTTCACCCAACCCAGTGAGAAGTTCTGATCCCTCCCTCATCAACCCAGTTACACCCTAAGTTCAGAAGATCATGACAGGTTGGGGCTGCAAAGCATCTCAGTAATTAACATGTCCAACTCCTTCATGTTTACATTGATTTTTCTGAATTATCTATTACTCCTACGTATCATAACAAATCTAAAAAGGAAAGACAATCATAAAAGATAAAAAAAAGATCCCTCATCATCCCACTACCAAGAGTCAAAGATTTCGCTAACAGTCTAACTTTATAAGTGCAGAAACGGGCCCAGAGAAGGAAAGTAACTTGCCTAAGGTCACACAGCAAATGAGATGGCAGGAACAGAAGCCAAGTCTCTGTATGGTCTCCCTGAAAACTGGTGGTTCTGGCTCCGTGCCCGTAGCCCAGTGGTTATGGTGCCAGCCACATATATGGAGGGTGGCAGGTTCGAACCCAGCGCAGACCAGCTAAAGCAACTGCAACAAAAAAATAGCTGGGCATTGTGGCAGGTGCCTGTAGTCCCAGCTGTTTGGAAGGCTGAGGCAAGAGAATCGCTTAAGCCCAAGAGTTTGAAGTTGCTGTGAGCTATGACACTACGGCACTCTACTGAGGGCAATATAGTGAGACTCTGTCTCAAAAAGAAAAGAAAACTGGTGGTTCTGCACCAGCAGCTTCTTGACACACATCAGCTCCCACTGCTCTCTGCCCACACCTCCACCATCAGCCCCCTTCCTCTCCCACCCTTCCTCATTTACCACCCCACACCCTTCTTCTCACCTGGCCTGCCTCAGCTCCAGTGACCTTTAAAATCAAGAGCGCTGTCACTGATTCTGTGACACAACAGCTCAACTACAGCATCCTTCTTGACTTCCCCGTCCCATCTGAGGGGCACCTGTGCCAGTGAGGCATAGAACTCTATTTTCCTCATTATTTCTGTCAAAGGGCTTGGCTGCAAATTATCCATCTCTCCAACCCCAGAGAAAGTCTAGGTCCATAAAGAGAGAGAACTTAGGTCATGTGTCAAAAACAGTCCTCCTGATCGAGTGCCGGAGCTCACGCCTGTAATCCTAGCACTCTGGGAGATGGGTGGATTGCTTGAGCTTAGGAATTTGAGACCAGCCTGAGCAAGATCAAGACCACATCTCTACTAAAAATAGAAAAACTGAGGCAAGACAATTGCTTGAGCCCAAGAGCTTGATGTTGCTCCGAGCTATGAAGCCACAGCATTCTACTCAGGTTGCCAGAGTGAGATTCTGTCTCAAAATAAATAAATAATATATATTTTAATTAATATATATGTGTGCATATATATATATACATATACATATACATATATATATATATTTCTTCTTTTATAGCATGAAGGATTCCAGGTAGATTTCAGAAAGGACTTCCAAGTGGGAGAGATGACTTTGGGGAACTGGTATGAGGGAAGAGAAATGTGCAGGATAAGTAGGACCCTGCCACTCATCTAGAACCAGAGCAGCTGAAGGCCAAAGGCCACCAGGACAAAATGGAGCAAGAGCAGCAGGGGACTCTTGAGACTGGGGTATAGGGGAAGAGCAAAGTGCTTCTTCCTGGGCCCACTACCTCTCTACTGGTCACAAATAGGTAGAGGAAAGCAAGTTAGATGGCTACTGCCCTTGCCCAGAGAGATTCCATGTCTCTGACATCCCCCTGGCTGCTCCCGCTTAGCCCCCCAATCCAACTCAGAACTAGTCTGGGTTATCTGGAGGTGGGGCAGGGAAGAGAAAAAGAAGGTGTATCTGGGGCAGTAGCCTCACCAGGCTCAACTGAATTCAGCCTTGCCTGGGGTGACCCGGGTCCCTGTGACTCTTCCACTGTCCCCTTTGGGGCCAGAGACCACTGCCTTATAAAGCTGTCTCTCCTGGGGTCCCTCCACTGTTCTTCCAGGAGGGAAGGAGAGGTCCGAGCATCGGTGTCTAATGCCACCACCCTCAGTCGCACACTCTACGTGTGGAGGAAACCAGGGTCCCTGTCCGCCTGCCCACAGTCCACAGACCTCCTGGCTTCCCGCGGAAATACCCGTTCAGGGACAGCGCCTGCCGGTCGGTACATGCCCATGCCCTCACCTGCGTGCCCCTCCCCGCACCCGGTCCCACTCAGGCCAACTCCGGCCAGTCCTACCTGCTCCAGGCTGGGGGCTTACCGCCCCAGCAGCCACTCTGAGGACCAGCACAAGGAGCCAGAGCTCGCCCCGCATGGTGGGGCCAGGACCCATCCCCGTCCCGCTCGCTGCCCCGGCCCGGCGAGGGAGGGCCCAGCTCCAGCAGCGCGGTCCCGAGGCGGGCAGGCGGAGGGGTGGGCGGCGAACAGGCGGCGGAGCGCGGAGCCGGGCGAGCGGGCGGAGAGGCGGGAGCGCGGGAGGTTGCAGCCTCCGGGAGCCCGGGAGCGTGGGGCGGGGCCGGACGGGGGGCGCGGCGCCGCGGGGGCCCTCGAGGGCCCTCAGGAGAGGGACGGAGGAGGGCGACAGAGCACCGGCCTCTTGGGCTGGGAGGACGCCTTGAGAACGTTAGCAGCCCTCTGCCCCTTCCCCTTCTCTGCTCCCCAGGGAGAGCCGCAGAGAGTAGGCCCGAGAGGCTGGACCCCAGGAAGAGACAGGCGACCCCTCCCTGGGCCATGGACTCCAGCCATTCCCACCAACACCCCTCAAGGCTCTGCGACTTTCTGAGCTTTTCTCAGAGTTCTATGAGCTTCTGATGCTTTGTCCCCTACCCCACCCCACCCCCACCCCCTGGAATCTAACACCTGCAGCAAAGACCCCCAGCTTCTCCACCGCATCTTAGGGCTCCTCCTCTCTTTATTCTTCTGCTCCCCATTTGCAGCACCAGCAGTCCTGGAAGTGGAAGGGACCTGGCTCGCCCCTACTCTGCAAAAGCCTGGACGTACCCTCACCCCAAGAAGGTAACCGAGGCCATTCTTCTCTCTGGGGACTCCAGGCCTGTTCAAGGCCTGACCCAGTCAATTTTCAAAGCCAACCCTGGAGCAAGGAAACCGCTCACTCCACCTGCCACACCTTACAACAGGCTCTGGGGATAGATTATCTTTTTTTCTTTCAGGACAGAATAAAAATACCCACAGTTTAGGAAATTTAATAGACAGCAGGGAATCAGGTCAGGACACTGAGGTGCCACTTCCCTTCCCTGACCTACTTCGTGTGACAGCAAGGAGGGGGTAGGAGCGGGGATAAAGGGGTACCGAGGCTTCTAGGAGCTGGGGCCTAGGAACTGGAAAATAGTCCAGAGGAAGAGTGTGAATGCTGAGCGCCAATGGGGAAATTCTCCAGAAAGAGAGATAAGGATGGGGACAGGAGAAAGTACTGTGTGGGCTGGAAAAGATGGGTTCCCTGGCACTGAGATCAGAAAGAGGAACTAAGAAAGGAAACAGCGAACGGCTCTCTAATCTTTTTAGAATGCCAGCTCTCCCTTCCAGGGTCCCAAAGTCGACCTCCTCCAACATTAAACCCTCTATTCTCTTACTATGGGACAAAGCAGGGCCTATTTGTAAGTTCTTCCTGAGGTCTAATTTAAATCCCAACTTGGCTGACTTAGGATGACATAGCCTGTCGCTTCCAGCTGTGGCTTCTTGCTGCCCTCATGTGGCCACGTGACGAGCCACAACGCGGGTGTTTTGCGGTTCCCTGGCTTTTTCTGGTCTGCCCAGATTATCTCCGACCTCCTACCTTGCCGGACGTTAAGGTGAGAAGTCCCAGGACAGAATTCCAGCTCCCGCCCTGGTATCTTAGTACATTTCTCCATCAGGGGTACCCGTGGTCTGCACTATAAAATCTGTAAGAGCTCGAACTGAAACAAAAACTTGGCAATAAAAGCAAATAACATGCAAAAAAAATTTAATGTAAGCCTCTAGAATTTAAGCGTACATTAGAAACAGATTAAATCTGCTCTGGCCTTGAGCAGATTTCTGAACTCCACCCCCAATTTTCTAACCCAGTGGGTCTAGGATGTGGCTTGACCAAGACACGTACCAAGAAGATAGTGCTGGTTCCAGGACCCCATTTTGAAAGCCGCTAATCTAGAATTCTCCAGTTCTTTGCATTCTCTAACCGCTCCTCGTCTGCGGAGAAAGAAAATGGTGAGAGAAGTGAGAGATGGTGAAAGACGTGTTTAACGCACAAGTGGGAGAAAAAAAACAAATTTCAAGTAATTCGTTTAAGAACTTTGGAAAACGTATGGGAGGGGGCACCCGGATTTGAACCGGGGACCTCTTGATCTGCAGTCAAATGCTCTACCACTGAGCTATACCCCCTCTGCTGGTCATTGGGCCTCAGATGGTCTCTTATTACAACTGCTGCGCAGGCGCTCTGGCGAAACTTTTAAAGAGACGCGAGAAGTGAGGTTCGGTGTTTTTAGAAAAGATCCGGAAATAATACAGAGGGCGCTAAACTAATGTACACAAATTGTAAGAAAAAAACATTAAAATTGTATCAAGTCACATTTGACTTCTGCAATTACAAGAGGTACAATATATAATATACAAGATAACAAGTGTTACTGGTATATACTAAGTATTACAATTTTAATAGTTTTTTTCTTGCTTAAACGTGTACGCTTTTTTTTGCATCCTCGGTATAAATCCCAGATTACTCACTTGGAAGCAGTTGTTCCCTGAAGGTCTGAGCTCAGATTTCTACTGATGGTGTAAAAAAAAGGTAATCTGGTTGTGTGGAAGGGAAAGTCTCTAGAGAGGCTTTCAGATCCTTCACTTCGGGGTTGTTCATCTGGGCTGGGATCCCACTCTCCTTCCCTGCTGGAGCCCCCTTACTGCTGGGCGCCTCTTTTTTCTCTCGCATATGTTCGCGCAGCTTCTACAGGCCTTTCTTTCCCACTGCCCTTAGAAACTCAGCCTCTCCCCACCCTGGAAGAGTCGTGGGGGCCACTGGCCAGGCCGACCTGGGAGTGCGTCTGCCTCTGCCCTATTGTTACAGGAGAAAGCCATTTGCACCATCCTACTTTGGGCCAGCCCGGGGCTCCTCGCTCTCATTTGCACTGCATTCAAACCTTGGCCATACGTACAGAACAGGCCACTCGCAGAGCAAAAGAAAAATGGTGGCCGGGCCCGAGAATCCATACCCTCCTGTTGGCTGGAGATTACTGAGATCTACCAAAACTTGGAAAGCCACACCGGGAGAGGGGGCACCCGGATTTGAACCGGGGACCTCTTGATCTGCAGTCAAATGCTCTACCACTGAGCTATACCCCCTTCCTGCTCATCATTAGAATAAATTTAAGAACAATAAGGGCATGGTATTATCCACCTTCCTTTTATAATTTTGGTCTGCTGCTCAGGACAGAACAATAGAAAGAACAAGATGAGAACAAAAACCACATGATTAAGATCTCGTCCCAGACTTTCTCCAGGTGTCCATGGCCTGCTTCAGGAAAAGAAGAGTCCTCCTGTTCTCAGGACCATCCCTGGTGTTTTAGGGTAACAGCCCTGCTTCCTGTATACTTACGTGCAGCCTGAGTCTCCCTCCTGTCTCTACCTCTATAGATAGGACTCCGGGGCTATTCCAACCCCGAGGGTCCCTCCTTTTTTTCTCCTTGACTCATTATCAAACCTCTCCCTCTCCTAGGCCTGGGCAGAACCAAGAGCTCCTGCTCCCACCTGGTCAGGTACCAGTGCCCTACAACCAGAACAGAGAAGCCAGTACCCTGGCCAGATGAGCCCTTGAGGCAGCTTTCAACCCCCTTTCTTTGCAAAAATAATAATAACAATAATAATAAAATACAAACAAAAAGCCAGTTTGAGGAACAGGGAGAATGGGCAGGCAGAAATCAGAGGTGAGCAGTTTTCAGTGATTTTTATTATACCTTTATAAAAATTCTAATACAATATATATTTTTTAATTTTTACACAAAGACAAACAAAATAAGCAAACCTTGTAAGACCTTGGGATATTTGGGAGGAATGGGAGTCACACTGGCAAGACACTGGAAATGAAGGGGTACCATGGAGAGGGTTAAAATCCAAAAACTGTGGTCAGAGTAAGCATATCTGAGGGAACAGGAAGGTGAGGAAGGAGTGAGACCCCTGGTGTCCGGAGTCCAAAGGAGCTCCCCATCTGGGACATCTTATCCTCTTCCCTCTCCCCTTCCATTGTTTGGCTGAGCCCTCCTCCTGAGCCCACCCATTTCCGGCCCCTGGGATCTCTTTTGCCCACAGGGTATGGGACAAAAATAGCTAATGGGCCAGAAAGCTGGGGGGAGGAGGAGGAAATGAGCAATTCCAGGGGTCTCTTACTGTGCCCAAACACACAAACACACATTTTCCTGTAGAGGGCTTAGGGCAGAGGAGAGGAAGAGGCTCTACCACATCGAACAGTTTCCCTAGTGCCTCTGAGAGGCACTTGTAGCAGCCATGGAGTAGAGGAAAGATTTTTCTGCCATCCTGCCTGCAACCATGCAAGGTGTACAGTCCTGGTCCCCAGTGAGGGGTTGGGCAGACGATGGCAATCTTATTATCCGTACCTGTCCTTGCTCCCACCAGAGAATCATAAAAAAGTAATAAATAGTCACTTGGGTTTCCCACCCACATTAACCAACCCCAAAGTTTCTGTTTAGCCTTAGGCTGGGACATCAGTTAGCTGTGACCCGAGATTGCATCCACTGGAGACCGGCAGGCAGCCTGCAGGGAAGGAGGAACAGGAAGAATCAGTATATCCCAAAAGGATGGTGGCCTTCAAGTCCCCAGCCCCTGCCTGGAAGAGCGGAGAGCATACCAAAGTTATAGCCAATCATTCAGTCAAGAAAGACAAAGTGGGCTTGGCACCTGTAGCTCAAGAAGCCAACCACATACACCAGAATTTGTGGGTTTGAATCCAGCTGGGGCCTGCCAAACAACAATGACAACTATGGGTGGCACCTGTGGCTCAGTGGGTAGGGCACGGGTCCCATATACTGAGGGTGAGTTCAAACCTGGCCCAGGCTCTAAGCCCAGGAGTTGGAGGTTGCTGTGAGCCGTGTGACCCCCCAGTACTCTACCGAGGGCAATAAAATGAGACTCTGTCTCTACAAAAAAATGACAACTGGGCGGCGCCTGTGGCTCAAGGAGTAGGGTGCCGGTCCCATATGCCGGAGGTGGCAGGTTCAAACCTAGCCCCGGCCAAAAAACAAAAAAAAAAAAATGACAACTGCAAGCAAAAAATAGCTGGACATTGTGGCGGGCACCTGTAGTCCCAGCTACTTGGGAGGCTGAGGCAAGAGAATCGCTTAAGCCCAAGAGTTGGAGGTTGCTGTGAGTTGTGATGCCACAACACTCTACCAAGGGTGACAGCTTGAGGCTCTATCTCAAAACAAAAAAAAAAACAAAGTGACACGAGTGTCTTTTACACATCAGGTGCTGTGCTAGGAGCAGGGTTTACTAGTAAAAAAGTCGACACACCCTCTATGGCTGACAGTCTAGCAGAGGAGACAGATAGTAAACAAATGGTCAAACAATTCTATGACTACATACTGTGATAAAGGTTAGGAAGGAGATGTACAGAGGCCTCTGGAGGTCTAAGAGTCAGGGAGGGCTTCCCCAAGAAAGAAACCTGGAGATCTACCATCCCGGGTGCCTTAGCGTTACGAAATGCTGGTTGAATTAAACTGACTGTGGGTTGGGGAAGGCAGCTTCCTGAGCCAGGGGGTAACAAAGACACTGCCAGAAATGTGTAGTACCTTGAGCTGACTTGCCAAAATTCTCCCCTTCTTCAGAAAGGTATTTGAGTGTCCACCCTGCCACTAGTCCACTTGAGAGAGAAAAAGAAAAGGAATTTTCCAGGCCTGATACAAGACCTTTTCTAAGGTACGTGGCCAGGCTCTTTCACATCCATCCTTCAGGTGTTTACTCAACAGCTACCTTCCCACCAGCCCCTGGCTAGATACCTTTTCTAAAATTGCAGCACTCCCTCCACATACTTGCAATCTCTCTTCCTCATTCTTCCCCCCCCTTTAGCATTTATCACTTTTTAACTTACTATATGTTTTTCTTACTTATTGTCTATCTCCCCTGCATTGGAAACTAAGCTCCATGAGGGCAGGGATTTTTTTCCTTTTTCTTTTGAGACCGAGCCTCAAGCTGTCACCCTGGGTAGAGTGCCATAGAATCACAGCTAACAGCAGCCTTCAACTCCTGGGCTTAAGCGATTCTCTTGCCTCAGCCTCCCAAGTAGCCACGGGCGCCCACCACAATGCCCTGCTATTTTTTGGTTGTAGTTGTCATTGTTGTTTGGCAGGCTCAGGCTGGATTCGAACCCGCCAACTCTGGTGTATGGGGCTGGCACCTTAGCTGCTTGAGCTACAGGCTCCCAGGCAAGGGCACAGATTTTTGTCTGTTTTGTTCACTGCTGTTTTATCAAGCCCCAGAACAATATCTGGCATAAAGTAAGGATGCTCAATAAAAATTTGTTAGGTTAGGGCAGTGCCTGTGGCTCAAAGGAGTAGGGCACTGGCCCCATATGCAGGAGATGGCAGGTTCAAACCCAGCCCTAGCCAAAAAAAAAAAAAAGCTGCAAAAAATAAAATTGTTAGGTTGGCTGGGCACAGTTGGCTCACATCTGTAATCCTAGTACTCTTGGAGGTGGAGGTGGGAGGATTATTTGAGCTTAGGAGTTCAAGACCAGCCAGAGCAAGAGAGAGACCCCATCTCTACAAAAAAATTAGCCAGACATGGTGGCATAGGCCTGCAGTTCCACTCAGGAGGTTAAAGCACAAGGTTCACTTGAGCCCAGGGGTTTGAGGTTTCTGTGAGCTATGATGACACCACTACCCTCCAGGCTGAGGAACAAAGTAAGACTCTGTCCCCTTCCCCCCCAACCCACCAAAAATACAATTTGTTAGATGAATGGTGTTATTTATTCTCTACAGAAACACTAAGAAGAAGAAGACTTATCTTACAGATAAGAAAACTCAAAGAGAGAGTTGGCGATTTCTACCTAGACAGGTTGTTCTCTGGGTCTTCCCATGGCTGTCTCCTCTTCATTAGGTCTTAGCTAAAAAGTCACCTCCTGGGAGAGCCCGTCCTTGCCCTGCCCCCTCTATCATCGTAATCCAATTTCACTTTCTTCTTACCACTTCTCAGTACCTAAAAGTATTGTGTCTAGGTGGAGTGTTACCTCTCTCTCCACTAGGATAAGCCCCTTGAGAGCAGGGAGACTGTCTCGCTCTCCACTTAACCCACAGCATCTCAACTGTGGGAGGTGCTCAACTGACTTGGTCCAGAAGCCCACTGTGAGCCAGATTCTGACAGGAGAGAGTCAGGAGAAGGGTGCTGATGGGCAGTCATCCATTGGTTGGGCCAGGTCCTGGATGTTTAGGTGGGGCAGCCACTTACCCTTCCCCAGTAAGAGCACAGCACCCTTGTATATGCCAGGAGTGGTCTTTGATGGCACTGAGAGTAAGTAATTGGGAGATCTCCCCAGTGCTCATGGAGTCCTTCCTGTCTTGCTTGTTGGCAAAGATCAGGACTGAAGCTTCTCGTAGAGCCTGTGGACAGAGGAGCATAGCCCCAGTCAGCTGTCAGGCCCTGCCTCTCTTCCCATTGGCCCATGAGTCCTCCCTGGTTGCCTCCCCAGCTGTCCCTGCAAAAGAAGCCAATGCCCAGGTAGGGCAGAGTTGGGGTCTCCAGCAACCACATCAAATGCCACTGACAGCTCATGGAATGCCCCCCCAACCAGCTGATACAATCCTTACAACAATCCATGAGGTAGGAATTGATGAATCTCCCCCTACATTATAGCTGGGGGAAAATTAGAGGGGTAAAGTAACTTGTCCAGGGTCCCACAGTGAATGAGAAATAGAGTCAGAACTTGAACCAGCAATTCTGGCTTCTATGATTAATACTACTGAGGGCATTGGCATCCTTCATCAGGGATAAACTAGCCCTCCCCATGCTGCTGGGTTAGAGGCTGTCAGAGACTGGGACATCAGGAATGAAGCTCGGAGACGCTCAGTGTTTAGCCTCAGGGCACACCGTATCACCAGGCCCTCTCCCAGCAGCAGGAGTTACCTCGTGGGCCAGCATCTTATACAGCTCTTCTCGAGTGGTTAGCAATCGATCCCGGTCCGTGCTGTCAATCACAAGGATGATGAACTGGCAGCAGAGAGGGGCTGTGAGTGGTGGCTTTCTCTTTGGTGAATGTGTTTTCTGCCCCCACACTGGCCTCTGCACTGCCCGGATGTCAGCCCCAAATGAAAGAAACTGTACAATGTCAAGATCTCAACACTCTAGGTCCATTTTAGTTGCCTTTTTTTTTTGTTTGTTTTTTGTAGAGACAGAGTCTCACTTTACCACCCTCGGTAGAGTGCCATGACGTCACAGACTCACAGTAACCTCCAGCTCTTGGGCTTACGCGATTCTCTTGCCTCAGCCTCCCAAGCAGTTGGGTCTACAGGCGGCCACAACGCCCGGCTATTTTTTGTTGCGGTTTGGCCGGGGGCCGGGTTTGAATCCGGCACCCCTCGGTATATGGGGCCGGTGCCCTACTCACTGAGCTACAGGCGCCGCCCATTAGTTGCCTTTTCTTTTCTTTTGTAGAGACAGAGTCTCACTGTACCGCCCTCGGGTAGAGTGCGGTGGCGTCACACGGCTCACAGCAACCTCCAGCTCTTGGGCTTACGCGATTCTCTTGCCTCAGCCTCCCGAGCAGCTGGGACTACAGGCGCCCGCCACAACGCCCGGCTATTTTCTTTGTTGCAGTTTGGCCGGGGCTGGGTTTGAACCCACCACCCTCGGCATATGGGGCCGGCGCCCTACTCACTGAGCCACAGGCGCCGCCCACTAGTTGCCTTTTCTATCCAGACATGGGAAGTACACAACACACATGTGTGCATGTGAGTGTGCACGAGGGGCTCTGTGAGGCACTGGGTGTTCATGATTCCATTAGGCCTTACCACAACTCTGTGGAATTGTTGCCATCATTATTATTATTATTATTATTTAGAGACAGTTTTACTTTGTTGCCCTGGGTAGAGTGCCATGGTGTCACAGCTCACAGCAACCTCCAGCTCTTGGGCTTAGAAGATTCTCTTGCCTCACCTCCCAAGTAGCTGGGACTACAGATGCTCGCCACAACTCCCAGCTATTTTTTTGTTGCAGTTTGGTCGGGCCTGGGTTCAAACCCACCACCCTTGTTATATGGGGCTGGCGCCCTACTCACTGAATCACAGGTGCTGCCCTATTTTGGGGGGGACAGAGTCTCACTCTGTGCCCCAGGGTAGAGTGCTGTATCATCATCATAGCTCTCAGCAATCTCAAACTATTGGGCTTGAGAGCTCCTCTGGCCTCAGCCTCCCAAATAGATAGAACTTCAGGTGCCCCCCCCACAATGCCTGGCTAGTTTTTCTACTTTTAGTAGAGACAGGGTCTCACTGTTGCTCAAGCTGGTCTCCAATTCCTGAGCTCAAAGGATCCTCCTGCCTCAGCCTCCCAGAGTGCTAAGATTACAGGCATGAGCCATCGCACCCAGTGGTATTCAAAAATTTTAACAGGCACTGTACTGTGTTAAGTATTCAACACATATACATTAGCTATTTTTTATTTTTTTCATAATTTTCACAACCCAGGAAGATCATTATTATGATCTCCAGTAATGATCTTCATTTAATGGGAAGCTCAGAGAGGTTGACTGGTTGATATCACACAGCTGCCTCAGGGACCCTCTAGCCCTGGTTCCCTCCTCACCTCAGTGTTGGAGTAGTACATGTTCCAGGCAGAGCGCAGAGCCTCCTGGCCTCCGATGTCCCACATGATGAAGTGGGTCTTCCGAAGAACGATCTCCTCCACATTGCTACCAATGGTGGGACATGTATGGACCACCTCATTCATCAGGCTGGAAAGGTAGAAGAGGGCACCAAGAGCTCAGCTCAGCCCACTCCCAACTCTGGCCTCCCACCCCTCTACGCCCAAGGCAGGCTGAAACTCAGTCCAGATTGACTGAGCCTCTGCTAGGGGCCAGGCCATATGCAGGCACAGGGAAATGAAGGTGGGAGGGAGACCAAGCCCTACCCTGCTTGGACCCCAGAGGGGAAACTTCTTAGCACAGTTTCTTCAAACTTTAAGATAGAATTGAATCGCCTGGAAGTCTTGTCAGAATGCAGATTCTGACCCTGTGGGTCTGGGCTGGGGCCTGGGGGTTTGTATTTCTAACAAGGTCTCCCCAGAAGATATTCATGCTGCTGGTCCATGGACCACACTTCTAGTAGCAAGGAGTTAGAGAGATGAGACAGACATCAGAAAAGTACTTTATATAAAGTGGTGGGGAGAACACACGTTTGTATATGTAAATAATGCTTCTGAAAGGTTACCAAGAAGTTACAACAGGAGGAAAACTGGAAGTTAGAGGGAAGAAGAAAACTTACTTTTCACCATGTGTTCTTCTGTTTGAAGTTTTCTTTTCTAGTTTTTAAAAAATTTTACAGATATTACTTTTTCAGGAAAAATCCTGTCCTATGTAAAGTACATTGAAGGCTCCAAAATGGGAGAGGGGCCATCCAGAGAACGGGTATGGGGGAAGCTGCAATGGGTTTTTACCCAGGACCCCCCACGTGTGCCAGGCTCCCTGAGACCAGGAGCTGGCAGGAGCTCAGGCCCCTTGGCTTTGAAGAAGGGGAAGAAAGTTAACAGGCAGAGGGTGCAGGGGTGCTAACAGAGGGATCTGCACCTGAGGGAGTGCAGCACAGGGAGACAGGAAAACAGAGACACCTGTCAGGGCTGTGACAGGGCCTGGCAGGAGCATAAGGTTGAGGCCAAGAGGCAACAAGAAATGGGGTTGTCTATACCAGGCAGGATTCAAAAGCCAGCCCAAAAGGCCACTAAGCCACGAAAGTCACACCAGCGTTCCCCCATCATCCCTGCCAGCTACGGGGACCCAAAGAGACGCTTCAGCGATTGGTCGAAATGCCTGTCAGTCTGGCAGGAGGACCAGTCCTCTCCTGTCCCCACCGAGGGTCACTTACAGCTGGTAAAGAATGGTAGTCTTCCCTGCATTGTCCAGTCCCACGATGATAACCTTGTGCTCTGGAGGCATCGGAGGAAAGACAAAATCAGGACCAAACCCGGTAGCCAAGGGACTGCACCCCCCTCTCCCGGCCTCCCAAGAGGGAGATAAGTGCTTCCCTGCCCGGCGAGGGACGTCTGGCCCAAGTACCACTTCTGCTTCCCACCCTGCTCGGACATCTGTGCCACTCCAGGACAGTGGAAAAGAGAGCTGAGCCCCTACTTGACCCCACCTCCCTTCGCGTTTCTAGAAAATCGATTGTCTGAAAGGTCCGGGGCGCTCCGGGCTTGCCAAAAGGAGTCTGGGGAAAGAGTCGAGCGCGAAGTCACAATCGCTGGAAACCAGCGGCAGCCCCCACCCCCGCGCCGCCTCAGGAGGCTGGCCTGAGGCGCACGGACCCGCAGGGACGCTGCGGTGCGGGAGGGAGAGACCGCGGAGCAGGCTAGGAGCTCCGGAGCAGGACTCCAGAGTCTGAGGTCCCCCAGCGCCTCTGACTCCGGGTCAGGAAAGCCCCAGAACTTAGTAGGATCAAAGCAGTCGCCTGGCTGCCCTGCCCATCCCTTACCCTGATTAGCAAAGATGCTCGTCAACTTGGCAATCAGCTGCCCCATGTCACGTCCCAGGCAGTGCAGGTGAAGGACTCAGAGGCCTCTGGAGCGAGAGTGGGTCCCGGAGCTTGGAGCCCCACCCCCTGGGGAGGACCGGGCAGGCTAAGGCTCGGGTGTCTGGGGAAGCCCCACGTGTCACCAGCGGGGCCTGGGAATCCCCTGGGACGCTGGCCCCTCGAGGGTGCTATGAACACCCTCGTGATTGCAAGCTGCCTGCCTGTCCAGGACCCTGGAGGTGCGAGGAAAACGAAGTCTAGACTCTTCAGCCTCCCCTGTCCCTATGGAAACTCCAGAGAGTTCCCTGGGTGGACTGCTCCCTGACTGTAAATCAAGGAAGGCTAAACACAACGATGAAAAGCAGATCCCAGCTCCCTCTCTTCCTGCCATGTCTAGGGCACAAGACTGAAGCAAAACTAGGCCCGGCGTGGTGGCTTATGCCTGTAATCCCAGCACTCTGGGAGGCCAAGGCGGGAGGATTTCTTGAACTCAGGAGTTGGAGACCAGCCTGAGAAAAAGAGAAAAAACTAGCCAGGTGGTGGGCACCTGTAGTCCCAGCTACTTGGGAGGCTGAGGAAAGAGAATCGCTTAAGCCCAAAAGTTTGAGATTGCTGTGAGCTGTGATGCCACAGCATTCTACTGTGGGCGACATAGTGAGACTCTGTCTCAAAATAAATAAAAATAAATAAAAAATTAAGGTTCAGTGCCTGTAGCTCAAGCGGCTAAGGTGCCAACCACATACTCCAGAGCTGGCTGGTTCGAATCCAGCCCCGCCTGCCAAACAACAATGACAACTACAACCACAAAATAGCCGGGCATTGTGGCGGGCACCTGAAATCCCAGCTACATGGGAGGTTGAGGCAAGAAAATTGCTTAAGCCCAAGAGTTGGAGGTTGCTGTGAGCTGTGACGTCACAGCACTCTACCCAAGGGCGACAGCTTGAGACTCTGTCTCAAAAAATAAAATAAAATAAAATAAAATAGATAAAAAACTAGCCAGGCCTTGTGGTGGCACCTATAATCCTAGCTACTGGGGAGGCTGAGGCAAGAGGATTACTTGAGCCCAAGAGTTTGAGGTTGCTGTGAGCTATGAAGCCACGGTACTTTGCTCTAGGGCGGACTGAGTGAGACTGTCTCAAAAAAAGAAAAAAAGAAGAAGAAGAAGACTGAAGCAAAACCCCAGGAGACCCACCTTCAGTACCTACCAGCTATATGGGACAGGTAGGACTCACTGATCCTCTCTGAGATGGGAGAAGATTCCAACCTTAACAGATCTCCAGTTGTTTCATTAGTATGGGTCTTATGGACCCACCTAAAGTGATTTCCCCTGATGGAGGGCAGGATGTCCCCTCCTTTTGCAGGTCCCTTGGTGCCAGGCAACTTCTAGGAATAAATCAATGTTCCTTCACCCCCAACATCTGAAGATAAGGTCAGAGCAAAAAGAGAGCTATTCCTCCCACACCTTCCACACAGTGGCTCATGCCTGTAATCCTAGCACACTCTGGGAAGCCAAGGTGGATGAATTCCTTGAGCTCTGGAGTTCTAAGACCAGCCTGGGCAAGAGCAAGAACTCCATCTCAACTAATAGAAAAACTAGCTGGGTGTTGTTGCAGGCACCTGTAGTCCCAGCTACTCAAAAGGCTGAGGCAAGAGGATTGCTTGAGCCCAAGAGTTTGAGGTTGAGGCTGGGCACTGTGGCTCATGTCTTTAATCCTGGCACTCTGGGAGGCTGAGGTGGGTGGATTGCTTGAGCTCACAAGTTCGAGACCAGCCTGAGCAAAAGTGAGACACCCCCACCCCACCCCAATCTCTACTAAAAATAGCAAAACTGAGGCAAGAGGATCACTTGAGCCTGAGTTGGAGGTTGCTGTGAGCTATAACACCACAGCACTCTACCCAGGGTGACAGCTTGAGACTCTGTCCAAAAAAAAAGAAGAAGGAGAGAGATTCCCCCAGCCAGAGACCCCACAAAGGGGTCCCAGATACTAAGATCCAGCAGAGGTGAACATGGGCCATCAGAGAACCAGGAGGCCAGGCTGGAGAAGGGGTAGGAAGGGGGGAGTTTCTTTTGTTGTTTGTGAATTTCCTTCTTTGCCTAAACTGGGAAAAACCAGAAAACAAAAAGAGAAGTGGGAAAGGCAAAGCAACCTCAGGCTGAGGGGGTGGCTAGAGGAGACTCCAGTCAACGCTCTAGGGAGCCAACTCCTTCCACCATACTGCACCAGCCTCCTGCAGCGCTGTTATGGCTCCCCTCCACTGAGGTACCTACCAGCCGTTTAATTGGTTTCCTTGTGCCTACCGCAGCTCTACCTCTTCCTTTCCCAGAGCATCCTCCACACAGCACAGCTTCCTACAGCACAGCTCAGGGTCCATTACTCCCCAGCTCATAAACTTTCAATGGTTGCCTACTGCACACTGGATTCAAATCAATCTCCTAACCTGACATTTAAGAGCCTTCAAGAACAGGCCCATCTACCTTCACAGATTCATCGACCAGGTTCTTCAACCACTGGTCCTTACCCTCATACCCAGCTCTTTCTGACTCTGCCTTTGCTTCTTCATTGCCTCCATTTGAATGTCTTTCACCTTCTCAGAAAGGAGAATGCCTGCTACCCTTTAGATGTCTTGCCATAAAGCCACCTGCTCCTAAGCCCTGGCTTCACTCTCCTGCCACGTGGGTCTTCTCTATTCCCTGGAATTTTCTCTACCCTAGCAAGTCTGTTTCCTCCATCAACTGTGAGTCCTAGAAGGTGGGGTTCGCATCTTCTTCACCAGTGTATGCCCCCCAGCGCCCCCTGGCCCAGTGCCTGAGCAAACTGTAGGAATGTGTGGCACTTGGGCTAGCACAGAATGAGTTCATCTACAGCCTGAGAAATGGTGCCTAAAGTATTAAAAAAGGAATGTGGGCACAGGCTTAAGAGGGTTGAGGAAGTGTAAAAAGTTTGTGTAGAGAGCAGGGAAAACAGCTCACTAAGTACGGACATTCATCCCACCCAGCTTGATGCCCAGGTAGAAGGATAGAGAGAGAATTGGCTGCCAGGGCCCATCTGGGGCTGGGGCTGGGGCGCAGAGGGCACTGGGGGAAGCAGCAGTGTCTTCAGCATTTTACCATCTGTTTCCTGGGGTGGGGGGAGGAATCTTTTGGTGCACCCTGGGCCCCTATTACCCTCCACCAATTGCAGAATTGAAAGTGATACTCTGCAAGCTGGGAACACTTTCCATAAACAGAAGAGAGCCTTCTCCACTGCAAGTTCTGGAGACCGGATCTTAGGGAACATTCCTTCATGTATTCATTCAACAAATATGAGCTGGGCAACACACCAAGAAGACAAAACAGACCTTGTCTACATCTTTACAGAGCTGATGGTCTGGAGGGGGAGAAAAATACGCACACACACACCCCTCTGAGAGACAATAGGTAGGAAGGACTGATTCAGAAGGGAAGCAAGACACAATTGTCAGAAGTGAGCCTGTGGCTCAGTGGGTAGTGGCCCCATATACCAAGGGTGGTGGGTTCAAACCCAGCCCCTGTCAAACTGCAACAACAACAAAAAAATAGCCGGGCATTGTGGCAGCTGCCTGTAGTACCAGCTACTTGTGGGAGGCTGAGGCAAGAGAATCACCTAAGCCCAGGAGGTGGAGGTTGCTGTGAGCTGTGTGACACCATGGCGCTCTACCGAGGGTGATAAAGTGAGACTCTGTCACTACCAAAAAAAAAAAGAAGTGATTCTTGGAGCTAAGACAAGACTTTTCTCTAAGACACAGGACTGAGACACTCCCTTGCCCCTGGCCCATGATGGCCCCAGCTCAGCTCCCTTTACTTTAGAACAGGGGAAACCTTAGGCCATACCTAGGACCTGAGGCCTCAGCTCACTCTGGGACAGAACCCACTGCAAAAACAGAAGCAGCTAGTCAGGGAAGGAGATAAAGAGTATCAAGTAGGAGGGGTCCCCAGCAGGACTCAGTTCCTAAACCTCTGGGGTGGGTAGGAGGGCCAGCCTCTCAGGGCCTTATTTCAGCTGATTTTGTGGTTCTTTAAATCTTCACATTTAAACCACCAACTTGCTCACATGCAGCCAGTTAGTTGAGAGCTTGTGATTACCAAAGAAACGAGAATCTCCCTTCATCTCCCAGTATCTCCAAGCCAGCTAGAAATGCCCTTGCCTGCAAGTTCTGGGCAAATGCAATTTCAGGCAGAAGACACATTGGGGAGGAGATAAAAACATATTCAGATACCTGCTTCCTCCTCCCCACCCCCTACCTGCTACCCTTGAAGAAACTGATGCATCCTGGGCCAAATTAGCACTGAACTTGGGAGCCACAGGCACCACAGAACTTGAAATCCATCTATCTGAGTTCAGGTCCTTGCATCATGGCCGTGTAACTGTGGACAAGTAGCTTAAATTCTCTGAGCTTTGTTTGTGAACTGGAGTTAATAATCCCTGCCCTTGATTCAAAATATCAGAGTCCACCCCAGACCTCTCTGCAGAGCTCTCATGCACACAGCTAGTCTTTTGCTCTTATCCTCTTGAATGTCTCACAGGCACATATAACTACCTTGTTCAAAGCTGGCTTATTTCTGCCTCTTGATTAGTTTTTCACCTGCTTCCTAAGAGAGGGCTACCACCCACACTCCCCCAAATACCTCCCTCTCTCTTCACTGGCCACTTCCAATTGCTGTCTACAAGCTCCTAATTCTAACTGCTAGATATCTCACACAAATACATCACCTCCCCACACCCCCCTGAATGTCGGTAGCTCCCACATGCCTAGGCTAGGTGGTTGGCAGGGGCGGGAATGTGGGGGATCATTGCCTCCCTTCCTATTCCACTGCTGTGGCCTGAGGCAAACCCTCCTTTCTCACCTGGAGTATTACAGCTGTTTCCAGGCTGTGATCTCCAAACTGCAACCAGGCAATCTTGTTATTGCCGCTTACAATCCTTCAGTTTCTGCAAACCAGCTTAGGACACAACCCAGACTCCTTAATGATTCAAGGGCTGCTGTAACCTACTTCTGCCAACCCCTCTCTGGCCACGGCCTTGAGAGCACACTTTGCTTCTGAGGTGCCAAGAACATGCCATGCATGTCCCCTGCTTCCTCTGCCCTGAACACTTCCCCCACATATCTGTCCTTAACTCCTAACCATGCTTCTACACTCCTCTCAAGTCTCACCTCCTCCAGGAATCCTCTCTCGACTTCCCAGGGTTAAGGGAATGACTCCTCTTCCAGGTTCCCACAATACCCAGTGCTTCCCACATCAGAGAGCTCATTGTGCCCTACTGGCAATTGCCTGTGGCTTCCACTCAGACTGGTGCCTAGTACATACTTTTTCCTGTTTGTTCCACGAATGAACACCAGAATGAATGATTCTATGGAAAGGCGGTGGGAAGAGCACCATGCAGGGAGGCACGGTGGGCTCTCATCAACTTTGCCATCAACTCCCTGGGGAGCTTGGCTCAGCCGCTTGACCTCTGTGCCTGCCCAGTTCCTCTTTCTTTGATCTGGTAGCTCCTCATCTAGAAGGTCTCAGGGGATGTCTGTTACCCTCTACATACATGCACACGTGTGCACAGATACTGGGCCTGAGCATTCAGGTGGAGGACCCAGGCGTGCTAGTCATCCAGGGCCACCAACCCCAAAACAAGATCAGGAGGGTGGGGAAAGTTGTGGGTGCTGTGAGGCAGGTCACAGGTGGCTGCAGTAACAACTGTCAGAAATCCACATCCTGCCAGCTGGGGATAGCAGGAAAGGGCACCACCACTGCTTACTTCTTCCCATTGTCTGGCTGAGACTGGTAGAGTCCCCCATTTTCTCTACCCATCCCTCCACAAAAGTAGACCACCTCCCCACCCCCAGCCCTTGGATCCCCCCTGAATGTCAGTAACTCCCACATGCCTAGGCTAGGTGGTTAGAAGGGGCAGGATTGTGGGGGAGCATTAGTGAAGCCAAAAACTCAGCCTCTTCTCTTGAGGTGTTAGAGCACAGCCAGGCCTCAGGAGCAGAAAAACAAGCATGTGCCTTTCAGACATTGCACAGTGGTTCTGGATCCCACATACTGAGTGAAACCCCTGCCTCCTATTTCCCCAGCTACATGTAGGGAGATAGGTAAAGCACAGGGCTCGGGGCCAAATGGTGAGCTGAGACTGGGCAAGTAGCTCCCAGCTTGACATAAGGCACATAAGAGGGTCACAAATCAAAGAACTGTCTCTTCTCTTGAGTTAACTCAGGGTACGGCTTATTCCTGCATCCACCCCTTTGGTCCCCCCTGCATGTCAGCAGCTCCCACATGCCTAGGCTAACAACTGAGTGTTGGGAACAAAGAAGCAGGCTTGGGAGGCGGCCGCAAAGGACAAGACAGCAGTTTATATATGGCAAAATACTTCTCCTAGGAGAGTACAGACAAATAGACAGACAGATGGGGGACACAGGACATTAGACAGGAAGGGGGAGAGGTTAGGCAGTGGCGTCTTCTAATCAGGAAGTGGAAGCTGCACCCCACCCCCAGGTGGGGGGCGGGACAACATTGGCACAGGAGGTGGCGAGACAGGCATGAGGTGCCCATCCCTGAGGTGGGCATCCAGGGGGCCCAGTCCTCGTTGGCACAATCGGCTCTCTCTGGCCCAGCTGGGATGCTGGGGAGGGGGCAGGGCTGCTGGGCTTTAGGGATGCAGAGGGAGAGGGATACCCCAGGGGAGAGAGGGTATCAAGGCCTCTCCTGAGGACAGTCCATGTGGGTGAAGAACAGAATCACGAGGCAGATACAAAGCAGCGGCAAGCAGCAGCCAAGCCCCCCAGGCGACATATGGGGTCCCCAGGCAACCCCTGGGCTAGTAGTCCCTTCTTGGGTATCAACCTACAGGGTTTCTCCCCTGGGGCCTCAGGATGAGGGTGAAGGGGCAGTTTTTTGGTTTAAAATGAGGTGGACCAGAGTGTTCCATGGGCTCCACACCCAGGTGGCATGAAGATGGGGATGGGGGCTCAGATGCAGAGGGGCCCCCTCTTCTGATGGCAGCAGGCAGGGGATGTTGTAGGCAAAGCTCATTCCTGGGGTAGGCAAAGGCTGAGGCATGAAGAGGGGTTGGGTAGCAGCATCTCAGGTAGCCCACTCCTCAGGGTTCTAGGCCTTGGCATTGCCATGGCTGTGGAGGGCAGAGGGTGCTACATCTCATACCTGCCAGTCTCCACCCAATCCCTCCGAAGACAAGGTCCCCATGGGGTGTCCATACTATAGCTCTCACCTACCAGACATGCTGCCGGGAAGGGGGTCGGCATGGTGAGGGAGGAGGGTGGGCATGTTGAGGGACCTTGGATCTGGTCCCCCTGGGGGAAGAGAGCTCCCATGGGAAAGATTCTGTAGCCTCCTCTCCAGGAAAAGCACCCAACTCTTCCCAAATACTCCAGGTTGGGAAAAGGAGGGTCACCCCGTATAGGACCTTCACTTAGAGCCCCGAGTAGAAAGAATTAAGGAAGTGCACCTTTTCTCTGGGAAGGGGGGGTAGGGGGGACAGCCCCTTAAGACAGGGAAAAGGGGACATTTCAGAATGGTGGGTATCCCCCATCCACCCACACCAGGTAGGTAAAAACCTACAGCTGAGGGTTAAGGGCCTCCCAGGAGCTAGGATGATACCACCAAAGAAACCCCAAACATTGAGCAAAGGCATTTGAAAGGGGGGAGACAAGCCCCCTGGAGGCAAGATACATCTCAGGTGGTGAAACCCTCTGTCCCTCCCCTCCCCGGGGCTGAGAGCCCTTCCTCCCAAGGAGTGGCCCCTGCCTCTCAGCGGATGTAGACGCCTCGCCCCCAGCCCTCCAGCTCATTCTTGTTGCGCCCCAGAACTGGGGCCCCACCCTCAGCGCAGTAGCGGGCCTTATTCCGGCCCCGGTTCCGGTTGTCAGTCAGCTCTTCCTCATAGTCTTCTTCCTCTTCCTCCCAGGAGCCTTGTCGGGCTGGTGGAGTGCTGCCCCCTGCAGGATCTCCAAGCCCTGGCCCCTCTGAGGGGTCAGTCTCCATGTCCACACATGAGTCTCCCAGCTCCGTGTAGGCAGAGTTTCGGCTGCCGGGGGTCTCGGCATCAAATGTGTCTTGGCGGGACAGTGCCCGCAGGGTTCCTGCCCGGCCTGGTGGGTGGCTGCTGGGGTAAATGCCTGGGGGCTGGCCCAGCTCCCCCGGGTACTCGTGCACACTGGCGTGCTCCCCGGTGGCCCGTTCCAGCGACTGGTCCCCAGAAGCAAGGTAGGGTCCCTGGTTAGCAGACGGACAGCACACACCATGCAGATCAGTCAGAGGTAAGAAAAACACAACAAAGCAAAGCAGGTTAGTGACAGCACCAAGACACCTAGCTGGGCTTAAGGAGGAGGGTGCTGGCTCTAGGGGATGGGGATGGAACCCCAAGGCAAATGGCTCTGAAGCCTAGTCAGAGGACAGAACTCTGGGCATTTGTTCCTCTATCCAGACAGAAACCCAACCTTAAGACGTGAGGACCATGAACTCTCATGGTAACCACAGCAGAGAGCCATGAACAATTAGTCATCACTTTCTCAGTGCATGTCATTAATGCTATCTTGGGGTTAATCAACATTAACGACTCATTAGTATTGCCAGTCGTTAGTGGTTGATTGGATTAGTCATTGCCTCCAGTTTTCCAAATATATAAGAGGGGATGTCAGTTCAAACTCACTGACCCTGGCTTCTTCAGCCCACACCAGACCTCAATCACAGGTTTCCAGCATCCCACACTTCTCCCCCATTCTCAAGTCAGATGACAGAGTCTCCAAGATTGATAGGATCCCTCTCCTGCCCCCAACAAAGACTCAAAGCAGCAGGCTGGGAAGGTTGATGGGTCTCCCTCCCCCAGTAAAGATGATGAAGTACCCTAACAGCCTCACCACCAAATGCCACGTAAAAGGTGAGCTGGTGGCCACTGCTACCATGGAGATTGCCAAATGGGATGCAAGGAGAGGCCTGGGTTCTTTTCCTACCCCGTCACTTCAAGCAGTGTGATCCTGAGCAAATGATTCCCCTCTCAGTGGCCCAGTTTCTTGGTTGTAGTGTGATGGGGATTAGACTAGAGCAGTAGTTCCAAAACTGTTCCCTGGAGACCCAGGGCAGGGTTGGGAGGGCACAGAAATGCTTCAGGGGTCTCCATGGAAGTGAAGGGGAGGCCAAGAAGCCCCTAGCTCCCTCAGAGCACAGCAGGATGCCTTATCTATATATTCAGTATCCATGTAAGAACAGTAAACAAATGGGCTCTATTGTTGAAAACAAATTTGAAAACACAGTCTGGCATGATTTCATAGGTTTCTTTTGGCTCTAACCCAGAATCATATACTTAATGCTATGGCCCCAGAGATAGGCTGTGGCACCTATGGGAGGAGATTGAGGAAGGATAGGGCACTCATGAGAAGGCCTTTCCTGGATTCTGTTTAACTGGGAGAGTATGGAACGTACAGCATCAACTAATGGGGAATGCTACATTCTGGGTCCCTCCTGGGTTAGGGGTCCAAGGGGAGCAGTCCTGTTGGGCTTAATGGACCCTGCTCTGTTGGGTCAAAATAGGGTGTGGAGTTCAGCTAAGAATTATACCAGTCTTCCTCATATTCGCTTTTCTTTTCTTTCTTTCTTTTTTTTTTTTTGTGGTTTTTGGCCGGAGCTGGGTTTGAACCCGCCACCTCCGGCATATGGGACCAGCGCCCTACTCCTTGAGCCACAGACGCCGCCCATCTTTCTTTCTTTTTTTTTTTTTTTTTTATGAGATAGTCTCACCATCACCCTGGGTGGAGTGTCATGGCATCATCATAGCTCACAGCAACCTCAATCTCTTGGGCTCAGGTGATCCTCTTGCCTCAGCTTCCCCAAGTAGCTGGGACTACAGGCTAGTTTTTCTATTTTAAGTAGATTTTTTTGTTGTTGTTGTTTTGCAGTTTTTGGCCGGGGCTGGGTTTGAACCCGCCACCTCCAGCATATGTGGCCAGCACCCTACTCCTTTGCGCCACAGGCGCAAGACAGGGTCTTGCTCTTACTCAGGCTGGTCTCAAATTCCTCAGCTCAAGCAATCCACCCACCTTGGCCTTCCAGAGTTCTAGGAATACAGGTGTGAGCACCTCACCCGGCCCTCTTCGTTATATTTTCTTCCTAGTCCTACAAGGGCCTGAATCAGGCCTCATATCCAACTAGATGCAGATTGGGAGGCAGCACCAGTGCCATCAAAAACCACAGACACCAGAAGCTGCCTCTCACCACATTTTTTACAAAATAAAGTTCTTTCCTTCCTTCCCCATGTCCCTTGCATTCCAGTTCCAGACTCTGGGCAGGAGGGAAGACGGGCAAGGCACTCGCTACATGGCGTGTTCTTGCTGTGGTGGCACTGTGCTGCCGCCCGGCTGTGAGGCGTCCAGCCCGCCCCAGAAGCTGAGGTTCCTCCTGAGCGAGGTAAGCACCTGTACCTGGAGGTTGGAGACAGGGGCAGGGCTGGAGGCCAGGGCTGCGGTGGCCATGGTGCGGTTCAGCAGCGGATTGGGCGGTGTGCTGCTGGGCGGGTGTGTGGCCTTCCAATAGGCTTCCAAGTATTCAGCCAGGTGCTCACACGCATCCTCCAATTGGTTCTCGTCCAGGATGATATCGAACATTTCCTGTGGAGGTGGGGTTAGGGGCGGGGCTGGGATGAGCAGGGGCGTGACCAATGGGTTGAGGGTGTGGCCTGGGTGCAGTGGGTGGAGTCAAGGGGTTGAAGGACAAGGTTAAAAAAAGGCCGCTCTATGTGAAGGAAGGGAAAGAGGGCTCTCAGATCTACGGATTGACAGACGTGCAAGGTCTTGGCTCTCAGATAAACCAACTCCCTCATTCTGGAGATTAGGCAACCAAGGCCGAGAGAGGGGAGCTTGACTCCGGGGCTTGAATCCAATCTCTACCTGCCCTATGCACTTTCCACGAAGATCAGTCTGTAGCTAGGCACCTGGCTCAGGTGTAGCTGGTCACTCTGTTTCCCATGCAGGCCAGAGGAAATTAGGACAACCCACATGTTCTACCTCCCTTCCCTTCCCCTGGCCTAGGCACTCACCGGGGAACATTGTGCCAGTTTCTCGGAGGCTGCTATTTGGACATTGAGGTGTTTGGATTGAGACTTCCCTCGGGACTTGATGAGCCTCTGAAGTACCTGGTTTGGGGAGGAGAAAAGGAAGAGGAGCTAGAGGACCCAGACAATGAATCCATCAGAAAGACAGGTCCTGGGCTTGGCGCCCATAGCACAATTATTACGGCACTGGCCACATGCACCGAGGCTGGCGGGTTCAAACCCAGCCCCAGCCAGCTAAAACAACAATGACAACTGCAACAACAATAACAACAACAACAACAAAAATAGCCAGGCATTGTGGTGGGCGCCTATAGTCCCAGCTACTTGGGAGGCTGAGGCAAGAGAATAACTTAAGCCCAAGAGTTTGAGATTGCTGTGAGCTGTGAAGCCACGGCACTGTACCAAGGGTGACATAGTGAGACTCTGTCTCAAAAAAAAAAAAAAAAAGAAAGAAAGAAAAGACAGGTCCTGGTTGGAGCCACGTGAAGAGCCAATGTCAGGACTAGGGAATGCTCAGTGACTCCCAGCCCTGGGCACCTCTGCAGAAATGATCTCACAACCTGAGTCCACCCTATATAACGCTCAGGCTCTCTCCTCAGTCTCCCTGCCAGCCTCTCCTAGGGGCTCCATGAAGGGTATTGATTCTCCTTCCTAACCCCTCTAACTTCATTTTAAGTTTTCATTCCTCAGGTCTCCCCACGTTAACGACAACAGCAACGGCATTCTCTTTATGAGGCACTTGCTATGAGCCAGCATTGTTTTGTGCTTTTCACGTGATCAGTTTAGTCGTTTTGTTTTGTTTGTTTGTTTTTTGAGACAGAGTCTCACTATGTCACCCTTGGTAGAGTGCCGTGGCATCACAGCTCACAGCAACCTCCAACTCTTGGGCTTAAGCGATTCTCTTGCCTCAGCCTCCCAAGTAGCTGGGACTACAGGCACCTGCCACAACACCCAGCTATTTTTTTTGCAGTTTTTGGTCGGGGCTGGTTTGAACCCACCACCTCTGGCATATGGGGCTGGTGCCCTACTCCTTCGAGCCACAGGTGCCACCTACACCCAGCTAATGTTTTTTTGTTGCAGTTGTCGTTGTTTAGGTGGCCCAGGCCTGGTTCGAACCCACCAGCCCCAGTGTATGTGGCCGATGTCCTAACTGCTGAGCTACAAGCACTGAGCCTGATCAGTTCAGTCTTGACAATAATGCATTAGGCAGCTACTACTATTATTCTGATCTCAATAATTACAATCATAATAAAACACAAAAACTGAAATCTATTCCTGAGGAAACCTCAGACAAACCCAAACTGAGGGACAGTCCATAAAATCTCTGACCTGTATGCTCCTAAATGTCAGTGTCATGACAATCCAAGAAAGGCTGAAGAACTGTTCCAGAGTAAAGAAGAGTAAAGAGAGGCTCGGCACCTGTGGCTCAAGCAGCTAAGGCGCCAGCCACATACACCTGAGCTGGTAGGTTCAAATCCAGCCCAGGACCGCCAAACAACAATGACGGCTGCAACCAAAAAAACAAATAGCTGGGCATTGTGGCAGGCGCCTATAGTCCCGGATACTTGGGAGGTGGAGGCAGGAGACTCACTTGAGCCCAGGAGTTGGAGGTTGCTGTGAGCTGTGATGCCACAGCACTCTACCAAGGGCAACAGCTTGAGGCTGTGTCTCAAAAAAAAAAAAAAAAAGAAGAGTAAAGAGACAAAACAAATAATGCAACATGTGATCCTGTGTTGATTTCTAGATTGGGGGAAATGTTGCCATAGGTGTTATCGGGGCAATTGGTGAAAATTAAATATGGACTATATTTTAGATGACATTTCTTAAAGTTTATAATTGCACTATGGTTATTAAGATAATGTTCTCTCTTTTTTTTTTTTGTAGAGACAGGGTCGCACTTTATGGCCCTTGGTAGAGTGCCGTGGCCTCACACAGCTCACAGCAACCTCCAACTCCTGGGCTTAAGTGATTCTCTTGCCTCAGCCTCCCGAGTAGCTGGGACTACAGGCACCAGCCACAGCGCCCGGCTATAATGTTCTCATTTTTTAAGCAAAGCATGCTGAAGAATGTGGAAGTAAAGACATATGCTTGCGCGGCGCCTGTGGCTCAGTGGGTAGGGCGCTGGCCCCATATACCAAGGGTGGCGGGTTCAAACCCAGCCCTGGCCAAAAACTGCAAAAAAAAAAAAAAAAAGACACACTTATCTACAACATATTGTCAAATGGTTCAGGAAAATACACACACACACAGAGAAAGGGATTACAAAGGGATTACATTTGAGTAGTCTTAACAAAGAAAATAAAGTAAAATTTTCAGGGCGGTGCCTGTGGCTCATTGAGTAGGGTACTGGCCCCATATACCGAGGGTGGCAGGTTCAAGCCTGGCTCCGACCAAACTGCAAACAAACAAACAAAAAAAAATAGCTGGGCATTGTGGCGGGCGCCTGTGGTCCCAGCTACTTGGGAGGCTGAGGCAAGAGAATCGCTTAAGCCCAAGAGCTGGAGGTTGCTGTGAGCTGACGCCACACAGCAGTCTACCGAGGGCGACAAAGTGAGACTCTGTCTCTAAAAAAATAAAATAAAATAAAATTTTCAAAATTAGCGAATCTGAAAAAATAAGACTAAGACTATATGCTTTAAATGACCAAATTAAATGGTATGTAAATTCTATCTCAATAAAGCTTTTAAAAAATTAGTGAATCTGAAAAAAAAAATTTTTTTTAATTAGTGAGGCTTGGCGTCCATAGCACAGTGGTTATGGCGCCGGCCACATGCACTGAGGGTGGCGGGTTCAAACCCAGCCAGGGCCAGCTAAACAACGACAACTGCAACAAAAAATAGCCCGGCATCGTGGCAGGCGCCTATAGTCCCAGCTACTTGGGAGGCTGAGGCGAGAGAATCGCTTAAGCCCAGGAGTTGGAGGTTGCTGTGAGCTGTAATGCCATGACATTCTACCAAGGGCGATGTAGTGAGACGGTCTCAAAAGAAAAAAAAAAATTAGTGAATCTGGGCCAGATGAGGTGGCTCATACCTGTAATCCTAGCACTTTGGGAGGCCAAGGCAAGAGGATCGCTTTAGCTCAAGAGTTCGAGACCAACCTGAGCAAGAGCAGCTCCATGATGTGTGCCTGTAGTGTGTGCCAGCATTCGGAGGCTGAGGCAGGACGCTCACTTGAGCCCAGGAGTTTGAGATTACAGTAAGATATGATAACCTCACTGCTCTATGGGAATGACAGAGTGAGACTCTGTCTTTAAAAAAATGTGGGGATCTGGCCAGGCACGATGGCTCACACCTGTAATCCCAGCACTTGAGAAGCCAAGGCAGGTGGATTGTCTGAGCTTATAGGTTCTAGACTAGCCTGAGTCAGAGCGAGACCCCATCTCTAAAAAATAGCCAGGTGTTGGAGCGGCGCCTACGGCTCAGTGAGTAGGGTGCCGGCCCCATATGCCAAGGGTGGCGGGTTCAAACCCAGCCCCGGCCAAACTGCAATAAAAAAAAAAAAATAGCCGGGTGTTGTGGCGGGTGCCTGTAGTCCCAGCTGCTCGGGAGGCTGAGGCAAGAGAATCGTGTAAGCCCAAGAGTTAGAGGTTGCTGTGAGCCGTGTGACGCCACGGCACTCTACCCGAGGGCAGTACAGTGAGACTCTGTCTCTACAAAAAAAAAAAAAAATAGCCAGGTGTTGTGGCAGGTGCCTGTAGTCCCAGCTACTTGGGAGGCTGAGGCAAAGAATTACTTGAACTCAACAGTTTGAGGTTTCTGTGAACTAAGATGCCACAGCACTCTACCAAGGGTTATCAATTGAGATTCTGTCTCAATAAAAAAAAAAAAATGTGAATCTGAATGAAGGACATTCTTGCTATACTTCTATAAATTTGAAATTATTTGAAAATAAAAATCTTTTTTTTTTTGAGAGTCTCACTCTGTTGCCCCAGGCTAAAGTGTGGTGGTCTCCTAGAGTGCTAGCATTATAGGCATGAGCCACTGCATCTGGCCTTTGAAAATAAATTTTTTTTTACAAAATAGAGCAGATATAGTGCTCAGTAGGTACCAGGTATTTTACATAGTTAATCTATCGATTTAATCATCACAACTACCATTAGAGCATGCCTATGTTGCAGAAGAGGTTTTGAAACTAAGGCATAAAGATGTTCAGAGATGGACGGTGCCCAAAGGGTAGGGCACTGGCCACATACACCAACTGGCAGGTTTGAGCCCAGTCTGGGCCTGCTAAACAGCAATGACAACAACAACAAAATAACTGGGCATTGTGGTAGGCGCCTATAGTCCCAGCTACTTGGGAGGCTGAAGCAAGAGAATAGTTTAAGCCCACAAGTTTGAGTTTGCTGTGAGCTATGACGTCAAGGCACTCTACCCAGAGCAACAGCTTGAGACTGTCTCAAAAAAAAGATGTTAGGAGACTTGCTATAGGAACAGAGAGCTGGTAATGACAGCCCTAGGGCATAAACCCAGGCCTCTCTGTCCTTAACCTCAGTGGGGAAAACAAAAACATTGGTCACAAAATGTTTTTGCATCCATTATCTCATTTGATCCTTTCAGCCACACCCAGAAGTACTTAAATCCCATCAACCCTTTTATCTCATTAGAAATTTAGGACTCAGAAAAGTTAAGTAACTGGCCCAAGGTGCTCAGCTCCTGGGATGCCATCACAGGATGGTAATAGTTACATGCTGCTTGCAGGAGTCAGATGGTAAATTGTGTCCCATACATCAATTCTCCCAGCTCAGTACCTGTAGCTCATGGGCTAGGGCGCCAGACACATATACCTGAGCCGGCGAGTTCAAATCCAGCCCAGGTCTGCCAAACAACAATGACAACTGCAACAATAAAATAGCTGGGCGTTGTGGTGGGTGCCTGTAGACCCAGCTACTTGGGAGGCTGAGGAGGGAGAATCACTTAAGCCCAAGAGTTTGAGGTTGCTGTGAGCTGTGACTGTGAGCTCTACCCAGGGCAACATAGTGAGATTCTGTCTCAAAAAAAAAGAAAACATCAATTCTCTCAACGATAACAGAAGAAAAGGATAATAACCTCATTTTACAGGTGAAGAAATTGAAGGTAAGAGGCTAAATAATTCCCTCAAAATCCTAAACTCTGGGTGGCGCCTATGGCTCAAGGAGTATGGCATCCGCCCCACATACGCCCCACATACGGGAGGTGGGGGCCGTGCCTGTGGCTCAGTGAGTAGGGCACCGGCCCCATATAACAAGGGTGGTGGGTTCAAATTTGGCCCCGGCCAAACTGCAACAACAACAAAAAAATAGCTGGGCACTGTGGCAGGCACCTGTAGTCCCAGCTACTCAGGAGGCTGAGGCAAGAGAATCACCTAAGCCCAAGAGCTGGAGGTTGCTGTGAGCTGTGATGCCATAGCACTCTACCAAGGGTGACAAAGTGAGACTCTGTCTCTAAAAAAAAAAAAAAAGAAAAGAAAGTAGACCGCATATACTGGAGGCGGCAGGTTCTAACCCGACCCCGCCCAAAAAACTGCAAAAAAAAAAAAAATCCTAAACTCAATTTAAAATAATTGCAACAATAATAAATAAATATATAAACCAAACCAATCAGAGCTAGGATTTGAACCCCAGGCTGTCTTCTAACTTCAAATCCTTCACTTGACCTCTTCCAACATTTCTCAAATCCTTGCTAACATCTAGAAGGGGAAGTTAATGAGCTGCAATACTACAAAGTAAATCAGCCCTCCTGTGGATTTCCTCTTTATCAAATCCAAATGAGGGCTGTACAGTAAAAAAGGCTGATATGAGAAGAAAGGAAGGACCACCCAACTGCCAAGAAGCTGTATGGTGCTGGGACAAAAAGCACAGAATTCTTTTAGTTTTGTGGTCTAAGGATGGGAGGCCAACCAGGGTGGAGACAGAGGAATGGTCTGCATGACCTTAACAATAATAATAGCTAATACACCCTACCAGACCCTCTGCTAAATACTATACGTTCTTATTAGGTTGAAATTTCACAATATGATAGAGTTTTCAGAGAAGAAAACTAATGCTCGAGCAGATTAAGTCATAGAATTAGGAAGCAGCAGAGCTGGGATTTAAACCTGAGCAGCCCAACTCCAGAGAACTCTTTTTAAACCCTTCTGTCCCCACCAGGTTCAGGCTCCCACACTCACCTTAGGAGAAGTGATCTTGATGTAAACAATGATGGGGGCCAGTGAGGTCTTGGACAGCTGGGCTGGGTGGTTGATGGTGTCAGCATCCAGAGCAACCAACTGAAGGGTCCGGGCCAACTCAAAGATTCGCTCGATCTCACTCTGCACCTCGGCTGGGGGCACGGAGTCGCGAGGAGGGGGAAACGTAAGGTGGTCCCCAGGAGGCAGCATGTGGAGGGACACTTCACTTTTGGAGACATGCCACCTACTACTTCCCACCCTTCCCACATCTAGCCCAGAAAAAGGGGGTGAAGAAGGCAGGGATGGGCTCACCCAGGCTGGAGCGTGTGTTGGAGCGCTCTATGATGATGTGCTTGCTGGGGTTGTTGAGGACTGAGCGCTTAGCCAGGGAAATGTCTGCTGTCACACGGGTAATGGAGATCCTGAGGGACAGGGGCATGTAAGGGTTGGGTAAGCTGGAATACCCTGCTCACTCCCCCATTCCAGGATGCCTCCTCTCCCTCAGTCAAGAGCCTAGGACTGGCTGTGAGTGGTGGCTCATGCCTGTAATACTAGCACTCTGGGAGGCCGAAGTGGGTGGCGGAGGCCTGAACTCCTTGAGCTCAGGAGTTCAAGACCAGCCTGAGCAAGAGTGAGACCCTCTCTCTACTAAAAATAGAAAAACTACCCGGGCACTGTGGTAGGCCCCTGTAGTCCCACCCACTCGGGAGGCTGAGGCAAGAGGATAGCTTAAGTCCAAGAGATTGAGGTTGCTGTGAGCTATGACACCACTGGCACTCTACCCAAGGGCCACAAAGTGAAACTCTGTCTCAAAAAAAAAAAGAAATAAAAGAGGGTGGGGTGCATGTGGCTCATGCCTGTAGTCCTAGCACTTGGGAGGCTGAGGTAGGTGAATTGCCTGAGCTCACCAGCCTGAGCAAAAGTGAGACCCTGTCTCTAAAAAATAGCCGGGCATTGTGGCAGGCACCCATAGTCCTAGATACTTGGGAGGCTGAGACAAGAGAATCACTTGAGCCCAAGAGTTTGAGGTTGCTGTGAGCTGTGACGCCACAGCACTCTACCGAGGGCAACAAAGTGAGACTCTGTCTCAAAAAGAAAAAGAAAAAAAAAGTCCTAGGACTATCATTCAAGGCATCCTGCCCAGCTCCAGCAGTAGACAGCCCTGGTGGAAGTGTAAGCAGTTCTTAGGGTCTTACCTGCCATCAAACCGATGCTTCAAGAAGTCAAATAAAGCTTTCTGCATCATGTCTGTAACCTGGGATTGAGGGTCAGGGGAGGGAGGGAAGAGAAGTCAGGCATTTAAAGTCACTTAGGAGATTGGGCTTCTGGGTATGTGTGCCCTCATGGACTACTTGCTTCTGAAAATCCCAAGAAGAATGGGCCTCTACGTGGATGAGGGGGCTCCTTCTGGATCTGAGGAACCTCCAGTCTGATTCCAAAGGCCTTCCAAGGTGGTATCTCTGGGAGGGCTCTTCCGGAGCTTTTCTCTGGGGGATTGGGCCCTTCTGAGGGGTCTCTCTGTGAGATGAGCCCGTCTGGGGGTTTTCTAATTGTCTGTAGCCCTCGGGGGAGGATACCCTGGGAATCTGGACCCTTCTGGGGGGTTTCCCTGGAGTCTAAAGACCTTTCTATGGAGTTTCTCCAAAGGCCTGGGCCTCTTCAGGTCCAGGGGCTCTTACCTCATAGCCCTTGAGCGACGGTCCCACCAGGATGATGGGCCTCATAGAAGGCACCACGTCATAGGGGGGCACATGCTCTGCCTGGGGGAAGCAGGGAGGGGAACCCCAGAGTGGAGATGGCATCAGCTCCTCTCCCCTGCCTCAGGCGCCCCCATGCATCCTGTCCTCCCCCAGTCCCAGAGCCCAGATGTAAGAATCTGGGTGGGGGTGGGGGAGGGATGGCCAGGGAGAGCCAGGAGGGAAAGGGGAAATGGGAACAGTATGGGAACAGGTGTTAGAAGTTCCCCCTAGCTCATCCCAGGGAGTGGGGAGGAGGACACAGAAAGCTGTGATACTCACCGACTTCTGCTTCTGTTTGGCTGGGTCCAGAGATTGCCAAGGAAGGGGTTGGGAAGGAGAGAGGGAAAGGGACCCAGGCAGGGGCAGAGGGTGCCAGGACAAGAGAGGGAGAGCGGGCAGACGAGGAGAGATAATAGGGCATGCATGTTAGTGACAGACAGAGCCAGAAAGAGGGGATGGGACCCCATGCCAAGGGGGAGCCAGAGATGGCCCTGGGGCTAGGAACAGGACTGACAGTCAGTCCAGTGGACTTGGGAATATGCAGACATATCCTCTCCCCCTTGTAAGTCTTGGAAAAGAGCTGGAGAGGACAATAGCCCGCAACTGGGTACCCATTTCCTGCCCCAGTGCATGCCAACCTGCCCCTTTTAAGGGTTCCCTTGATTGTCTTCCTCTGCAGCCAGTAAGGCCCCACCCCTTAAGTGCCCACCCATGGAGCCAAAAGACGGCAAAGAAGGAAGACCATTCTGCTCCCTACTTCACATGCCAGGGTAGAGCAAACACTAGAAGAGTCCACTGGCAGTGAGGGGAAAGGTCAGGTTTTGCCAGCACCAGACCCTGACTCCTCAACATAGGCACCCTTCCAAGAGCAAGAACCAGGCCTTTTTGGGGAGCAGCCCAGGGTGGAGCTGTGCCTCAGCTACCCTTCCCTCCACCTCAGCAGGAAGCCCCAACATACACAGAATAGACTTGTACTACATGTGACTCCATTCCAGCCCTCCACACCCCCGCCAGAGAGCTAGGCCCTGACTCCGCCACCTCTTGCCAGAACCCAGTAAGAATTACCTTCTTAAAGAAGGGGATGCGTTTGCCATGAGGTGGCAGGGTGGTGACACTGCTAACACTAGTCTTGGCAGAGCCACTCTGCTCAGCAAGCTCTGCCTCCTCCTCTTCTAACTCTAGGGGATCTAGTTCAAAGGCTAAGTTAGTCATTTCATTACCTGGACCGGAGAGTCAGGAGAGAGGGAGGAGGGAGGCGAGGTGGGGAGGAGTGAGATGGACGAGCAGACACAGTACAGAAGGCAGGGTTGGGGTGGGGAGAAAAGAAAGAAGAAGAGGTGAATGGAACAGGGCTGGGAGAAATGAAGGGGGGCAGGGGAACCAGGCAGAGAGATGGAGCTGCCAAAGCAAGGGCAGAGGAGCGACATGACAGGCCCAGCCTGTGGGGTATCCTACTCTTCATGGATGGGGCACCACCACATGTGTTTGGGTACTCAGGATTGGGGTGCCTCTTACGGCAAGGGAAGGAGGATCAGGCAGTGGGGAGACCACCCACCCAGGAACTGCCCTCCAACCCTCTGGACGGCAACAGCTCTTACCACTGGCAGGGGGTGTGGGGCGGCGTGTGCCAGTTACCACGTCTCCCAGACTGGAACTGGAGTTGTCACCTGATTTGCTGTGTGAACAGAGACGCAAATGGAGCTTATGAGCAAAGTGGCAGATGTAGGGGTGGGGGAACCTTGTCCTCTCACATGCTGCAGCCCCGGGAGGTTCTCCAGCCCCGTGAATAGTGCCACAGGCAGCTTGGTGGCCTCAGAGCCAGGGGTCAGCCCCTGAGGCCTGGTCCTCGCCAGACAGTCTCTCTGGGGCTGGGAGTGCCCACCCCCAGCCAGACACCTGGAGCTGAGGCGGCTCTGACGCAGCTTCTGTTCCTGCAGCAGGCGCAGGCTGTCCAGCTTGACGGGGCTGGGGATGAAGCCGACCTCGCAGCCCTCCTTCACCAGCCGCCCAATCCACCAGTCATTATTGTATTTCTGTGAACACAGCAGGTGGGTGGAGATACCAGTAGGGAAACTGGAGGTGCAGGCCAGCAGTCACCCTCCAGCAAATACCACCCTGGACTTGGAGTCTCTGCCTGGGAGAAGCACCCTCAGAGATCCCCACCGCCAGCTCTAGCCCCTGTGTAAAGCCCCCAGTTCTCAGGGTAACTCAGGAACAGCACCCTTTCTGGTCATGAACCATTCTTCCTCTCCCAGCACATCCCCATTCTGAAAGTCCCCCTCCATGTGCCCACCCTTGTCTAGAAAAGCAGGAGTAGTAAATACTGATACCTACGTATCAGTGGCACACCACCATTTCATTCAGTCCTCCTGAAAGACACTCCCAACAACCTTGTGACCCAAGGATAACCACCCTATTTTACCAATAAAAAATTAGGGGCTCAGAGAGGTGGTGAGATGTGTCTAGGCCCACACAGCACATTCAGCCCAACCTGCTTGGCTCAGAAGCCTATTTTTCCACTAGAGCTCTCTGGCTGCCCCTCTCCAGCCACCCACTCCCCTGCCCTCCCCTCCTCCCACCTCCTTGATATGCAGGAAGTCCTTGGGCTCAAAGGTGATGGCCATTCCCTGCACAGGCACCTCATCTCCTGGAGATGGATTATAGCCGACATTTGTCCGCACAGCAAATGCCACTGGCTTGGTCTAGAGGAGGTACAAGGGAGAAGATGACAATCAGAAGGTGGAACCACAATGTAAGGTACAACTTACTGACAGCGGTAGTGTTCATGCAGAGGTTTCCTTTGTAAATTGTCCATTAAATTGTATACTGAGGCTGGGAGTGGCAGCTCACAGCTGTAATCCCAGAACTCTGGGAGGCTGTGGTGAGAAGATCATTTGCACCTAGGAGTTCAAGACCAGCCTGAGCAACAGAAAGAGATCTCAAAAATTAAAAAAAAATTTTTTAGATAGAGTCTCAGTTACCTTGTGGGTAACTGTGGGTCACAGCTCACAGCAACCTCAAACTCTTGGGCTCAGGTGATTCTCTTGCCTCAGCCTCCCAAGTAGCTGGGACGACAGGTGCCTGCCACAACATCCAGCTATTTTTAGAGATGGGATCTCACTCTTGCTCAGGCTGGCCTCAAACTCCTGAGCTCAAGCAATCTGCCTGCCTTGGTGTCTCAGAGTGCTGGGATTACAGGCGTGAGCCACTATACCCGGTCAAAAATAGAAAATTTAAAACATTTTTTAGCCCGTAGTCCCACCCACTCAGAAGGCTGAGGCAGGAGGACCACATGAGCTGGAAAGTTCAGGGCTGAAGAAAGCTATTATTGTGCCATTGCACTCTGGCCAGGGTGACAGAGCATGACCCTATCTCTAAAGGAATAAATAAATAAGTATATATATATTTTTTTCTTTTTTTCTTTTTTTTTTTTGAGACAGAGCCTCAAGCTGTCACCCTGGGTCAATGCTGTGGCATCACAGCTCACAGCAACCTCCAACTCTTGGGCTTGAGCAATTCTCTTGCCTCAGCCTCCCAAGTAGCTGGGACTACAGGCACCTGCCACCACACACAGCTATTTTGGGGGTTGTAGTTGTCATTGTCGTTTAGCAGGCCCGGGCTGGATTCGAACCCGCCAGCTCTGGTGTATGTGGCTGGAGCCTTAGCCGCTTGAGCTATAGGCGCCAAGCCATTCTTTTTCTTTTTTTGTGAGACCAAGTCTCACTCTGTTGCCCAGGCTAGAGTGCCAATGGTGTCAGCCTAGCTCACAGCAACCTCAAACTCCTGGGCTAAAGGAATCCTCCTGCCTGCTAAGTAGCTGGGTATATAGGTGCCCACTCACCACAAACCCAGCTAATTTTTCTATTTTTAGGAGAGACAGGGGTCTCACTCTTGCTCAGACTGGTCTGGAACTCCTGAGCTCAAGATCCTCCTGCCTTGGCCTCCCAGAGTACTAAGATTATAGACCTGAGCCAGTGTGCCCAGCCAATAAATTCATTTCTTTTTTTAAATGTATATTGGGCGGCGCCTGTGGCTTAAAGGAGTAGGGCACGGGCCCCATATGCTGGAGGTGGCAGGTTCAAACCCAGCCCCGGCCAAAAAAACTGCAAAAAAAAAAAAAAAGAAAAAAGTATATTCAGGGCGGTGCCTGTGGCTCAGTGAGTAGGGCACCAGCCACATATACCGAGGGTGGTGGGTTCAAACCCGGCCCCAGCCAAAACTGCAACAAAGGGCAGCGCCTGTGGCTCAAGGAGTAGGGCACCAGCCCCATATGCTAGAGGTGGTGGGTTCAAACCCAGCCCCGGCCAAAAACCGCAAAAAAAATAAAACAAAACTGCAACCAAAAAATAGCTGGGCGTAGTGGCGGGTGCCTATAGTCCCAGCTACATGGGAGGCTGAGACAAGAGAATCGCCTAAGCTCAAGAGCTGGAGATTGCTCTGAGCTGTGATGTCACAACACTCTACTGAGGGTGACAAAGTGAAACTCTGTCTCTAAAAAAAGAAAAATGTATATTGAGGGCGGCACCTGTGGCTCAGTGGGTAGGGCGCAGGCCCCATATGCCAAGGGTGGCGGGGTCCGACCCTGCCTCTGGGCAAACTGCAACAAAAAATAGCCAGGCGTTGTGGCGGGCGCCTGTAGTCCCAGCTACTCGGGAGGCTGAGGCAAGAGAATCGCCTAAGCCCAGGAGTTGGAAATTGCTGTAGCGGTGACACCACGGCACTCTACTGAGGTCGATAAAGTGAGACTCTGTCTCTAAATGTAAAAAAAAAAAATGTATATTGAATGGTTTGTATAGGTTTCCTGTTTGTATGTTAATTTCTACAATTTAAAAGGAAAGGAAGCAAAAATAGAATTCAATCCTCTCAGCGTAGAGGGAGGCATTAGGGAATGAGAAGTACTGGAGACAGGGAATAGGGGGTGCCCAGAATGATACCCAGAAGGAATAATAATAACAATAATGACAGTAGTTACCCTTTAGTGTTCCAGGTACTAAGTTAAATGTTTCATTTGTATTATTTCATTTATTCATCACAAAAATCCTACGAAGTTAAGTGGTATTATTATCCTTATTTTAATAAATGAGACTGAAGTGCAGAAAGTTGTGAATTGCCTAGGTCACACTGCTACTAAGTGTCAGAGCTGAGATTCCAGCCCAGGAAGTTTGACCCTTGTATGTGTGAAAATGGTACCAGGCACTTATCAGACTATATAAAGAGGCAGGTATGATATTCCACATCATGTAGGTGAAGGACAAAGGCACAAAGAGGGCCAGTGCACAGCTAAAAAGCTGCTGGGCCAAGCCTTGACCCTGGCTCTTTCCAGGCTCTCTCCAAGGCCTAGGGATGCAGAAAATAATGCCAGCACAGCCCTTCCCACATCTTTTTCACCTTGGCTTTCTCAAGCTGAGCTAATGCCTGGCGCTCTGCCTCCTTCCTTAAGGCTTCCCGGTCCTCCTCCAGAGAAACATCAGAGTCCGACGGACGGCTGGTATAGGACTCTGCTGAGCCCTGAAAAGAGAGAGGGCCAGGTCAGGGCCAGTGCTGCCCTCCCAGCTCCGAGGCATGAGAAGCCAGGAGGTGCCACCCATAGTAGATGCCTCAAGCCCCAGCCAGCCCTGCATAATGCCACAAGGGCTAAGAGAGGGTAATATTAGGTAGAAGGGGCAAGAAGCTGAGGTTTTCAGGCCCCTGGGAAAAGTATGGCCTTTGGAGGGTGACAGCAGCAAGCAGGAGGTTAAGGCAGATCCAAGGACAGCTGCTTGGGGCCCAGGGAGGGGTGGGAACCTGATAGGGGCACAACGCAAGGGAGGAGTGCCAGGGGACCAGTCTCCACTCCTGCTCCTCCTTTCCTCCCCTGCCCCCAGTACCCACTGAGACAGACTCAGCAGCAGCAGTCCTTCCAGGGACTAGAGCCACCAGCTTGGGCCTCAGTGCTCTGCACAATAGGTAGTGGGCAGCCTGCTCAGCGGTGGACATGAGGGGACCACTATAAATTTTGCTATCTTCTGTTCAGGGGTGGCAGAAGATAGACTGGCAGAATCAGACCCTCAGAGACCCAGCCCTCAGGCTCCCATAGATTCAAGAGAACCCAAGATTCTCGGGATGGTGATAAGGGGCAAGTTAAGAGCAAAAAATGGGGCAGGCCTTTCCCCAGTACTAGGGCTTCCAGGTGCCAAGGTTAAGTTAGACTCAGATGTCTGGGTGCACATGGCTTTGACCATACTGGCCAACCTGAATCATGAGGAACTCCATAGGAAGCATACATATGTGTAAGACACATGTAGCCTGGGAGTGGAAATACTCATGTGTGTGCTTGGATGTGCAACTGCAAGCGTGTTTAGGTTGGTGTGCTCTGTGGATGTGCTGGCTGTGCACGAGTGCATCCACAGGGGGCTGCCCTAAGTATCTGTGTTCCTGTGGGTTGGAGGCACATGAGGACAGAAGCCAGGAGGTGCAGACTTGCGTGTGACGGTGCTGGGTGGTGTTGGACAAGGGGAGGAAGGTAAAGTGGAGAAGAGCAGAACTACAGAGATGTGCAGGGTCTTTCCTGAGGGCAGAAAAAGGTCACTTGGCCAGGAATGTCCATTAGCTTGACATGAAGAGGGCCTGGGAAAGAGAAAAGACCAAATTCTACCTCTTCCCAGAATCCCCTGGGCATTAGCTTGTGCAGTTGCCCATCCCTTTCCCAGCAAAACCACAAAAATGGGAAGCTCACGGGAGAAGGAGGAGGTGAGGGTGGGAGGACTTAATAGAGGGTGGGAAAGAGACACAAAGAAGGGAGAGTGAAAACCAGCTTAGTTTCCATTCTCCACCCTCCTGATGGGAGCACTTAGAGTCAGAGAGCCAGAGAAAACTATGATACAGAGAAGCACTTATAACCCCAACACCAACAGACTTGCAGACAGACAGACACACATTGGAAATGACAGGAGACAGGAAACAGTGAGGAGGGAAGGAAACAGACTAGAGCAAAGGCCCCCTTCCACCAGATTTCCCAAGGGGCTGTTCTACCCTCTGCCACCCCGGCTCTATCCCCAGCTCACCACCACCAGGGTCCGGTTGGGCGCCTCCATCCCGACGCCCTCGGTGCCTGGCCCTGCTGGCCTAGAGGGTGGCCCAAACTGAGTTCCCCCAGGGTGCTCAGGTTACAAGCAGAGTTGCTACATGTGCAAACTGCTAGGGTATATTTAGCTCAGAGATGTGGCAAGGACAGCCCCCCACACACTCTCTGCCACACTTCCTGGGGGTCAGAGCTGAGGAGCTAGGAAGAGAAAGAATTAGAGCCTGGGGTCTGATCCCCTGGGTTGGCAAACATTGAAGGAACAAAGACTCTTTCCTGCCAAAATGGGCAACAAAAGCCCAGTGTCATTCTTCCTAGCCCTGGCCTAGTCTGCAACAGGAGGGTTAAGGGAGCAATTGAAGAAAGGACTTCCTGTCTGTTCCGTATACTTAAGAAAGGCTAGAATGGAGGAACCCCTTCCTGAACTTCCCAAGTCAGGCCTAAGCTCACGTGTGCCAAGCATTGTTCAGACAGAAGACTTGAAAGAAGGGCCTCAAGTGGACCTGCCTTGCACTACCCTCTCTCTCCTGGCCCAAGGTGGGAGAGGGCCTTACCTCCAAGGGGCTTGCTCATCCTTCTGTTCTCCTCTGCCCTGCCCATTTCCTCTTTGGTTTACTCCTTTCCCTTATCTGATCCCAGGCCCCTCTTGCCTTTTTTAGGTACTACATTTTGTTGAGATGCACAGTAGTCATAGAAACCACATGCTGCTCTCATCTCCTTTCCCTGAGCCTAAATGGCCTGGGGTTGAGAGTTAGGAGAGACACGAAAGTGGTAGCTTCCTGCCTGAGAACAGGGAACACCAGAAAGCTATTCTCATCCCTCTCCTCTAGTCAGATGTGCTACACTACAGTCCTCTCTAAAATCAGGGACCTTGTGCCTCAACCACATCCCCCACCACACTTTCTCTCTGTTCATTAAACAGTCAGGTCTAGACGTGAAGACCATTTCCCTGACCAACACCTAAAAAGGGGACCCAAATGTTCTCGTTCTTCATTTCCTAGGATTTTGCCTCTACCCCACCCTGTCACAGATCCTGGGGGAGGACATGGAAGAAGACAGCCGGCAGGGGGAGTGGGTGACAGCCCAAAGCAAGCTAGGAGGCAGGCCAGGCTGTCCCTGAATGAGATGACGCAGGCAGGCAGGCAGCAAGGGCTGGTGCCTGGTGCTGGAGGAGGGGCTGGGTGTGGGTGGAGGCTGAGGGTGTGGGTGCAGCTGACAGTACGTCCAAGGGAGGTCACAGGGTGTCAGGGTGATTCCAGGCAGGTAACAAATGACAAGAGAAAGGGTGCCAGAAAGCCACAGACCCAGCTCACCAATGCTGGCCTCCACCAACCAACCACCTCCCTCCTCTTGGCCCAGCCTCTCACTTACCTGGCGAACAAAGCTGTTGGATGTTGTATCTGAGGACGTGCTTCCATCCGACCGTTTGAACCGCCCTTTCCTCTTACTGTATTTGCCCTGGTTAAGCCAGGAAGAAACAAGAGTGGAATCAGAAAGGACTTTTCCCAATCTTCATCCTACCAGCCCCAGAGCTACAGGGGAGTATCATTCCCTGAGCAGAACAGCCCCACCTCCACCCCAAGCAGCTCTTTCTGGAGGTACAGCCCGAGGGGAGGGTCTCTCATCTTCACGGAAAGGGCCCAGACCACAGTGGCGGGGAGGGGGGGGGGAAGGGGAGGGGAGGGCCTAGGAGGCCTACACAGAAACCCCCAAACCAAGCCAGAAAGGCTGGGAAGGGGGAGGCGCTGAGAAGCGGGAGGGAGGCTCGTTAGGCAGCAAAGCTAATTAAGATGCTGGGCAGGCTGCAGAGGCCTCCAAGGAAGGGAGAGGCTGCCTGCAGTGCTAGGGGGGGTGGAGAGAGCGGGAAAGTCCTCCTCCCCCCCCGCCCCTCAGTGGGAGCAGTGGGTGCTGAGTGTGCCCCAGGCCCCCAGGGAGAAGGAATTGGAAACCCTGGGCCCAGCTTGGCTCCCCTCAGTCCAACTCTTCCCTTTGCTTTTCAGAGTAGGGAGGGGGTAGCAGCTCTGAGCTTTTGGAGACCCAATGCTAGCTTTCTGGGGAAGGAATGGGGGCATGAAACTGTATTTGGAAAGCAAACAGCCAACCCCAATCCTAGCCCCGTCAAGGGTCCAATTTTGCTCCCTACCCTCACCTATGCCCTTGCAGGACTTCTCCTCAGCCCCCCTCCTCACAATCACAGTGGCCACACCCCTCCCTAAGGGGGCAAAGGGATAGAGCCTTCACTCTTTACCCTCAGCGGCTACTGTTCCTGCCTGTCCCCATAATACCCACCAAGCGACGTCAATCTAAAAGTCCCTTGGCCCCTCCCCACACCCAGCCTAAGACACAGCCCCACAGGTCCCTGGAGGATAGGCTGGCTCAGGCTCAATGCTGGGGCTCCTGGCTTGGGTGGAGTGGATACTGCCCAACCACTTAGGCAGCCACACATTCAGGTTAACTAACAGCTTCAGGCATTTCCAGGCCTTCTCTAAAAAGGAGCTTCTTCTTGCCTTCCTGAACTGCCAAACACACACTTGGCCCCAGCCTGCTCCAAAATGAGAGTGATTGAGGGTTCAGACTTCCATGTCCCTGCCCCCTGCCTCCATCCTAGACTTTCTTTGGCCAAAGAATCTAGGTGAGCTACAACCACCCTAGGGGCTCTGGCTCTTGGGACCTGAGAGGATGGAAAATGGAAGAGAAGGGCACCTGGGGACCCTCCAAAGATCTTCCTTCCTCTCCTGTTCTCTCCAACTAGACATATACCCAAACTCTAGTTTTGAGTCTTTCTGCAAACCTAAGAGGATCCCCCAGTAAGCTCCAGACTCACAATGCCACACACACCCCCAGGCTGGGCAAAGGGAGTGGCACTCAGAGGGACAGGGGACAGCTGAAAGGAAGCCCCAGCCAGCTGCCTCCAGGCTCCCAGGGGCCTGGGGTGGAAAAGGGAGGTATTTTTAGGTCTGACCTGACACTCTACACACCCATGGACCACATTGTCATGGTGGTTACAGTTGCTCCAACCTGGCTATAGCAATAGAAGAGTTAATGCTACCCTTGGAGGACAGTCCCAAAGAAATACCCTGGCCACGACCACCCCACACCAGCTGGTTACCCCATAGGACCCCACCAAGCCCAAGAATGTCCCTTCATGGGGTTAACCTAGGAACGTAGAAAAAGTGTGAGTGGGGGTGGGGCGACAGACCCCCCTGTCCCCCCTGGTAAAAACAGCCTTCTCCCCTCCGGACAGTGAATTGGCATCCATCCAACTTTCCAAACTTTGGAGGCGTTTTCGAGGAGGCAGGGGATGGGAAGGGAGCCGGGGTAAGCCAACGTGGGTGTGGAAGGAGGGGAACAGGTTCAAAACAGGGATGGAGCCGAGTAGGCTTGAAAAGGGGGCCCAACCCGGGGCTAGCCCTTTCCCACCCTCGATAGCCGGTGTTTGCAGCCTCGAAGGCCTGTCGGCACCGCCCTCTGACCAGCGCTTCGGCCATCTCCCAGTGCCACCCCCACCCCACCCACACCCGCCCAGCGCCCCCAAGCGTGTTCTGTGTCGCCCCTCTTGCCTGGCTCGCATTCTAGCCTCCCTCAACCTCTTCTTCTCAAGGCCCGGATCCCCCTCACCTAAGCCCACTAGAGCCAGTATCCAAGCAGCAGGGACCCTGACGCCGGGGAGACGACGAGGCGGGGGCGGAGGACAGGCAGCCCACCCGTGGCCCCCTCCCCGCTCCGCAACACCGCAGCGCAACTCAGGGCCAAGCACCCATCAATCATTAACCCGCGAGAATTGGGGAAGCGCAGGCACTCGTCTCCCCTCCGCGGCGAGGATATAACCTCTTCCTCCCCGGGGCCCCTCTGGCCGACCCCAACAAGAGCTGCGTTCAGCCCCCTTCCCTCGGACCCAGCCACTACGCCTCACCTGTGGGCTGGGGTCGAAGACCTCCATGGGGATCTCCTGGGAGGGTGGGTAAGGGCCCCGGGACATGCTGGTCTTCTGGACCATGGAGAGGAGCCTCCCCTCCGGCCGCCGGCCCGGCCCAGCCGGACGCCCTCAGCGCATGGGAGAGGCCGTCGGATCCGAGAACAGCGCAGCGCAGCCAGTACCTGATCCAGCCACAAAGCCCGGCGTTCGGCTGCCCGCTTCCTGCCTTCCCTCCCTCCTCCCGCTCTCTCCTCTGCCACAGCCGCCGCTGCCTTCCCTGAAGAATCAGCATCTCCCGCCGCCCACTCCGTTCCCACCCGCCCCTCCCTCCGCCCGCCCCGGCCCCGCCCCTCGCAGCCCCTCTGCGGGCTCCGCACGCACAATGGTAGGGCGGTCGCGGCCCCACAAGCCTCTCCCCGCTCCAGAGGGAGGCCGATGGTTCGCTTCTGACTGGCCTGACTGGCCTAGGGCAAAGGCGGCCTACTAGGACTCGGCAGGGCAAAACGGGCCTAGTGGCCTTCACGGGATGGGTGGGGGACAGTCTACCAGTGGATGCTGAGAGCTGATGGGGGTGAAGCTCGGATTGGCATGGCTGGCACCGCCCCCCTTTCAATATCAGACCGCTTTCCCAGCGGGACTCCCCAACCCTCTCCTGCTTAAGCTACCTAAACTTCCCGGTTCCAGTGATCCTGGAACCCAGCTTTAATTCCCTTCTCCCCAGTATAGGGCCCGGGCTGCCCTGAACCAAATAGAAAGGCCCCTGTGGCAGGCTGAGGCTGCCCCCCTCCCATTATGGCAGGCTGAGGCTGAAATGGGGAGGTTGCCCAAAGACAGATCTCAACAGAGACTGCAAGGATCCTACGGACCCAAGAGTTCTGCCCTAATCAGTCAGGAGGATCCCAGGCTCGCTCTTCCAAGAGGCCAGGAGTGGAGCTGAGAGAGGTCCCTGTTCCTTGGAAGAGAAAAGAAAGAGGAAGAAGAAATGGGGAGCTGAAAGAGATTGGTAAAATCAGATCTCATGACCTTTGACCTAGAATAGTTCTACCTTAATACTTAATTTTGGGTCAAATATCCAAGGCCTCCATCCACCCACCAGAGCTGGTGGAGAAGAGTACAGGCATCTGGCAAGAGATGTTGGTGCCAATTTGGCCCAGACTTTTTCTGGGTGTATGGCCCTGGACAGATCAATACACCTCTCAGTTTCCTCTCCCATAAAATGAGTTTGCTGGTACTGTGTTGTCACTGGGACTTATTGGGAGGAGGAGTTAAACAATGGAACTGGTATAGTTGGAGAATCTGTAAGTTGAAGTGGTCAGTCACAACTAGAAGACCTATTCCCTTTCTATTCCATCTATCTCTTCTGCTCCACAGAAAGTGAAGGTGAGAAATAGGATGGAGAAGACTTGCGCAGAGCAAGTGACCCTAAAATAAGGCCAGCTTGCTGTGTTTTGCTGAAGGGGAAACTATGAGATTCCCCCTCATCCTGGACTCTGACAAGCAATAGCAGCCCAGATCATTCCTCTGATTACATCACCTTAGGGAAGGAGAAACAGTGAGGGTGAAGCCCATTAGAAATGTTCCATAGGGGCGGCGCCTGTGGCTCAGTGAGTAGGGCGCCAGCCCCATATGCCGAGGGTGGTGGGTTCAAAGCTAGCCCCGGCCAAACTGCAACCAAAAAATAGCCGGGCGTTGTGGCGGGCGCCTGTAGTCCCAGCTGCTCGGGAGGCTGAGGCAAGAGAATCGCGTAAGCCCAAGAGTTAAGAGGTTGCTGTGAGCCGTGTGACGCCACGGCACTCTACCCGAGGGCGGTACAGTGAGACTCTGTCTCTACAAAAAAAAAAAAAAAAAAAAGAAATGTTCCATAGAACAAAAAAAAAAAAGAAAAAGAAATGTTCCATAGGGTGGCGCCTGTGGCTCAAAGGGGTAGGGCACCAGCTCCATATACCTGAGGTGGCAGGTTCAAACCCAGCCCCCACCAAACTGCAACAAAAAAATAACTGAATGTTGTGGCAGGCGCCTGTAGTCCCAGCTACTTTGGAGGCTGAGGCAAGGGAATCACCTAAGCCCAGGAGTTGGAGGTTGCTGTGAGCTGTGACATACAGTACTCTACTGAGGGCGATAAAGTGAAACTGTCTCTACAAAAAAAAAAAAAACAAAAAAAACAAACGGATGGCGCCTGTGGCTCAGTGCATAAAGTGCCAGCCCCATATACCAAGGGTGGCGGGTTCAAACCCGGCCCCCGCCAAACCGCAACAAAAAAACAGCCGGGCACTGTGGCAGGTGCCTGTAATCCCAGCTACTCGGGAGGCTGAGGCAAGAGAATTGCCTAAGCCCTGGAGTTGGAGGCTGCTGTGAGCTGAGACGCCACGGCACTATACCAAGGGTGACAAAGTGAGACTCTGCCTCTACAAAAAATAAAAATAAAAAAATAAAAAAGAAAGAAATGTCGGGCGGTGCCTGTGGCTCAGTTGGTAAGGTGCCGGCCCCATATACCGAGGGTGGCGGGTTCAAACCCCTGAACTGCAACCAAAAAATAGCTGGGCGTTGTGGCGGGCGCCTGTAGTCCCAGCTACTTGGGAGGCTGAGGCAAGAGAATCGCTTAAGCCCAGGAGTTGGAGGTTGCTGTGAGTAGTGTGATGCCACGGCACTCTACCGAGGGTGACAAAGTGAGACTCTGTCTCTACAAAAATAAATAAATATATTATTATTATTATTTGGAGACAGAGTCTCAAGCTGTCGCCTTGGGTAGAATGTCATGGCATCACAGCTCACAGCAACCTCAAACTCTTGGGCTCAAGCGATTCTCCTGCCTCAGCCTCCCAAGTAGCTGGGACTACAGGTGCCCGCCACTATGCCCAGCTATTTTTTGGTGTAGTTGTCCTTGTTGCTTAGCCGCCCCAGGCCCAGTTTGAACCTCCACATACCATAAGTGTATGTGGAGATACTTACTGACTGAGCAATGGACGCCATCTATTTTTTTTTTTTTTTTGAGAAAGTCTCATTTTTGTTGCCTAGGTAGAGTGCTATGGTATCATAGCTCACAGCAACCTCAAACTACTGGGCTCAAGCGATCCACAATAACTGGCTATTTGTTGGGGTTTTTTTTGTTTGTTTGTTTTTTGAGACGGAGTCTCACTTTGTGGCCCTTGGTAGAGTGCTATGGCATCACAGCTCACAGCAACCTCCAGCTCTTGGGCTTAGGCGATTCTCTTGCCTCAGCCTCTCAAGTAGCTGGGACCCGCCACAACCCCCAGCTATTTTTTTGTTGCAGTTTGGCCAGGGCCGGGTTCGAACCCACCGCCCTCGGTGTATGGGGCCAGCACCCTACTCATTGAGCCACAGGCGCTGCCCAATACCTGGCTATTTGTTTTTAGAAATGCGGTCTCACTCTTGCTCAGGTTGGTCTCAAATTCCTGAGCTCAAAATCCACCTACATTGTCCTCACAGGTTGCTAGGATTACAGGCGTGAACCACCACACCCAGCCTATTTTCTTTTCTTCTCTTTTTTTTCGAGACAGAGTCTCACTATGTCCCCCTCGGTAGAGTGCCATGGCATTACAGCTCACAGCAACCTCAAAATCTTGGGCTTAAGTGATTCTCTTGCCTCAGCCTTCCAAGTAGCTTGGACTACAGGTGCCCGCTACAATGCCTGGCTATTTTGTTGGTGGTTGTTATAGTTGTCATTGTTGCTTAGCAGGCCCAGGCTGGGTTCGAACCCACCAGCCCTGGTGTATGTGGCCGGCACCCTAAGTACTGACCTACAGGACAGAGTGCCATGGCATCATAGCTCACAACAACCTCGGTCTCTTGGGCTCAAGCCATCTTCTTGCCTCTGCCTCCGGAGTAACTGGGACTACAGGTGTCTACTACCACATGCAGCTAGTTTTGTTGTTGTTTTTCTATTTTTAGTTAGATGGGGATCTCATTCTGGCTCAGGCTGGTCTTGAACTCCTGAGCTCAAGGTGTCCTCCCACCTTAGCCTTCCAGAGTGCTAGGATTACAGGCATGAGTCACTGCACTTGGCCTATGAAGCATTGCTTTTCTTTCCTTTTTTTTTTAATTTTTAATTTTTATTAAATCATAGCTGTATCTTTTTTTTTCTGAGACAGAGCCTCAAGCTGTCACCCTGGGTAGAGTGCTGTGGCATCACAGCTCACAGCAACCTCCAGCTCAAGTGATTCTCTTGCCTCTGCTTCCCAAGTAGCTGGGACTGCAGGTACCCACCACAACACCTGGCTATTTTTCGGTTGCAGCTGACATTGTTGTTTGGTGGACCGGGGCTGGATTCGAACCCTCCAGCTCAGGTGTATGTGGCTGGCACCTTAGCCACTTGAGCCACAGGCACCAAGCCTAATAATAATATTTTTAAAAAGAAATGTTCCACCTCAGCGCCTGTTGCTCAAGCAGCTAAGGCGTCAGCCACATATACCAGAGCTGGTAGGTTCCAATCCAGCCCTGCCTGCCAAACAACAATGACGGCTGCAACCTAAAAATAGCTGGCGTTGTGGAGGGCGCCTATAGTCCCAGCTACTTGGGAGGCTGAAACAAGAGAATTGCTTGAGCCCAAGAGTTGGAGGTTATTGTGAGCTGTGATGCCATGGCACTCTATGCAGGGCGACAGCTTGAGGCTCTCTCTCAATAAATAAATAAATAAATAAATAAATAAATAAATAAATAAATAAATAAATAAAAAGAAATGTTCCTTGAAGAGTTCTAACCCTGAGCAGTGTTCCCACCTGCCCCTTGGGGACAAGAGAGCCTGGAATGACAGAGAAAACATAGGCTTTGCAATCAGGAAGACTAGTGTTCTCAGTCTGTTATCTCAGCTGTAAAATTAGGATGACATTAATTGAGTTGTGAGGAAGTGGCATAAATGTTGCTTCTCTTTCTCCCACTTTGACTTTCTGAGCTAGGAAAGTTCAGATTAAAGAGATGGGGTGATCACTGGGAACCAATCTACAGTTAGAACCAGAACTCAGATTTAGACTTTTTTTTTTTTTTTTTTTTGCAGTTTTTTGGCCGGGGCTGGGTTTCAAACTGCCACCTCCGGTATATGGGTCTGGTGCCCTCCTCCTTGAATCACAGGCACCACCCCAGATCTAGACTTCTTGAACACTAGAATGCTCTCCTTGGGTTTTTGCACCAGGTGCTCCAGATCAGTAGGAAAAGTTGAATGGGTGGTCAGCCATTCAACTTTTTTTTTTTTTTTTTGCCATTCAGCTTAAAAAAAAAAAACTTTCTGGGCTCGGAGCCTGTTCAGTGGCTAGGACACCAGCCACATACACTGTAGCTGGCAGGTTCGAATCCAGCCCAGGCCTGCCAAAAAAAAATGACAAGTACAACCAAAAAATAGCCAGCCATGCCGTGCCTGTGGCTCAGAGGGGTAGGGCATCAGCCCCATATGCCAGAGGTGGCAGGTTCAAACCCAGCCCTGGCCAAAAAACGCAAAAAAAAAAACCAAAAAATAAAAAATAAATAGCCGGGCCTTGTGGTGGGCGCCTGTAGTCCCAGCTACTTGGAAGGTTGAGGCAAGAGAGTCATTTAAGCCCAAGAGTTGGAGGTTGCTGTGAGCTGTGGAGGGCAACATAGTGAGACTGTCTCAAAAAAAAAAAAATAAAAAAGAAAAGAAAAGAAAAGAAAGACTAGAAAACAAAAAAATAAGAAAACTTTCTGGCAATCATTCATTCAGCCAAAACAGTACTTCTCAGGTGTGTACTATGTGTGAGGTGCCATGCCTGCTTCAGTATATTTAGTCATGAGCCAAACAGAAGACTTGTTCCTGCCCTAAAGGGTTTGCTTTGCTTTTTCCCCCCTTTCTTTCTTTCTTTTTTTTTTTTTTTCCAGACAGAGTCTTACGTGGTCTCACTACCAGGTCACCCTTGGTAGAGTGCCCTGGCATCTTAGCTCACAGTGACCTCAAACTTTTTGGGTTCAAGCGATCCTCTTGCTTCAGCCTCCCAAGGATCTGGGACTACAGGCACCCACCACAACGCCCGGCTATTTTTTTTTTTTTTTTTGAGACAGAGTTTCACTTTATTGCCCTCGTTAGAGTGCCGTGGCGTCACACAGCTCAGAGCAACCTCCAACTCCTGGGCTTAGGCGATTCTCCTGCCTCAGCCTCCCGAGTGGCTGGGACTACAGGCACCCGCCACAACGCCCGGCTATTTTTTTGTTGCAGTTTGGCCGGGACTGGGTTTGAACCCGCCACCCTCGGTATATGGGGCCAGCGCTCTGCTCACTGAGCCACAGGCGCCGCCCAACGCCCGGCTACTTTTTAGACAGGATCTCATTGTGGCTCAGGCTGGTCTCGAACCTGTAAGCCACTGCGCCCAGCCTTTCTTTCTTATTTTTAAGAGATAGACTCTCCCTCTGTCGCCCAGGATGAAGTGCAGTGGTACAATTTATTTTAGCTCACTGAAGCCTAGGATTCCTGGGCTCAAGCAATCCTTCTGCCTCAATTGAGGCACCCAACACATCTGGATAATTCTTCTGTAGAGACAGAGGTCTCACTATGTTACCCAGGCTGGTCTCTAACTCAAGTGATCCTTCTCCCTCCGCTTACTAAAATGCTAGTAGAGGCATGAGCCACTGTACCTGGCTGAGTGTGCTGTCCTAATGCCTTCCTTTGCTAATGGCAAATGTTAACTCATGAGATTTTCACAACTGAATGAAGGAAATACTAGGCACACTTAACTGCATCTCTGTAAAGAGTGTATCTCTGTAAAGGATTAGGTACACTTTACAGAGACGGATCTGAAGCACCAAGAGACTAAGGACCCTTAATGGAGCAAAAATATCAAACTAACACTTTTTAATCTGTTCACCATTCCAGGGGCTCCCAATCTACCATGGTACTGAATAGCAGACTGCCTTTGTCTAATATATGCCGTCATTACTCTCTCTGGCTTCTTCGCTAACTCATCCTCTGGCTATAAATACGTCCTCCCAACACCACCTACGCCCTCAAACAGCAGGCGTGTCTGGCAAAACCCCCTTCCATCCCTCCTACGCAGTCCACCGTGACTTCCGGTTATCAAATACCCACGTGACCAAGTACCCTTACTGCGCAAGTCAATTAGGAAGTCAGAGTATACCATCTTGCCCGACAGTAGGGGTATACTTTTTATGTTCTCAATGTTAAAACCGATTCCAGATGTCAGAATTCTATAGCACCAGATATTTCAGATAATGTAAGTGAGTTTGAAATGTCGGAAGATGAACGAACAGGACAGGGGTATTAACGAAAGTGCTGGGATTTTGGGCTCTCCCCTTCACAGATTAATGGGAGGAGCCGGGCCCGAGCAAGTTCTTTCCTTTTGCTACTGCGGCCGGAGCCATGAGGTGAGGTTGCGCTGGTCGCCAATCTGAGCTGGCCTGTACTGGTGGGGGACGCTGAGGCTTTGTACCGCAGCCCGGGTGGGGGAGATGACATGCGGGTCACCCTAAAGCGGCCAGCCGCGAAGGCGGGGGTAGCCGGGATCACGTTAGTTCCCGGCCTGTGCAGGATGGGAGTGGGAGAGCGTCGCGGGAACTCGAGACCCGGAAAGGGCTGACCTGGCGGGCGCCGCACCCCACACATGTCGGGGGCGATAAACGCAGGTAGAGCAAAGGCAGCGGGTGGGATTGAGCGTGGCCTTTGCTGGGCGCTCCAGGAGCCAAGCAGGCCTCTGTTTTCATGCGGCGTAGGCCTCAGGCATCCAACGGCCGGCAATGAGGCGATCTCTAACTTTGACGCCTTAAGAAAACTCTATTAAGAATGTCTGAAATTGGGCGGCGCCTGTGGGTCAGTGGGTAGGGCGCCGGCCTCATGTACAGAGGGTGGCGGGTTCGAACCCGGCCCCGGCCAAACCGCAACAAAAAGCCGGGTGTTGTGGCGTGTGCCTGTAGTCCCACCTGCTTGGGAGGCTGAGGCAAGAGAATCGCCTAAGCCCAAGAGCTGGAGGTTGCTGTGAGCTGTGACGCCTCGGTACTCTACCCAGGACAACAAAGTGAGACTCTGTTTTTAAAAAACAAACAAACAAAAAGACTGTCTGAAATTCGGGACCGGGCGTGGTGGCTAACACTTGTCATCCTAGTCCTCTAGGAGGCTGAGGCGGGTGGATTGCCTGAGCTCACGGGTTCGGGACCAGCAAGAGCAAGACACCTGTCTCTAAAGTATAGCTAGGTGTTGTGTTAGGCACCTGTAGTCCCAGCCACTTGGGAGGCTGAGGCCAGAAAAGTCGCTTAAGCCCAAGAGTTTGAGGTGGCTGTGTCGCACTCTATCAAGGGCAACAAAGTGAGATTCTGTCTCAAAAAAAGAAAAAGAACGGCTGAAATTTGTTTATTACTATGGTAAAACAAGGATATGAGCCTGGAAAGCAGAGGACCTTGCCTGCATTCCTAGACTTAGAAATTAGGTTCCCTGGTCTCAGATACTTAGCCTTAAAGTTTTTACAACTGAATATTAAAAAATGGCATAACTCATTTTCATCGCAGTTACATCCCTAATCTCATTTTCAGGAGGGGAAAATGGGCTCAGAGAAGTTGAGGCATATCTTGGACTTACAAATTAAAACCCAGGATGGCCAGCCTTAACAAGGTTAAAGGATCATAGTTTAGGGAAGATTCTTATTTGGGTGGCAAAAGTCTTGACGAGAAGGTTGTGTGTTTGTCCATAATAGTAAGTACATACACATATTTATCCATCTTCTCAGTATGTTGTAAGTCACAACATTAAAAATTTTAGAGGGCAGGTCCTGGTGGGAGTGCTCATTCTTGCCTAGAAGTGGTCTGATAGTGTTCTCTTTGGGTACAGTATGCTCAGGCTTCAGAAGAGGCTTGCCTCTAGTGTCCTCCGTTGTGGCAAAAAGAAGGTCTGGTTGGACCCCAACGAGACTAATGAAATCGCCAATGCCAACTCCCGTGAGTACTTGGGATTTCTCTTTTTTCCACTCTGTCCTTTCCCTGTCCTGCGTCAGATGACCAATAACACAATTGTGTTGACTCTTCACAAACCTATGAAAGTTCCTAATTCAGGGAAACCTATAAAATGGTTGGTCTTATTATCAGACTCATTCTTTCCAGTGTGTTATAATAACATTTGAAAGGTAAGGCCAGGCATGGTGGCTCAGGCCTGTAATCCTAGCACTTTGGGAGACTGAGGCAGATGGTTCGAGAGCAGCTGGAGTAAGAGTAAGACCCCATCTCTAAAACTAGCTGGGCATTGTGGTGGGTGCCTGTAGACTCAGCTACTTGGGAGGCTGAGGCAAGAGAATTGCTTGAGCCAAGAGGTTGCCGTGAGCTGTGATGCCATGGCACTCTACCCAGGACGACATAGTAAGACTGTCTAAAAAAAAAAAAAAAACATTTGAAAGGTAGAGCTGGGCCATGTGTGGTGCCTCATGCCTCTTATCCTAGCACTGTGGGAGGCAGAGGCAGGTGGATTGCGTGAGGTCGGGAAAAATAGAAAAATGAGTTAGGCATGGTGGCACATGCCTGTAGTCCCAGCTGCTTGGGAGGCTGAAGTAAGGGGATCGCTGGAGCCAAATAGTTTGAAGTTGCTGTGAGCTGTGACCCCAAAGCATTCTCCCCAAGGTGACAGAGTGAGACTCTGTCTCAAAAAGAAGAGTAGAAATAGCTGGATGTGGTGGCCCATGCCTATAGTCCCAGCTGCTGAGGTGGGATGATTACTTGAGCCCAGGAGTTGATCAGCTTGAGAAACAGCAAGATCCCTATCTCAAAAGAAGATAAGAAATAGAAATGTTTTTTAAAGGGTGGCACCTGTGGCTCAGTCGATAGGGCGCTGGCCCCATATACCAAGGGTGGTGGGTTCAAACCCAGCCCCGGCCAAACTGCAACAACAACAACAAAAATAGCCGGGTGTTGTGGCGGGCGCCTGTAGTCCCAGCTACTCGGGAGGCCGAGGCAAGAGAATCATGTAAGCCCAAGAGCTGGAGGTGCTGTGAGCCGTGTGATGCCATGGCACTCTACCGAGGGCGGTAAAGTAAGACTCTGTCTCTACAAAAAAAAAAAAAGAAATGTTTTTTAAACGGCAAGAGGTAAGCAGAAGCTTAGTATTTCTGTCATTTTTGAGACCACTAATATGAGGTCTCTGGCCTGTCCTATTTGACTCTGAGGTATAGCTGGGCCACAGTGGACTGACCAGGGGCA